>NC_080758.1:55679749-56285048 GCF_020826845.1 Diceros bicornis minor
ACCTTCCATATGAGAAAACAGGCTCAGGGAGGCCAGACAGAAAGCCCAAGCTCACACCCAGAGTGAAAGTTGGAGCTGGGCTTGTTCTAGAATCACAACATCTTGGAGGATGTATTGGCATTGGTACCAGTTGACTCGAGTCAGATGTCCAGGTTCGGAGGCCAGTGGTGCTGGAGAGAAATGGGGTGAGGGGAGTATGGCCCGTTGACACTCTCCTCGACCCTGGCAGGAGGGGCCCTCCACGTTTACCCCCCCGCAGATCAGCCCCAATAGAGTGCAGGAGAAGCAGCAGCAGCAGCAGGTGAGTGTGCCTGTGGGGGAGGGGCTCTGCCCTCCCAGCTGGAGGCCTCAAATCAAGAGAGGACGGTCCTTCCTCTTGCTGCCACAGTGCCTGAATCCCCCAGTAGAAGTGACCAGGAGGAGGGCCTGGGAGATCTGGTGCAGGATGGTTGTTGTGGGGAGGACCAGGGACCGCATACCCTGTGATTTGCCAGAAGCCTCCCCTGGGAGGTGAGGAGGAGGAGTGTGGTGTTCTTGGGGTGTGAAGGGAGGAGGAATTGAGGGGAGGCTGCTAAGGGTCCTAGGCTGCTCCCCGTGGGAACCCTGGGGTGGGCCAGGAGGCTGAGGGTGAGGACTTTTCAGGGGAGGGTCTGCAGGGGGCCGACTTGAGAGCAAGGACTCATCCCACCCACACTCTGATGTCACAGAGTGTCATCCCCTATATTGGCACTTTCCTTGGTCACCTGCTGATGCTGCACCTGCTGATGGGTGATAATCTCGAGGTGGGTGCACCTGAGGACCAGGCATTGAGGCCCAGGATCCTGAGCATTGGGATGTGGGAGCCCCTGAACTGAGCTCTGAGCTCTCAGCACTTGGTACATCTCTCCTGAGAGCCTCACAGCTGCCTCTGGGAGCTGGGGCATCAGGCACATCTTAGGGATGAGTGAACAGAGGTTCCACCTGAGACACCCATTCCGGTTCCCCAGGCTGGGGAAGCTCAGAGCTGCCTGATGGCACAGCTGCGTGAGGTTTTATCTGAGCTGGACTCAGCCTCTCCCTCCCATGCTGCCCGTGGAGGGAGAGAGGATTCGGGCCCCTCCAAGTCAGGCAGCACATAAGTGGCTGAGCAGTCCCCTCTGCCTGAGGCCTCAGACTCCAAGTCTGTCATCAGAGAGGGTTGTGCTGCCACGTCCCTTAGCCTCTCCCCCATGTCCCCCTTCTCTGGATCCCAGAGCCAGGCCTAGGTCCAAGTCCTGTTTTCTCTGCATGCCCGGCCCCCTCTGGGGACCTGGCAGTAGTGCAACATGAGAAGGGGTGGGCATAGGGGGCTAGTCAGGCTAGGGGGCTCTGTCTGATGGACTCTGGCTGTCTGCCTTCCAGGAGAATGAGATCAACCTGACAAGAGGACTGAAGTGAACAGCTGCCGCACCCCCTTCAGGGGAGGGGAAGGAGGAGGAATTCAGAGACCCTCTGGACAGAACAGTCCCTGGCTCCACCCCCTGTATCTTACATTGAGTGGACGAGTTTGATAACAGAGAAGTGGGAGACCCATCCAGTTGGCAGGTGGGTTGAGGGGAGGATGGCATCAAGGAGAAAATCCTGGAGGAGGCGCTGCTTATTCCCATTCTGAGAACAGGTAAAACCTGGTAGGAACTGGAGGGAAGGACAGTTCCCAGGACTGGTCCCTGCCCCACCCCTGACACCCGACAAGGCCCATGCAGCATCCCTCACCCAGGCCCTAACTTCAGCCTCTCATTCCCTCTGGTCCCAGGAATACCCAGTCATGAGGGAGATCCTGCTGCTCCAGGTGGCCACAAAGAATTACAACCTAGAGCCCGAGGAGCGATTTGGGGCCTGGTTCCAGGACATGGAGCTGCTCAACGAGAGTGATAGGTGAGGCCGGGCAGGAGTTGGGTGAGGGCAGGGGTGGACTCTCCCTGTTGGCCAGTCCAGAGATCCTGTCACACATTGTGGAGGGGCAGTAGTTATTTGTTGTAAACAATAAATGCCATATTTGAATATTATATTAAAGTCCTGTTCCCTTTACAGTCTGGGAGTTGTGGTGTGGTTCTCTCGCTTTCTGTAGGCATGTAAGTGAGACACTGAATCTCACATTTCTCCTTGAATCACGAACTCTTCCGGGTCATCAGCTTATTGTATGTGGGAGAAGGGAGAAGGGCCAGCCCCTTCCCTGGCTAGTGGGGACACCCCCAAATCCCCCTAATTCCGAAGACCAGTTCATTTCAGTATCATTCAACTCCTCCGGGAGCAGACATGGCCCCCCGCCCGTTCTCTTGGGATTTAAATGTTGAAGGTACTTTCACAGGCAGAGCAACAACCACTGAAATGTGGGTGTCTTTAAAACAGCACTACCCAGGACCATGTCGTGCCACAGGCAGGGGCTGCCTTTCTACATTCTTGAGGAACAGGGAACATTTTCTGCTTCTCTTGTTGAGATTTCTTTTGACTAAATTTTAGGAACTTGTAGTTTTCTAGTTCAATCTCTGGAATTGCATCAGCTCTAAGTGGGGAAAACAATGTAAAAAGATCAAAACGTGCACTTGGAGAGGACAAGGCCCAAGGAAGCTCATTTGCAAATGGACTAAAGACAGGAAGGATCTAGCTCCTGAGGCCCCTCTAGGGGCTCCCTGTTCACCCCTGACCTGGATTTGAATCCTGCTGTGATCCTTGTCCAAGACTCTGCATTCCTTTTCCTGCTTGTTTTGTATCCAGGCGGAAAGATTTGTGATGCAGCTTTTAAGGCTACTGCTGGGCCTCGTTCCATAAACATGACTGCTCCCTGTGAACTAGGATTTTCAGCACCCCTGCCTTCCTTAAGCAATTCCCTTTAGGGCAGAAATTCCCTAGAAGGTCCCAAGCCTCCTCTCTGGCTTGGCCAGAGGATCCCCGGTGAGCTCTACTTTGACAGTATAAGGGACCATAATCCTGGCCAGTGAGTGACTCTACACTGGCCCTTGCTGTCCAAGGTGACATCTGAGCCCGTGTCGTTCTTAGGTCCGTGATCTTGGACAATCCTCCAGTTTACATACTAAGTGTTGGTGTTACCAACTCGTCCAAATGGGGCAATTGGGCCCAAGCCCTTAAAATGTGTCACCCCTGGGTGGTTGTGTTTTTTTCCCCAATCCTGTGCTGTGGTTACATTACCACAACCTCCTGGGTGTGAAGACTGTTTGGAGCTTTGAAAGATGAGGTATGACAGGGGTGTGGGGGGCTCCAGCAGGGAATGCCACTGAACTGATGGTCCATGGACGTGCATGAACACAGCCTTATCAATTAAAATACTGAAATGCTTCCCATCTGGTGCTGAACAGACACTGCTCTGAGCTCACACAGAGAACCCACCCCATGACTAGGAGATTTCAAATGGTTACCAAGTGGCATTTTGAACCTCATCACTTGGGAACACCCTGTAAGACAAGGGACAGATGAATCGCTTGGCACTTGTGAGGTATCCCCTCCTTTCTGATGGCTGCAAGTGTCACCCAGACACACAGGCTGCACTCTGCCAGGGAAGCCTTGTCAGAACAGCCAGAATTTGAGGATGAACCCTGGTTCCCGTCATCTCAAGACCTTCCTGACATGGCACAGCCACCCAGGAAAGTGATTTGGTAATGGAAATACTGGGAAGGCCGTACTTTCCCTCCAAAGAGAAAGAGAAGTGCCAACAGTGAAAGCTTGATCCCTCAAATAGACAACTAAATCCCAACAAGCAGTGGTTTCTTTCAGCATTACTGATGCTGAAAAGTTCTCTTTCGGTAATAGCACGATCCCCCAACTGCCATGTCCATTTCCATGAATCACATTTCCAACACATATGGATCTAAAAAACTGTGGGAAATCTGGTATTTCCTTAGATGCAACTCTGAATTGGCATGCAACAGAGAACAGAAAAATGGAGACCTAGAAGTAAATATCTAATTTGAGAACATAGACACAAAAGTGATTTGAAATAATATTTTGGAGTCTATTGGAATATTACACAAAAAGAATAATCCACTTTATGTAGGTTTTACTGTGACTGTGATGGGAAAAGCTGAATCATCCCGTGACGTTGATAACTGGCTGCTGACTTTAAAATACAAATAAATATTGTACATAGTAAAGGAAAATGAGAAAACAGCATGAAAAAGGAAGATCTTTCTCTCCTCACCTGCAACTCAACCTCTCACCTCAGAAAGAAACCTCTATCTATATTTTCTATGTCACGCAGCAGAGTTTAATACAAGAAAAGTATTGGTATATTTTAAAAGTTCAAGAGCTCAAAGCAAGGAAACATTAGGGACGCAGCCATGAGACCTCACTGAGGTACCTGCTCCATTTCATCTGCTGTCAGGATGGCCTTCTTGGCCCCTCACTTTCTCTGCCTCACTAGCAAGTCTGTCCGCCATCAGTGCTATCACCAGTATCGCTCCTGTGCTCTTCACTGCCCTTTCCTCCTTCCTGATACCTTCTTCAGTCGTCAGAAATTGTTGGCAGTCGAGCTGTGGAATGCCCATAGCAGCTCCTGGAATCATCTCTGCCAAATCTGAAGGCCAGCAGGAGTGCTCAAGGGACCTGGAATGCAGACCACCTGCGAGCACACCTGGCAGGGATTCACCTGTGTGACTAGGTGCAAGTTTTTGCAATGCTTTGGCCAGATTGAAAGGACTTACGAGTTGTCCTGCACTACTGCAGGCCTGGAGTCCTTGCGGTCTCTCGGCCCAGCAGACTTGGTGGGGCTGGTCCAAGGAATCCTCCCAGAGACCCATCATTGCCAGCATGTGATGGCATTCTAGTCATCGTCCTCTTGAATATGTCACTGGACATCCTCAAAGGCATGGAGATGCTTAAACCAGGCTATGGTTTGGACTGGTTTTCACAGTTATGCTGCTTCCTCTGCGAAGACGTGACTGTCATCCTTCTTATCATCCTTCTTTTCCTCTTATCCTACAAAAACCAATCATGAAAGTGGGTCAAATGATAAAAGAAGCCTGCCTTTTTAGGACAATTATCCTGGCTGTTTTTACTTCCACCCCCTCTCTATCCTCTGGGGATAGATCTGACCTGTGTCCTGGGATGTCATCAGGCAGATTTGCATCAAGAACAGAAAGCTCAAGGTCAAAATTCAAGGCTACTCCAGATCATTTCTCCTCCTCCATCCTGGTAACACCCCCTCCTTGTTTGAGTGTGATTCTATTCTCTTCTTGTCCTTGTCACTCTCAACCGCACAAGTCCTGGCACTCCCACTCAGGACAGTCAGTCCCCAGTCCTTACTAAAACCCAAATCTTACCATTTCTGTGTTTTCTGTCTACTCATTTGCTTAATCCATTGACCACTTGTTGTTCATAGAGGTTAAATCAATAGTGATATTATCAACCACCTCCTGTTAACGACTTCCTCCAATCTCCCAGATGTTCACATAATCCTAGTGGTTATGTTCAAAAGTAAATAATTCAGAAAACATATTCACCCACCACAAATTCCTGTTCCCTAATATTTTTATTCAAACACTCATACAGTAGATACCTGTCCCTCAAGATCAGAAGTAATGCCAGATCACCAATCCTCACCTTAATTTCCTCCTACACCTATCTAATCCTGGATTCCGTGGACTACGATCACAATAATTTCCTTGGAAATATAAAAAATTCCTTACCACTCATTTATTTTGTAAACCTCCAAACCCAGAAGATCCCGATTATCTGCCATGCCGCAGCTACTGCTGGTCTTATAACAAGCTGAAGAAAAAGCACGAAACATGACCTTTTGGTACCACTGTAAACACAAAACCGTCTGCATCAACTGGGAAGCACCCATAACGCCTGGAAATTTTGTTCTCCTTTTTTTCTGTTGGCTCAATAACAAAAAGACAAGTCAATTTAAAATGTGGGCAAGAGATCATAATAGACTTTTTCCAATGAAGATATACAAGTGGCCAACAGGTGTATGAAAAGGTGTTTGGCATCGTTAATCATCAGGGAATGCAAATCAAAACCACAATGAGGTATCACTTCACACTTGTTAAGATGGCGATAATCAAAAAAACTAAAGATGACAAATATTGGTGAAGATGTGGAGAAAAGGAAACCTTGTGGGAATATAAACTAGTACAGCCATTATGGAAAACAGTATGGAGGTTCCTGCAAAAAAGAAAACTAGCATATGATCCAGCAATCCCACTTCTGGTGTATACCCACAGGAATTGAAATCAGGGTCTCAAAGAGATATCTGTACTCTAATGTTCATTGCAGCTAATTCACAATAGTGAAGATATGGAAGTAACCTAAACGTCATTGATGGATGAATGGATAAAGAAATGGAATATTTGTCAACCTTGAAAAAAGAAGGAATTCCTGCCATTTTTGACAACATGAGGGACCTAGAAGATATTATGCTAAGTGAAATAAGACAGACAGAGAAAGGCAAATACTTATATGTGGAATGTAAAATTGTCAAACTCATACAAGCAGAGGCTAGAATGGTGGTTGCCAGGGGCTGGAGGGATGGGGAAATGGGGAGCTGATTATCAAAGGATACAAAGTTTCAGTTATCAAGATAAATAAGTTCTGGAGATGTAGGATATTGCGTAGTGCCTTCAGCTAACAAAACTCTATTGCATACATCACATTTACTACTTGAGTAGATACTAAGAGTTCTTACCACAGAATGATAGTAATAAAGGAGGTGAGAGAAAACTTTGGAAGGTGATGAATTTGTTTGTGGTCTTGATGGTGATGACAGTCTCAAGGGTGTATACTTATGTCCAAATTCATCAAGCTGTATATAGAAAAATATGACACCATCGTTGATTCTTCTGCACCTTGAAATATGCCATGTCCTCATAACAAGAGAAAAATATTTGTAACTATGTATAGACGAATGTTAACTGGACTTATTGTGGTGATCATTTCAATATATACTCAAACATTGAATCATTACGTTGTACCCATGAAACTGAGATAATGTTGTATGTCAACTTTACCTCAATAAAAAAAACCACAACAGACAAAACCATTTGAATATTGTAAATGAGTTCAGTGAATCCCTGAAAGTGCCCCATTCCCATATGAGAGTTAAAGGAAGCAGAGAGGATGAAGTAAATGGAAGAAAGTTGTATAAAACAGTATTCAAATTAAAATCATTTAAGTTGCTATCAGCTCTTTGTGGCAAAGTTCTGTGCGCACTAATCTTCTTTCACATTTTTCCTGGAAATCATACTTTCAGATCCAACCCATAACAGTTTCATCATTTGCTCTAATAAGACAATTTCAACTTAATAAATAAAACCAACAGCATCCCTTATGTATGAATAAAGTTAGTGAACTTTACAGAGAAAAGAGCATGTTTGCACAATCTCAATAAAGGAAACAGAAGAACTGAATGATGATCAAGTCTCATTCAAGCTTATCTTTGAAAATCAGTAAGACCAGGTTATCTTTTCAAGGATGTGTGTAGAGCTGTCAGCCTTGGGAGATAGAAATAGTGGCCTACTCTAGAACAAAGGGCAGGCTTGCTTACTGCCCAGTATAATAAAAATAACACCCTCCAGGACAAAGGTTAGCAGACATCCTGCCCCTTATCAAAGATTTGAGTTCCTTAGGCTCTGAGATCTTGCAACCCTCTGCATGTCACCTGGCCCACTGTGTATCACCCTGTAGGAAGTGAGATTTAGTGAGCCGGTGCAGATGATGATACTCTGGCCACTGCTATTGCTGTGTCATTGAGTCCTTTGTCTCTGACCCATGGGTCTTGTGTCTTTTGTCAGCATCTGCTAAACCATTGTAGGCTAACTTATTAGCTTGCAGGTAAGGTAAAATATCAGACCTTTCACAGTTCCCGACAAGCCCTTAAAATAACTAGTAGTCTTAGGAACAGAGAGCTATCCAGAACAATATGCATGGATGGTCTTCATAGAAGACTTCATGCAACCAAAACTTTAATAAGTCTCTCTAATCTCCTTTATTTCTACCCCAATTAGAAGGAGAGGCACCAAGCTATTACAGACCTAGGGCTTGTGCAAGCCACCTGGAGACCTAGTGACCAGAAACTTCCCATGGGGAGCAAAGACAGATGGGCATATTTCCAAAATGGACCCATATGCCTCCCTATCATCCAAAAGACAGTACATTATCTTAATTTATGATGATTTGAGTCATTAAAATCTTGTGATGGGCCAAAGATACACTTCTAAGAGGAATGAGGCACATAGCAGTTGTAAGCAGATTAACACGCTTGGTGAATATCAAACGCCGAACTAAACGCAGTGTTCTAATCAATTATAAGGTAAAACAAATTTAATAAGGTCAATTAAATGATATTTAACGGTATCCTTGATTATTACTCTGCAATAATGAACAAGAAACTCATGTAGATAACTACAATTGTTCTTACTTTAAAATATGGTAGTCAGGACTGTTTGAGATAAACTGGAGATAAGGAAAGGGAGAAATAGATAAAAGTTAGCTGCTCTGAAGCCACTGTCAAGACCCCTGGATATACATGTAACCCAGGAGATCGAGGCAGACGGCTGTGTACCTAGATCCTCCTGCACTGTGGTTCTTAGGGATGTCACGGAGCTGAAGCAGCTTCCTGAATCGTGTTTACACGTCCATGTGTACAATACCCCTGACCATAGGGATGAACCACCATTCAATCATCTCTTACACCCCCCTAATTAACAATTAGGTTTCAAAATCATTGTATCATTACATGATCATTTATTCCTCAAACCTGTGGGATGCCGAGCTAAAAGAAAATTATATTTCAATGGTTTCTTTTCTTTGAAGGACCAAGATGTTCTTTCACATTTGGAATCCGGGTTAGAAGATAAATCCATCAAATCAATGGAAACAACTGAAGAAATGGACAGAGGGATACTTCATTCATATATACACAGTTTGCAGTGTGGCAAAACTAGAGTTATATTTTTAAAAATTAGAATTTTTTGAAATTTTATAGATATTAAAGACTTTGTTCTGCTTATACTCCCTTTGGTTTACCAAACCAAACACACTCTTTAATGGGCGTTTCTAGTATTGAGTGCTAATAACTGCAACTTTTTTAAATTCTTATTTTTCCCAGCTCAAAGACCAAGGGCAGAGGTCATCAAGAGGTCAAGTCTAATCTACCTACAGATGTGGCAGGATCAACTATGGATGTTCAAGCCAGACATTGCCAGCAGAACCACATCTCTTCACCCATAGGTGAGGTTTTACAAGTAATGACAGGGACTTAAGGATATCAAAGGAAATTCTTTATTAAGAACCAAAGTTATAGATTCCTATCTTGGGTTCATTACTTTGAATTTTTGAACCAAATCATATATATCGATTGGACCATGTTCAATTCTATGATCTTTAGAAGATGCAGCCTATAGGTGAAGAGAAATAAATACAACACCAATATCTTACACTCTCTGAAGCACAACTGAGAGCCCCTGGAGTCAGAAGTTTTCAAGACAAGAAAACGTCATCCTTCATTTGAACAGAAAGAGTAGAGGCTATTCAAAGATTCAACTTTAAATTGTTAACATGACTTGTTAGAATGTGATGGAGCAACCATAATACCTTCTAAGTTTCATGATTTTTCTCCAGAATACTGAGATGGATGACCTTGAAGTGCAGCTTCCCCATACATGTCGTTATTCAGTGATAAAATTAATTTCCCTATAAAATAATTACCACAAAATTGTTACAAATATATCATAGTCTCTGACTAAAAGGAAACAAAGCAAATCGAGCAGTTGAAAGCAGTGTAATAAATTCCACACAAGGATCTTATAGCAGCATTATGTATAATAGTGAAACTGGATGTAATCCCTTTGCTATCAAAGAAGATATAAACAGATCATGGTATGCCTATTCTTTGGAATACCTCTAAAACTTCTAAAAAGGTAAGTTAAAATGATGTGCACTGATAAGGAGAGAGGTCTATAATATATGGCTTGGGAAACAACAAATTGAAAAACGATGTAGTTATGTAATTTATGTTTAAAAAAAAACTTTGTGTATTTACAAATTCATAGGAAATTTCCAGAAGAATAAGTCACAACCTCTTAACAATAGTTTCTTCTGAGTAGGAGAGTGAGTTTTCAGGGAAGGGGATGAAAGGGGAATGTTTCACTTTACTCTACATAGATCAGTGCAATTTGACTTTTTTTACAGTGTGTACTTGTTTCATAGTTAGAGAAATGAGTGATGTGACCCTTTGGTGCAGGGCAACAGTATGATGTTCACCAGTCTCTGTTCTCTATGTTACTGCACAGCATGGACTGTAGGAGAAAGCCCAGAGGAGCAATGAAGACAAAGAAGACATGACACCTGCAAAAAGTCAGTGGAGTATTTCTCCATAAGATACCTTCCAGGTGAGTGACGGTCAGTATCTTCCACTGCTTCAGCTCTCGCCATGAACCTAGAACCTGCCCAGGGTAAGCCGGAGGACCATGCCCGCTAGTCCACTCCCTGCACGGAGCCTGTTTGTGCAGGGTGACTGCCATCAAGCAGACAATGGACTCAGGATGGAGCGTGTGCCTTTGGGGAGGCTGGCAGAGAGGCATAAAGTGGAACACCAGCTAAGTGCACACACCTGAGAGGCGGAGCTCCAGGTGGAGACACAAAATGTACCAAGAAACTGTGAAGTGAAGGAAGCTACTCCATCTCTCTGAGCTTCAGTGTCCCCCCTGTAATGTGTGGATCACAGGTCTACTTCACAGAGCTGTTGGGGAAGATACATAAAAGTTCCTGTGACAGCCAGTGTCACATTATTAACAAAGTCATATCCGACTTCAAAATAATCGATGAAAAGAATAATGTTAATGAGACCAAAGACGGGATGCTCAACTTCGTAAGCAGCCCCAGCAGCATGAGAATGAGAGGAGCTCCGAGAAAGCAGGGTTCTTCACAGCTCCACTGGAGACGATGAACACGGGCTACACCAGGATAAGTCGCTGTTGTACAGTGACTCGTGTAGTGAGGGTGGGTCCCTAAAGACACTGTGAAATCCAGTTACACACAGTGGCTCCTAGGAAACAACTACAAAGCAATCAACTCAGCAGATAGGAATGGGAAGGGGGCGAGCATAGGAGGGTCAGAGCCACAAAATCTGACGGAAGACACTGAACCACGAGCGCTCAGCTCTGTCAACAGCTTCTGTGGTTGCACCAGGAGATCAAACGTCTGAGAGAGCCATTGTGGGGACTGCTGGGAGCACAGTGGTCACTGCAGCCACAACCCAACAGCAGTTGCATCGGGGCACACAGACCCCGAGACATTCCTCTCCATTAATCCTTGTTTCAAGATGATGAATATCCTCATGTTACAATGTCTCCTTCCAACAATTGTGGAGGAGTGTCATCAGAACCCCCTGAAGAGGTCACAGGCCAGAGTAGGATGGAACACTGGGGGCTGGGGGAGCGGCGTTGCACCTGACAACACGGACTATCACCCGGGTCTATTGAACACGAGAGAAGGACCCGAGGATGTGGTCCAACGAGAATTCCCTGTCTTGCCACATTCAGAGATACTGCAGAGTTTCTCGTCCGTTCTTTAAAAAAATGTTAAAGAATTCATGTCATTAATTCATAGCGAGGCAAATTCTTCACATAGTGACAGGGTCCAGTTTCCATGACCAGCTTATTCAGTTGTTTTGATAATACCCCACATTCAGGAATTGGAAATGTAACCTATTGGGATGTGTAATATAAACAAGGACTTTTTTTCATGGAGATCAACACCCAAAGTTTTAGGGAGGACATAAATCGTGAAAGCTGCTAACCATTCCTCCACAGGTTTCAATAAGAGTTTTAAGTTAATTTACCAATCTCAGGAAAAGATAACTTTTCAATTCAAATTTTTTTTTATGCATTCAAGCGTACAATACAGCCAAGAGAATGAGCATTAAAAAATTAACAAGAAGGTCTTGCTTGCATTTCATCTTTTGCAAATAATCAGGATATTTTATGCTCTGTTCCTTTCACTGCTGTAATCAATTTTTAAAGAATACGTTACATCTGACTATCCCTGGGCATGTTTATCCTGGAACCTTGCCGGAATCCAAAGCAGAGATGTTAAAGCTGACGGGTTTCAAATGCTGCCCAGGTGTTGTCTACCATGAACATGCCTCTCCCAAAGCCGGACCACCGGTCTCTTCCTGAGGGATCAGAGTCATCACTTATGTCCCTGAGAGACTGGCCACTCAGGCCTGAGCTGAGATTAGGTGATCAATCTGAAGGGCAAAATGCTTAAGCTATTCTCATCCTAACGATGCTGTTTTGGAGGCCTCTGCACTGGAATAGGTTAGTGAAAACGGCCTACTAGATACTTGCCTGGGAATTGTGTTGTTCTCCTCTGCCCTTAGCAGATCCTGGGGAAACCAATGATTAACCTCACGGATGCTTTAACTTCCACATCTGTGAAAAAGGCAAGCAACAGCCAATGTTACCACTTTGCAAAACTCCAAAGTTGTGCATCCAAGAGGGACCACAAAGGTGAATTTCTCCCAAAAGCTGATGAAATGATGGCACTTTGGCTGGAGAAGGCAGAGGGCAGCAGGCAAAGTGGAAAGTTTCTGGAATGTCTAACCAGTTCCCATAAGCAGTTTAGAGAAACACCTGGCCCTGGATTAGGTAGGAGGCTGTGGAAGGACCCACAGGTACACAGGGGGGAGGAGGAATCAAGCAAAGAAGGGAGGCGGTGGGGAAGAGGCGCCAGTTTGGGCTTCAATTTTGGACAAAAGCAGTTGCACGCTGCAGGCCCGCGGCTTCCCATGCAGCCGCCACACCCTCCTAACTCCCTGGTACCTTTCGTCTCGTCACATCCCTCTGGGAATCAGTCCACATGGAGCGGGTGCAGGACCTGAGTCCTGAGTCAATGGTTTGGCCCTCGGCCAAGCTCACACCGCCCTGCTCCTCCCCCCAGGGCCAGGCACCGCCCTGTGCCCAGAGCATCCTGGGCGTTCTAGTCCTGCAGCCCTACAGGTTGCCAGCTGGGAGCGGTTAAGAGAGAAAAGCTCCCAGCATGCACAGCTCGTGGCCCCAACTCTTGCCTTGTCCTTCGGCCCCTGGGCCCCACCCCTCTGCTTCTCCATCCCACCCTCTTCCCCACCTGTTCTGTATACCACGCCCAATCTCCATGACCTGCCCACCCCCCCAGAGTATGCGCAGTGTGGTTGGGCTGCATCCCTTGAGGCCGGGACTCAGGTAGGGGTGGGGCTCACCAGCCTGGCTATTGCTGAGGTTGCCTGCAGCCCTGGTGGAAGCCCCCTGGCCAGTATTTGAAATGTAAATTCAATATCTAAAATGGAAATATCGGGTGCCTGGGATCCTGGAATTTGCCTTTTCAATGCCACCTGTCCTACCATCCCCCCTATCTCTCCAAGCTGCCATGATCCTCCCTCTGGAACCCGTGGTCAGGGTCGCTGCAGAGATCCTCCCTTTGGACCCAATCTGCCTGAAGGGCCCATACCTTGGTCAGGAGTCTTAGAAGGACTGCCCTGAGCCATGTCATAAAAAGGAGAAAACATCACATTGGACAGCCCCAATACCTGCATTATACAGACAGGAAACTCAGGTGCACTGGTAAGTGACCCCTAAGCCACTTCAGGGGAACACATGCATGCCCCTATTTCCACGCTGCACATAGGCTGGTTCACTGGACTTTCTTATCCGAGTGTGGACCTCTTGGCCTCGTTAACATAGGCAACAACACCGAAACTTCCCATTGGTCCTTCCCACAGTGTTAGGCAAGTTTGTGCAGGAAGGTAATATGCAATTTCTGCTCTAGTATAGGGCTGGCTTCTTGGGAACTAGTTTTAATATTCCTGTTTAAATATACCCGCAGAATCACAAAATAATTAAGCAAAATAATTTGGTGCTGTGGAGGGTTATGGTGATAACTCTCTGAAGTCGTTTTTCCATTTAGCTTTTCTGATTGACTCCAAATACTACAGCACCACACGCTTCTTAGACTGGTGGATGCACAGCTCCACTTCTTTCCAGGGAGAACGCACAACAGCAGAATATCCGTGGCCTGACTTTCTGGGGCACCAGTATTACTACAAGATTTGGAAGAAGCAAAGTTAGGTCATTTCCAAGGTAAGGAATTAAAAACTTAACACTAAGATGAGGTGGGAAAGTCATATGCCATTAATAATTGTCAGTAATCTGTGCCTGAAATGTCAGACTTTCTCGGAGAAAGAACTCTGAGACCCTATTTCCCATTGTTTTAAATAGGAAAATCTAGAAGGCATAGCAAATCTATCGAAAAACTATACCAATTTCCTAAGTCACAATATGACACCTAGACTTAAGTTACGAACATCGTGTGCTCCTCATTTTGTTCCTTCCAACCCAGTCCCACAGGTCTTGAGTGCATGCTGTGAACACGGCACTGTGCTAGGTCTCGAGGCCTTGGTGAGCATCGTGGTGGGGGTGGACCTTGCTGGAGAAAGATGACATCATGAAATCTCAAATCCATGCCGCTTACAAAACTGAGGCAAAAATGGAAATACCCAGGCGTCCATGCAAGGATGAGGGCATTAATAGATACTTGGGAGTATTAAAATCCATCTAATGGTGTCATGAGTGAATGTGTTCCACTTCAAAACAAAACACAGCTGTTATTCTGAGATATTGAGTTAGTATCTTTGTGCAAATATGCAGGATTTAAAATGACTATTGACATATAACATGCGTACAGAAATATATGCAGAAGTCATCCACGTAAATCACAAAGAATTATTAAAAAGTGAACACACTTGTGTGACCAAGAACTAACACCAGCTTTACTCAGGCCCCGACAATCCCTTTCTCCCTATTTCCTCCCCAAAGGTAACTGATATCTTACCAGCGAACACTGTATGTCAAGTTTGTCTTCTTATACAAGTGTTTTATTACAGAACAATTTAAACAATATACAAAATAAACAAAATAGCACAGTAGGCCCGTCACCCAGTTTCAACAACTACTAATCATCTGCTATTTTTGTTTCATCCACACTCCATCCCATTCCCACCTCACTTTATTATTCTTTTAAGCCTTTGTGCATGTGTGGTGAGTAAGATGTATGCACACTGAAAGGCACAAATCTCAACCGTACAGTTTTGGCAAATAAACATGCCCATATAACTTTCATCCCTTTAAGAATAGGATATTTCCATCACCCCCAGAAAACTCCTTCCTGTTCCTTCCCAGGCTATTTTTTCCTTGCCCCGATGCAACCCCTGTTCTGGTTTATTCAGCATAGGTTCATCTTGGCTGAAATCATCCCATGTGTGTTGTTTTCTGTCCAGCTTGCCTCCGTCAGCACGAGGTTGATGAGTCTCTCTCAGCATGTGTGTGTCAGCATTTGCTCCTCGGCACAGCTGAGGGCGTTCTGCTCTGTGGAGGTCCCAAAGTGCACTCATCTTCCTCCTGGGGACGTGCAGGTCATCTCCTGCGAACAGTCTTGTAAAAACGTTTTTTGGCATGCTGTTTAATTCTTTTATTAACATTTAAGTGACCCACCTTTGTATTCTTACTGGGTGGTCCAGATTACAATATGCACCTTTAAGATATCACATCCTACCTAGACTTAATAGTGCACCAGTTTAATCAATGTAAAATATGGAATCCTTGCTACAGAACAGTTCCATTTACCTCTGTCTGTCCTTTGTGCTATTGCTGTCATAAATTTCATATCTACTTATGTTATAAATCCCACAATACAGTGTTATAATTTTTGCTTTAAATAGTCATAGGTATTTTAAAGAAATAAGAGGGGCCGGCCCCGTGGCTTAGCGGTTAAGTGCATGCGCTCCGCTGCTCGCGGCCTGGGTTCGGATCCCTGGTGCACACCGATGCACCACTTCTCCAGCCATGCTGAGGCCGTGTCCCACATACAGCAACTAGAAGGATATGCAGCTATGACATACAACTATCTACTGGGGCTTTGGGGGAAAAATAAATAAATAAATAAAATCATAAAAAGAAATAAGAGAAATAAGTGTTTGGAAAGGAAATGCTTTGAGACTCTGCAAATGTACTGTTTCTTCTTTAAGTTTCATCCACAGTTTTTGCGTTCATCAGTCATTCTTTCCAACAATAATTATTACTGTAGTGTTAAAGTGGCAATTTTCTATTTCATGCTATCTAGCGCTTTTATTATTTGGAATTCTGTGAGCAAGATTTCTCCCCCCCTTCCTTCTTCCTTTCTTTCTCTCATTCTCTCATTCTTTTTTTTCCCCTTTTTTCTTTCTTCCTTCCCTTCCTTTCTTGTTTAATCTTTTTTATATCAGTATAGCCTCGTGGATATTTATTTTATTCTCTGAGTAATTATCCAATGCTACCATTATTTATTTTGTTGCTCAGAGTTTTCCAGCTTGAGTCATTGGAAAGTCTTTCAGATTGATTCCTTTTGACATGTCCCATCATTTTCTGTGTGCTTTTTTTTTGAAAGCACTTTCCTACTTTCTGGCACTACAAGATGATCCAGGCTCATCTTGTATTTTTCATCTCCAGCCCTAGAATTAGCCATTTCTCCAAGAAAATCTGCTTTATTTTATTGGAGAATGATATTTAAAAAACAAGATCTGGGAGCTAGGTGTGCTCATTAATACTAGAGTGTCACTGCTTCTGGACCCTCTCAGCAGAGCTTGGAAATGTATGTATGAATATAAACTCAGGTAGACAAATCTGTCTATCGATCTATCCATCTATATATCAGTCTATCTATCTATTTGGATAGATATATTAAAAGAGACATGGATTCATACTGATACTTCGAACTCCAATCCAGCACCACAGAGTTTATTTTAGCATTCTCCTTTTGTTTATTTGTAACTTCTTTCACCAACAGTGAGAAACTTAACTCCAGTTAGCTACAATATATTTACTGTGTCAACTAGTTTCAGAATTGCTAATCCATACCCTTATGAAAAACAAATTTACCACCTAGAGTACAGTGTTTGTGTCCAGTACTTTAGTTCTACAGTATCCCGTCAAATCACTATCTTCCAAAGTAACTTAGGTCAGGACCTTTCATCCCCACCCCTTCTGTATGGTTAGGTCACATGCTTGTAATACAGTGAGATTCATTTGTCACTGCATTCCATCTGAGTTCCCCAGCATCCTGATTGATTTTTAAAATTTGCAGAGTAAAATTCACTCTTTGTGGTGTACAGTTCTATGGGTTTTGACTTTACGGTCATGCATCCATACCCACAGTACCATACAGAGCTGTGTTTTTCACCCCCAAAGTTCTCTCATGCTATCCCTTTGTATTCAACCTCTTCCCCTACTCCATCCCTTGGCAACCACTGATCATTTTCCATCCCTGTAATTCTGCCTTTTCTAGAAAGTCATATAAATGGAATCATATACTATACAGCCTTTTGAATCTGACTTCCTTTACTTAGAGAAATGCATCCAAGATTCATCCATGTTGTTGTGTGAATCAAGAGTTTATCCTGGGGCTGGCCCCGTGGCCTAGCGGTTGAGTGCATGCGCTCCCCTACTGGCAGCCCAGGTTCGGATCCAGGGCACGCACTGACGCATCGCTTCTCTGGCCATGCTGAGGCAGTGTCCCACATACAGCAACTAGAAGGGTGTGCAATTATGACATACATCTATCTATTGGGGCTTTGGGCGGAAAAAAGGAGGAGGATTGGCAATGGATGTTAGCTCAGGGCTTATCTTTCTCACACACACACAAAAAAAGAGTTTATCCTTTTTCTTGCCAAGTAGTATTATAATGTACCAATGCAACACAGTTTCTTTCTCCATTCACCTGATGAAGGACATTTAGCTTATTTCCAGCTTTTGGCAATTATGAATAAAATGGCTATAAAGATTCCCACAAAGATTTTTGTTTAAACATTAGTTTTCAATTTTCTTCAGTAAATACCTAGGAGTGGGATATCTGAGTCATATAATAAGTATATGTTTAGCTTTATAAGAACCTGCTCAACTGTTTTCTGAATGCAACTATCATGTTGCATTCCCAGTTCTAATTGCTCCTACTCCTGACCCACCTCCTCATGTGGTATTTGCAATTTTATTTTTTATTTCAGGCACCTAATAGGCGTGCAGCATCTTGTTGTGGCTTCTGCTTCATTTTTGAAAGTGAGTTCTGCTAAATATAGAATCTTGTGTTGACTTTTGGGTTTTCTTTCTGCACTTGAAAGATGTCATTTTGTTGTTGAGTTGTCTCTTTTGTTTTTGATAATATATTATCCATCATTCACCTTATTTCTCCCTGTATGTAATGTCTTCCCCTGTATATATGTATTTCCCTGACTGCTTTCAAGATTTTCTTTTTATCTTTGGATTTTAGTAGCTTGACTATCATGTACCTAAGTATGCTTTTAATTTATATTTTATTTTGTGAGTTTGCTGACTTTCTTGGATCTAAAATTTTAGATTTTCCAAGAAATTTTGGAAGTTTTATGCTATTACTTATTGATTTGCCTTTCTGCCTCCTTTAATTTTTCTGTCTTTCTCCTCTCTGCTGGGGACTCAATCATCTCACGGGTCATAAGGCTCTCTTCGTTTTTCTTCAAAATTTTTACATTCTTTTCTTCAGACTGGAAAATTTCTATTGCTGTATCTCCATGTTTTTTCTACTGTTTCTCATCTACTTGTAAACTCAAATGTATTTATTTTATTTCATCTTCCTATTTGGTTCTTTTGTGTAATTTCCACTTCTCTGCTGAGTTCCCACATCTGTTCATTCATTATGGGAATATTTTTCTTTACCACCATGATCATCTTTATAATAGCTGCTTTCGTATTCTTGACTGCTAATTGCAACACATTGGAGAGAGTTTCTACTGCCTGCTTTTGGTCACATATGGATTACATTTTCCTGTTTCTTCAAATCTCATGATTCTTTTAAATTGTGTACTGGAAATCATGAAAGATAGGTATAGAGGCTCCGGATTCTGTTGTATTACTTTGAAGAGTGTTGTTACTTTTCTAGCAGGGAATCAACTTGGCTGGACTGAAATTCCAATCCTATCTCCTTTACAGTGGGCATAGCTGAAATCCTCAGTCAGTTCTTTCATCTTCCAACTGCTGTTTTTACACTAGGCCTTCTGGGGCCTACCCTGTATGTGTGTTGTTCAAAGATCTGCCAATTTGGTGTGTGTGGGGGAGAGACTTACATATATATTTTGCGATTTTCCTCTTTGTGTCTCCCTCCCTTCCAGAATTTCTCCCCTAACTTTCCAGCTACTCTGCCAGCCCAAAAATACATCCTCTAACATTACAAGTAAGACTGTAGTTTTTCCCCTGTCTAGGCCATGTACAGATTTTGGAATGCTTTGAGGCAAAAGATTCAAGCTTGCAAATATCTCCTGGTGCAATTCCCATCATTTAAAGGAAGATTCCCTCTCAGTTCTGCTTGCTTTTGGAAGTGATTTATACATACACACAAGTACACATTTATTTTATGTGTATTACATATAGCCACACGAGTCTGTATAAATATATATAATATTTTGTGCAGATTTTATCATTGTTATCTGTGAGAGTGTTAGTTCAACAGGCTACTCCACCATTACTAGAAGCCAGACCTCGGTTTTGTTTCTTTCTTGGATTTTATATAAATGGAATTATAAAATATATAGCCTTTTGAATATAATTTCTTTTATGCAGCATTATGGTTGTGATATTCATCCATGCTATTGCATGTAGCTAGTGTTTGTTCATTTGTTGAAAATAAGTAATTTTTTAATGGTTATAAAATATGCAGAACATAAAATTGTAACCGTTTTTAAGTGTACAGTTCAGCGACATTCAATACCCTCACATAATTGTGTAGCCATAACCTCCAACCATCCACAGAACTATTTTCACCTTGCACTGAAACTTTGTGCCCATTAAGCAACAACTCCCTGTTATCCCTCCCTCTTGCCCCTAGGAACCACCATTCTCCTTTCTATTCCTATAAATTTGACTACTCTAATTACCTTATATGAGTGGAATCATACAGTATTTTTCTTTTTGTGACTGGCTTTATTTCACTTAGCATAAATTCCTCATGGTTCACCCATGTCATAACATGTGTCAGAATTCCTTCCTTTTTAAGGGTGAATAGTATTCCACTATGTGTATACACCACATTTTTTTGGCAGCTCATCCACTGATGGACACCTGGCTTGATTCCAGCTTCCAGCTATTTTAAATAATACTGTTAAGAACATGGGTGTACATATATGTCTTTATACCTCTGCGTTCAGTTCTTTTGGGTGTATACCCATAAATGGTGTTCTCAGATTCACTTTTTCACATATAACAGGGTCCCCTACACCTCCAAGAAGCAATTCTTGTAATGCCAGCTGGTTGCCAGATAATTCAACTCAATTTGATGCTGACAACCCAGAGATACATCAGATTCTACAGGTTGATGGCTCCGTCCTATAATTCTGCGCACCCATCCAACCTCACCTTTACTTCAGATGCCAGTTACAAGCCCAGGTTGTTACCTGTACTTCTGACTTACTGGCTATAAACCAGAGGTTCCCACAACCTCCTCCTTGGGTTTGATTAATTTGCTAAAGTGGCTCACAAAACTCAGAGAAACATTTACTAGATCACCAGTTTATTATAAAAGGATATAATTCAAGAAGAGCCTGTTGGAAGTGGTGCATAGGGAAAGCTATGGAGATAGTACACAAAGCTTTCATGCCATCTCCAGGTGCACCACTCTCCAAGCAGTCCTTGTCATTGCCAACCTGGAAGCTCTCTGAACCGCCTTCTATTGGGATTTTTATGGAGGCTCTCTCACATAGGCATGATCAATTATTAACTCAGTTTCCAGCCCCTCTCCTTTCTCTGGAGGATAAGAGGTAGGGCTAAAAATTCGAAGCTTCTAATCAGGGCTTGGTCTTTCTGGTGACCAACCCCCATCCAGGAGCCATCCAGGAGCCCACCCAGAATTGCCTCAATAGAACAAAAGATTCTCTTAGTGTTCTTATCACTGGGGAAATTACAAAGGTTTTAGGAGCTCTGTGCCAAGAACTGGATGCAGAGGCCGATAAATATGTTTTTTATTATTTCAGAACCCATAAGTGGAAATTCTAGATCATATAGTAATGTTATTTTCAATTTTTGAAGGAACTGCCATACTGTTTTCCACAGTTTTATATTCTCACACTCAGAGCACAAGGGTTCCAATTACTCAACATCCTTGCCAACACTTGTTATGTTCTGATTTTGTGATAGTAACTCTCCTAATGGGTGTGAAAAGGTAGCTCATTGTGCTTTTATTTCACATTTTCTTGATACTTAGTGATGTTGAGCATCTTTTCTTGTGTTTCCTGTTCATTTTATATTTTCCTTGGAGAAATGTCTATTCAAGTATTTTGCGCATTTTTAAATTGAGGTTTTTTTTATTGTTGAGTTGTAGAAGTTCTTTATTTATTCTAGATATTAATCCCCTATCAGATTTGTGATTTGCAAATATTTTCAACCATTCCATGGTTTGCCTTTTTACTCTGTTGATAGTATCTTGTGATACAGAAAACTTTTTCGTTTTGATGAAGTCCAATTTGTTATTTTTTTGTTACTTATGTCTTTTATGTCATATTAAAGAAATCATTTTTGCAATGGCATTTGGACCCAATGACATACAGGTTTTACCATGTGTTTTCTTCTAAGGATTTTATAGCTTCAACTCTAACATTTATATCTTTGATCCATTTTGAGTTAATTTTTGTATATAGTGTAAAGTAAGGGTCCAACCTCATTCTTTTGCATGTGGGTATCCAGTTTTCCCAACAACATTTGTTGAAAAATTGATCTTTTCTCCAATGAATGATCTTTGTACCTTTGTCAAAAATCATTGGACCATATATGCAAAGTTTTATTTCTGGGCTCTCTGTGCTATTTCATTAGTATAGTGTGTGTATTTATGCCAGTACCACACTGTTTTGATTACTTTATAGTAAGTTTTGAAATCAGGAAGTGTGAGTTCTCTAACTTTGTTCTTCTATTTCTAGATTGTTTTGGCTATTCAGTGTCCCTTGAGAGTCCATATGAATTTTAGGATAGATTTTTCTATTTTTGCAAAACCATCATTGGAATTTTTACCTCTTTGAGTAAGTTGATTCTTAAGTATTTTACTCTTTTGTTGCTATTGTAAATAAAAATGTAAAGTTTTTAAATTTCTTTTTCAGATTACTTATTATTAATGTATAGAAGAACAACTAGTTTTTGCATGTTGATTTTGTGTCCCACTACTCTGCAGAATTTACTAGTTCTAACAAATTTTTGGTGGAAGTTTTAGGGGTTTCAACATATAAGATACTCTTTGTAAACAAATATAATATTACTTCTTCTTTTCAAATTTGGATGCTATTTCTTTCTTTTTCTTGCCTAATTGCTTTGGCTAGAACTTCTAATACCATGTTGAATAGAAGTGGTGAAAATGGGCCTTCTTGTCTTGTTCCTGATCTTAGAGAAAAAGCTTTCAGTCTTTCACCCTTGAATATGGTGTTCTCTGTGGATTTCTATATATGGCTTTTATTATGTTGAAGTAGTTTCCTTTTACTCTGAGTGTTTTTTTAGTGATTTTAGCATGAAAACATGTTGAGTTTTGTTAAATGCTTTTTCTGCATCCATTGAGATGATCATGTGTTTTCTTCCTTCATTCTGTTAATGTAGTTTATTACATTAAATCATTTTCATATATTGAAACATCCTTGTATTCCAGGAATAAATCCCACTTAAAAATGCTGTATAATCCTTTTAATATGCTGATGAATTTAGTTTATTACTATTTTATGGAGGATTTTTATATCAATATTCATCAAAGATATTGACCTATAGTTTTCTTTTCTCTTAGTGTCTTTGGCTTTGATATCAAGGTAGTGCTAATCCCATAGGATGACTTTAGAGGTATTTTCTCCTCTTCAACTTTTTGAAAGAGCTTGAAAAGAATTGGTGTTAGTTAATTAAAAAAAAAAGTCTTTGGCCCAGGAATAAATTCAGCATAAAATAAATACAAATAAATATTTTTTAAAAATATGAAAAAGTTTTTTACTAAAAAAATTTAAAAATTAAGCAAGTACATCACTTATCACTTTATTTCTAAACAGTTTTTTAACCTACTAGTAAGCATGAACAAATTGTTAGAATTAAAATGACTCAAGTGTTAATTTTCTTCATTGCAAGTTTTCTGACAGAAGTATATGATGCCGTCATGTATGACATCTTTTATGAAAAAAATGGTCATTTTTTGTAGTATTTGAGAATATTGTGAATTTTCCCAGTGGCCTCTGACAATACTCTGATATGCAAAGTTATCTTTTCAACATGTATGTCTCATCATCATCCTTACCAAATTAACAAACTCAGGTACTAATTAATCAACTACTTTTCATATGATTCAGGTTCTCCACCACCAATTTCCCTAAGCATCAGGAAATTCTACAACTTCTGCAAGATTAACGATTTTACCTTACACTGTATATATCTCACGTGGTTTAAAACATCCAAAATCCTTGATAAACTGACCCTGCCCACACTAAAGTATTGTGAATTATAAAATATGGTCTCTGTTAAGTGGGGAGGGATTTCAGGTTGAACTTAATTTTATAAGTGGTCAATTTATTACAGTGTACTGTTCTGTTATGTATTTCACTTCTTTTCTAAAAAAAAGTGATAGTTGAGGGCACTTAGATAATAAAAATTTGAGAAAATAAGGAACTGATACACACTGTAAGCTTCAAGTGTTTTCAAGCATAAGATACAATAGGAACTAAAACTATGAAATGGCAGAGGAAATAGAGATAAAGGGATGAAGTTGCAAAACTGAATCTATAATAATATCTCAATGGCTAACGTTGTGGTGCCAAGAAGGTGGTGAAGTCAAAGAATTCATAAAGATGATAATAAAGACACTACAAAGAAAAAAACTGAAATTTTCATAGAGAGAATTTTTACAGTGATATGACCGATAGAGAACAGGGAAGAGAAGTTTGAGTGAGAGACTATCTGCTTCTTAAATTATTTCCATTGTAGAGAACAACAAACCAATTTGCTGAAATCTTTATTCCCCTCTATGACCCTATCTTTACCTGCAAAATCTAAGCCCTGAATCTATGTCACAGTCCAATTTTTCCATCCCTGGAGAACAGAGCAATTTATCTCATATGAAACCTCAACAGCTCAGGCTGTGAAACAAGGCCGGCCATCCATTCTCACAGAGGAGCCAACTGGAGGTAGGATTTTTGGTTCTGAATTCAGCTAAATATCTTCAAAGAATTGTATCTGGCCTTCCTTATCCAGGGCTATCAGTGAAGTGCTGGCTGGCTTTCAGAGAAGAGCAAGTCACAGTCAGTGGAGACATTTTCTGTTGAGCTCTCTAGAGAAGGCTGTGGGGCTTGTCAGTAAGAGTTGATTTCTATGAGGATTAAATTTTTTTATTTTATTCATAGATTTATAAAGAAATTTACATGGTAAGAATTATTATCAACAAAATACGTTGTCTATTCTCTGGTCATTTAAGCAAAATCTTCCTCTCAGGGACAACCCATGGACAAAGCCCAGATTTAATCTCCAAGAGTCTGCTAGGCACTCTGTGGTCCATGGGAAGTCCTCAAGTTGGCAGCCTGTTTCCTTGTGTGCTGTGCTGGTGTTCAATCTTCCATCTCTTCCGGGTACAACTAGACAGACGCCTATCAGATCATCAAGGGACTTGACATTGGAGAAATGTACTTTTCATTATCTTTAGACTTCTACACTTTTCAAAAAGACTCTCAGCATTTCCAGTAATTGTGCAGCAGTTTACCCAACACTAAAGTTCTCACTATTAAAAGTTAAAACAAATAAATTTTAAAAAGGAAAAAGTGATCTTTGCAATTTTGTACAGAATCTATATAAAGGGGGCATCCTTATAAATGGAGGTAATGGTGCTCAGGGCAAGCTACCCCATTAGGCACCACCCTGGTGTGTGTATTGTTTCCAGCTGAAGACAATAAGGACTCAGAGAACTCAGGAAGTATATTTGAATTTCCCCTCCCAAACTGCCTAAAGAATTTAAAACAAAAAATCTGTTTCAGGAAGGAGTTATTATCATGATGGTTGTAAAGATAACGTAGGATAGAGGTTACAATAGGAAAGGCACCAAGCCCCTTTTATCAAAAACTGTATCTCTCACTGACCACATTATCTATAGATGACCCTGGGAAGAGTTGTCAGGCAAACATTTGCATTTCTATCTCCATGTGAGTTGTCTTCTTGCCCTCTGTGGTCCTAGACCACTACCCACCCCCAAGACCTTCCTCCTCTTTAGCTACAACACTTAATCGGGCAGCTTAGACAGAGGGACGAGTTGCTCATTTCTGAGTTTCTCCCATGTATACATGTTATTAAACTTGGTATTATTTTCTCCTGCTAACCTGTCTTGTTAACTATTTGGCCAGCCATGAGAACCTTAAGAAAAGGGAAAAGGGAGATTCTCTCACTCCCTCAACAGTTTTTGCACCCAACGTGGGGCTACACTGCATGGCAAGTTACGTTCTCTGGCTGGAAGAAATGCCTTCTCCCTAGATTACTGCAGGGGATGAAATACGGGACCCCCTGACGATAGCCGGCAAAATGTAAGATTCTTACCACGTCAGCCTCCCGGAATCTCTACCTGTGGAGTCCGGTGGAAGGAGGTGGTGAGAAATTTTTTCTCTTTCAAAATTTAGATTAGCAGGAGCAAATATTTGGGAAACTAGTTTCTTGTGCTTTTAGTGACACTGGTAAATTTGGTAGAGTACTCTTGGTTTTGATCTTGATCCCTTTTCCTCCCAGAGATTGTCTCTGTTTTTCTCTTTTGTCTCTGTCTTTTGTATCGTGTGTCATAAGAAGGAAATACCATAGGGTAGGACGCAGGCATAGACCCTATAAGCCTAATGTCCGGGCCGGCCCCACAGACTGATGAGTTTGCGGGTCTCACCAGACTGGCGTCTATTTAGACAAACTTTGCTGTGGGTTAATATGCACATGAAGTGAAGGCCATTGCCAAGGGCATCTTGGAAGCCAAAAAGGTCGCAAATTTGGTGGGCACAGGTCGAGCAGTTAAGAGCCATTAGGGCACTCGCCACTTTCAGAAGACCCCCGTGACAGGATAAGTTGGGTCACGGAACGGGGTAGATGACAGAGGTCCCCCGCCAACTGCAAGAAAATGTCCATGCAATGACGAGGTACTCTGTAAAGCACACAGTCCCCAACCCCGTGGCATCTCCCCCCCCAGGTATTATTCTGACTCAAAGAGACCTAAGGCGTGGCTAAAGCTGTCATTGTGCACATAAGAAAAAAACCGGATGAGGTTTTTCCTTCTGTCTTGTTCTGTGTCCTGAGAAAACTTGGCTTTGTGACCAGTGAGAATATTCTCCTTGGTCTCCACCATACGGAAGGTGCATTTACCGGGGTGCCCCTTGGTGGCCAGTCGAATAGACTGGGGTTCTGAACTGTCTCTTTGTCTGGCTGTGCCAAGCTCTCAGGGGAGTTTGTCATAAAGGACCTAGTCCATAAGGGCTTTTGTCGTCTTAACCTTAGTTGCTTGTTAGTGCTGGAAAAATCCCATTCCAATATTGCCTGCCCGGTGTCACAGATTAGCGGCTCTGTGACCGGAGGCGTCCCACACTATTGTAGGAGACTGGAGACACCGTTTTCACTACACCATCCTTACCGCCTGTGTAACGAAGGTCTTTACTTTCTCTGAATATCTTTGGGAGTGAATTCTTTGGATCATGGGGGCTACATCATCTGCGCCCTCACCAGGGACGCCTCTTGCGTCCATGGTAAAGATTTATTCTAAGCATGGGAAAGTTACCACCGGGTCTTTCCTTAAAAAGGCTTATTGGATCGAGTCACTATTGGAATAAATAGACAAATGAAGATCCTACTCGTCAATGGCCCGACGACAGATCCTTTGAATTGGGAAAACTTCTAAATTGGGGGAAAAAAATATGTTTTGAGAGCTCTCACACAATTGTTTAATTGGTACCTAAAAAAGGGCCATAAAAAGGAAGGGAAAAATTTAAATAGCCTTAAGAGCTTGACTCAGGTTACAATTGAATTGAGAACATGTAAAAGTGTAAGTGTTGATAAGATTATAAAGGTTGGAATGTTTGAGCTAATTTTATATAAAGAGGTTACATCAACTTTGCCTGTGTATGTTTTAAAATGTCTGACTGGGAATGCTTCCCTTGTCTAAAATTAGAAGACCAACACCTATTGATAAAAATCTTAATGATAACTATGTTTAAAGGTATAAGAGGTGATGAAATTTACATGAACTTTTGTACAAAAAACTGATGTTATTTCTATTACAGAACTGGTTAACAAAAATAGTAATTTAAATGATGGCTAATTTTATCTAATGTCTTATGAAGTCTTATAGACAATCTAAATAATTATTGGGAACAAGTAACTAAATAGTTGTGAAAAAGATGAATGTTGGGTGAACTTTAAATAATAATTATGTGTTATGGTGGTTACATCTTCCAAAATCTTTTTGGTGACTTAAAACTTTAGAGTTTTGCTAAATTTTGTGATAAAAATTCACTGAGTATCATCATTTCCAAATAAGATAAGATATTAGACATTGATTGCTAAACTCACGATTGTCTACTTTGGGCTTTTCATTACAGGAAAACTAAAAGGTGTTTTGGGTCTATTGGTAAACATGTGTTTTATTAAAAGATTGTACTATAAAGTAACATATTTCTAGAAGTTATGAAGTGTTTATAAATTTTCCAAGCCACAATATACTAATGTAAAAGAAAGTTTATAATGGTTTACTTAGTTTTTACTTACAAATTGGGGTTTCTAAGAGTTAAAATTTCTAATTAGTATATGTGATTGAAGCTACTAAATATTAAGAAAAAATATGTCTGTGTACAAGGAAAATAAGATGTATAAAGAATGAACAAAGAATGGAAATATTTTATTTGATTAAGAAAGATAAATTTGTCTTCAAGTAGTAGGAGGGAAAAGAAAGACATGGGACAAATTCTGAATGTAAAAAGAAAGTTATAGGTTTGTGGAAGAGGAATTCTGGAAAAGGAGTTTTTGTATGGTCAAGTTTGCTCAGATTGAAATGAATTTAATTAAGTAAATGAATTTTAATATCAGAAGGAAGCTGGTACAAAATTATAATTTGGTCTTATTTCTCTTAAAAGGATAATTTTCTTGAACTTGATAAAGAGGTTATAAAAGATTTTTCTTTACCTTTGGGTAAGTCTACCTAAAAGACAGAAAAAAAAAACTGTTAAAATAATTTCCTGTGTTCAAAAGACTGAGGTTTCTCTATTAAGGTTTTTGGACTGTTAATGCTCTCTTTGCTTTAACGTTTTCTATTTTTGACAAGCTCCCCAAAATTCATATCTTAAATAAAGTGTTTTTTTTACTTTTTTTCTTTGAGAATTTTCAAAGGGCCCTGCAACTTCTTAAAGAAATTTGCTCTCTTCCTCTCAGGGGAAAGATACTAAACTTATTAGGCTTATTCCGTATGTTAAATTACATGGAAAGCATTGTCAGACAAGTGATGATAAGTCTGCTTAGGTGCTATTATGTGGGCAAATGTTATCGACATAGGTGTTTTAAAATTGTATAACATTACTGAAATTCTGATCTGTCCTGATTATCAGTCATAATTCTGGTTATTATTATTTTAAAGTGTTGTGTGTCACAAAATTAATCAAATTTCTCTGTCAATTGCCATTTTGAGGTCTTGTTGTTTACAGACTTATTTCTTTGCTCTAATGCTTTTGCAAAATATTTCAACTTCAGAAAAATTCATGGAAAGGACTCTGGCATTTACACTGGAGTACAGGTTTCTGACAAACTTTCTGATCATAAAACTGACCTTGGTAAGAAATTACAGAAACCTGATGGAAAGACTGATAACTTCATGAAGCTGCTAACAGAAAGATTGGGATCAAGAATGGATTACACAGGACTGAATGAACTGATAAGGATGATTATAATTTTTATGATTTTTCATTTGAAGTATTGCTGAATTTTTAATGTTTTGATTTTTCAGAGTTAAGGAAAACTTTTTCTCTTTTCTCCTGAGCTAGCTATGACTTATAACAATCTGGTAAATGATATTTTTGTAAGTAAAATTGAAATATTTCTCTATTTCTTAGATCTGATCTCTCGAATTTGGAAACTCTTAGTAAGTGAGTATTGTTGTTTTCATGGCAATATAGTTATTTGCATAAGTTCAATAAGAATCTGTTCTCCTTATAACAGGACATAATTGGAAACACTGGTTATATTACCAAGGCTGTGACTGGAAGATCATATTTGCGATATAACCATACAGCTTTTGAGGAATGAAGATTGGACTTTATGGAATAAAGCCACGTGGAAATATTGGCCTGGTACCTTATGTTCCAAGCAGCACTTACCAGGATAAGTAAAGAATGTCACTTATCTGGCAAACACAAGGAACCTCGAAATATTTTGGGGGAACCTAGGAACAGAGGAATTCACCCAAATCTGTAGGTATTACAGGCAAAGTCTGATGACAAAATCTTTGGCTTGGCTTTTCTGGCCTGGAGAGGCCTTTAAAGTTCAATCTGAGATTCCTTATAAAAAGTTCCAGCAAAGCAGACTTAAAAGAGCCTATGTGATCAATTGCTATTCTTGCTGTACTTATGTAAATAATTGGGCCAACACTATTGGAACTAGACTTATTTTGCAAACTAGTTAGTTTTAATTTGTCTATCTTTGATAAAAATGAGGGTGATCTTAGAAAGAAAAATTATATTTCAGTAAAAACTGTAGTGTACATTTGCGGATATTAGATCCTAGTTTTGTTAATTGTCTGTTAAGGTTTTTGTTTTATATCTGTTGACTGGACTGGATCCTGATTTCTTCTAGTCTCCTAAAATATCTGGCTACAGGTGTCCAAACTAACGTTTTTCATTTTTTCCATCATTTTCATTTGGAATCACTGAAAACTGAACCTGCCCTTTTCCCTGAAGCCTTACAAACTGAAGCTCATGGACTTGATATAAACTTAAGAGATTACCCGATGACATCATCAGAGACATTTTAAACTGCAAAAGATGCTTTGATGCTGACATCTAAAATTCTTCTTAACTAGCTGTCCCCTATACTCAGAAACTGCTTTACAACTTGCTCCAACCATTAACCTTGCTTTTCTCTCTTTTACATAGAAATGCTTCCATTAAATACTTGATTGCTTGCTTCCACAATATAGGCGTAACCTTGAGAGCCCACCTGCATCACCACTGTCAGGGGAAGAGGGGGAATCTCCCTCTGCCCTTTTCCTTAAGGTTCTTATGACTGGCCAAATAATTAACAAGACAGGGTAGCAGGAGAAAATAATACCAAGTTTAACAACACTTATACATGGGAGAAGGCAGGGACACTGCGTTTCTCAACACAATAGCAGATTCTCGTCTTAAATACCATGTCCAACCAAAGACAAGGAGGATGTTGGGGGTGGGAGTGTTAGTTACAGGAGATTATCACTAAAACACTGTAAACAAGAGTAAGATTTATTATGCGGTTTTAAGTCCTCACCTTCTACATTGATAAGTCTCTAGAAATGAGGTCGTCCCCCCTCTTCCCAATACAGAGAGGGAGATACCTTTACAAATGGAGACTTCCCTTGTAAATGATTGTCTGGTAACTCCTCGCAGGGCCATCCAGAGCCTGTGGCCAGAGAGACAGAACTTCCAATAAGATGGGCTTGTTGGTGCCTTTTCTATTGTAACCTCTATCCTACATTATCTTTATAGCAGTCATGATAATAACTCCTTCCTGAAACAGATCTTTTGTTTTAAATTCATTAGGCAGTTTGGGAGGGGAAACTCAAATATTCTTCCTGAGTTCTCTGAGTCCTTATTGTCTTCAGCTTGAAATAATCCGCATACCAGAGTGGTGCTTCCTGGGGTAGCTTGCCCTGAGCACCAACAGTTCCCTCCTCTGAAACTTCCCTAAAAGTTTCACATATTAAAAGCTGAGCTGGTAACTGTGGAGAGAGAAATCGTGTTAGTATCCGAGTGATAAGAAGTCTGCAAAGAGAGAAAAGAAAGCAGATTAGAATGAGGATGAACAAACAGAAAAGAACAAATCGGAGCACATTTCCCCACACTCCATTAAACCAGTCCCCCAGTCCTGGAAATAAGTCAGTCCAATAAAATGTGTGAGCTTCGTTTATCTGATGAAAAATGTCAATCTTCTCTTTTAATAGATTTAAGTTAGATATTACTTGACCTGTTTGATTCACATAAAAGCAACATTTTTCTCCAATGATTGCACATGCTCCTCCTTGCTGGGCAGTGTGTACATCCAGAGCACGTCAATTTTGGAGCACCACAGATGCTAGGCTGTTAATCTCTGACTGGAGTATGTTCAAGGTTTGCATGGTGGTGTTGAACTCTTGCTCCATTACCATAAAGAGATTTAAGATTGCCTTTTCCAACTCATAATCTCCAAAGCTGGGGAATAGGACTCTCAAGGCTGAAAAGAACTTGGAGTTGTGATATACAAGTGGATTTTCCACGATTTCTCGACTGACACGTTTATGTGGCACAATCTTATGAACAAACGAACCCAAGTTTGTAATTTGGCTGGCATTTAAGGTGGAGTGTTTGGTGACAGAAGGAGCCAGGTATCCAAGTCTGCATCGTCCTGACCAATTAGGTGGGAATCCTTTATACACTTTGTTGCCGCATAAAATGAAAAGACCAGTGTAGTTTAAAGACAAGGTTAGAATTGAGTCTGTAGTTCCCAGGATCTGGACTATTTCATGATCTGTGCCACTTGCACTGTTACTACCTAAACATCTCCATTTCCCATGAGCTCCTGTCAGTCTGCGAGAACAGAACAGATTGCAGAACAGCTGGTAGAGGAGGCCTGCAGTCTGATTTTGGCAGCTATAAAGCCTGGTCTTTTCACCTGACCAGGTGAGTCCAGATCTTTGATCCACCCATATATAGTCTGTGGCATTGGGCAGCTTAACCATGTGGATAGCTGCTATACCCCAAGTTGCACACGGGTGGCTCGTAAGCCATCCAGAGCACTTGGTGATTTGGCAAATGTTTGTGCCAGAGGGAGTAGTGATAGAGTCACTTACAATTCCCTTGAGAGTTCTGAAGATGCCACCTGCGGAATCAAACCACAGAGTTTGACTGCAATATTGTCTCGGTATGTCACCCAGGAAAGGTCCAGCGCCATGTTTACTTTCAATGCAGAGGGAAAAACTTTCACTTATTGCTTGTACTTGGGCAAGGGACAGTCTTTGACCTTTTAAGTAGTCTTTCTGGGGCCCAAGTGACTCACCAGGAGATGAAGCAGAGTGAGGTTTCCCTTGCTGTGGATATCATACTCTGTTATTCATCCATTTTCCGTACTTAGTCCACCAGGTGTTCATATCAGCAGGAACAAAGACTAGTTCAGGTTCTTTTGCACTATCTAGCTGTTGACATAACCAACAGTCAGATTGATTAGTTAGCGTGGCTAGGGCTTGGTAAACTGGCATAAGGGGGTGTTTGGTCTGTGCCCGCCTGACCTGTTGAAAAGGAGAGGGTTAGTAAAAGCAAGACACAGATCGGAAAAGAGCCCATAGCAGAGACTTAGAGAGGGGAAGAGGGACAGGTAGAGACCAGCACTCTCCAGTCAGCTCTCTAATAAATGATTAAAAAAAATATATAGGGGCCGGCCCGGTGGCGCAAGCGGTTAAGTGCGTGCGCTCCACTGCGGCGGCCCGGGGTTCGCTGGTTCGGATCCCGGGCACGCACGGACGCACTGCTTGGCAAGCCATGCTGTGGCGGCGTCCCATATAAAGTGGAGGAAGATGAGCACAGATGTTAGCCCAGGGCCGTCTTCCTCAGCAAAAAAAGAGGAGGATTGGCGGATGTTAGCACAGGGCTGATCTCCTCACAAAAAAAAAAATATATATATATATACGTATATATATATACATTGTATATATATATACGTATATATATATCCACTAATAGTTTGTGTGTGTGAGTGTGTATATATATCCTGAGTTTTAAAACAAGGTGGAGGAAATGGGTCAAAGAAGGTTTTCTTGATCCGTGATCTTGGGAAAAGCTGTCTACTTCGTGATGTCGGCTGCTTCTGGGGTCTGGGTTTTGGCCCTCGAAATCCTTAGTTTAAGGTCACCTGTGGGGATTATCTCTCAGCTGTCTTGAGAGCGACGTTCTGGGTCTATTTTGGTGTGGCTTGCATGGATCCAGGAATATTTTTTTTTATTTTGATGGCAGTGCAGGTCGTCAGTAAGACTTCATAAAGTCCTTCTCAGCGAGGTTACAGTGCGTGTTTTCTTCTAAAGGCCTTGATGTACACCCGGTCTCCTGGTCGAAAGGGATGGCAAGGCTTGTCAGAAGGTGGGGGCCACGCCTCTTTTACCTGTTGACGATATGCTTCAAGTATACTAGTTAATTTTTGTATATAACTAGTCATAGCATCAAATTGTTCACTTAAGTTCCCATAATATTCATTTAATCCAGGAATTGAAGGTTTAGAGACGCCAGTAGGCATCGGACATCCAAAAACTATTTCAAAAGGAGTCAGTCCATGCCTTTTGTTTGGAGTATTTTGAATCTTCATAAGGGCCAAGGGCAGAGCTTCTGGCCATTTAAGTCCAGTTTCTTGACAGACTTTTCCTAGAGTTCTTTTTATATCTAGAGTTTTATGTTCCACTTGCCCTGATGACTGAGGGTGATATGGGGTATGAAATTTTAATGAATACCCCAGAGTTTTTGCAAGCAAGTGGTTTATCTCTGCTGTAAAATGAGTTCCTTGGTCTGGTTCAATCTATAAAGGAATGCCAAAGCGAGGAATAACTTCAGTTATTAATTTCTTTACCACTGTTGTGGCATCTGCATGTCTGGTCGGATAGCATTCGGTCCATCTACTAAACATACAGACAATAACCAAACAGTGAGAGTAACCTAAAGCTGAGGGCACGTCCATAAAATCCATTTGGAGTGCTGCAAAAGGCAGCGTAGGCCTGGGAGGACTTCCTGGATCACACCGATTTCTCCCAGAAACTTGGTAAGATTTGCAAGTTGTGCACTGGGAGGTGATTTGGTCAGAAATTTTACGGATGCCAGGGCAAAACCAATTGTTTTTTAGTTCTTTAGCTATCCCCCGTTTGCACATATGTCCCATTTGGTGGGAGATAAGTGCAAGCCAAAAAGTCAAATGAAAAGGAGCTACTGGAAGTCCATTTGGTCCAATGTATAATCCATCTGATAACTGTTTGGCACCCTTTTGTATCCAATTGTCTTTTTCAGATTGTGGGGCATTTGTCTGATAGTTAATAACATCAGTCAGGGATAAAGGCAGGTTTAAAAATTGGGTGGAAAACGGATAAGGGGGTCCATAGTGAGCTGCATGTTTAGCAGCTCTGTCAGCCCTGTCATTCCCTAAAGATATGACATCAGTCTCCTTAGTATGGGCTGAACAATGAACAATGGCAATTTTTGAAGGAAAGTGAATAGCTTGTAATAAGGCTGTAATTAAGTGTCCATTAGCAATAGGAGTTCTTGCAGAGGTTAAGAATCTACGGGATTTCCAAATTGTGCCAACAACATGGCAGACTCCAAAAGCCTATTTGGAGTCTGTGTAAATAGTGGCAGTTTTTCTTTTGCTAATGTGCAGGCCCTAGTAAGAGCTATGAGTTCAGCAGCTTGGGCTGATCTTATGGTGGGCCAAGAATAAGCTTCAAGAGTTTCATGTGGGGAAACTATGGCATAACCAGTTATTATGGTTCCCCGGGAATTTCGTTTACAGGAGCCGTCACAAAACAGAAGTAAGTCTGGATTGTCTAAAGGGATGTCTGAGAGATCCTCTCATGGCTTTGAGACCATTTCTATAGTTGCAAGGCAATCATGTGGAATGGAGTGGGGCTCTCCATCATCAGGAAGGGGCAGTAAAGTAGCTGGATTTAAAGTGTTGCAACGATGTAAGATGATGGAAGGGTTAGTTAAAAGAGCCTGTTCATAGGTGGTCTGTCACCGTGTAGAGACGTGTTGTGTCCTATGAACTTGCAAAATAGCTGACACAGAATGTGGGACATAGAGGTGAATGGGAGAGCCTAATGTAAGAGTACTGGCCTTATCAATCAGGGTGGCAGCTGCAGCCACCACACGTAAGCATGGGGGCATGCCTGATGCCACAGGGTCTAGTTGGCATGAGAAATATGCTATAGGATGTATTTGAGAGGCAAAAGATTGCCCTAGAATGCCTATAGCAATTTCATTATTTTCATGACAGTATAGATGAAAAGGCTTGTCAAAATTAGGTAAGCCAAGAGCCAGAGGCATGGACAAAGCTATTTTTAAGGCCTCAAAGGAGTTTAATGCTTCTGAGGGCCAGGAAATAGGCTCTGGGGTGATATCTGGGAGAAGAGAATACAGAGGTTTAACAAGGGCTGCAAAATTAAGAATCCATTGGCAGCAGTAACCAGCAGCTCCTAGAAATTTACGTAGCTGTTTCTTTGTTTTGGGGAGACGGATGGATAAAATTGACTCAAGGCTTTTGGAGGTTAGCTTTTGAATGCCTTGAGATATCTCATGCCCTAAGTAGGTAACAGTCATTTGCACCCACTGAAGTTTAAACCTGGAGGCTTTATGGCCTCGTTCAGCTAGGGCTTTCAGGAGAATAAGAGAATCTGTAAGAGCCCCCTGCTTAGTTGGATTACAGAGTAAAAGGTCATCAACATATTGAACAAGAGTGGAGCTTTGAGTAAAGACTACAGAATCCAAGTCAGCTTTAAGGACCTGGGAAAGTATTGAGGGGGACTCACAATATCCCTGAGGTATTCGAGTCCATGTTAATTGTCTCCCTTTAAATGTAAATGTGAAAAGAAATTGTGAGTCAGGGTGTAATGGGATTGAAAAGAAAGCTGAGCAGAGGTCAACTACTGTAAAGCAGGCTGCATCAGCAGGTATTGAGGTCAGGATGACAGTTGGATTAGGGACCACAGGATGCTGAGGAATTACAAAAGAGTTTATGGCTCTGAGGTCTTGTACAAATCTATAGATTTGGTTCCCGTCTGAGTCAAATTTGCCTTCCTTTTTTACTGGCAAGATTGGAGTGTTACAGGGCAAGGAAGTAAAAGCTAGTACACCCTGTTGCAAAAGGAAGTCTATTACGGGTTGAATTCCTCGCTCGGCATCTCTGGAGAGCGGGTATTGGGCTACTGATGGAAACGGTTTATTTTTTTTCGAAGTAACATGCACGGGCTCAGCACTAAGCAACAATCGTACCTCATTTGCATGTGTAGCCCAAAGACTGGTTGGGACATTCTTTAAAGACTCATCTTCCTCAGAAGGATTTAAATCAGGACAAGTTTCCATCATGGAAAGTAGGAGACTTGGGGCTTGGTCAGAAGGCAAGGAGATAAAAACATCTTTTTCATTACAATTTATAGTGACATTGAATTTACATAACAAATCTCGGCCAAAAAGGTTTGCTGGTGAACAGTCAGAAACTAAAAAAGCATGATGAGTGTTAAGGGGGCCTAAATATATTGGAGTGGGCTTAGATATGGGCAGTGAAATAGGCTGTCCAGAGACTCTAACAGCTTGATAGAATCAGAGGTAACAGGTAGAGATAAATCTTTGAATGGATAGTAGAGAATGTCGCACCAGTGTCAATTAAGAAATCCAGTTTCCGATCCTCTATTTTAAGTTTAACTGTAGGCTCAGGAGTGCAACTAAGGATCAGCTGACCTTATCATTTGAGGGAGAAATGTCCCTCAGGTGGAGAAAAATGAGCCTTTTGGTGGTGCTGGGGTCAAGCGGGAACATTTTTTAAACTGCCGGGGGAAGAGAGAGAATCTCCCTCTGCCCTTTCCCTTAAGGTTCTTCTGGCTGGCCAAATAATCAACAAGACAGGTTAGCAGGAGAAAATAATACCAAGTTTAATCACATGTATACATGGGAGAAAGCAGGGACACTGCGTTTCTCAACACAATAGCAGAAATTCTCGTCTTAAATATCATTTTCAGCCAATGACAAAGGAGGATTTTGGGGGTGGGGGGAGTCAGTTACAGGAGATTACCACTAAAGTACAGTAAACAAGAGTAAGGTTTATTATGTAGCTCAAGGCCTCATCTTCTACATTGATAAGTCACTAGAAATGAGCTCATCCCCCTCTCTTCTCCAAACAGAGAGGGAGATACCTTTACACATGGAGATTTCCCTTATAAATATAAATGATTGTCTGGCAACTCTTCGCAGGGTCATCCAGAGAATGTGGCCAGAGAGACAGAACTTCTGATAAGAGGGGCTTGTTGGTGCCTTTCCTATTGTAACATTTACCCTACATTATCTTTACAGCCATCATGATAGATCTGTTCCAGGAAGGAGCCACCATGTCAAATTCTTTAGGCAGTTAGTGGGGGAGGTCAAATGTCCCTAGAAAAAACAACCAAGGTAAAGAGATAGATTTCAGGGTGGCCAAATCCCAATCTCCCACAAAACTTTCCCTTCTCTTAAGAGCGGCACATGCCCTTTACCAATGCCCTGGTTTCTTGCAATACCTACAATTGTCGGAAGGCAAATAGGGAGCCCTCTGAGTAGGCTTTAGTTTACTTTCAGGGTTGAATTTTTGCTTTTCAAAAGATTCAATTTGCAAAGCAAGAAGAGTTGTCTTTAATTCTTTTTGTTTGTTTGTTTTCTTGCTGACAATTTTCAAAGAATTGTGTAGCAGCCACCATTATTACACTTAATGGTTGTCCTGCCCAAACAACTACACGGTTTTGAATTTGTTTCTTTATATCAGGAAGAAAATTTCCAACTAAAGCAGAAATTAGGAGATTCTTATGCTCTAAAGCTTACAGATTCAATGCAGTGTGTCTTTGGAAAGTCTGAATAAACCGTTCAACAAAAGCTTTATGTTGTTCCCCCTCGTTCTGAGTGCATAATTCAATTTTTGACCGATTAACTTTAGGAGGAAACGCCTCTAGAATCGCTCCTATTAAACCTTGAATATCAGCCCGTAGCTGTGCCACTTCCTGGTTATCTGCAGGAGGGTCTGGGAGAGGGTCTGGCCATGTATTTCCTCTATGAGGGGGGTTTTTGCTAGGGGGCCGTCTGGCCTGTCTGATAACTACAGTGTAGTCATGGGATGGAAGAACGCCCCTTAGCAGCCAGTCAAGGTCTCGGTGGGTGGGGCTATGAATAGCCACTAATCTTTCTAATTCTTCTCTAAATTTAGTAGGGTCTTCTGACAATGGAAGCAGGAGAGTTTTATAATTTAAAAGATCAGCTGCTGTCCAGGGGACATGAATTCTCTGCAGCGGAGGTCCAGGATACATCCTCAGTGGATACTGCATAGGAATGTCTGAAGCTGACAGAGCCTGATTACAAAGCCCTGGAAAGTAGGAGGAGTTGTAAGACACAGCAAAACGAACCTTCTTGCCCTTCCTGGGTGTTTCTACTAAATTTATTTCCTGGTTTTCAACATTTACACAAATAACCTGGATGCCCCTTGCTTGGAGGTCAGGCCTAAGCGCCCCCTGTAAGTCTTCAACAGTGAAAGAAGTTAAAACAGGCACCTGAAAGAACGTCGGAGAAGTTGGAGTTCTGGGACCTAAGGGAACTGGTTGAGGAGGTGGCTGAGGAGATAAGTCTTGATGGGGAGGATTTGGGCCAGGGGCCCAGAAATCCAAAAGATGTTCTGGGGAGTCAGGGACAGGGAGTTGGGGATATAGGGAGTGTAGGAGGAAGGAGACAGGGAATTTCCAGTAAATTTGACATTCAATCTTTGTTCTAACTCCGAATTTGTTCTTTTATTTTATTAAGACATTCCCTAAGGCTACCCGTTATACTTTTCTGGGTTTTCTTTTCAATTTGATTTTCCCATAAATACCAATAAGGCAGCTGCTTGGGATGAGTCAAATATCGATAGAAAGAAAAAGGACTGGGTTTTCCAAAGATGCAACAAGAGTGATCAAGTCTCGATTCACACCTAGATATCCTGCTCCTGTTCTCCATGAATTGTAAAATTGAAGTTAATTATCTCGTTCATTTTGTCTAAATCTATTGGGTCACATTGGCACTGAGCCCCTAAACTGGTCCACAGCCTGCTTCAGCAGACACCAAACTCTCTCTCAAGTGCTTGCATTCGGGCGCTGAGTAGGTATTGTATTTAGATCTTTTCCAACAAAAGATCTTCACTGATTCACTCAAGTCCTTACTTATCTACTAGGCGCCAAATGGTCTTGAAATGTTGGGGGTCTGCAAGGAAGACAGATATGTCTAAACAGATAAATTACACGACAGAAATAATGTGAACGAAAGCGATATGAACAAACTGCCGTGGGACTCCAGGAAAAGAACCCCCATGGGTTGACCTACAACTAAGAGATACAGCTCTGTCCTGGGGCTCTGAGGAGAAAAACAACCACCATGGGGGGGGGGGTGGACAGGCTTTGTACCATCTAAGGAAAGGAAAAGGAAGGGAGAGAAGATAAAGAGAACACAAGAGAAACGGAAAGGTTTTCTTCTTCTGAGTGTTTCTGCCACCCACTTTCGGAGCACACTGCTTGCTGATGTCCTTTCTGGCCAGTCTTCTCCTTCAGCCGGCTTCTAGAGACTTCAACAATTCGATTGTACCTAGCCGGGCTCCTCCGTGCAGACAATGCCAAGTCTGGAGGGAGCCAGGAGGGGAGCCAAAGATTCACAGGACTCTGCAGCCCTTCTGCAGCTCACTGGTGTGGAGGGGCACCGAGGCTTCACCTTGGCCTCTGTCTCCAAGTTCACCGAAAGGAGGATCGGTGCCTTCCTCGCTAGATGAGCGTGGAGAGAAACCTCGTTCACAGAAGGGATTATGGAAAAATTAATGTCAGAGCCATGAAAAAGGCAAAGGGGGTAGCACCATAAATCTGAAGTAACTGGACGTGTGAGTTAGTAACCAGTAGGACGAGGAGCTGAAGACAAAAAAAGAAAAAAGGCAAAAAACCAGTTCTCAATTTTCTAAGATGGAAAGGCAAGTCTTTCTATTCCAAAAGAAAAAAGTCATTGAACCCTCTCCTTTACAATAAAATTGAAAGGGGCCACATGTTGCAAAGAAGGGTTTTAACCATGATGTCAGTACACGATCATGTGTAGCCATCAGTCGTTAAGGGCACTGCAGATAGTTCACACCTTAACAGTTATGTTACCAAAGTTTGCAGTTGAGATATATATATGTATACATATATTAGAAAAGAGTAGAGTGTGTGCCAATTGCTCACTATACTATTGACACTGTCACTCTTACAACTGAAAGCATGACTAGGAGAGAGAAGGTGGTGTGACCCTAGACTGCTAGAGTCACAGCAAGAAAAGTTAAGAAAGTGCCATCAGGTCATTCGGACAAAAGAATGCTATATGGCTGTTGGGTTTGTAAGAGATCCATTGGAGAAAAACAAGTCACTACATTAAATTATTTTCTACTTACCTGCATCACCCTCTCCAAGAACACATATTCTAAAATGAGACAAGTTATTACATTAAAAATGACCGGCTCTGGCATTTGGATATCTACATCAAATAATGAAGTAAAAACTGGGTTAAGAACATCCTGGTATCAATTCCAACTACCATCCTTTACCAAACTACAACTCTAATGATCGCTTATTCACTTGCAATCTAGTGCTCCTCCCATATACAACATCAACAACTTAAAACGTGTCATAACTTTTTTAAAATTTCCCTAAAATTTTAGAGGATAATGTAAATATAGCTCTTGGAAAAGTTGAGAACGATGGAGACACTAGGAAAGGAAAAGATGAAAATAGTACCCCAATCAATGATGTAAAACAAAAGGCTTGAACTACTGTTAAAAGAATTCTCTATGACATTGATCCATTCTACCATCTCTACACCTGGCTATTTCCTATCATTCGTTTGATACATAAACCAATAGAATAGTGTATTTCATGGGATCAGTTCTTTTAGTTGTGTGCTTTCCCTTTGACCACTACATATGCTTTTACGTGTTTGCTTTATTGTCAGGTGGTGTCACATCAGAACACCCTCATCTCGGCAGATCTCTGCGTTAAGGAACTCTACCTTGGCCCTTGATCAACTGTACTCTGTGTTATGGTCAACTCAGAGCCCTACATGGACCAGTGTTTCCTCCCTCCTCCCTCCCGTGCGTTGTTCATGTCAAGGAGTATAGTCCACCGAGTGAACAGTAAACAGTCTTTTCAAAGCATCAGATATCTAAGAGGAGGAGACGCAGAGTTGGGTGTGGGACCCCATTCCGTGCCTCAGTGCAGACAAGATAGAGGTCAAGACATCCCTCCAGAGACTGGGATCAAAACAGGAGGTTATGAGCACGAGGTTCCCTCTGCAGGCCTTGAAGCAGGGACCTGGAATCAAACTGCTGACACCGTGGATCATGGTTGGTTTGACAGGGAACTCACGAGGAAGATAAGGACATGAAATAATGATAATTATAAGAACAGCAACGAAGACTTCTACTGAGCCAAAGACTGCACCCTGAATGTAAACTCTGTGCTTGAACATATCTTAACTCACATGACCCTGAAAACATCCTGCCATAGTCAGTGTTGTTCTTTTCACCATTTGCTAGATGAAGAGACCGGGAACAGAGGCTAGAAAACTCAGCCAGGTTACAAAGCGGATAAATGGCCGAGCCCAAGCTCAGTGCTCCTCTGTGATGCTCTTGGACTACAACTCCAAGTGAAGTCTCTAACGACTATCTCCGCTCGCACTGCCAACACCATCGTCCTCCGTGGAGTGGATGGAGGCAGGCGTGGGCAGGGCAGGGAGCCGGGTGTGGCAGGCCGCCAGATCTAAGGTCTGGCACACAGGTTGCCAGGTGGCTCCCTCCTCTGAGGGGGCCCAGCACACGCCCCAGGGGACTTGGCGGCAGGCCCCAGGGCCCTTTCCCCCGGATCTTGTCCACTTGAAAGGGGCCTGGCCCAGGTGGCCGGTTGGGCTGGTTGGCCAGCCTCCTTTGGACAAAGCAGGCGAGCCCAGCCAGCCTTCCAGTCGCCCCCGGCGTGGCACCAGCGCCCTCAGGCCGAGGGCCTCACGCGTGCCCTCCAACGCGGATTTCTCCTCAGAGCCGTGGCCTGGGCACTAGGAAGGCCAGGCCCTCCCGACTCCAGAGATGATGCTGGGACCCGTCGCCGGAAGGGCCTGCCCGTGTGGCAGCGGCTCCCCAAGCCGGCGGCCTGCTGGGGCCTCACTCACTGCTTGGCCATAAGCCTGTCTCGGCCCTTCGGATTCCACAGAGCCTTTCCTCCACCTGGCTGGAGTCGACAAGTGCGGGCGTGGGGTGAGGCCGTGGTTTTGCCTTTCCAGGAAGAAATGAGGCCCGGGCAAAAGCAGCTGGCCGAGGCAGAGCCTTGACCTGGCACCCCAGTCGGCCTTTGGCCACCAGGTCCAGACCACCGCTTCCAAAGAAGGGAAGCGGCCGGCCAGCTGATTGCAAGTGGGGGATGGGAGGGAGACAACAGCTGAAGCCAAGTCCAGCAGGGCGTTGGCGTTCCTTCTTCAGCTGGGACTGGCCTGGCCTGGCGGGCGGGCGGGGCCTTCACTGAGGACCCCCGAGGCCCGCCCTAGGCCCCGGCGGTGGCGGGTGGCGCATGCGCCCTTGGCCTCAGGGGTTGAACCCAAGCCCACAGGGCACTCAAAGCAGCCCGAGAAAGAAGGGGCCAGGGGAGAGGAAGGCAGGTAGGCGAGGCGGGCAAGGCTCGCCCACCTCTTCTCCTCAGGTCCCCGAGAGAGAAAGAGAGAGAGAGAGAGAGAGAGAGTGAGAGACAGACAGACAGACAGGCAGGGAAAGAGTGAGAGATCCCTGACCTCTGAGTATCTGCATCCACCACTGCTGCCAACTCACAGGCCATCCCACTTCCCCCCCTCCATCCCCATCCCCAGGCGCGGCCCCCCGGGGCCAGCCACACCACGGAGAGGCCCCTTCATGGTCACCTCCGTGCTGTCCCTTCCGGGCCTGACCCCACTGCAGGGGAACCGGTTCAGACAATCCAATCGTCTACATGTCCCTCTCCATGACAATTGTCTTCTCCAGTCTCACATGCCCAAACCGCACCCCCAACATCCTCCTTTGTCTGCAGCTGGAGATAGGAGGAGAATCTCTGCCATTGTGTTGAGAGACTCAGTTTCGCGGGTTTCTCCCCTGTACACGTGTTCTGAAGCTGGGTATTATTTTCTCCAGCGAACCTGTCTTGTGAAGGATTTGGCCAGCCATAAGAAGCTTCAGGGAAGAGGCGGAGGGGCTTCTCTCTCCGCCCCCGACAGCCCTGAGCTGGGTCAGTGCCTCAGACCTGGCCAGGGGCAGCCCATCCCCCGGCGCCCTCTCCCGGGGCATCCCAGGAAAGCTTCACAGCCAGCCCCACCCCACTCGCCACTGCCAGGACCATCGGCCTCCCTCGGGAGGACGGGGCAGGACAGGGAACCGGGTGTGGGAGGCCGCCAGATCTCAGCTCTGGCACACAGGCTGCCAGGCTGCCTGGTCCTCTGAGGGGGCCCAGCACACGCCCCAGGAAACTTGGCGGCAGGCCCCGGGGCTCTCTCCTCTGGAACTCGTCCACTTGAAAGGGGCCTGGCCCAGGTGGCTGGTTCGACCGGTTGGAAAGAAATCTTTTTCTTCTCTGAGAGACTGTTGCTTGTCATCTCCTGGACATGAGATGACAGACAATTGTTCCCATTTCCCTTTCTACTTGAAACCTGATGGATACATTGCCCACTGCCTTTAGAGACTGCAGGTCTTTCTGAAACTCTTTTCAGTGCGCTGGCTCACTTCAGCATCATTTCATTGTTCCATCCGAAATTCCTTTCAGTTGGATCTATTTTCCTTTCTAATCCTTTTGTATACCTAGATATTTAAAAGCTGCTCAAATCTGTAGTGGAGAAAAGTTGGGTTACAACTCTTTCAGACAGCATGTAAACCCACATTTTAGGGTTTCTACACAAAACGTCTCTGCCATGTTTCTAGCAGCTCTCCTTCCATATATTTTCCTCCAGGACTTCCTGTGACAAAATTGCCTTTCTAAAAGCCAGTCCTCCGTTCACTCTCTTGGCCAGTCACGTTTCCATAGAAAGAAAAAGGACTGGATTTTCCAAAGATGCAACAAGAATGATCAAGTCCCGATTCACACCTAGATATCCTGCTCCTGTTCTCCATGAATTGTAAAATTGAAGTTAATTATCTCGTTCATTTTGTCTAAATCTATTGGGTCACTTTGGCACTGAGCCCCTAAGCTGGTCCACAGCCTGCTTCAGCAGACACCAAACTCTCTCTCAAGTGCCTGCATTCGTGTGCTGAGTAGGTATTGTATTTATTTAGATCGTATTCAACAAAAGATCTTCACGGATTCACTCAAGTACTTAAGCATCTACTATGTGCCCAAAGGTCTTGAAATGTTGGGGGTCTGCAAGGAAGACAGATATGCCTAAACAGATAAATTACACTACTGAAATCATTTGAATGAAAGAGATGTGAATAAACTGCCGTGGGACTCCAGGCAAAGAACCCCCATGGGTTGACCTACAACTAAGAGATACAGCTCTGTCCTGGGGCTCTGAGGAGAAAAACAACCACCATGGGGGGTGGACAGGCTCTGTACCATCTAAGGAAAGGAAAAGGAAGGGAGAGAAGATAAAGAGAAAACAAGAGAAACGGAAAGGTTTTCTTCTTCTGAGTGTTTCTGCCACCCACTTTTGGAGCACACTGCTTGCTGATGTCCTTTCTGGCCAGTCTTATCCTTCAGCCGGCTTCAGGAGACTTCAACAATTCGATTGGAAGAAAACATGGCCCTGGATTAGGCAATGTGTTTGTAATTATGGCACCCAACACATAAGCAACCAAAGGGAAAACAGATCAATTCAACTTCATCAAATTAAAACTTGAGTGCTTTGAAAGACATGATCAAGAAAGTGAAAAGACGACTCACAGAAGGGGAGAATATGTTTACAGATCTTTACATATCTGATAAGGGTCTACTATTGAGAATATATAATACATTCTCCCCTCTCAACAATAAAATACAAATAGCACAATGAAAAATGGGCAATGCATTTGGATAGGCATTTCTCCATAAGAAATACATTCCTGCCTGGTGCTGTGCTGTCCCTTCCCGAGGCTGCGGTTCCTGTGCTGGCCATCAGGTGGCAGCCTCCTGTGTCAGTGGTGCCCACTGAGCTTTGTTGGAGCAATTGGAGAAAGGAGGAGTCATGCAGAAGTCATGCTGACCCTCCGCCTGCCTCAGGACCCACTTGCACTTCCTATTACTAGTGTTCCTCTTCACCGACTGAGTGGAGCAAAAGCAGGAAGGAGGGATCCAAGATGCCCCTATTTGTTCATTCGGCAGCTATGTGCCAAGCCCTCACCCTGGGCCGGGAGCCCTGGTGGTCCCAAGGGTGGTACTGAAATCTACCCAGTGGTCCCTGCCCACCAGGAGCTCAGTCTGGAGGCAGATGGACAAAAGCACAAAATCAGAGACACGTGAAAGAGAAGAGCATGAACTGGAATGAAAATAAAGAGTGTCCTGCAGGGAGGGCTGGGGTCTCACTGGGTAGGAGGGTCTGAAAGGCCTGACTGAGGTGACATTTGCTGTGACCAGAATGACAGGAGGACCCAGCGCTGCACTCATCTGTGATCAGCGTGCCAGGGAGAAGGCACTGCTGGTGTGGAGACACCCAGGCAGAAGTGAGTTTGGCCAGAGGAGGTTAGAGAGGTGGGCACTGTGGCTGCAGATAGCCTGGAGGGGAGAGGAGGGAGAAGGGCAGGCCAGACCCAGGAACTGGGAGATGGTGTGAGGTGTCTCCTCCTCTCTGAGAACACTGCTCCCCACCCTGCATCTTTAAACCGCAAATATTCTCTCTCTCTCCATCTCTGTGGACCAGGAATCCTGCACAACTGAGCTGGAGCCTCTGCTCATGACGACTTCCATGTTGGGGCTGTGGCCTCCACTGAGGCTGGAACAGGGTGAGATGTGCTGTCAAGCTTACTCTTGTGGGCTCGGTCAGGAGCAGCTTCACTGAGAGCCCGGCTCCTTTCTGTCTGTTGGCCAGGGCACTCCCTTGGTTTTCTTCTGTGTGGGCCTCTGCATAGGGGAGCTCAGGACGTCCATGTATGTCCCCAGGTCCAGGGGTTAGACAGACTGAGAGAGGGGAACAAGGGAAGAGGGAAGAGGGAACACAAGAGAGCGAGTGAGAGAGAATGACAGCCTCGGTGATGGAATCTGAGAAGGGTCGTCCTGTCACTTGTGCTGGGTCTGTTGGTCAGAAGCCAGTGCCTAAGCAGTCAGTGGTCCACAGGGATGTGTAGAACAGGCAGGGAGGTCATCCCTGCAGGGGCACGCTGACCTTGACTCGAGTGTCCTGGTTGCGAAAGGCTCCCTTCCTACCTGGGCTGATCCTGCGTTGAGCTCAGATCCTCCTCCTTGGGAGTGTTGCTCATCGTGACCCGGGTGTGCTCTCCCGGGTTCCCTGGGCTCCTGTCTCCTCCAGGAGGGAGATGTACACTGAAGAGGCTGAGGCCAGAGCAAGCAGGGACCACTCCACCCTCCCAGTTCATTTGCTTCCTTCCCCAGGAGGGCCGACTCCTCAGGAGCCTCTCCTCACTGCTCACCATCTTCTCTGCTCTGAGAGCACCTCGTTTCAGCCTCTGAAGAAGACCTGGGGAGAAGCTTGCAGGTGGGAAGGCCTCTCTCCATGGGAGCCCCAGAGTGGACAGGGAACTTCGACAGGGCTGGGCATTGTCCCCTCAGTCAACTTGGACTTCCTGGGAGGCAGCAACACCTGGGGGCAGAGCCTAGGCTGGTGGCAGGTCTCTAAGCATCCCCACAATGCCCATCTTCCTGGTCTCACCTGATTGGGCACAGGCCTGCACAAGCACACAGCATTTCAGACCCCCTGGGGTCATGTGCAGCCCATCAAGGCCGCTGTGTCTGTCTCATTGTGTGGCTGTCCGTCTCACCTTCCTGGCTGATTCGCTGCTCTGTTCTAGATCCAACCTCAGGCGGCTGCAAAGTTGACCTTCCACGTCAGCTTGCCACTGAGATGGTTACTGTTTCCAGAAATGCTTAGGGGCCGGGCTTTGCGCAACCATGGCGACATCAAGTGGGCAACCTCTGACAATGAAGCCACCCCCCTTCAGGCTTGCGCCGCTCACAGGGCCGTCACACTGAGGGGGTGGGGACGGGACCTGCCCTGGGCAAAAACACCACGACTCTCACTGTTCTTCCCTCAGCTTCAAATGCTCCTCAGTTGGTTGTATGTCTTTGGTCTCTTCCCAGAAGTTGTTTTCTGACAGCGCGTCCAGTGTGATCATGGCTTTCCGGGAAGAGGATTGGCTGAATTCCTCACTCAACCATTTGGTGTGTCCTGCCGCCCCACCCCGATCACTTTCTAAAGGCTCATCCTTTCAGCAATCTGAGGACCCAAGATTGTGAGTCTGTGTCCCGGAGGGATTTTGAGAAGAGCTGGTGGGATGGCAGTATTGCAAAGCATAAAGTCTTGTTTCCAGAAAGCTCTCTGGGATCCTCATCATCTTGCTGTTTTGGAGTCAAAGCCCTGAGGTCTTTAAAAAGCCAGCAATGTTAGAACATGGGCAGGACAAACAAAAGTCTCTGGGCTCCAACACCAACTAAAATATTCTGAATTTCTAGTAAACTGAGACGAGTGGAAAGGAATTGGGAGTGTGGAGTGGAGGGGCGGTTTGGGCCAACTACGCATCTGGGAGGAGAAATGCCATGCAGAGCAGCCTTTCTGGGGGCATAAGTGTGGGACATGTGTGCAGACCCCCGCTGCAGACATTGCTGCTGCTGCCCTTCAGTTCCCTCAGCCCACTTGAGTCCCTGCAGTCCCTGGGAGCCAGTCCCCAGCAGGCCCACAGTGTCCCCCTGGAGCACCTGCATCCACTCTCTGTCTGAGGGCTCTCTCCTGCACCGGGAGCTTCCTCTCCTGCAAGCCTGTGCCAGCCTGTAGCACAGAAGCCTTCATGACCCGGGGTAAACCCTCCACTCACGGGGACAGAGCCAGTCCGGGTGGGATCTCGTCTCCCAACAGGACTAGGATGGATGCTCACCTCAGTGCTCCCTCGTCAGGCCCCGCACTGGCTCTCCTCCGCCAGGCTCCCTTCCCCCATGGTCTCCCTCGGGCCTCCTCCATCACCTGAAAACAAACCACTTGCGATACAACCTTGTCTGCTTTGGGGGCCCAAACCCTGCCGAGGCTCCACGCTGGCTGTGACTTGGAGTAGGTCGTCCAGGCTTCTGGACTTGAGCTTCCTCACCTGTAAGATGGGGACAAAAGGCCTGCCTCCCGGAGTCTTCGGAGGAGACACAGCATGGGAAGATGCAAACCGCTGCAAAGAAGGATGCCAGGTGATCACCCAGGAAAACACCAACCTTTCCAAAGCAACAGGAGCTCGTGAGGCTGAGGGAGGAACGCGGGCAGCCTGTCCCAACAACGTGGAGATTCACTGACGAGTGTGGCCGTGCAGGGTAGGCCCCCGAGCAGTGGAAGAGCCATTAACAAGGAGGGTGAAAGGACAGAGGCTTCCAAGGAGAAAGATTTAAGTGTTAGAGGATCACAGAGGCCTTAGGAAAATCGTGAGGCCCTGGAACATGTTACTGAAATGCTATTATTGGCCGTAAAAATGTGTTACAAATACCCAGTCCACTCTGGATTACTTCTCTTTGGTTGTAGGAATGAGTGCACACTTGTGATTAGAACCCACATTTTGTTAAATATAGGATATCTTTATTTTTCTTAACTTTTAATTATTTTTTTTGTCGATGAAGTGCCAAGCATGGGTTTTCTCCGTTCTTCTCTTTGCATGGGTGGCCTCTACTTTCAGAAGTGGATTCATGGTGCTCATCACCACTACTATCCCGAGGGACAGCCCTCTTTCAGGTCATACAGTGGATGTGAGCTCCAGGTGGGCAGGGACCACGTCGGGTCATACTGGTGAAGTTACAGTGCTCGGCCCACGGCAGGGACCAGAGCTTATTGGGTGAATGAGAGAGTGAAACAATGAACGAATGCATGAATGAGTACATGAGTGCAGGAGTGAGTGAGTGAGGGAATGAGTGAAGGAATGACTGGGTGAATGAAGCAATAAGTGAATAAACCACAGCAGCTGGATCCATACAGGAGGAGGCTTTATCTGTGGCGGGCTCACAGGGTGTCACAGCACAAGGCCTAGACGGTGGCATGGAGCATGTCCAGCTCTCCTTCCAGCACTGAGCCTCCGTCACCTGCAACACAGTGTGGTCCTGGTTCTTCTTCAGCTCCACCTCAAACAATGCTGAATGTTCCCGGGAGCAGGGCAGCAGGAAGGGAACCTGAGGAGGGACTTCCCAGACCCTGCGCCCTGGAAGACCACTGTGACAGCCTGGCAGGGGGCTCTTAACACGCTCCAGGCACCAGGCTAGAGATACTCAAGCCATTCCGCAGGGAAGTCTCCCAACAGCCCATCAGGAGGCCAAGTCATTTCCTCATTGTACAGATGGGGAAACTGAGGCTGAGAGCCTCACCTGCATCACCAGCTAGAAAGAGGCTGAGCAGGCACTAGGACCCCTGTTTCTCTGACTTTGGATCATTCCAAACCACTGTCCTGCACTGCGGCCTCCTCGGGCCTAGGGGTCCTGGCCTCCCTGGGGCCTGCACCCTTCTGGCCTCCAGCCATCACTGAACTAAAGGGACAGGGTCACTCTGTCTGCCTGGGGCTGGGTATGGTGGCCGGGGAATGGCCAGCCGTGGGCGCTGTGGGCTCTCCCAGTACCAAGGACCAGCCTATCCCCCCACAGAGTGAGGTCTCTCTGGGCATCAGGACCAAAAGTTGTCAGAACTTTAGGGAAAAGAGGTCCCTCCCTCAGCATGGGGGAGCCCTTCTCAGGCAGGCCCCATGGGGTCTAAGAGGCACTGGGTTCAAATCCCGGCTCTGCCACTCTGCAGGGCACAGAGGGGGCAAGTCTCTTTGAGCCTCAGTTTCCTCATCAGTGAAATGAAGACAATAATTGCTCCTCCCCCAAGGAGTTGTGGGGAGGATTCAAGGAGATAGCTCAAGAGGAGAACAGAGGCCCCAGTAAGTGCTCATCACCGTGAGCTGTTCCTGCTGATGTCACCCCACTTAGAGCCCCTTGGGGCCCTTCGCCTCTGCCCACTCTGATCTCCCCCCAGGCATGCCCTACTCGCTCTGACTCCGCTGTTCCTCTGGAATGCCTTTCTCCACCCCATCTCGTCCCACGGCAGTCAGCCAGCCAGGTGGGGATCCAGGACCCAGCCCCATCTCTCCTCCCGTGATTCCTCTTCAGTAGAGCTAGTAGCTGTTGAGATCTGAGAAGGTGCAGGGCACTCCAGGTGCAGCCTCAGCGAACTTGTCTGACACCACCATGAAATGTCGGCTGCCACCCCACTTCACAGGTGAGGAAACCGAGGCTCCAATGGCAGTGCCTCTCCGAGGTCACCAGGGCTCTCTCGCTCATCCCCACTGAGCAGGGCCCCTCCATCGCAGAGGCTGAATGTGCTGGATATGTGGGCTGGGGCTGGCACAGTGCCTGAGGCAGCCATCACTCCTGGAAGACCCTGAGGTGTGCTTTGGGCACAATGACCTTCTCCAAAGCGTCCAGCCCCGTGCTCTGACCTTCTGGCACCTTCTATGACACCTCCACTGTGTCTTGTCAAAGTCACTTCTGCTCACACAAGCTCAAGTGGGTCCTGCTGTTGCAACTGAGAACTCCCCCTGGAGGGGGCATGTTCAAGGAGGTCCCTGTGACTCACTGCACTGCCCTAGATGTGCTTTCCCTACTGAGGATAGGGCTCTCTGCTTGGAGGGAGAGGGAGCAGGCAGGAGTGTCCAGACCCTCATCATCATCAGTCCTGGATGGCAGGCCAGGCTGCTCAGCTCAGGTGTGTTAGGGAGCAGGAGGGGCATGGGCAAGGCCAAAGCGAAGTCAGGTGTGGTAGGGGCGGGGCCAGGGGTGAGGGGAGTGGTAGGGACAGAAGCAACAGGAGCTGGGCCTTCCAGCTGGGCAGGTCACCCCAGGAACCTTCATCCCCTGCATCCTAGCTGCTCCTCCTTCTCCCTCCCTCCCTCAGGTCTCTGCTTCAGGGTCTCTGGACTCCCTGTTCCCAAATAAGATCACAGGGTAGAAGGAGACCTTGGGTGTCAGAGACTGTGACCAAACCTTAACATCATGTTTACATTATGAGCCAGAATCTCCACCTCTAGTGATCGGTCCTAAAGAAGTAGAGATTTATGGATGCAGGTGTCCCTTTCAGCACGCTGACGGGAGTGAAAAATCAGAAATGATCCGTGTTGCCCAGCAGAGGCTCTTAGGAAATTCTGAGGCCGACGCAGAGGAGGAAGAGGATTGACTGGCCAGGGTCCAGCCCTGGGGAAATCAGGTTCCAGAAGAGCACACTCCCTGAAGTCCTTCCCACACGATAGCCGCAAGTGCACACTCACACACATTTGCACATAGTCATACCCATGTGCATACAGATGCACATAGCTGAATGGGCACATGCACACACGTGCACACACACGTGCATACAAAGACAAAGGACTGAAACGGTAAACACTGCCTATTAAGGGCACTCCTCAGTTTCCACTTAATTCTTAATTCCCTTAGAATTCATTCTTTTATTCTAATAAACGTTCATTGTCTTTGTAATAAAAACCTTTACAAAGAAAAACTAAATAATGTACGTCAGTCCAAAGATGAGTGATAAATGGATAACATTAACCATGTGATTTTAATCTTGTTAGAATTATAAGAGGAATAGAGGCATATTCTATCAAGTTGAAATATCACGCAGGCCCCTAAAGGAGAAGAGAAGCGAGTGGCAATTCCCATCCCCAGTGGTGAACCCCATGGAAGATTTGGTGCATATCTCTCTGGCTCTGTCTCTCTCTTTCTGTCTGTCTGTCTCTGTCTCTCTCTCACACACAGATTCATTTTCATAGATGCGTGTCTCCCGGCTGATATCACGTATACGTGGTCTTACAGATGGGACGGATGGATCCCATCGCCTCGCCATGGACAGTAGCATTCCTTCCAATTGCTTGCTATTGCAACCAGTGCTGTGATGAATAGTCTGGAAAATACATCTTTGAAAAGTTGGGCAGGAATTTCTGTGGGATGAAGTCTTGGGATCAGCACCGCCAGCACAGGCGTGCCCCTGGGGACAACGATGGGTCCTGCAGGCTGGTCTCCAGAGAGGAGTGTCCATTCATACGTGTCACTAGGGGTCTACTGGGGCCTCTGCTTCCTCACATTGTCACCAGGGCTTGTCATCACCACACTGGAACCTTGCCCGTCTGATGGGGCCCAGTGCCATCTCCACAGTGTCTCCATGTGCGCATCTCCTCCTCGGGGAGCTCGCGCATCTCTGACACGTGCTGCCTCTGTGTAGCGCCTCTCGTTGGTGTTGAATGTGTTTGCTCTTTATCTCTTTTTAAAACTCTGACTTTCGACCGTTTTTGTAGACCACAAGGATGCGTAACCTTTCCCTGGCCTTGTGTTATGAGGAATACATTCCGGTTTATGGTTTGTCTTTCCAGCTTTCAACTCTTTTCTTGTTTTTGTTTCTGCCGCACGAAGAGCAACGCATTTCGTGTGTGGCTTCTGGCTCTGGTGTTCCACTTAGAACAACAGTCTGTACCCCAAGATTGTGCACATATGTAGCAAAAGGGCTTTCTTGGATACATGAAATCTAGACTCATCTGGGATTTTCCTATTAAATTAGAGAAATTCTATTTCAAATAAAAACAGAAAAGGAAAACCTATCAGGCCTTGTGAAAATGAGTGGGCAGATACAAATGTCCACCTACGGCATGATTTCACTTATAGGAAACATCCAGAACAGATTAAAAATAAAAAAAACCGTGACAGATAACAGATTAGGGGTTGCCAGGGCCTGAGGGAGAAATGAGGAGTGAGTGCTTTTAGAACAGGGTTTCCTTTTGGAGAATGAAATATTCTGAACCCAGACAACGGTGATGGATGCACAGCATTGTGAATGTACTTGATGCTCATGAGGTGTACAATTTAAAATGAAAAACAATAAATTGTTAAAAGATGAAAGTTAAATTTATTTTAAATATTCAAGATATAAACAATAAAAACAAAGCAATGAAAGGAACCAGGAAGGAAACAAATACAATAAACAGGGTAGGGAAGGATATTTGTGGTAAGGGAGCAGGTGGAACAGGTGGGACTGGAGGTGCTAATGAGGGAGGTTCCCGAGCCAGCTCTCCCAGGGCGCAGAGATTGGCCTCAGCTGCCTCCCTGTATCCTGCAGGCGCCTGTGCAGGGGATGGCTCTCCCTGCACGGAGGCTGTGGCCTCAGCTGCCTCCCAGTGTCCTGCAGGAGCCTGTGCAGGGGATGGCTCTCCCTGCACAGAGTCTGGGGCCTCAGCTGCATCAATGTTTCCTGCAGGTGCCTGTGCAGGGGACGGCTCTCCCTGCACGGAGGCTGGGCCCTCAGCTGCCTCCTGATCTGCTGGAGCCTGTGCAGGGGATGGTTCTCCCTGCACAGAGGCTGAGGCCTCAGCTGCCTCCTGGTGTCCTGCAGGGGCCTCTGCAGAGGATGGCTCTCCCTGCACGGAGTATGGGGCCTCAGCTGCCTCTCGTTCTCCTGCAGGAACCTGTGCAGGGCATGGCTCTCCATGCACAGAGGCTGTGCCCTCAGCTGCCTCCTCTTCTCCTGCAGGAGCCTGTTCAGGGGATGGCTCTCCCTGCACAAAGGCAGGGGCCTCAGCAGCCTCCCTGTCTCCTGCAGGAGCCTGTGCAGGGGATGGCTCTCCCTGCACAGAGCCTGGTGCCTCAGCTGCCTCCCTGTATCCTACAGGAGACTGTGCGGGGGATGGCTCTCCCTGCACAGAGGCTGAGGCCTCAGGTGACTCCTGGTGTCCTGCTGGAGCCTGTGCAGGGGATGGCGCTCCCTGCATGGACGCTGGGGCCTCAGCTGCCTCCTGGTCTGCTGCAGGACATGGTGGATATAATTTTTCTCCCGGGATTGAAGCTGGGTCATCTGGTGGCTCTGAAGGTTTTATCACTGTCACTGCAGACCCTCTCCCGGTAGCTGCTGATTCAGTCCTGTGGGACACCGGCGCTCGATCGGGGAGATGGATGGAATATCCCCTTCCACCAGTTCCACGCTGTCTCCTGTCTGGAGCTCTGCAAAGACAGTGACTGGCTCTGTCCCAGAGGCATCAGAGCCCTGCCCAGCTGTCCTTGCTGCTGCTTCTGCCCTCTGGACCTAATTCTCCCAGATCAGGCACACACCTGTGTCTGCACAGTATTCCACCCCTGAGGAAAGACCTACACCTCAGGGGCTTGGGATAAACCTCAGGCAGAAGGGTGCCATCCCCTCACTCCACATCCCACCCAGCCGGCCTTGACCTGGGCTTTGAATCTGACCGACACCCCCCAGGCTTCTAAAACCTCACCGACTGCTCCTGCTCACGGTGGTCTACCCACATGAACCCGCCCTTCCAGGTACACATGGGGAGGTGATGTAGGGCTGCCCAGATGGGACCATAGTGGTAGCCTGGTTTGGAATGGCCTTCCCTGGGCCTCCCGGTGTTACCTTTCCGTCCCTCCGGGTAAACGGCAAGAGCTGTCGGCCGTGAGAGGGGCACCAGCATCTGCATGGGTGTTTGGGGGCTTTCCTGGGGCTCCGGCCCCTGGTCATTGGGAAGCAGCAACTAAACATGTTGCTCCTTCTAGACAAGTGCTAGACAAGTGAGCTCGCTTGGGGGCTGTGTTTAGGATGTGTGTGCCTAGTTACCAGGGTTTCCAAGTTCTGTTTGGCTCTGTGAGGTCACTCCCTGGGATCCCCTTACCTAAGCTTCCTCCTCACACAAGACCTTCCTAAGGGCCCCCCGGGTTGCTGACTGCTCACTCTCCATCTCCGTACCCTGTCCAGACACAGTCACACCAACACAGTCCACCCCACAGCCTCTGGGGAGGTCTGGACGCAACCGGGGCCCCAGCTTTGAGGACACAGAGTTGAATTCAGTCCCGCTCCTGCTTCTTGCCAGTGATGTCACCCTGGACAACCCTGCGTCTCTCACTGCCTCCCCTCTCAGGGTCTCTCCTCTGTTCATGTCCCTCTCTGTGTAGTGGGGGTCATTCTAGCATCTACTTCCTAGGGATGTCATCAGGTGTATAGACCTAGAGATCCCTTCAGAATCTGTGAATCCCGTGGGCTGCTCCCACACGTAGCTCCTGCACAGACTTGGCAGTGCCAGGATTACAGAAAGGGCTGGCTGTAGCAGAGAATACAACGCAAAGAGGCTTGGGTCTGCTGGGCGTCTGGGAGAGGCACTTCCCCTCTTGCCTGTTTCCCAGTGTCCCTACGGAGGGTTGAAATGAAATGACGTTCAGACATCATCTCCTTCGGGCTCGCAACCCTCCAGGGCCTCCTATTATATTTAGACTCAGGTCCAAGTGCCTGAGTGGCTGTCATCTCAGCGTATGTGGTGGGCAGCCCCCACAATGGCTCCCAGGGTTCCCACTTTCTAGGCACACATCCTATGTAATCCCCGCTCCTCAATGAGAATGGACTTTGCGGCTGGCTTCTAACCAATAGAATAGGGCCGAGTGATGGGTGGTCACTTCCACGGTCGGCTTAATGAAAAGTCTGTGACTTCTGCCTGGTTCTGTCTCTCCTGTGTTCATTCTATCTCTCTGTCTCTGTCTCTCTCTCTGTCTCTGTCTCCCTGTCTCTGTGTCTCTGGCTGTCTCTATCTCTCTTGCTCTCTCCCTGTCTCTCTGTCTTTCTCTTTCTCTCTCCTCTCTGTCTCCCTGTCTCTGTCTGAGTCTCCTCTCTTTGTCTCTCCTACCCATCTTTCTATCTCTGTGTGTCTCTGTCTCTCTTTCTCTCTCTCTTTCTGTCTCTCTGATCCACTATTCAGGAGAAGCCAGATCAGATATTATGAGCTTTCTTCCCTATGGCACCCCCTAATGCAAAGAACTGGCAGAGGGTCCAGGGCCACAGACAGAAAAGGCCTGAAACCCCCCATCCAAACTGAATCCTACCACTGCCCCGATACTCGTGAATGATCTCCGAGATGGCTCCTGCCTCTATCGAGCTTCAGTTGAGAACACAGCCCCAGCCTCCTGCTAGACCTTGATGGGGAGCCTCCCAGCTGACCTGAGCCTGGACCCTGGTACAGACACTGTCAGATGCTCAATGATAGGTCTCGTAAGTGCTAAGTGAGGCTAATGCTGTCACCCAGCGTAGACAGCTAGTACCTCCTTCCAAGCCTGGGTCTGGCCCTACCATCCTCTCTCCCTCACTTCTCTCCTCCTCAGCTCACTCTAGCCACACTGGCTCTTTTCTCACCTCCTCTCTTGTCAAATTCTCTTCTGCCTCCAAGTCTCTGTGCCTTTGAGCTTCCCCCCAGCACGCTGTTTGCAGACAGATGCAGGGCTGGTTCCTCTTGTCCTTCTGCTCAGGGCACAATTGTTCCCAGGGGGGCCCTTTACACCCACCTAGGGGCTCCAGGCCCTCCCTCCTCCAGCACCCTGCTTCATTGCCCTGTATCACCTGCTCTTTTTTTCGCATGGATTTGTTCATGATTTTGTCCCTTCTACCTCCAGGCTGTGAGCTCCTGGAGGACAGGGACCATGTGGGTGCTTTCAGCACTGCCCTCAGGACAAACACGGGCCGTGCTCAGGGTGAGTGCTGGGGCCACAGTAGCTGACAGAATCATGAGAGGATCTCAGAGTCCCCTCCTGCCTCTGATCAGCTCCCATTGTGAACGTGGATGCCAGTAATGAAAGGTGCCTGTTGCTTTAGTCAGGGGAACACCCAGAACGAGCCCTGGGCGTCCCTTCCCTGCTCCACTTGCTCCATTGAGCACGAATGGACACAGGACACCACTGGTGGTCAGCCCTAGCCTTGCAGCCCTAAGCAGGAAAGCAGAAAGCAAAACACACACCTTTCTTTGTTTGGGGTCCTCAAGGTAGTTGTTCCACCAGGGCCGAGGGTGCAAAGGAGCAGGACCTGTGGGCTCCAGGAGGGACGTGAGGGACCTCAGAAGCCTCTCTTGCTCCCTGCTTTCCTTACACTGGCCCTGGCGTGTCCCGTTGACTCACAAGGCCTCCTCACCCCAGCCAGGCCAATGACTCCACCTCACTTCCAAAGGAGGACCCCGAGGCTCCGACACGGATGGCCTTGTCCCTGGTCCCCAGACAAGTCGACCAGTGCTCTGCCATGTTCTGCACTGCCTTACTGTTATTAGGGAGCCCCCTGGGTGCTGAGTGATTGCACCCCATTTTACAGATGACCAGTGGTCCCAGCATTCAAGGTCACTCTGCTCTAAGTGACCAAGTTCAGACGTGAACAGGGGACTAGATATCCTTGCTTTTCACCAGCTTTGAGCCCAGCATTGACCATCGAGGCCTTGTCGTGTGTTGGGGCTCCCCCAGCCAGGCGACCTCCTGAGTCCAAGCACTTTGGGCACCTTCTTCTCCCTGCTTGAATCCCAACACACCCTCTTGAGGTCAGAGTCACTGACCCCAATTTTCATGGAGGAAACTGAGTCTCCGAGAAGACACCGCATTACCTTGTCTGTCACAGGGCTGTGAGGTGACCCAGCTATGGGTTTGACCCCAGGTCAATCTGACCCTACAGGCTCTGCTAGCACAGGAGCCTGAGGAGGTGGCCTGTGAGCCCAGCACAGAGGTGAGTCCATCCTGGATGGGGGCTCGGGGGAGGGGCACTGCAGGCTAGGAGCTCTGAAGGGGGCAGGGGCTTGGCAGGGTCCTTGGGGAGGAAGGCTCTAGGGAGGGTGGGGTGCGGTGAGGGGTACACTCTGGGCACGGTGTCTGGACCAGATCACACAGGGCTGTGACTCAGGCAAGGAGTCGGGCCTCACTACAGGTTGGTTGGACGTGAACGAGCAGTCTCATCAGAGCCTCTGGCAGTTAGATCCTAGATTTGGAGGGAGCTTGGTGTGGGCACCTTATCCACGTCCACCCAAGCCCTGTGGCTGAACAGCACTAGGGACTGAGGAGAAGGTGCCCTTGGCAATATCGAGTCCCTCCTCTTCATGTGAGGCTGGGTTGAGCTGGCTCCATGCCTGACCTCACCCCCTTGGTGACGGTGGGCTTCTTCAGGTCAAAGTCATACTAGGCTTCGGGTTCATTGCATTGAACACATTGGCATCCTCAGGGGTATTCAGCATGGGGGGGTGGGGCCAAAGGAGGGTTGGCTGTGCTCAGGACAGCCATACCAGGGACAGGGAAATGCACAGAGACAGGAAGCAGATCAGTGCTTCTCAGGGTGTGGGGAAGTGGATATGGGGGCATGGCTGCTTCATGGGTACAGGGGTTCTGGTGGGGTGAAGCAATGATCTGGAACTAGATAATGGTGACGGTACACAGCATAGAAGATGTAGTTAATGGCCGGCCCTGAATTGTACAACTTTAAGTGATGAAAACATTACACTTTATTGAATCTAAATTTGAACACATAAAACATAAAAAATCATAAAACATAGAAAAGGGAAAAGACATCCTGCCCTCACAGGCAAGGTGAAGGACAGCTCTAGGGTGGAGCTGGAGCCGGCTGGGCCTTAGTTGCTGACGATGAGGGTGGTGCTGCAGCTGCTCTAGCGCTGGAGCCACTGCTGTGGCTGATGCTAGAGATACCACCAGCTCTGGCTGTGCCACTGGCCCAGGAGCTGGACTTGATCTGGGGCTGGAGCTCGGACTGTCTCAGGCGATGGTGCCTGACCTGCTTCTAGAATTGGCTCCGGTCCTGAGACTGACTCTAGCTCTGCATTGTTGACAGATTTGGTGCGGGAGCCAGTGATGGAAATGGCTGCTGCTCTGGAGCTGGTCAAGTGTGGGAGCTGGAGGAGCTCTAGTTCTGGAGCTGGCCGCAACTGAGCTCTAGAGCTGGCACCAGAGCTCTCACTAGTCCACAGCTGGAGCAGGATCTGGTGCCATGTGGCTCTAACTTTGTAGGTTGAGGTAACTCTGGCTCTGCTGCTGGTGACCGAGCCTTCTCTAGCGCCACAGCTGGTAAACAACGTGTCCTGACCTTTAGATGGGGTCAGTGACATCACCAACCCATCATGAGCTGTCCATCAGATGGTGGGAGCACTCCAGCAAATAGGATCTATTACATTAGTGTTATTTCATCTCAGTTCCAGTTACATATTTATTTTAAATATACTTAGAAGGAGAATAGGATAACAGAAACCATTACTCTTTGCTGAGATTTAACAGAGCACACCTTATTGATGTCGTTTTTTAAGAAATATTACACAGTGGAAGACATCATTCTCCTTCCTCTCTCTTTCCTCCCCAGAGGTAAGTACCGTCTTGACGTTAATATATGTATTTTGTACACATTGTCTTTTGCAAAAAGACAATCGTCCCAAATTTGCTGAGGTTTTTGTTATAAGTGGCCATCAAAGATATGCGTCCTAGTGGATACTGTTAAAAACTCTGTCCTTTCAAAGTAAAGACAACAGTTCAACAGTTAGTTGAGAAGCTACCTGCTTTGTAGATATGGTTTTTAAAAGAGAGGTTTGAAAATATCTCCATTATGTTATCATTGACCCTCCTTATTTGGAAGAGTTATGTTCTGTCAATTCTTTGCTGACACTGCATGAGCAAGAATGAACCAGTGCTCCCAGGGGAAGGACAAGGTGAGGTTTCCGCAGCCTCTGGTCGTGACATGTTTGGGAACCTCTCAATGCACAACCTTGTCTTATGTGTGTCTCTTGAAAGACACCTTATTTCATATAGATTGTTGATTCATTAGTTGAACTCTCGGCCAACAGCACTATCTGTAACTCATGCCTGAAGGAAGCTCATCTAACACAAGCATTTTCTACGAAAGGCCCATGACAGGCTCCTTGTGCTTAGGAACACTACACAACACTTCAGCGTTTGAGGGCCATTCTAAAGAGCTAAAGCACCAAGGAGAAGCACAAAAGGTGAGAAACGTAGCATTCCATAGATTAGAAAAAGGACATTTGTTGACGTGAGAATTAAAACAAGAGTTTTAATACTGTAATAGCAAAAACTGGAAACAACCCAAATGTGCACCAAAAGAAGAACAGTCAAAGGAGATGTCGTTTACTCATACTAACATGTAACAGTGAAAAAGAATGGCATAGGTCCAAGCAAATTGTTACAAAAATATCTCCAATGTAGTTTTGAGTGAAAAGAGGAGGTTGCAGAACCAGGTCCATGCCTCACAGGAACAGGTCTGCCTGAGGTTTGATCTCCAAGCAGCTCTATCCAGCCTAATGCCAACTGCTGTGAAAAAGGAAACAAAAATTCTGTTTCTGGAATGTGCTATTTGCCTAAAGAAAATCTTGCAAGCATGTGGCTGGTAGGTTCATCTAAAAGGACAGAGAGCTGAGACTTTGCTGAGCTTACAGAATAGGATTTACGAGTTCTTTCATTCCCTGATTCCTAAGGAATATTTTTAAGTAAATGTCTGCTTGTGTGACAACATTTCACGTGAGACTCGCTTGCATTATAACCTGGTAATGAGGTTGTGGGCCTTAGCTAACCATTACCAAGGCAAAGTTTTGCTGGCTCTCCTCTCTACCAAAAGCAACCTAAAGTTGGGCAGGACTATTTTGGTGTATCTGGTGTTATTTGGGCTGGTTTGCAGCACACACCCCCAAGAAGTCTCTCACCTCTGGGCCTCTGTACTTGAGGTAGCCTCTGCCTAGAACCTCTACCCAGGATGTGTAAATGGCTCACTCTTCATTTATCATGGCTTGGCTCAAATGTCCTCTGAGAGGTGGACACCAAGACAGGATTAAACGGGCAAGGATTTTATGAGGGGAAATGCTTCTGTAACAGAAAATGGGGTGGGGGAGCCTGGCAAAGTGGGAGAGCCATCAGGCCATGATGCAAGTCTGACTCTAAATGAGGGGGAGATAGAGGGAAGGATGGGTCCAAGTGTCCTACACTGCTGTATAGTCTAAGGAAGGCTTAGGAATGCCACTGGGGAGTCCTTGAGCACAAGCAGATCAGCAGAGGAGTCCATGCCTCCCAGGAACAGGTCTGCCTGAGTGTCTATCCCTGCCTCACTCACTGATTCAGAGCAGTCCAAGGGAAGCACGACCTCAGTGCAAACAGAGGATAGATCTCATAGCCCAGCAGACTACTGACTTCATAGCTTTGGTTAATTACGTTTGCTGCAGGTGGAGGCCTTCGAGGAGCAGTCTCCTGGATACCATATCTTATCAGTCAGTTTTCCCTGATCACTCTCTGCAAAACAGCCCCACAGAACAGTAAAACATCCACCACATTTCACCAGGAAACAGTAAAAACACATTTCAGACTGGATACAAGGCACATTCCAGGACAACAAGGTAATCTGAACTGGTGTTGGGAGTAGATTAAAACTGGATTACTTCTAGGGATCAAGCAATATCAAGAGAAAGAGAGAGAAGGAAGCAAGGGAGGGAAGACAGAGGGCGTTGGCCCTCAGCATTTGGGGCTAGTATTTGGGCATGCCCACCAGGGATCATAACCGGCTGCAAGACATCCTACAAGCCATAAAGTCAAAACACCTCATTCATTTTAAAAATATCATTTCATGTATTGACTTTTGTTTTAACCCGTCCCCTCATTTCAGACAGGAGATCCAGAAAAGGGAGACAACTAGTCAGTAGCCGAAGCAGGACTAGAAACAAGGGCCCCAGACTCCTGGTCATTCATTCAGGAGGACACCCCTTGTTCCTGGCCGCCTCCCAACCTGTAGGAGGACAACATTGGTGAGGACAACCTGAAGGAACTGAAGTACTTGCTTTCACAGAAGTTCAAAGGAGGTGCTTGAGCTGGATCTTAGGAGATGACTAGGAGTTTGCCAGACATCTGAAGGGCATTGGAGGCAGTGCGTGCAAAGTAGGGAGGCCTGAAACAGCGGTGGGATCAGAAGGCACAAGTGGAGCCCTCTGCTCAAGTGGATGAAGCGCTGAGGAGTGAGGTGAGCCGGGGAGGAGGATGCACTGTGGAAGACAGTGGGGAATGCCTGCAGGGGTTTTGGCAGCGAATGCCAATAGGAAGAGCTACCCTCTAGCTCACTGTGGCTGGAGCAGGGACTGAGTTGCCTAGTAGCTGATGAGGGTGGGGAACGCCCACGACAAGGCCAGGGAAGAGATGACAACGGACAGTGGCAAAGGGACTACACAGGGCAGGGGAAGGACTTACCTGGAGATGCGCGGAGGGCGCCACCCCTCCAGCGTTTCCCAGGCTGATGCCAAGAAGCAAAGGACCTGGCGACAGGAAAGCGCCCTGCGCCCTGAGGAGCCGGGCAGATGCTCGGGAAACGTGTGCTCCGCGGGAAGGGGACGGCGCTCAGGCGGAGCTGGAGCTCAGAGGAAGGTCCCGCACCAGGTGGCAGGGCCAGGACCTGGGCCCCATCCACCACCCTGAGGATCGCAGGTCTCCGGCTCCGCCCAGCCCAGCCCCCCTGGATGCGCCACTGGGGTCCCTCAGCACCTCTGCCTTCAGCCAATAGGAAACCTGGAGGCGGGCGCATTCGCCAGGGCGTGGGGTCAAGGGTCACACAAATTGGCCTTGCTGGGTGGCCTGGAGGGGTGAAGCGGCGATGGCGCCGGCGGCGAGGGCCCGGCTGGGGCGCCGGCTGGGCTGCCCCGGGGGCGGGGCGAGGGCTCTGAACGGCGGCCGTGTGCTCACCGAGTCGGCAGGAGGCGGCGGAGGCCGGGGGCGCGCCTGTGGGCCTGTAGGTTGGCGAGCGCGCGGCCGGCGCCGACCGCATCCTCGTGGGGGGCTGCAGCTTTTCGGGGCGCAGGGCGCCCCCCCCTTCGTGCTGCCCAGCTCCGGGCGGAGCCCCGCGCCAGCTCGCGTCCGCGCCGCCGGGTCGAGCCGCTGCCATCCCTCCTGGAGCTGGAGCGGAAGGAGCGGGCGGCCCCTCCCTCGGCGCGTTCCGGCCACTGCCGCCGCTGCTCCTCCCCGTGCCCTCGGCCTCTTGAGAAGCTGCCACGCTGGAGGGTGAGACTCCGGGAGGGCACCCCTCGAGCGGCCACAGGCACAGGAGGGGGAGGCGACAGGGGCGCTGCCTGCCTTGATGGAGGCGCGGAAACGGCGGGGTTGTGGCGGCCCGTGGGAGCCACACCTCCCCGGCGGGTCGGGGTTGTCCCCACATATCAGGGAGCAGAGGGAGGCTCAGACAGGTCAAAGGACAGGCCCCAGACCCCACAGCTGGTAGGGGGAGGTACAGTGGGATCAGCACTCGGGCGGTTGGCCCCGGAAGTTCTGATGTTAGGACAGACGGCTGCAAAAGCTCTGGGACCTTGCGGGCCGGCTGGAGTCGGTGGGCCAGAGGGAAAGGAAGCGTTAACTGGAGCAGGTACAGGGATGAGCGAGGAGGAGCGGAGGTCCGCACACACTAGGGTGTTTGCACAGGAGGCGTCTGCCTTGACTCAGGTTTGAAAAGATGGCAGCAGAGGGCGACCTGCGGCAGCTTCTCTTGGAGCCAACAGTCAGAAGAGCAAAACGAGGTGCTTGGGATAGGTTCTTGTTGGGGATGCTTGTGGGAATCTCGATGCGGGATGAAAAAGCAGCAGATTGGACCAGTGTGGCTTCTGACTTGTCTGTCAAGGGTAACAAGTGATCTTGAACTGAAAAGGGGAGATCAAGAGAAACGGGGCATTGAAGCTCCAGAGGAATGACAAGTTGCGTTGTTTTTTCCTTAATATTGAGTTGTAAGAGTTATTTATGTGTGCTGGATAGAGGTCCTTTATCATATACATGATATGTGCGGATATTTTCTGCCAGCCCACGGCTTTTCTTTTGATTTTCTTAAGTGTCCTTTGAAGAGACAAATATTTAAATTTTAATGAAATTCAGTTGATCAGTTTTTCTGCTGTGGATTGTGTTTTTGGTATGTGTGAGAAGTCTTTGCCTAACCCAAGATCACAAAGATAGTTTTCCTATATTTTCTTGTAGGAGCGTCATAGTTTTAGTTCTTCTGTTTAGGTCTATGAGCCAGCCATTTGACCTGGTATTTGTGTATGGTGTGGGGTAGGGGCCTTTTTCCATGTGGATATCCCATTGTCCTAGGATCATTAGTTGAAAGACTATCCTTTCCTTATTGAATTGTTTGGCACCTTTGTCCAAGTCAGTTGCCTGTAAACAGTCAGGGTTTATTTCTGAACTGTCAGTTCTGTTCCGTTGATCTATATGTCTAACCGTATGCTAAAATTATGCTCTTTTGATTACTGTAGCTTTATAATAAATTTTGAAATTGGGAAATGTAAGTCCTCCAGCTTGTTCTTGTTTTTAAAAATTGTTTTGTCTATTCTGAGTCTTTTGATTTTCCACATAAATGTTAGGATTAGCTTGTCAGTTTTTGCAGAAGTACTTGCTGGGATTTTGGTAGGGATTATGTTGAATTTGTAGATTGATTTGGGCACAAATGCCCTCTAACATTCTTTTGTCTTCCAATCCATGAACGTAGAATCTCTCATTTAAGTAGGTCTTTAATTTCTCTCAAGTATGTTTTGTAGTTTTCAGTATACAACTCTTGCATTTCTTTTGTTACAGTTATTCCTAAGCATTTTATCCTTTTTGATGGTATTTTGAATAGAATTGTATTCTCAACGTAATTCTTGGAGCTTTCCTTGCTAGTATATAGAAATACCTTTGGTTTTTGTACATTGACCTTCTATCTTTTGACTTTGCTGAACTTGTATATTAGTTTTATATGTTGTTGTGTATTCCTTAGGATTTTCTACATACAGGATGGTGTTGTCTGGTTGTCTGTGAATCAAGACAGTTTCACGTCTTCATTTCCAATTTGCATGGCTTTGTTTCTTTCTCTTGCCTAATTGCACTGGGTAGAGCCTTCAGTACAGTGTTGAATTGAAGTGTTGTCCGTGTTCTGTTCCTGATCTTAGGGAGACAGCATTCAGTCTTTGACCATTGCGGGTGATGCGAGCTGTAAGGTTTTCACAGATGTCTTTCCTCAAGTTGAGGAAGTTCCCTTCTTGTCCTACCTTATGCGGAGTTTCTTTTCTTTTTTAAAATCCTGAATAGGGACTAGATTCTGTCAAATGCTTTTTGTATATCTGTTGAGGTGATCATGTGATGTTTGTCCTTTATTCTGTGAGTAGGATATATTACGTTAGTTGATTGTTGGATGTTAAACCAGCTTGCATTCCTGGGAGAAATTCCTCTTGTTCTTGGACAATAATCCTTTTTCCACTGGGTTGGTTATGCTAACATCTTATTGAGGATTTTTTTCTTGTGATGTCTTTGACTGGTTTTGGTATCAGGATATTCCTGGCCTCATAGAATGAGTTTCTGGAAAAGTTTGTGAAGAATTGGTGTTATTCCTTAGGTAAATGTTGGGTTAATTTACCAGTGAAGTAAGTTATCTGGGTCTGGACTTTCCTTGGTAAGAAGAGCTTGTTTTATTACTAATTTAATTTTTTTAAGCTTGTTATAGGCACATTAAAATTTTCGATTTCTTCTTGAGTCAGCTTGGGTAATTTGTGTCTTCCTAGGAATGTGTTTTTTCTTGTTAGTTATCTAATTTGTTGGCATAAAGTTGTTTCTAGTATTCACTTCTGATCTCCCACAGTTCTGTACGTTGGTAGTAATCTTCTTTCTTTAGTTCCCGATTTTGGTAATTTGTATTTTCTCTTTTGTCCTTTGTCAGTCTAGCTAAAGAATTGTCAACTTTATTAATGTTTCGAGAGAACCAAATTTTTGTTGAATTGATTTTCACTATTGATTTTCTGTTTTCTGTTTGATTGATTTCTAGTTGTATTTTTAGTATTTCCCTTCTTTGCTTGCTTTCGGTTTAGTTTGCTCTTTCTAGTTTCTTAAGGTGGAAGGTTTGGCTATTGTCGAGGTCTTTTTTCTTTTGTCATGTAGGTATTGAAAGCTACATTACAAGCTTTAAACTAAAGTTTAAAGCTAAAATTATAATTTTGTCTCTAGGCACTATTTAGCTACAGCCCATAAATTCGGATATGTTGTATTTCTTCTGTCTTCATTTACCTTCAAGTAGTTTTCAGTTTTCTTTGGAATTTCTTCTTTGACCCTGGAGTCATTTAGAAGTGTTTACTTTCCAAATATTGATGGTTTTCCTAATTTCTTTATTTGTGGATTTCCAATTTCATTCTGTTGTGGTTAGAGAACATACTTTAATTTCAGTCCTTTTAAATGTATTGAGACTTTCTTTTTTCGCCTAGAATATGGTCTATCCTGGAGAATGTTCCCTGTGTGTTCTAAAAGGATGTGTATTCTGCTGTTGTTTGGGTGCAGTGTTCTAGAGATGTCAGGTCAAGTTGGTTGATAGTTTCTGGGTTAATCTATATTGTTTGCTCCTACTATTATGCACCACCCAGGCAGCTTTAATGTTCGTTATTAGCCTCTCATTGTTTTCAACAGACACTCCAGGAGGAAAGGCTGTTTGTTTTGGGTGATATCTGCATCAGGTCAGAAAAATAGAGCCTTGTTAATGGGGTCTTGCAGGGCACTACCAGACAGATGAAACGCGAGTTCTCTGGGAGTGGGGCTTTGCAGTTGTTCCAATCCTTTTCTGCCTCCCCCCATGGCTGCCAGATTGCTGATTTCCACTGAAATTGTGAGCTGTTTGTGTTGAGGGCTCCTGCAGAGCTGAGGAGAGGTGGATGGGAATAGGTCAGATTAAAATGCGACCAAGCTTGCTGTTCTGACTGAGAGTCAGCTGCTTTCCTGGAGTAAACATCCCCCAGATTGCTTGAAGTCTTTGGTTCTTTGTCAGAGTTTTGAAAAGTGGATTCTGACAGTTTCCCAGTGTTTTTGTTGCTCCACTATTTTCACCGACATTGCTCAATCCATGTCCTTTGAATGTAGTTACGGATGTGGTCGGATCACATCTGCCATTTTGCTCTGTTTCTTTATGTCATTTTTTTCTCTCTGCTCTTCCTTTGAGGCCCTCTTTTGTGGTTAATAGTTATTTTTCTAGCGGACTTTTTAAATTCCTTTGTTTGGTGTTTTACTATATTTTGTTTGTTTTTTTAGTAGTTGCTCTTGGGATTAAAATATGTGTCCTAATTTATCACAATCTACTTCAGGTTAATAGTGACCTAATCCTGAGGAAACTAACTTTGTTTCAACATTGCTCCATTTCCTCCTCTCTCGTTTGTGTGGTTGTTGTGATCTATACCACATCTTTCTACATTTGAAGCCCAGCAAAGCAATTTATAATTATGATTTTGTGCGATTGTCCTTTAAATCTCTTAAGTGATGAAGATAGACAAAATATATTTGTGCAGTGTTTTATATTTACCTTTATAATTACTTTGACTGATGTTCTTCATTTCTTCTTGTGATTGTTACTGACCATCTGCTGTCATTTCCTGTCAGCCTGAAGGACTTCTTTAGTTCTTGTTCAGACGCGTCTGCTCTCAGTGAATTCTGTCAGTCTTTGTTTGGTCATGTCTTTATTCCAGCTTCAATTTTTTTTAAAGTGTAATTTTGCTGGATATAGAATTAATGCTTGGTTGACAGTTTTTGTCTTTCAGACTTTGAATATGTCATTCTATTCGTTTCTGGTCTCCGTAGTTTCTGATGAGAAGTGAGCCGTGAATCTGATTGTTGTTGCCTTGTACCTGATGAGTCCATTTTCTTTGGGTGCTTTCCAGAGTTTGTTTTTTAACAGGTTAACTGTGTTTTGTTGAGCATCTTTGATCTTAGATTTATGTTTTTTCATAAAATTTGGTGGGTTTTCTGCCATTCTTTCTATAAGTGTTTTGTTCTACTTTCTTTCTCTCTTGCCCTTCTGAGACTCCCATTTCCTGACTGTTAATACAATTGATGTTGTGCCACAGGTCTCTGCAGCACCATTCGTTTTCTTTTTCAGTCTTTTTTTTCTCTATTTTTCAGAATGAATACTTTCTATTGCTATTTCTTCAAGTTCACTGATTCTTCTGCCATCTCAAATCTGCTGTTGAGCCTATATAGTGAATTCTTTATTTTGTTATTTTGCTTTACAACTTTAAAATTTCTATTTAGGATTTTTGTGTTTGTTTTTCTGTATTCAGCGTCCGTATTTGTCAAGTCATTGTCATCATGTATTCATATGGTTTTTTAACATGGTCTTAAAATAGTCTTTGAAAAACAGTTCATTGATATCTTTGATAAATCTAACATCTGGGTCAACTGCGTGTCAGTTTCTGTTGGCTGCTTTTTTCCCCCTGGTATATGTCACTCTTTCTTAATTCTTGTATTTTTTTTTTTTTGTTAAAAACTGGAGTTTTTCATGATATATTATAACAATTTTGGATTCTGATATTTTTCATGCTGAGGATTTTTTCTTTTGTTTTGTTTTTTAATTTTTATGGACTTGATCTATAGCCTCAGCCTCCTGGGCTGTGCGTGGCCACTGATGTCTTTGCTCGGTTCCTCTTATTTTTTTAGCCTGACTTCCTGAGGGTTGCCCCCAGTCTGCATCCCTTTGTGGTCAGCCAATGATTTGGGCAGAGGTTGTGCTCAAACAACTTGAGCTTCTAAGGTTTCTACTCTCTACCTTTGATTGTCTGTAGGTTGGAACCACATCAAAGTTCAGCCTGTTCTCCAGTCTCCTCATCTTTACTTTCCACCGGTGCTCAGGTCTCATCTGTCCATTCGTGCAGTTTCTCAGAAAGCCGTGGATGTGGGCAGAGGCTTCTGTCGCTCTCTCTTTTCTAGCATTTTCCCATGAAATTTCTGGCTGGTCTGCCTCTCCTCTTGCCCCAATCACCATTGCAATCAGGCTCGTCGAGTTGTGCATTTTACTTGTTTGTTTCCTACTAGTTTGCTGATGGGCATGAGTTTGCACCCTCCAGTTTCAGCATCCAATGAAGGTCTGTGCATTCTGGCAACAAAGCTGAAGGTTTTCATGGCCAGCCCTGTCCTGTTCAAACTTCTGTGCTAACTGAGCTGGGGCAGAAGGAACAACACAAGACAGGAAGTCTGAAGTCTCCAGCTGTTCTTACCTGTAGTTCTCACAGTCTTCTGTGAATAATTCCTCAGTTTCTTTGTGTTTTATTGATTTCCCAGGCCGTGAAGTGGTGTTTTTTAAATAATTTTGTCCAGTTTTGCAGTTCTGTTTTGGTGAGAGCTTCACTAACTTCTTCACTCCACCATAGTTGGAAGTGCTCTGCTGGCACATTATTATAACACACATTACCGAATGCTGACTCTGTGTCAGGTGTTGTTCGAAGCCTTTTCCCATACTAGCAGATTTAATAACACAGTAGGTGCTCACCAAGTATTTGTTGAGTGTTGAATCAACAGCTACCACAAGCAATGAGAGACAGCATAGGGTGCTGGGCATCCTCTGTGGACTCGCTTCTTTTCTATGTTTCCTGCCGTGTGGTCGGGGGCTGGCTCCTGCCTCCCCAGTGGGTCGTTTCTGTGGACCCAAGCCATTCCCAAAGGCCAGGGAACTGAGCTTTTTGACTCACACAGGGGTGCATGTGTATATGTTCCCTGTGAATGTGAGGAGAGAAAATATCACAGGGAAAAAGGAGGGATATGTCACTTTGGGATGACTTGATTAAACAAGTCACCAACACGTCAAATTTAAAGGAAATATTTAGCTAGCTTTCCTCAGGCCATGCTGCAAGTAAAAAGAAAATCTTTCTTTTGCTGAGGAAGAGTCACCCTGAGCTAACACATGTGCCAGTCATCCTCTATTTTGTATGTGGGTCGCAGCCCCTGCCTGGCCACCAAAAGTGGTGTAGGTTTGCATCCTGGAACCAAACCCAGGCCACCCTAGCAGAGCGCGCCGAACTCACTCACTGGGAACTAGTCCACATGGCCGGCACCCCCGCCAAGAAAATTCTTCACATTTGCTCGTTATTGGTCAGCTGGCTTTTCCTAAGGATTAGGTTTATATATAGTCTCTGAGATTGACTACAGAGGCCTGTGATAAACTGTAAACAGCCAAGGGACAGTGGGGCGTCATTTGGGTCACTGTAGAATTTGTTGTCCAGTTTGTTCGAGAGTGAACGTTGGGACATCAGGTGTAAGCTAGGACTATCCCAGGCCACCCGGGAAGGTGCTCACTCTGGGTTTTATGGGAAAGGAGCCGATTCTAAAGCCAGGCTGCCCTTGGCTTCAGCCCTACCAAATCCTCCGTTTCCTCATGTGGCCAGTGAAAGTGAGGATTGATAACATCACATCGCGTTTGGGTGAAACACCCAACAGAGTCACTGGGCTGTGAATGTGTCACTTTCGCTGTGGCTGTGGTATGAATGCTTCTTCATGGCAGGGCTTTGAGAATGTCACAGTGCAGTATCAGGGTCAAGAGGGTGCATTCTGGAATCAGACAGCCTCCACATCTTAGCCGCGTGACTGTATTAGACAAGTTACTTAATCTCTAGGAGCCTCGATTTTCTCCTCTATCGACTACTCCTCTTACTACCACCAGTAATGATAGTGAGTACGTGCCGTCGCTCTTACGCATTAAGTCAAGTACTATTCACTGTAGGGGCTTTAGCTCTATTAACTCATTTAGTCCTGACAACAACCCAATAAGAGAGATATTGTTCTCAACTCCAGTTCACATAGAGGGAAACAGACACAGAGAGGTCAAGCAGTCTGTTTCAGATCACACAACTGGTCAGGGTCTACCAGCTGTAGACCCTCTGGTGTTGCCAAGATTCAAACTAAGGTAATGTTCAACTTTAGTGCTTTGCGAGACTGTGTCTTGGTGAATGGGGAGGATCTGATAACTAGATCCTTGGGTGAGTGTGAAGATGAAATGAGATAGTGCATCTCAAGCACTTAGCATGTAGCAAACATTCCATAAGTGTTGGTTGCTGTGTTAATAGTGTGTGTTCTTGGAATGGGTAAACAAGCTGCCATTTATTGCTGGAAAAACTGGACGTCCCAGATCAGTGAATGCTTTATGGGAACTTTTTTTCAGATTTCACCTGCCGCCTGTGGCCATGGATTCACACTGCTGTCCTCTAAAGCTAAGGATGGGACGAAAGTTTGGTAGATGGAACTCAACAGAGATTCTCAGTTTGGATTTCACAGGAGCCGAAAAGAGAAAATTGAGGCTCTCGCCTTGGCTTTTTCTGCTGTGATTTGCTGAGGAAGCTCCCTCTGATTTTCAAGAATCTGATGACATAAAGCAAACCGTAACAACAACATAGATGGAGTCTTGAAAGGCACATTGTTTGGAACTATCTGGACTAGATTATTTTCAGCCTGTTTGGTAAAGGTCCTTTGCTGATAAGTAGGGATGTTATTTTTTGGCCCCAGAGTGATGACCTTTGTTTCCTAGCTTGAGATATCCTGAGACACTCTACAGTGCCTAGAATGTGGTCTGGGCAAAAAATTCAATGAAAGCCTTAAGATGGAGGCTTTATTCCAGATATTTGAAATTGGATTATAAAATGTTAGAAATGATTTATGATATTTGCAAAAGTAGACACGAGTCAATCAATATGATGAGGACAATATGAAACATTTTTTAAAATAAAGGGGAATTACCCAGAAATACATACTGGACAAATCTTTCTTTTCATTTTTTTCCCTCTTCCCTCATTTGTATGCAAATGTCTGTTTATAGAATTTTGATCACAGTGTATATTTTGTTTTCTGCCTTTTTTCACTGAATTTCATATCAGAATCCTTTTACCCTTAGTATTGAAGTCTTTATTGGCTGTACGATGCCAAATGACATTTCTTTTTACCTTTTGTTAAGAATGATTGTAGACATATGCAAAAGTGGATGGAATAAGATAATGCACCGCATGGGCCATCACCAGCTTCCACCATCATCAGCTCATGACGATCTTGTTTTACACATTTCCCCCATGTTCTCCCTCAGCAAATTTAGAGCAAATCATAAGAAAATTGATTTCATTCATAAATATTTCAGTACATATCTAAAAACATAAGGACTGAAAAGAGTGGTAAGTATAGCATCACACCTAAAAATAATTAACAATGTAATCCCTTAATATCAAATAGTTTGTCAGTGTTCAAACTGACAGTTGTCTTATAAGTGTCAATAGATTTTTATTTTATTTTTAAAAATTTATTTGAATCAAAAGCTGGATAAGGTCTAGACATTGCAAGTGGTTGAGAAGACTTTTATAGTCTTTTAAGTCTGTTTGAATCTTTTATCCTTGAAATGCATTTAACGAAGAAATCTCATTGTTTATTCTATAGAATTTTCCAGTCTTCAGTTTGTTGAATGCATCCCTGTGGTGCTGGTTGACATGATCCTCTGTCCTCTGTATTTCCTGTCAATAGGTAGTTGGACCTAGAGCCAGTTTCCCTTTCAATGTTATATATTAACTTTTCCCAGGCCCTTAGGGGTCCATGCAGATAGTAATGGGGGATGTGAATCACTTGTCAGTATTTTAAAGTACTTCATATTTTCAGCTACTAATATGAGCTAACAACATTGTCCATTTTCTTTGATTTTGCCTAGAATCACATCATCTCATTGTGATAAACCAGTTATTTCATGCAGATCAAAAGCTCTGTCTGCAAATTATATCAGTCACTGATGAATATGGATGGGCAAGTATATTATTATAACATTCATAATGCCATTTATTTGGTGGATGAGATGTTTTTAAAGATGAGGATTATAGGAGAAGATAGGGGGTCATTAGTGAGGAGTATGTTGAGAACCAGTGCGTTTGCAGATCTTCTCCTCAACTCCAGACTCCACTGTAAATAGTCAAAAGTTCATTGTTTAAAACCTGTCAGAGGAATTCCATACATAGACCAATCTGGCCTCTCCAGTAGGATTATAAAGAAGAATAAGTTTCTGCTTTAATTCCTTTATTTTTTATTATTTATTTTTTGTGAGGAAGATCAGCCCTGAGCTAACATCCGATGCCGATCCTCCTCCTTTTTGCCGAGAAAGATCGGCCCTGAGCTAACATCTGTGCCCATCTTCCTTTACTTTATATGGGACGCCACCACAGCATGGCGTGACAAGTGGGGCGTCGGCGCACGCCCAGGATCCAAGCCAGCGAATCCCGGGCCGCCGAAGCACAGCGCGCACACTTAACTGCTTGCGCCACCTGGCCGGCCCCAAGTTTCTTCTTTAGAGTGACTTCTAGACAACATTTCATCTTACATGCTTATTTAAAAATTAAAATTTTCTATTTTGAATAGGTAACATATTTGCATAATTTAGAATCGTAATGGCGCCATAGAACATATGATGAAGAGTCTGCTTTCCACCTCTGTCCTCCCAGGATCATGATTTTTCTCCCTGTCGACAACCTGTGTTAACAGTTTCCTGTTTATCCTTCTGGAGAGATGTAATGCATGTGCGAGCAAATGCATCTACAAATGTATTCTTTTTGCTTCCTTTATTAGAAGTGGTGTCATATAACATGTGCTGTTTTTCACCATACTGAGAAATCCTAGTGGCTATTGCAGAAAGTGGCTATTGCTTTTACTTTCCTGAAAAATTCAAATGGTGTGAAATGACATGTGAAGAGCTTTCTTTAATAAGACTAAGGATGCTTTTCAGTAACCCCATGTGTCATGGAGGCAGTGTGGTGCAGTGGGTTGGACTTGGGGGCCAGGGTTCTGGTCCTTGCTGTGCCACTAACTTATGTGGCTTGAGTAAGTCATTCCGATCTCACTGTGTAACAATGTAGGGGTGGGGCAGTGTCATCTCTCATGTTAGAAGTGCTCTGACTCTGCGTCAGTGCACTCGCCCTGGTTGTGTTTGTTTCAGCGAGGGGAGACGCGTGTGTTTTGGAGCTCTCACCTGTCCCACTGCCTCTGGACAGACCTCAGGAGACACAGGTGCTACAGGTCTCCTTTGGCAGCGCCCACTGTCGTCCTGACAAGACGGTGAAGGACGTGAATTGACCTGTTCAAGATTGATGGATGGTGGGGGGACCACTTTCTTGCCATAGGGCCTGAAGTGGCCCATTTGATTGACCCACATCTGATTGTGAGGCTGTTGGAATTTCCCGAGCAAATCAGGAGCATGGCTCAAGAGACTATGTTGGGCAGACTTGGCTGACTCTTTTCTGTTCTCTGCTCTCTGTGGTTCTTGGGAAATCTGAGGTATATGTAAACATGACAGTGCACACCAGGCAGCCTCATCAACGCCTGCCTTTGTTGTGAAGTCACTGAGCTGGGCTACGTGTGTAAACGGCTTTTCCCTTGTACTGAGAGAAGCCTGTTTGCTAACACTTCCTCCAAGACGCGGGGCTTTCAGAGTCCAGGCTCCTGGGTAACCCCGACCGTCTCCAAAAAAGTGGTTATTCCAGGGAAGGCCAACTTGATGAAATTCATCACATTTCATTTTCTGGCTAGGGTTCTTTGTAGGAAAAGCCGAAGGTGGTGTTTAGGAACTCTTTCCAGAGGGGACTTGGCCTTGAGGGCAACCTGGTGACAGGTGCAAGGAATGGGGTGTTATGAGCGGTTCGGGGGATTCGATTGGAGACGTAAAAGAAACTCCACTCCAAACAAATGGACTGAAGGTATATCTTATTATACAGAGGATAGTAAAGGCGGTAGTCCTCCAACAGATCAGAATAGGTCAAATAATAAGAGGGAAAAACACCAGCTCCATCAGAATGGGAAACCCCTGATCAGCTGAGATAGCGGCAGATTCGAATAGGTCATATAATAAGAGGGAAAAACATTGGCTCGATCAGAAATGGAAAAACATTGGCTCGACCAGATCGACTGAAGGGAAATGACACAAGGCAACCGGAAAGAGAAACACCAGGTTGACCGAAAAGAGAACACATCAGATCAATTACTTCACAATAAATCCATTACTCACAACATCCACGCCCCAGTACCGAGAGAGTCCTGTCAATCGACATGGGTGTGTGGGAATCACACGTCCTGGGCAAGGCGTCCCTTCCACAAGTGGAACTCTCACCAGGCCTCGCTTTCCAGCAGTTTATATAAGCAGTTACAGAGTTTACAGAGCAAGCATTCAGTGTTTCCATGCACAAAAGGTTATCAGTGGCGTACATGCACTGAGCACCCTGGCTGTTGTCGCAGCCCAGTAGTTGTGTACGTGCGTTGGTTTGTGGTTATCGTCCCAGCCCAGCACAGATGGTCAGTCAGGCCCAGGCTGTGGCGCCCGAGGGCCTTGAAATTTTTACACATTGCAACTATGTTCATGGGAGAAGGGCCAGTTCCCACCACTCAGAAAGCAGCTTTTATATTTCTTTTTGTGCTGGTGGCTGTAGGTCAATGGAGTGGCCAAACATGGCTGTACTCATGTCAAGACAAGGGGGTGCTGAGTCCTTTCACAGGAGGTGCTCGCCTCTCATGGAATTCCTGAGAGGCAGAACGAGGGCCCAGAGGAGAAGCAGAGGGAAAGTACAGGTGGCCCAGCCTGTTGCAGCATGTCTGGACCCCAGCATGCCTGGAGGTGTGCCTGCACTGGCTGGGAATATTGGAGATGGAAACCCAGTGGCAGTTGGGTGAGCAGTTGGACTAGGACCACTTTCCAGACCCCCTTCCAGTCCTGACATTCTTGGGTTCCACACACCTGTAGAACTGATTTCATTGGTGGTGGTATTCTTTAGTCTTCAGCCTGGCAAACAGCTATTACGGACAATGTGGAAGGAAGGTGGTGGAAAATGAACCTTACAGGTGAGTTCCCACAAGGACTACCCCTCCCCAAGTTGTGTTGAGCATTAAACATCTCTGGAGTGATTACTGTGTGATAGAGTCACAGAGCAGTACCAAGCAAGGTTCCTCAGGCCTGAGAGGAGCAGTGAGCGCTCCACGGAGAGCTGTGGAGAGTGTTGTTCCATCTCAGGGGGAGCTCCGTGCATCAGCCTGGTGGGAGGGCAGGTGCATGAGCATTGATTGGGATGGCTAGACCTTCTTTGGATTCCTTCTTTATTTTTAGCCAAATTGATTAACTTCAAAAATTCCTCTGTTTCAGTTCTATTTCTGTTGGTCTTTAAAAAAATTTCCCTCTAGTTCCTCGCGTTATGCTGGTGGGTTTAAACACCAGTCTCAGCTCTGGCAGCATATTAAAATCACCAAGCGATTTAGTTTGTATTATTTTACCTTTGCACCTGTGTCTAACTCTGCCTTCTTTTTGACCTAGAGAGTTTCCCTAACAGTTACTATGTGTGTGTATGGGGCCGCCAGTGAGGAATGACAGAGGAGAGGCCAGAACCCCACAATGCTTACCGTGACCATATGTCTTGCTTCTCCCCAGATTGCCCTCAGCCATTAGCAGAAGTCACAAAGTCCATAGAACGCAGGCCTTCGATGGACAGGTGGTCCAGGTAAGAGGCGTGGGCTGAGAGCTACTCATTCTGCCCCTTAGGGCACTTTTGAAAGGGGGAAACTAGGGGGGGGTGATGGGAAATTTTTAGGCGGATTTTCTGAATTAATAAATTATTTTATACAAATGGTCGCCTGGCTACTGTAGGCCAGGATGTTCAGTACTGGAACATGGGGTACCAAGTTGAATAAGGTTTGGGGGGAAAACACTCTAGTGGGAGAGACAAGTTGAAAAAACTAGCTGTACCTGAGTGTGCCCAGGCTCTGTGTGTGTTTCAGGCTGGCTTTATCTTGTTCACCATTTATTCCCATGTTTGGGGCAGTTCCTGGCACATGGTAGATATCTATAATCAATACTTAAATACATAAATGAATGCATACCGAAAGTGCTATAAGAGTAGCAAAGGGGAGTCATTAAGTCTTCCGGGGATGGAATGGAAGGCACAGAAGGCATCGTGGAGGAGGTGACAGAGGAATTTACCAGATAGACCAGGAATGGGTGGTGGGAAAGGTTTCATGGCAGAGGGGAGGTGGCAGGTGGAGCCTTTAACTGCTGAGAGCATGTGGGGTGGCTGGAGTTTGGTATGCTTACAGGGGAGTGCTGTGGCATAGGCTGGAAGACAGGTGGAGAGTGAGCGATGCAGGGTTTTCTAGGGTTGGGGGAGGAGGTGATGAAGGCCACTTGGGAAGGCGTGGGGAGAAGGGACATGTGGAGAGACATGTAAGGAGGATTGACCAGATTTGGGGCTTGATAAGAGGTCCAGGGAGTGAGCTAGAGGGAATGGAGCCTGACTCCACTGGCAAATGAGTGGCTGCTGATGTTCTCAACCCGGATGGGGGAGTCCTAGAGGAGGAGGCTCGTGTTGAGTGGGAGACAGAAGCAAGGAGGAGGTAGAGAGTGAAATTGTTTTTAGTATGCAGTAGAGTATAGTGCGTCTTGCACAGACTTGAAAGTCCCATGGATGCGAATTCAAGTCCCTGCTTCCCCACATATTAACTGGATGACTTTGGGCAAGTTACCAACCTTCTCTGAGATTCAGTTTCTTCGTAGGTGTTCTTGGTTATTGACTTAGCACAGTGCCTGGCATAATAAGCATTTAGTAAACGGTGCTTTTCATTAGGCAGTTAGAAAAGCAGGTCTGGAACTCAGTAAAGTTGTTGGGAATGGAGATAGCAGTGTACAGGTGACAGAGAAAGCCTTGGAAACGGATGCAGCCTCCCAGGGGAGTGTGAAGAGGAGGAGAGAAGAGGGCAGAAGACAGACCTTGGAGAAGGATTCCAACACTGAAGGGTAAGGAGTAAGGCTGAGCTAGGGAGCAAGACTGGAAGCTATGGGAGAGGCAGAAGAGAGAGATGGGGAAGAGAAAGGCTTGTGGAGAAGGGAGTGGTTCTTCAGGGATGGACTGGGATGGAGGAGCTCTTGGGTCTTCTCCTTAGGACATCTGGCCCTTTCCTTTAGCAAGAGCCGCATCAGTGGAGGGGCAGGCAGAAACCAGGCTGCAGTGGAGTGAGAAAGAATAAGAAGTGGAGGTTGTGTGGGGCAGCCTGCCTGGACTTGGCCCCCTCAGGTTCAGGAGCAGTAGGGAATGCTCCCGTGCTTTGGGTCCTCTGAGCAGGACACTGGGCTGCCAAGGATTTCTTCTCATCAACCTTCCCTCTGTTTGTCTGATAGATCGCTTGTGGTCAGGACCATAGTCTGTTCCTAACGGATAAAGGAGAAGTCTATTCTGATGGATGGGGCCCAGCTGGGCAAACAGGTAGTGGACCTTACACCTCCTTGGGATGGTGCAGTCTGGAGCTGTGAGCAGTGGGGCTCTCATGGGTTCGAACCACCTGCCTTCATTTGACTCTTACCTCTCTTATCACTTCCTGGGGACACTGTTCTGTTTGTCCCTTCCCAGTTCCCTCATCCCCAGCTCCCATGGAAAGGAACCAATAAAGGATTGGGTGGAGGATTAGAGCCACCCCTCAGCAGAGGAGCTGTGAGCCTTTCTCTCAGCAGAGACAGGAAGCTGTGTGAGGCTTTCAAAGAGAAAACAAGTGTCCCCTAAAAGGAGCTTGATGTTCACTGATTTGAGAAGAATGTGATTAATGCAGGGAGGAATGATTGAGACATTTTCTCAAGCTTGTATATTTAACCTTTTTGTTTCTGATATTGGTCTGAAGAGAGGGCCATTAATATAAGACTAAATCTTGTAGAAATCCTCAGTAATCCTACCAGCAGATGAAATCATCTTTGTTCATTGTCTACTGTTTTCTTCCAATCCTCGTTCATATGTGCACATTTTTTCCCCCAAAGCCACAGTAGATAGTTGTATGTCATAGCTGCACATCCTTCTAGTTGCTGTATGTGGGACACGGCTTCAGCATGGCCGTAGAAACGGTGCGTCGGTGCGTGCCCAGGATCCGAACCCGGGCCGCCAGCAGCAGAGCGCGCACATTTAAGGGCTAAGCCACGGGGCCGGCCCTTTTTTTTGATGAGAAAGATTCGCCCTGAGTTACCATCCGATGCCAATCCCTCTCTTTTGTCTAACGAAGATTGCCCCTGGGCTAACATCTGTGCCCATCTTCCTCTACTCCACATGGGATGCCGCCACAGCATGGCTTGACAAGTGGTGCATCGGTGCACGCCCGGGATCAGTACCTGGGAGTCCCAGGTCGCCGCAACGGAGCGTGCACACTTGACCGCTCCGCCACAGGGCCGGCCCCCATTTGTGCACATTAGTATACAGTAATCACAGCATAGGTGTGGTTTTATATGCTTGTTTTATCATTTATACTTACATAAAGCATTTTTCCATGGTGGTAATATTTTCACAGTTACAGTTTTTAATATTTGTATGATATAGCATCAATTTAATTTATCATAATTAATAATTAATTTAACCATTTTATTATAAAATTACATGAGCATTTCCCTGTTGTCAGGTGGCATACTTCTTTGGAGACGGAGTGCGGTGGCCGTTGGAGATATTATGACATTTATCTTGTGTGCATACGTGACTTTTTCTTTCGTTTGGATTATTGCTCTAGAATAAATCCCAGGAGTGTCAAAGGAGTAGGATATTTTTATTCTTGTCAGTATGTATTGTTAAATTGCTTTCCAGAAGTTTTATCAGTTGATACTGCCAGCAGCAGTGGGTAGAAGTACCACTTGAATTTTGTGGGTGAGGCATCGTGGGGGGGCTTAGCTGGGTCTTTGGCTCTGAGTCTCTCAAAGGCTGCAGTCATCGTAGGGTTCCACTGGGAAGGCTCTGCTTCCAGGAGCACACCGATGGTTGTTGGCAGGATGCAGGGGCCCCAATTCCTTGCTGGTAGTTGTCCAGCAAATGGTTGCTGGCCAAGCCTTCCTCGGTTCCTTGCCATGTAGGCTTCTCCATGTGGCAGCTCCCAACATGGCAGCTGGCTTCGTCAGAGTGACCAAATGAGAGGGTAAGACGGAGTGCCAGTGAGACAGAAGCCAGTGTCCTCTCATTTAATCTGGGCAGTGACCTCACCTTCACGTTTGCTGGCCTTCTGCTTGTGAGAAGCAAGTCACTAGGTCCAGCCCCCACACAAGGGAGTACACGTGGGTGTGAACAGCAGGAGACGGGGCTCACTAGGGGCCATTATAGAAGTAGCCTGCCACAACCATGATCTTGACTGTGGCCTGAGCCTCCCTCTGTCAGTGACAACAGTGATTTCTTTCCAGTGGCCCTTGCCAGAGCACAGTTAGGTAAAGAAGCTCTCTGCGAGCCAGGCAGCAGAGGCCAGGCCCCAGCTCTGCCAGCCTCGCTCACCTAGGTGTACACTTTCTGGGTCAGTAAACCCCTCTTTTCCTTTTGAGTCAACTTAGGGACCGTTGGTGTGCCGCGGTCTTCACCAAAGCACTTAGAATCTGTCTTTCCAAAGTTATCCCTCAGCAGAGGCACCAAGATCAAATCCTGCTGGAAAGCTAAGTTGGCCACACTTCGTCCTCCAGACCGCTGACCCTCCCATCTTTCACTCTCAGCAGAAGAACCTGCCTCCTGTTTCATAGGGGAAACAGATGCCGTCAGCTGAGAAAGCCCTCAGTTTCCCACTCGGACTCCTGCACACTTGCCTCTACCTGTCCCCGCCCTGGGTCCCTTCCCTTTACAGTGGTGGGGGAAGCGTGTCTCTTCCTGCTGAAGCTGATGATTCTCTCTGTGCCCTGGATCCCTTCTCCCCCCGTTCCTCAGAAGCCTCACTCCATCTGCTGGGCCTTCTTCCCCACAACTTCAGCCTCTCCCTCTCTACTCGTCCCTCGCCATCAGTCTTGACACCTGACTCAGGTGTCTTCCATCTTAAGAGGCCCTGTGTGGAGCCCTCCACATCCTCCCATTCCCCCAAGTCCCACCCCTTCGCTTCACCTCCTGCCTCCCCTTCTAGGCGAGAGTTCTCAGGAGCTGCATTGACTTACTGTCCCCATTTCTTCGTCTCCTTCTCATTCCTCTGTCCGTTCCACTCAGCTTCCACACTGATCAGTTTGCTGAGTGGCTCTTGCTAGGGTTACGGTGACCTCCATGTTGCTGAAAACAATAATAAAGAACCTGGAGACCATTGTCCAATCTTTCCCTTTCTTGATCTCTCAGCAGCGTTTGACATTGGCCGTGACGTGCTGAGCATCTTGGTGAAGAGCAGTCTTCCTTTCGCCCCTGTGACTGGGCTCTCCGAGGGCTCTCTTCGTTTCTCGTTCCTTCTGGACTCATTTCCTGGCTCTCCTCCTGGGCCAGGCCCTCCCATGTCGGAGGTCCCCGAGGCGGGACTGTGCTCTCCTCCTTTCCTCTGCCTTCTCCTTCAGAAGGTCTCACCCTCACCGTGGTTGCAGTCACCGTCTGTGTGCTCAGGACTCTCCAGCTGGCTGGTGAGGCCAAGCCTGCTGTTCGGAGGTGCGAACATCTCTCAGTGCCACTTGACGTTTTCCCTTGGCCGTCTCTAAGCACTGTGAGTTCAGTGGGTCCAAAAGTGAACCCCTGCTCGTCACCCCCCCCCCCGCTCCTTCTCCACTGTTTGCCACGTCCACTCACGTTCCCCTCTAGGAATCATGTCCCTTCCCTACTTAGAACCCTTACCGTCTCCCCATTGTGCTTAGAATAAAGACCAGACCCTTCCGTGGTCTACAGCATCCTGCATGACCTGCCCTCCCTGCTCCCCACTGGCGTCTTGCAAATATTCCCCCTCGTCCCCTGGCTTCATCCACTCGGCCCTTGTTTAAACTCCCTCAGTGGGCCATGGCCCTTCCCTCCCTGTGCAGGTGCTGTCTCCCCTACGTGGAATACCGTGCTCTCCCCTCCCCTCCACACTCCTACTCATCCCTCAGACTACGTGGATAGAGTGAAGCCTCCCGACTGCTCCTGCCCATGAACTACATCAGGCTCCCTGACGTTCCCTCACGGAGGCCCCTGTCCTGCCATCCTTGCAGTCAGCACAGATTAACTGGGTGTTAATTTTGGCTGACCTCTGCCTCCTCCACTAGACTGAACTCAGAGAGAGGGACCGGGTCTCTTCCTTCCCCTCATGTTCCCATCACCAGTTAGATGTTTAGCTTATGTTTACTGTTTGGGACATATTTGTGGGGTGAATGAATGACCTGGCACTTATCTGCTCTTTCCGTTCACCAGAATCCTTCCAAGTTCTCACAAGTTTGTCTTCCTAACAGTATGGACCCTTCCTGTGACTCGGGTGAATGTCCCCCGATACTTGCCCTTCTCAGGAGTGGGGACGGTTAAGCATGTGGCATGTAGGGGCACAGGCTGTGCTGTATGAAATGGTGAGAGCCTCTTGCAGGCAGGTCATTGGGAAGGTGTAGAGGGGTCGATGGCGAAGGGTCGGTGTCTGTTGGATTCACAGGCACAGACCTCAGCCTGAGGGAGGGAACGTGGCTGTGGGAAGACCTAGTTAGAGTGAGTTCAGTTAATAGAGGGTGAGGGTGACGTTCCTGACAGAACGATAGTAGCCCTGGTTTCTCTGTAGACAAATAGCTAGCCCAGAGCTTAGTAATTCTGTAGTAAACCTCTGGAGTGGAGAAGGAACTGCTTTCTCCCCTCCTGTCGCCTGGGCCAGAGACTCTGGCCCTGCCTTCTCCAGAGAGGCTGCACCAAGAAACAGAGACAGAGGGAGAAGAGCCTTAGGGTTTCGACGCTGAGGTCCATGCCCCTGGGATGAAACATCTGGCACCACTGATGAGTATTCCACTTTTTATAAGCAAAACATCATTTCTGAGAGTTTTCAGCATCTGGCCAGAAGTTGTTTTATATTTGGCTTGCTCTCCTGGTCAGTGTGAAACTTAGAGCTGTTAGTAGGGGGATAACTGCCCTTCTGAGGCTCTCCTGTGTTCACATGGGGTTTCTGGGTGATTTGTTGACTAGGCCCCTCCAGGTTGCCCTCCAGGTGTGGGAAGTTTGTATTCTGAGCTTGGTTTGTTTGCTTGACATACGCCAAGAGTAAGAATTTAAAAGAGGAGAAAAGAAACTGATTCTTTTCCAAGTGTAATTAACGTGATTTTGCCAACCAAGGAGGAGAAAACAATCCCTGTGTATCGAAAGCATCCGAGCGGTGCAGTTTGAATTTCTGGTGAGGAGAGCTGCACTTGGTTTGACTTACTGACCGCTGTTTTTACTGTCATGTAGAAGGACATGTTTTTGTCTGAGGCTACGGAATTCTTGGCAACGGAACAAACCTAGTGGAAACCGCTCTTCCGGAAATGATTCCACCCACTCTCTTCAGCTTGATGGAGTTCAACCCAGAAGTCCAGGTTTCCTGCATTTGCTGTGGACTCAGCCACTTTGCTCCCCTTACCAGTAAGTGGCGAAGCCTGTGTGGCCCCAGTGACGGGCCGAGCTGCACTCTCTTGGGTTCATCCTAAGCCGTGGGCAGCTTTCAGTGTCCATCCATCCAGTGGAGGGGCGCCCCGCGTGGATAATTACAGTGAGCAGCTCATCCAGATGTTGTTTGGCTTGAAGTTGTATAATGTGTGTCTTTTTTCATCCTGGAGTTTTGTTTTTGGTTCCTTTGGTTTGTGGTTGGGCTCATGTGAAAGTGAATTTTCTCAAGAGGATGCCAGTCGGTGGTAGGAGGTGGACCCTCGAGAATGTCAGGGTGCTGGGGAACCCAGCAGAGGTTTGATGAATCCCCGGGAGAGCCATCGGGAAATGAAAGTGTGGGGCTCATCCCGCTCCTGGCCAAGCCCAAACCCTGACCCAACCCAGGAATGAGGGACGGCAGGACGCTGATTTGTCAGATACCCTGGGGTTTTGTGGAGGGAAATATGCCCCATTTCTCCAAAGTGCCAGGACAGAATGATCAAAGCCAAGGCTGGAATGGAGCTGTTCTTGAAGGTTTGCCCAGTTACAAAGCCGTCAGACACCCAAGTGCCTCCCGCCCTCGGATGTGCGCTTTCCTTGATTGCCTCTCCCGTTCCACCACAGTAACTGTCAGGTCAGTCTGCTGCTCTTTAGTTGACCTGACTGGTAAGACTGAAGAAAATTAATTTCATTTTGTGGGGATCCTCACGTAAATTCGCTATTTCCTTGCACCTAAGAATGTTAATTTGTAAATCTCAATTACTCATCTCTGGTGAGTCATTGTTTTCTATTTAGGCGTCTGGGCCGGGACAGAGTGGGGTCATCCTCGTTAGTGTTCTCTGGCCCTACGCTACTGTGAGGACTATCCAGAGGCCCCCCCGACCCAGAGTCCTGACTGCCCTTCAGTTGTCGTCTGAGGTTCAGATCTCAGGCCTGTAACACACACGGGCTGTGGCGTGGACTGTGGGGGGGTGACTGTGTGCACAGCACCCTCGGTCGCAGTGATGACCGGGGTAGTCCCTCAGCACCGTCACTCGGAGTCAGCACTTCCATATGCTAATGTCTTGAGGGTGCCAGACTCTTCTAAAGCTATTTTGATTTAAAAACTAAGAGTCATTATGGACTCAATCTGGAGGTATCAATGATCTACGGCTTAAACTGTGCAGAGTCACATCCTTGGAAATCCATATGAAATGTGCAAAATATTCAACTAGAGTACACTGTTTTCTGTTTGCTGTCATGCCATGTGGACGTTTTGGGTCACACCAAAATGAAATCCGCTTCTAGATTTCCCCCGAGACCCCACAGCCACCCTCCAGGTGCCGTGACTGTCCTCAGTAGAGGGAGCATCAGAGCTTGGGTATCTCTCCTTCTGTGCCCAGCGTTTGCATGTGGTCAGCTGGGAGTTGGACTTGGTTGGTTTCCCCTGAGATCTGCTAACCTTTTGGGGGCCAGACTGAATTGTTCTATTAAACACGTAAAATCTGAGGGTGGAGTCCCCAGGGTGGTGGTCAGACCAGAGGGGCTCTGATGGATGGGAACAAAAGGATTCCTTATTAATCAGCCAGATTATTTTAGTCCTGGCTTCTCCATGTCTTGTCTACTTCTTCTGCTTCTCAGGTGGAGGTGGTAAAATGGGGCCTCTGTGCCAAGGAGTGCCCAGAGCTGATGTGGACAGAAGTGGGGTCTGAAGGCTGGGTAGCAGGAGGCTGCCCCACCAGGTCTGGGGTCCCGTCCAGAGGTGGGCATTCCCGAGCCCAGTCTAGATTTGTTCTCCTGGACTGTCCTCTAGAGCACTTCGTCCGTTCTTGTCCCTCGTGGCACTTTTTACAGTTTGTAAACACGTATATATTGGTTTGATCGTTTGTTTCTTTCTAACTGTTTGACTAGCTCTTGTCCCATGAGGACAGGAACCGTACGTGTTCACTCACTGTCGTGTCCCAGCTCCCAGCACACAGACATCGACCCGGCCCAAAGAGGTGCCCAGTCACCCTGTGTCCCTTGACCAAATGCTCCCGAGATGTGGAAACCCAGACAAGGGATGACGGATGGAGGTCTCCCTCTATTAGGGCATGACCAGGACTGGAGGGTGCTCAGACTTCAGGACGTGTGGAGGGCAGGGTGTGGTCGGATGTGACTGTGGGTGAGGGGTGTGCATAAGGGACGAGCAGAGTGGGCCATGACTGTGGGTGAGGGGCGTGCATATGGGGCGAGCAGAGTGGGCCGTGTCCAGGAGCCTCCTGGGCCTACAGCTCTGTGCATGTACTCTTCTCCATGTGACGGACACACCGTCATTCTGGGCTTGCACATGTCTTTGGTTTGGGGGTAGTATACCTTTCCCTTCAAAAGGAGGCATTAATGCCTGGTAGAAATTGAAGTTTAACATTGGGCTCTGTTTGTACCTGGTTCTAGAAAGCGTATTCTCATGACCCTTCCTCTTCTTGGTGACTTGCCTCTGGCCTAGCCCAGCCAAGCCACCCTTTTCCTTTCTGTGCAGACAAAGGAGAGCTGTTTGTGTGAGGCAAGAACATCCGAGGGTGCCTGGGAATCGGTTGCCTGGAAGACCGGTATTTGCCATGGAGCGTAAGGCTGGACTGGACGGGCGTGAGTGCGTGCCCACAGAGCAGACTACCTGATGTGGCAGCAGCGTCCAGTGTGCGGCTGGGCCAGGACCAGTTCCCTGGGCACTGCTTCCCCTCCCAGGTCCCAGCTGGCCTCCTCCTGCCCCAGCGCACCCTCTGCCAGGGCATCAGGAGAGAGCGCGTAGTGGTGAGGAGCCAGAGCGAGCGCCCAGCAGCGGCTTCTCAGGCTGCAGGCTCCCTGGCGCTGCGCTCCTTCCTGGGGCTGTGAGTGAGCAGCCTGTGCAAGCAGGGGGCAGCCTGACCAAGGGTTCCAGTCCCCCTGTGCCCTGGAAGAGGCCCTGTCAGAGGCTGTCCACGGGCACGTGGAGCAGAGAAACAGAGGCCCCCCGGGGCCTCAGAGAGGCAGAAGCTACAGGCCAGGCTCCACAAGGCCCAGAGGGGCTCCCAAGGGGGAAAGATTTGAAATGACAAAGCTGGCGTGCCAGGAGCTGTTTGCAGAGGCCCGTTTGGAGGAATGTTTTACATGCATTTAAAAGAAAGCAGGATATTTAATATTTAGAGTGCCTTACCACAGCCACCAAAGTGAAAAATAATGTTTTTCATACCGGGGAGAATGCAATTAGACCAAAAGGCTCATTTCAGTGTTAAAGTGTTCTTTCTTAAATTGTAGTTTATATTACTGTTTACTAAATCAGTTCTTCTAAACAAAGCTATTGATGTTTTTGAACACGGAACATACGTACTTGGTACAAAGTGTCTTATGAAAACTAAGTCTCCCGTCTCTTGTCCCAGAGGCACCACCGGTTCTGGTTCTCATGTTGCCTCCAGAGACAGACTGCGGAGAGTGCGTGTGTGTGCCTGCGCGCGACCGTATGCACGCACAGGCCTAAGTATTTCCTTTGAAGGCTGGATTCTAATAATGTCTTTTGAAATTGTGAGAAGCATTTTTAAAAAACACTTGTAAAAATGCAAAAAAAAATGTATAATTTAAATACAATAAGGATTTATCTTTCAAAAACCCACTGCAGAGTGTTTCGAGGCACTTTGGTGTTTCAGGGGCTGTTTCCATCGGGCCTTCCCTCTGCCGCTGGCTCTGTTGGTTCCCTGTGACCTCGGCAGGCCCACAGACACAGAAACTGTTTCCACCATTAGCTTCGTTGCTATAATTTATCCTTTTTTTCCCTGCGAAAAGTCTGTCTGCAGGCTCCGGGCTCCTGTCACTTCAGCGAGTGTGTGAGGACACCCTGAATGCAGTGACCATGGACCACTCCGACGTGTCTTCTGGCTGTCCTGACTTCTTACACTCAGGCTCTGTCCTTCTGCATGTATTGGGGTCTGTAGAGGAGGCCAGTGCACAGCCCGAGTGGCAGGTGTGGCCTGAGAAGGTGGAGGGACTCTCATCACATGGTGGCCACCATTATCTCCCTCAGTGGATAGCCGTTCCCAGGGGCATAGGTCTCAGTCTTCTGTTCCCTGAGCACCCGCCAGGTGTACATGCTGCCAGTCCATGATGATTTCTGGCGGGGACGGGGGTCTCTTGCTGGCACACAGACCCTGACATCAGTGAATCCAAAACACTTGGCCTGCCATTCTCGTCAGGTCCACCCCTGACTCACTCAGGAGAGTCTTGTCCTGATCATGCTTGTTTCTTGAATATGTGGTTGGCTCGCATTTTCACGAGGTCAGGAAACACCTACTGTGCACTCACTGTGTTCATGTGACACAGTCAGACGCTGAGAACCACGCGGCAGGAAGAGTGCTCTGACTTGGCACAGCGGGTGACAATCTCGCTGAGCACCTGGCACAGGGTAGACACTCGGGCTGCGTTTCTGAAGATCCACACTGTTCTCTCTCCTCATGGGCAGCCCTGGTCAGGTCCCAGCACCTCCTGACAAGCAGCAGAGTTACTCACAACTCTGAGGGCCGTTCTCCCCGCAGGGGCAGCATGGGAGCTGCTCATTGCCTCGGCCTAACCATGCAGCCTGACCTTCCCAGAGACCACTTCAGATGGCCTTGGGGGTGGCCCCCAGCACTGGGGTGGCTCTGTGAGGTCTCCATTCTCCTGGGGCCTGCCCTGCCCCAGGATTGAGCCCCAGGAATGTATCCCCTCCCCCAAGGAGCCCACACTTGCCTTTCTCTCTCCCAGGGTGCATCACCCAGCTACCCTCAGACGCTCATGCTGTGGCGACCAAGAAACCCAGCCTTTCTTCCACACCAACCTTGATATTTCTCATGGAACAGCCCAGATTGAGCTTGAGCTGGAGACAGTGCTTGGAGTCCCTCTTGCTGTGATTTTCTCGGGGCCACACTGAGGGCATGCTGAGCAGTCAAGTTTAAAAGGAAAAATCCCGAGAGTGTGGTCACCTCCTTGAACCAGGAGTCCATTGTCTTGCTAGGGAGGCAAACATGTGGGATGTAGCTGGTGTGGGGGCTGCCCATGAGGAGCAGAGAGACTTGGTCTTGCTGTCGCTCTGGTAGGGTGGTGCCAGCTGAATTGCCAGAGAAGAGCACAGGAATCTGTGCCCATCAGAAAAATGGCCCTTGTGAGTCCACCCTCAGAGACGGAAACTGAACAGGCTCAGGCTCATGACCGAAAGCTGTTCCACAGCTAAGTCATCCACCCTCATTACAGCGGGAGAACACTGAAGATGAAGCAAAGGCCTGATTGGGTCCCTGTTCCTGTCTGACTGTACGCCAGGAGCTGCCAGGTGCAGGGGATGCAGTGGTGAGAAGGACGCGTTCATTCCAGCTGGCGCATCTGGGTGCAGGCTGCCTCTAATGAGTCTGGCCTCAAACTAGGGAATCAAGATGAGGCCGCCTGCTCTGGGGGCCATGTTCATGAGGGGATTCCTTTGGGCAGATTCAACCCTTTACCCTGGGCCTCACAACCTTGCCTGTATGATAGAATCATCTGGGAGGTTACTGATTGATTGTTTTGATGTATGCGAATGATCCAAAAAAAATAAAACGCTGGGCCAATGTAAAACTCGTACATGAAGTTCTGGCATTATTCATAATAGCCAAAAAGTGGAACCACCCAAATGTCCACCAACTGTTGAATTCGGTACAAGTGTCTGTGTGAACGTGTTCTCAGTTTTCTCAAGTGTATACCTAAGAAGTGGGATCACTGGTGCCTTCATTTAATTTTTTAAGTTTGGACACTTACCACATATTTCATGACACGCTCGGTGATCTTGAGTCCAAGACACGGAGTATTAATTGCCCTGAAAACAACGCGGGCTGTTCCCTATAGGCTCCTCAGAGACTCTGCCTGCTCTCCGAGGTTCTCCCGGGACAACAGGACCCTCCCGGTGTCCCAAGCTCATCAGGGTGGGAGATGGGCCTGGGTCTCGCTGACGCTGCAGAGCTTCCCGCTGGATCAGATCAGGTCCAGAGCTCCTGGAAAAACAGCTCAAATGAGATGCTCCCCCACCAACATTTGCGAGGTGGGAGCTCCCGGTTCTTGCCTCCGTCCTCCTCCTTCTTCTCTGTGCTGCCTCCACCATGTTGATAGGGACTTCCTCTAACCCTCAAGAGTGTCAGAATAACTCATATTCTTTCTTGGCCATCCTTCACGCCCAGCATCCATTCCTGTTGTTTTTTCTACCACATCGATATTTTTAAAACATTGACATGTGAGTCACATGACGTAGGACCATTTTAAAGTGTACAATTAAGTGTTTTAGCGTATTGTCTATGTGGTGCAACCACCCCCACGATCTCATCCCGCACATTCCCTTTGGAGAGCTCGTTTTGACCATCATGAGCCCCCTGCCCCCCCAGAGGAATGTCACATGATAAACCCGGGGGGCCATGTGACCACAGTTGTTGCTGTTCTGTGACCCAGTTCTTTACATTACCTTTTAAGAGAGGGTGGGGGACGTTTTACACCGATATTTTATCCAAGAGAAACTGAATCAGACTCTTGGGGGTGGAGTCCTGGCATGGGTAACCCCCCTGGGGGTCTGAATGTGAGCAGTGGTGAGAACCTGCCACAAGCAGCCAGAGCTGCTCCAGGAGGAATTATGCCCTGGTTAGGCGAGGGGCACAGTCATGGTTCTGAGGGCTGGCTGGACATCTGCTGGTCCCCTGATACTCCACTGCCCCCACAACCCCAACTCTGCACAGGGACGACTCTAGAACCAGCCAGGGGCCTCCTCCTGAGAACTGAGACCAGGACCCTGGCAGTCCCCCTTTCCTGCTCCTATCAGCCCTCTTCATAACCAAGACTCCCACTCAGATGCTAAGTTTGGTCCCCTGCGTGGAAGTCCTCAGTGGCTCCCCATGGCCTATAGGAGGGTGAGGCCCCTGGCGGACCTGAGCACCCACCTTGCATTTCAGCCTCATCCCCTACCTGCCGCATCAACTCCTCCCTCCCCCGCCGCACTCCTCCATTCCAGCCAAGGTTCCCTCTGGCCCTCTGCGCCTTTGCTCCTCCCTCTGCTGGGTCCCCATCTTACCAAGCTCAACCCTAATGTCCTGGCTTCTTGTTCTGCCCCCTACTACTGGACAGTGGTCATTCCCTCCCCCTGGGCACAGCACACCCTTGTGGTCTAGCCTGGCCTTGCACTCTTTGGACTAGCTCCTTTCCCTGTCTTCTCACCTCCTAGAGAGACGCAGGTCCAGGGGCCACAGCCTGTTCCTCGGGGTCCCCAGCACCTGGCACAAGGTCCAGCACCGCCCAAGTGACAGTGACTGTGAGTGAGTGGTGGGAATGGGAGATCGGGCCCTGGAGTTCTTTGTAACTTTTGAGATTTGGGGGGAAATCAAGAGTCCCCGTGGATGTCCCAGCTCCAATGGGGTCTCTGAAGGAATGAGGGGGGCGTAGTCTGAAGACCCCAGAAGGGAAAGCATTCACAGCATCCAGAACTTTCTTGGGCTCAGGGTGGTGAGTGAGCTTCATCCTCATTGTCACTCCCTTCAATCCTCAGGTCCACTTTTCCTGCGGGCAGGGGTGAGACAGGTGGGAATGGAGGTTGGTGGGGTTCAGTGCAGGCTCAGGTCTTCAGCACTGCCTTGGTCACACTGGCCCTCTATGGAAAACGTCAGAGAGGGGCAGTGAAGGGTGTCCAAGGTCCAAGACCTCTGTCCTGCTTGGGCATCCTGCGTGCCTACCTGTCAAAAGGGCAGGAACCAAATGCCAGAGCCCTGTGTTAGGGACGCTGGGCACGGAGCCCTCCCTCGTGCCCCCAGGGTATCTTGTAGGGAGGCGTCAGCTCCTGGGCTTCTAGCACCAAGGACCTTCCTGGGGGTGTGACATCCACAGCACGGCTCCAGGCTTGGGCCAGAGGCCCTGTGGCCCGGAATCCAGCCCCGTATCCTCCCCATGCACCAGCAAGGCCCTGTCCTGCTCCGCAGGCCCCCTCACCCCCAGGCCTGCCTCTGCCAGAGGTTTGGGAGGAATGATGGGCACAGTAGCCGGTCTCCAAGATGACCCCAGTGACCTTGGCCTCTTGGTTTCACACCCTTGTGTGTTCTCCTCCTGTGTCAAATCAGAGCAGGGCTGTATGGTGACAGAGTATGGTGGAGGCAGAGGCGTGTGAATTCTGAGGCTCAGGGCCAAAAAACCATTTTGGTCCCTACACTGGCCCTTGAATCCCTTGTCCTGGGGGAATCTGGGCACCGTATTGTGAGGACACTCAAGCAGCCCCATGGGGAGACCCATGTGGAGAGGAACAGGCTCCCTGCCAACAGCTGAGCCCAACTTGCCAGCCCTGTGAATAAACCACCTGGGAAGTAGATCCTCCAGTCCCAGCCAGGACTTCAGATGATTGCAGCCTCCCGAGGGACCCTGAGCCAGCTGCTCAAACTGCTCCCGAATTCCTAACCCACAGAAACGGTGACACGTAAACAATCATTTTAATCCATTGCGTTTGGGGCAACTCGTTACCCTGCATCAGGTAACTAATACAGCCCCTCTTGCTCTGGGGATGTGTCCTCTCTCAGCCGCTGAGTGTGGACGGGGAGGCTGTTCTGCCTTCCTCCCAACCGCTGGCCATGTTCCCCGACCATGGAATGGAGAAGGAAAGAGATGAGGTGTGGCCCTGGAGCAGCACAAAATCAGACGCCCTCAGCCAACATATTTTTCTCCATTTTAATTAACACTTTACAAAGTACAAAATACATTGTATTTTGGGGGGAACAGTTGGTATTTGTTTCTCTCCATCACACAGTACGTGAATCTTGAGGGTCTTGTGTTTCTTCAAGAAAGAAAGAAATAGTGAGGGTCCCCACCAGGGTGTAAGGCTGCCCAGTTCTCCCCTCTCCAGACTTTGGGACAGATGTAAGTGCCACTGCTACTGCTGGTGACCTTGGGCAGGCCGGGTGAGGGCCAGACCCCCGAAGACGAGGTCCTGAACAGGGCAAGGCCCCCCAGAATACCATTGTACCCCCAACATCCACTCACCCCATCTCAGGGTGACGGAAATGATCTTTGCATAGAGGAGGAGGTTGGCTTGAGATTTTGTTTGTTACCGCCTGACCCCAGCTTTGGAGCTTACCCTGCCCAGCACTCTGGAACATTTCCTGAATAGGTAAACTGAGGTAGGGAACAGGGAAATTCACTGGGCTTAGCCTGTGACTTGGGACATGAATTTGGCCTATTTTTCATCCCCCCTTCCCGCCCCATCTCCAACTTGCTGGACCCTCTTCAGGGACGAGCCCCAGTAGGCGAGGGGGCACCAGCACCCAAAACCTCTCCCTGTGAACAGTATCCTCAGGACTGGATGCTTCTGAAGAGCCAGCTCAGCAGGTCTAGCCCCTTTGGGCTGCATGGACTGCCAGGCCTCGCGCTGCACAGCAGAGCCCCTGCTGGAGACACCTCTGCCCCCTCCACAGAGCAGATTTACACAGTCAAGTGGGCTGGGGCAGTCCTGCATGCAAGGCCTGCCACACCACCATCAGCTCCACATGTGGCCCCCGGATAAGAATGCTACCGAGGCCTCAAAATACGGGATGAGCCAATCCCTCAGCTAGGATTTGGGCTCTGCACACGTGTGCTGGCACACACCCTATTGTGGATGACACAGCACATGCTCACACTTACATGTGTGTGTATGAACACACGTTTGCCGTGTACAGAACACTGTCCTGCCCCCAGGGCAAGGTCCACCTTGCACTCCTGACTCTCACAGCCTCCCACCTCCTTGAAGCAAGAGCCACAAACTCCCTCACCACCAGGCTGCCCACAGACGCCAGGGGCCGGGCCGCAGGCTCCTACCTCCCATCCAGCCGCTCCTGGTGCCGCCTGCCTCAAGGCCAGAGGCTGCCTCAGCCACCAGCTCCTGCCTTTACCTTCCCAAGAGAGCAGGCGTCATAAGAGGGGTGGACATCAAAGCTGAAGGTATGGAAAGGGGACGAGAGACAGTTAAGCTTGTCCTTTTGCTGCCTCTAATTTGAAAATGAAAGAAAGAAAAGAGCCAGATGAGCTCTGAGAGGTAGGGAAAGGTCTCTCCTACAGCAGGGCTCCACTCCCCTCAGGACAGCCCCGCCACTCTTCCCAAGCCTGCCCTCTGCTGGGCCGACCACCGTCCACCACTCTAGTTTCTCCCCTCCCAGGAGGCCTCTGTGAATGGAGGGCTGCTGCCCCTCCCTCAGCACAGTATCCAGGAACCTGAAAGGCCAAAGCTCATGTCTTTCCATTGCTGGGAGACTCCATCATCCTCCCCCAGGCTCCTCTCACTAAGCCAATCACCAACTCCATTTCTCAGTGGATGTGACAGCAGTGACTGGCTGCTCCCTGCCCTGGCTTACAGTGGGCACACATATATTGGGGGTATTTTCTTCCTAACCCTGCCCAGTGTTCACTCAGAGAGTGGCACCAAAAATTTCTCAGTCCCAGGACTGGAGTGCTCTGTTCTCATATGGGAGCTCCTCAAGGTTCCCTCTCTTAGCCGGGGCCGGCAAGGGCCCTAGTTGTCCCCACCTCCAGATCCAGAGGCTCAGAGAGGTGGCCCAGGGTAGCTGTGAGACTCCTAAAAGTCTTCCTGGGAAATACTGCCAGGAGGGGCTGGTGGTGGGTGAACAGGTTCATATTCGATGATCAGGCAAATGGTGCCTTGGCATGGGGTGGGGGCCTGTCCCTTCCTATCTCCCCAGAGCCTTCTCTCCTGACCTCCATAGCCTCCTCTGTCACCACAAAGGGCCAGGCTCCACCAGAGCGTGCATCATCTTCTGGACACCACACTGGTCTCTGAGGCCATGCTGACTGGTGGGGGGAGGTCACAGTGGGCGGCTCTGAGTCACCTGGCTCCCTCCCTTCCCTCCAGGGGTCTGTGGCCTGGGGTTGGTGGGAGGGGGAGAATGCTGGTTCTTGGGGGGCTCTGGACCCTCTGAATCTTTGGGAGTAGAGTTCTGCACACCTCTCCATCTTGGATGAGTACTCTGGGCTGAGGGCAGTGGCATGGGTAACACCTCTTGGGGGCTTTGGAGACCCCCATGGAGGAAGGAGGTGCAGAGTTGGCACTGCCCATCTCTCTCCTGGGTCAGGACTGAGGTCTGAGGGAGAAAGATGTTTCTTGGGAACCAGGGGAACCAATGCCAAAGGTTGAGCGAGGTCAGATTTTTCTACTTGGTGGGGGAGGGAAAGGGGTGGTCAGGGCTCCCCCTGCCCCTCACTCTCCTCTCCTGGAGCTCTCACCACTCTGGATGGGGCAGGGAGGAGCGAGGGTGGTGTAGAGGGTTTGAGCTTTTCTCACCAGGGGGAGGCACGGAGGGAAAGACACACACGGGAGTCCAGGTGGTGGATCTGAGTGCCCGCTCACCCTGCCTTTTGGCAGCCTGGCCCAGGAGCCCCATTTCCCTCCTGTGCCACCTGCCTCCCCAGTCAGTGCCCAGAGATCCTCAGCCCCCACAGGGCATCATCCTCAGGTCTCCCTGAGCCATTGGCTGCCCTTAGCACCCACCTTCGCCTTCAGCCGTTGGGAAATGTGGCCTCCAGCTCTTCTGCTGGGGCATGGGGTCAAGGATCATGCAAGACTGCAGTGCCCAGCATGGGTTTTCTCTGAACTTTTCTCTGCATGACTGGCCTCTATTTTCAGGTGTGGATTTCTGGTGCTCATCACCCCTGGTACCCCCAGGGACTGCCCTCTTTTATGTCACACAGTGGACGTGAGCTCCACGTGAGCAGGGACCACATCAGGTTGTGCTCCCTGGTGAAGTCGCAGTGCTTGGCACACAGCAAGGACTGGAGGATGTTGGCTGAATGATTGAATAAATGAACCAGTGAATGAACAAATGAGTGAATGAATGAGTGATGACTGAATGAATGAGTGTAGGAATGAATGAGAGAATGACTGAGTGAGTGATTGAAGGAATGAGAGAATAAACGAAACAATGAGTGAATGGGTGAGTGAATGAAAACACAGAAGCAGGTGTGATCCAAACAGGAGGAGCCTTTGTTTCTTCTCCTCTGGACTCTGCCCATCTCATGGGCCCGGGCCAGTCCCTGTCTCTCCTGGCCTCAGTTTCCCAACTGTCTCCTGAGAGCCTGCTCTTGGAACTGCATCAGCCAGCTCAGTGTGGACACGGCTTGTGCTCTCCCCGGCGTGGGGGCGGTAGGGACGCGCTCGGGGCGCACGGGCCTCCCTCCAATGGGCGGTCGCGGGTGGACCCGCGCGGGGCAGCCAGGCCTCACGTCCCCAGCCGGGCACGCTCTCGGGGCCCACGCACAGCACATGCACGTGACCCCGCTCCTCCGCGCACATGCGCAACACCAACAGCTGCCACAGGGCTGGTCCCGAGGGTCCCCACTCCGCCGACTGCTCTGTGACCCCCACATCGGTTGGGGCGTTGGAAGAGGCCCTGGATCCAGTGTGGGGCCGGGTCGTGGGTGCTGTGGGGTGGAGGACAGCGTGTGGGGACTCCTGTCTCCCCAGAACTCCCAGCCCCTCGTCTCGGTACAGCTGGCGCCCAGGGAGAGGTTTCAGAAGAGGCTGCGGCTCCCGGAGAGACTGGCCTCCGAGCCCGAGAGAGACCCGCCTTTGGTTCCGCCTCCGGGTTGCACGCGGGGGGACGGTGAACCCTTTGCTCTGTGTCCCGGGCCTTTGTCACGGAGGCCTGCTTGTTCGTGTGTGCAGGGACAGCTGGAGACCTCCATCGCCTCGGTGAGGGAGACGGGCCCTGACCCCGCCAGCCTGCAGGTGAGAGAGCTGGTCCCAGTCCCTAGAGGCAGCACCGTCCCGCCCACTGTGCCCGCCCACTGTCTGGGCACCTGTGGGAGAGACGGGACCTGGTGGCAGGAGCATACCTGTCATGAAGGTTGATGCTACTTGGCCGAGGAGACAAACGTGTTTCGGCTCATTGATGCTCATTCATGACGAGCTGATACATTTATTGTGGGTCGACTATGTGGACTGAGGGGTCAGGACTCCAGTCAATTTGTTCCAATCTCTGTGAGGATGAACTAAAAATGGCAACTTGCCCTAGAGTTTTCTCTTGTCCAGTAGCCTGTTTTGTTTCTGTGTCAGGGAAAGAACTAAAATGATCCTATAGGGCTGGCCCCGTGGCTCAGCGCTTGAGTGCGCGCCCTCCACTACTGGCGGCTCGGGTTCGGATCCCGGGCGCGGCCCGACGCACCGCTTCTCGGACCATGCTGAGGCCGCGTCCCACATACAGCAACTAGAGGGATGTGCAGCTATGACATACAACTATCTGCTGGGGCTTTGGGGGAAAAATTTTTAAAAATTTAAAAAAAGGCAGCTTTCTTTGAAAATGTCCTAAGGATCAGCCCATTTCTGGCATAGAGAGGAGAGTTCTTCGTGGCTCCCCAATGAGAAAGTGCCCTGGACCAGAAGTCAGAGACACTCCCAGTGTGTCCTTGAACCCTCCCTGGGCGTCAGTTTCCTCATCTGTAAAATAGGGCTATTGTGGAGGTCGTAAGTGGTTTCCAGAAGTTCTTACAGCTCTGAGAGTGATGCCTTAAGCTACCAAATGTTCCTGAAGCCATGAAGGAGGGGTCACAAATGGTGTTGTTACCGCTTAACAGTCATAAGCTAGTAAATATGAAAATGAGAGGGGCCCAGCTCGCAGATGGATGATTCCAGTGAAACTCCTTCACACCTTGTGTGTCATGGAAAGTTCTCCTTTACATGCTCCCTGCGCAGGTCCTGCTCCTTACCTATCGCCAGAGTTCATCGTTGACCTTGGGCACTTTCATTGGTCTTTTGGGAGGATTTCTGTTCAACTTGATGAGTTCCTGAATATCGTACCCAGTGAATCACTCCCAATATTACTCATTAATTCCAAGTCCTATTTTTTAAAATTCCATCTCCAGCCCTGTTCTGGGCAAGTTGTCTAAGCAAACCTCAGTGTCTTGGTCCAATTGAATTGTAGTGAAGATATCCCCGTGTACACTCATGTTTTCTCCCCTTTGATGTATTTCCCACATGGAATAGCTGCTTTGAAAATCAAAAGATAAAATTTCCTCTCTGTCCTCTGCCAGCTACCCTCCTGCCAAGAGAGACACTCTAAGCTGCACGTGCTTCACCTTGGGAAGATCAAGGCGTAAATTCAAGGTAAAATTTCATCAGTGTGAAGGTTAGGGTTAGGGCTGCTCGTGCCCATGCTGCTGGCTGGACCAAGTCTGCACCCCCTCCTCTAGTGGCCAACTCCTCCATCCATTCCTTCTGAGGACGTCTTTCCCCATTTCCCTGGGGGTGGGCTTTGTGAAGGTGGGTTTTGTGGGGTTGTGACCCATATCGTTTGCATGGGTTGGGTCTTTGTGCTATAGCAAGTGCCTAGTCCGGCTGCTCCTGGGACCAAGACACATCTCCAAGTTGAAACAAATTATCTTTCTCTGTATTTTCGTAAAACAGCTGTGTTGAGATATCGCTCACATGCCGTGTAAGCCACCCATTTAAAGTGTACAAATCAATGGCTTGTAGTAGAGTCACAGAGTTGGGCAACCATCACCACAACAGTGGAACATTTTCATCACCTCAGAATGAAACCCTGGACCCATTAGCAGTCACTCCCCCTTCCCCCATCGCCACAGCCCTAGACAACCACTCCTCTACTTTTTCTCTCTCTCGATTTGTCTATTTTGGACCTCTTATATACACAGAATAGTACAATGTGTGTTCTTTTGTGATAGCTCCTTTAATATGTCATGTTTTCAAGGTTCATCCTTGATTGTAGTGTATCGGTAATTCTTTCTGTTTTGTGCCAAATAATTTTCCATTGCATAGATATACTGTATTTTATTGATCCATTCATCGGTTGAGGGACATTGGAGTTGTCTCCACCTTTTGGCTATTATAATAATGATGCTATGAACATTCACGTACAAGCTTTCATGTTTTCATGTCTGTTGGGTACACACCTAGAGTGGAACTGCTGGGTCATGTGAAAACTCTCTAAATTTTGAAGAATTGCTAGACTATTTTCCATCTTTATTCCTGCCAATAATGTATGAGGATCCCAGTTTCTACCTATCCTTGACAAGACGTCTTAATATCTATATTTTTAATTTACAACCATCCTAGTGGATGGGAAATGATACTTATTGATTGTGGTTTTGATTGCATTTTCTTCCTGGATAATGGTGTTGAACGTTTTTCATGTCTTTATTGGCCATTTGTATATCTTCTTTGGAGAAATATCTGCTCAACTCCTTTCCCCATTTTTAAATTGGGTTATTAGTTTCTTTATTATTGAGTTGTAAGCATTCACTCTATCTTCTATTTGCAAGTAGCTTGTTATATATATGGTGAGCTGGTATTGTGTCCCATTCAGCAGGCTGTCTTCTCACTTTCTTGATACTGCCTTTTGATACACACAAATTTTTAATTTTGATGAAGTCCAATTTGTTTATTTTTTATTCGTGTGTTTTTGATGTCCTATCTAAGATATCATCACCTAACTCAAGGTCAAAAGTTATATTCCTAGGGCCGGCCCAGTGGCGCAAGCGGTTAAGTGCCCGTGCTCTGCTGCGGCAGCCCAGGGTTCGCTGGTTCGGATCCCGGGTGGGCACCGACGCACCGCTTGTTAAGCCATGCTGTGGCGGCGTCCCACATAAAGTAGAGGAAGATAATGGATGTTAGCCCAGGGCCAGTCTTCCTTAGCAAAAAAGAGGAGGATTGGCATTGGGTGTTAGCTCAGGGCTGGTCCTCCTCACAAAAAAAAATAAATAAAATAAAAGTTTTATTCCTGTTATGAGAGGTTCGGGGATTCGATCGGAGATGTAAAATACACTTTCCACTCCAAACAAATGGACTGAAGGTATATTTTATTATATAGAGGATAGTAAAGGTGACAGTCTGCAAACAGATCAAATAGGTCAAATATTAAGAGGGAAAAAACATCAGCTCGATTGGAAAGGGAAAACACCCACATCGGCTGAAGAGAAATGACACAAATCAACCGGAAAGAGAAACACCAGGTTGACCGAAAAGAGAACACATCAAATCAATTACTTCATATCAAATCAATTACTTCATATCAAATCAATTACTTCATATCAAATCAGTTACTCACAACATCCACGCCCCACTGCCGGGAGAGCCCTGTCAATCGACGCGGCTGGGCAAGGATCACACTTCCTGGGCAAGGTGTCCCTTCCACAGGTGGAACTCTCACCAGGTCTCAGCTTCCAGCAGTTTATATAAGCAGTTACAGAGTTTACAGAGCAAGCATCTAGTGTTCCCATGCCCAAAACAGTTATCAGTGGCATACGTGCACTGAGCCCCTTGGCTAACGTCCCAGCCCAGTGGTTGTGTACGTGCATTGTTTTCTTTGGTTATCATCTTAGCCCGGCACAGATGGCCAGTCCATCCCGTGCTACCACGCTCCAAGAGCCTTGAACTGTTACAACTTGCAACTCCCTCCATGGGAGAAAGGCCAGTTCCCGGGAAAAGGCCAGTTCCCACCACACAGAAAGCAGCTTTGTATTTCTTTGTGTGCTGGTGGCTATAGGTCAATGGAGCGGCCAAACATGGCTGTACTCATGTCAAGACAATTCCCATGTGTTTTCTTGTAAGAGTTGTATAGTTTTGTCTCATATTTAGCTGTTGGATCTATTTTGAGTTCATTTTTGTAAGTACTGTAAGCAAGGAGTCCAACTTCTTTGCGTGTGAAAATCCAGTTGTTTCAATACCATTTGTGGACAACACTGTTCTTTCCCCATTGAATTGTCTTTTCACTCATCAAAAATCAATTGACTGTAAATATGTAGGTTGATTTCTGGACTCTCAATTCTATTCCGTTGGTCTGTATGTCTATTTTTTATGACAGCACCACGCTGTATTCATTATGGTAGCTTTGTAATAATTTTTGAAATTGGGAAGTGTGAATACTCCATCTTTGAACTTCTTTCTCAAGATTGTTGTGGCTCTTGTGGCTCCCTTGCATTTCCACATGAATTTTAGCCTTGGCTTGTCAGTTTCTGCAAAAACAGGCAGCTGGGAGTTTGCTTGGAATTCCACTGAATCTCTAGTTCTATTTGTGGAGTATTGCCACCTTAATAGTATCAAGTCTTCGCATACATGAAGATGAAATGTCTTTCCATTTATTTTGGTCTTCATTAATTGCTTCCAATAATGTTTTGTATCTTTCATTGTACAACTCTTGTACTTCTTATGATAAATTTATTTCTAATTATTTCATTGTTTTGGATGCTATTGTAAATTAACATATTTTCTTACTTATATTGTCAGATTTTCCTTTGCTAGTATATAGAAATAAAATTGATATTTTAAAACTTGACATATGATATTATATTAGTTTCAGGCATATAACATAATGATTCTATATATGTATATATTACCAAAGATCAACACAATAAGTCTGGTTAACATCCATCACCTCACATAGTTACAGATTTTTTTCTTGTTATCAGAACTTTTAAAATCTGCTCTCTTAGCATCTCTCAGATGTACAATACAATATTGCTAACTATAGTCACCATGTTTTTTGTTATATTTCCAGGACTCATTTATTTTCTAAGTGGAAGTTTATACCTTTTGACCCCTTCATTCATTTGCCCAACCCCCACCCCCTGCCTCTGGCGACCACCAAGCTGTTCCCTGTATCTGTTAGCTCAGTTTTTGTTTTTTTTTTTAATTTTAGATTCGCCATTTAAGTGAGATCATATGGTATTTGTCTTTCTCTCTCTGACTTATTTCACTTAGCATAATGCCCGTCTATGTTGTTGCAAGTGGCAGGATTTCTTTCCTTTTTATGGCTGAATAAGATTCTGTTATATATATATACTTACACCACATCTTCTTTACCCGTTCATCCATCAAAGGACACTAGGTTGCTTACCGTGTCTTCACTATTGTAAATAAATGCTGCAATGAACAGTGGGGTGCAGATATCTTTTTGTGTTAGTGTTTTTATTTCCTTTGGATAAATATTCATAAGTGGAATTGCTGGATCATATGGTAGTTCTATTTTTAATTTTTTGAGGAATCTGCATATTCTTTCTCATAGTGGCTGCACCAATTTATATTCCTATACAATGGATTTTTTAAATTAATCTTGTATCCAGCAGCTTTGTTAATCTCATTTCTTAGTTCCAATAGTTTTTCCATGTATTCTCTGTGATTTCCTCTATATGTGGTCACATCATTTGAGAATTGAGATAGTTTTACTTCATCCCCTCCAATCTAGATACCTTTTACATCATTTTCTTGCCTAATTGACCTGGCTAAAACCTCCAGTAAAATGTAGCATAGAATTGGCAAGAGTGGCTAATGCTCATCTTGTTCTTGACCTCAGGGGTGGCATTTCCAGTCTTTCCCCACTGATTATGACGTCGGTGAGCTGTGGACTGTTCACAGATGCCCTGGACGAGGCTCAAGATATTCCCATCTGTTTCTAGTTTCTTGAGTGTTTCTATCACGAAAGGGTGTTGGATTTTGTCATATGGTTTTTCTGCACCTAGTGGATATTAGCTTTTGCAGCAGCTTTTAAACCATGAAATCGTCTTCCCTCCCCTCTTCCTCCATCTTTCTCCCTCACACAAACACACAGAACCTCTCTGGAGGCAAACCAGAACCCACATATTAAATACTTGCTGAAAGCCAGTCGAATGACTAGTCTAGACCTCTTGATCCCATCATCCCTGCCCTGGCTGCTGTGTAACTGGGGGGTGGGCCCACTCCAAACAGGTGACGACAGAAATTCACATACTCATGATAATTCCGAGGGTGGTGGCTCCCTCTGGATTGCATTCTCCGTCGTGTTCTCTTCTCTTTACTGACTGTAGAGTGAAAATATTTAGCATGAAGGGAGAGGATTGTGCAGGAAAGAGCATATATCAATTGTGTGTGCTGAAAGGTAACAATAAATAGGCAAAAAACTTGACTTCTTCAAGAAATGTGTTAAAGGAAATATGACATATTCTCTACAGACCTTCCTGGCGTGGAAGCCCACATTCTGAAAATACGGTGTCTGGTTAATTTTCTGAGGCCTCGTGTATCACTTTTCTCTTGCAGGAGTCTGGGTGCTGACCCTGTTGTCGGCCGGCCTCACGAGGGTGAGCTTTCTGTTCCATATTTTGCCCGGTTTCAGGTAAGAGGCCTTTGGGGTCATTTGCATGTCTTCAGCAGGAAAGCGTCAGCCACGCTTTCTCAGAATTATCAGGAAGTGCCGGCAGAGCCCGACATGCAGTACGAGGTCTGGATTGGACAGACACTTCGTCTGCAAACTTCCTATGGCACTGAGTTTCTGAAGCCCTTAAAGAACAGTGATTCTAAAGTGGAAAAAGGAAGGACAAAGGCATTTCAGCATTGTGTTTGTCAGAGTTCTCCAGAAAATAACCAACAGGATACATATGCATGTGCACACATACACACACACACACACACAGATGTGTGTATATGTATGTGTAGAGAGAGAGAGAGACTGATTTTAATATATTGGCTCATGTGCTCATGAGGGCTGGCAAGTCCAAAATCTGTAGACCAGGCTTGCAGACTAGAAACTCAGGCAGATGTCTAGATGCTGGAGTCTCGAGGCAGATTTTCTTCTTTGGGAAACCTCAGTGTTTGCTCTGAAGGCCCTCAGCTGATGAGGCCCACCCAAATTATTGACAGTAATCTCTTTTACTTGAAGTCAACTAATTGTACGTGTTAACCACATCTACAGAATACCTTCACAGCAAGACGCGATTAAATATCCAGTTTGATTAAACAGCTGCATACTATGGCCTGGTCGGGTTGACACACAAGACTAACCATCAGAGCCCACGCTCCCTCAACTTGGCGCCCACTCACATCTCCTTTAGCCGCATTTAATCTCCAAATAAGGACAGGAAGAAAGTCATTCTTCCCTCTAACATGGTACCCCTCTCCTGTGGACAACTCAAAACACAAATACTCTCCCCAAGGAGGATGCAAATTTCTTGGGTGATGTGCACTCCTTTCCTTGATATCCTATGACTTAAATACTATCATGTGAAGTTAACTGTTATTGATACATCTAGTTACATATGATGTTCTGTGATAAGAAGATAAGGAACAGAAGAAAAAAATTTATTTGATACATGCACACTGTCTACAGTCTGGGAAGGCTTCCTGGAAGGCTTCTTGGATCCTTGGGCTGGGGCTTCTCTGGAGGGCAGCGGGGTGTTTTCTGTTTTTGGAAAGGCACGTGGAAAGGCAGTCATGTTGCTGAACATTTGTCCTCTTGAAGCACCAGTGCCCGCTCTAAAACAAGCTTCAGAGCTAGTGCCAGCTCCACCACCAGCTCCACAGCTAGCACCGCCTTCAGTGTCAGACATCACACCAGCTCTAGTACCAAATCTGAAGTTCGAGCCATTTCTTGCCCATGCCCAAGAGCTAGATGTAGTACCAGCCACAGAGCTAGTGCCAACTCCAGAAAATGGTCAAAAGCTGGGGCCTGGTCCAACACCAGCTCCAGCAGCAGCTCAAGAGCTTGAGTGTTCTCTGGAGCCAGCTCTAGCCAGGCTCCTGACTCAGAGCCATTTTCAGGACCAGCTTCAGCACCCAAGCCACTGCACAAACCAGTTCTATTACCAGCTCCAGAACTAGAGCCAGTGATAGGTCTATAGCCAGAGCTAGCCCCAACACCAGCTCTACCAACAGCTCTAGCACCAGAGTTGGGGCCAGCTCCATAGCTAGAGCTAACCCCAGCTCCCACAGTTGCACAAACTCCTGAGATAGAGCAAGCTCCACCTTCAGCTCCAGTGCTAGTTGCAGGGTCAGGGCCGGGGTTCTCTCATGAGCTAGAGCTGGCTTGAACACTAGCTGTAGCATCAACGCTGGAGATAGAGGCAGCTCTATCACCAACTCCTGTGCCAGTCCCAGTGATGGTTCTAGTGCTTACTTTAGAGTGAGAACCAGGTTGAAGCTAGTTTACAGCCAGTGCCAGGTTCCAAGGAAGAGCGAGCTCCAGCATCAGCTCTAACACTGGCTCCAGAGTTAGAGCCATTTCTGGCACCAGCTCGAGAGCTAGAGTCAGCACCAAGTTCAGAGGCAGAGCCTGCTCCAGCAACAGATCTAGTACCAGCTGCAGAGCTAGATCCCCCACAAGTGCTGGAGCAAGAGCTGGCTTGGGTACCAGTAGCAGACTTAGAGCCAATGCCAGCTCAGGAGAAAGAACCAGCTCTGGCAACAGCTCTAGCACCAACATCAGAGCTAGATCATGCTGTGCTACCAGCTCTACCACCGATTTCAGAGATGGAGGCATCTCTATCACCAACCCCCCAGGCAGAGCCTGTGCTGCTCTAGTACCAGAATCTGCCCCAACACCAATTCCAGAGGTGGAGCCGGTGCCAGAGCTACAAACCAATCCACCACCAGTTTTAGCACCAGCTACAGAGCTAGAGCTAAGACTGGTTATACAACTAGAGACACAAGAACCAGGTCTAGAATGAGAACCACAGTTAGAGCCACTTACAGCAATAACTCTACACCAGCTCCAGTGCAAGAGTTGGAGCCAGCTCAAGAGCTTTATCAAACTGCAGAAGCAGGTCTAGATTATCTCTGGAGGTAGTTCCAGCTCCAGTGCCTTCCCCAGAGCTAGAGATACTGGCGGCTATAGAGATAGCGCAACTCTAACACAGGCTCTCGCATGAGCTACTGAGATTGAACCAGCTCCACCTTCAGCTCCAGTTCTAGAACCAGAGCCATGTTTTGAGCTAAAGCAAGCTCCAGCACCAGCTCTAGCACCAGCGAGAGGACTAGCCCATGACATCACCATGATGGGTGGGGCCAGGTGTTGGGCTGAGGGGTGGGACATTTTCTGCCAGGCAGCTCACTCCCAAGTACCTTGATCACATCCACTGCCAGCTCCTAGTCCTCCCTCACTCCATGAGGTCCCAGCCCCGGGGTCTCTGTGCCCCTGCTTTCCCAAAGAAGGCTCAAAGCTGACAAAGAGCCCTCTGGTGTTGGAAACTGGGGCCAATTCATTAAAAACAGTATACATTTTGACCCAGAAACTCCACGTCATGGATTCTGTCCTAAACAGAGATTTGTGGTTGCAGGTGTTCCCTTCAGCACGATTCAGAGAGTGAAAAACTGGAAATGGCTCCTGGTCCAAGCAGGGGGTCTTCATAAATTCTGATGCCAGGACAGAGAAAATACCAAGTGGAAGAGGATTACCTGGCGGTGGCCATGCCTGGACAAATCAGGCTCTAGAAGAGCACACACCCTGGAATGCTCCGTTCCTGACACCCACAAGTGCACACACACATATGCACGCATGTGCACACACGTGCACACACTGTACAGACTTTCTGTGGGATGAAGTCGTGGGATCAGCACCGCCAGCACAGGCGTGCCCCTGGGGGCTGCGATGGGTCCTGCAGGCTGGTCTCCAGAGAGGAGTGTCCTTTCACACTTGTCTCTAGGAGTCTGCTGGGGCCTCTGCTTCCTCACATTGTCACCAGGGCTGGTTGTCACCACACTGGAACCCTGCCCATCTGATGGGGCCCAGTGCCCTCTCCACAGTGTCTCCATGTGCGCGTGTACCCCTTGTGGAGCTCGAGCGTCTCTGACACATGCTGCCCCTGTGTATCACCTCTCATTGGCGTTGAGTGTGTTTGCTCTTTATCTCTTACTAAAATACTGAATTTCAAGCATTTTTTGGAAGCGAGGGATGTGTAGCCTTTCCCTGGCCTTGGGTTATGAGGAATGGTTTCCGGTTTGTGGTTTGTCTTTCCAGCATTCTACCCTTGTCTTGTTTTTGTTTTGGCCACAGGCGTTTCATGCCTGGCTTCTGGCTCTGGTGTCCCACTTAGAACAGCAGTCTGTACCCCAAGATTATGCACATATTTACCGAAAGGGCTTTATTTGATACATCAAATCTAGAATCCACCTGGGATTTTCCTATCAAATTAGAGAAATTCTATTTCAAATAAAAACAGAAAAGGAAAACCTATAAGGCCCTGTGAAAATAAGAAGGCAGACACAAATGGCCAGTTATGGCATGATTTCACTTATAGGAAACATCCAGAATAGATTTAACAAAAAACAGTGACAGAAAACAGATTAGGGCTGGCCAGGGCCTGAGGGATAAATGGGGAGTGAGTGCTTTTAGAACAGGGTTTCCTTTTGGAGTGTGAAACTGTCTGAGCCCAGATAGCGGTGATGGATGCACAGCATTGTGAATGTACTTAATGCTCATAAAGTGTACAATTTAAAATGAGAAAACATAAATTTTAAAAAATCGAAACATTTAATTTAAATAATTATTAAGAACTAAACAATAAAGAAAAATCAAATAGAGCAACTAAGAAGGAAACAAACACATTAATGAGAGTAGGGAAGGAAATTTCTGGTGAGGGAGCAGTTTGAATGGGTGGTACAGGAGCTGCTGATGAGAGACATTGCAGAGCCAGCTCTCCCAGGCCAGATGGTTTGGCTTCAGGTGCCTCTTGGTCTCCTGCAGGACCCTCTTCAGGGAATGTGTCTCCCTGCTTGCATGGTGGGGCCTCAGTTGTCTCCTGGTCTCCTGCGGGAGCCCGTGCAGGGGATGGGTCTCCCTGCACGGTGGCTGGGGCCTCAGCTACCTCCTGGTCTCCTGCTGGAGCCTGTGCAGGGGATGGGTCTCCCTGCACGGAGGCTGGGGCCCCAGCTGCCTCTTGGTTTCCTGAAGAAGTTGGTGGCAATGATATTTGTCCGGGATGGATGATGGGTACTGAGGTAGCTCTGAGGCTTGTCCAACAGTCAGTGCAGACGTTCTCCCCACAGCTGCTGATGCAGTCTTGTGTCACAGCTGCTCATCCCTGGGGGTGAGGGATTGGATGTCCCCTTCTACCAGCTCCTCGCTGATCTCCTGCATGGAGCTCTGCAACGGCAGTGACCGGTAGCCGACCCAGAGGCATCCGAGCCCTGCCAGCTGCCCAGCTGTCCTTGTGCTGCTTCTGTCCTCGGGATCTAATTCTCCCAGATCAGGCACATACCTGTGTCTCCACAGAATTCCACCCCGGATGAAAGACATACACCTCAGGCAGAAGGGTGCCACTCTAGCACTCCACATCCCACCCAGCCGACCTTGACCTGGGCTGTGAACATGACCCACCAGGGTCATGTTAGAAGCCCACCAGGCTTCTAACACCTCAGCGACCTGCTCCTGCTCACGGTGGTCCACCCTCATGAAACCGCCCTTCCACACACACACATGGGGAGGGGATGTAGGGCTGCCCAGATGGGACCACAGTGCTGGTCTTGTCTGGATTGGCCTGCCCTAGGACTCCCTGTGTTACCTTTCTGTCCCTCCGGTTAAATGGCCACAATTGTCGGCCATGAGAAAGGAACCAGCATCTGCATTGCGGGTGGTCTTTGGGAGCTTTCCTGGTGCTCTGGTCCCTGACCATCGAGAAGAAGCAACTAAACACGTTGCTCCCACTAGACAAGTGCTAGACAAGTGAGCTGGCTTGGGGGCTGTCTCTAGGATGTGGATGCCTAGTTACCAGGGTTCCAAGTACTCTTGGGCTCCATGAGGGTACTTCCTGGGGTCAACTTACCTAAGCTCCCTCCTCACACAAGACCTCCCTAAGGGCCCCCGGGGCTGCTGACTGCTCACTCTCCATCTCCACACCACGTCCAGACACAGTCACACCAACAGAGTCCACCCCACAGCCTCTGGGGAGGTCTGAACGCAAGCAGGGCCCCAGCTTTGAGGACACAGAGTTGAATGCAGTCCCGCTCCTGCTTCTTGCCAGTGATGTCACCCTGGACAACCACGTGCCTCTCAGGGCCTCCTCAGTGTCCCCATCTGTGCAGTGGGGGTCATTCTAGCGTCTATTCCCTCGGGATGTCATCAGGTGCGATATAAGATATTTTATGTTTTCAAGTATATGTGGAAACCATTCTGGTTGGAACCTGATTTGGCCCGAAATTTATTTGAACCAAAGAAACCTGACTCGTGGCTTGTCAGACATGCATTGTCTGTGTGCTTTAATCATTACCCTAAAGTAAAGAATGTACTCTTTGAAGATAAAAAAGCATCCCTCCCTTCCTTTGATGTCAGCACCCTTTCAAGATAAGACTGAATGCCTCATTTCCCCCAGCGCCGAGGCCATGGTGACTTGCTGTCTATGTGCTCATCAATAGCAAAATATCTCCTTGAATCCTTGAGAGAATGTGCACCTGTCATGCTTGATGTGTGTCTCTGTCTTTGGAAACAGGATGTAACTCTGCTGAAAAGCACTCTTCTTCACAGCGCTTTCTCCCCTTGCAAAGATGTGCTCCGGGCTAGAGTCCTCAAATGAAATTGGGCTCAAATAAAACTTTGTGCTACAGAACGATTATTGATTATTTGCGGCACCTTCTCCTGGCAACCACGAAGGGACTTCTGAGACACCCACATGAGACCAGGTGGAGCCTACTTTCAACCAACACTGGTACCACAGGGGACCGTTGCGTTCCACTACCCCTCCTCCCCCCGGCTTCACTGCACTTTTCAGGTGCTCTGGTGAGTTCTCCCGAAATCTGGACCTCCTTATTTAAGTTGACAGTCCTGACTTGTTATTCCAGCTGTTAAAACAGTCTGAAGACTTCAACATCTTAAGGGTGTGTTGGTACTCTTCCTAGGTAAGAGGAAACTGGGGGGGACATTTCCTAGGTGAGGGGAGCCAACAGGGAGACATTTCCTAGGTAAGGGGAACCAAGGGGGAAGTTTGGAGTGAACTGGGTTAGCTGACCTCTTTAATTTGGCTTTCAATTGAAAAAGAGACATGTTGATAAAGTCTGAACAAACTGACAGCAAAATGAGAGACTGAATTTGTTTCGTTCTGAAGAAAAGGGGCACTTGCTCTTTCCAGCCACAAGTTGTTCTCAGGTGACTGAGAACCTGGTGTAAGTGTCTGAGGACAATCTCCATGACATGTGGCAGTCCCATAGGGAACTCAGTCACCATCATTCACTTTAAATAATTAATGTCTTGTCGAGGGGCCCGCACACAAGGATTGTTCATCCAGTGCTCTGCACCCCTACGGTAGTTGTAGACTGCCCGCAGGAGAAGCTAAGACACGTGAGAGAGTGTTCATCACCTTTTAGGAAGTGACACTCACAAGCAGCACAGTTTTGACCAGCTACACTGTCCTTAGAAATTGTTCAGACTTGATATTAAAATGAAACTAAAAGAAAATGAGAAACCACACTTTAAAGGCCAACAATGCCAGATGGGCACCCACCCACTGGAACTCTGGCTGGCTCTGTGTACAATATGTATGGAGCCTTTACTTGCAAGTACTTAACCAAATGGGGATAGCTGTAATTGGCTGAATCTTTGGATCAGGATAACCTGGGATAATTTAAAATTATACTGGCCACTTTGGGGCTCCTTTGAGCTTCCGAAACTTGTCTTTTTGTGCACTAGATTTGAGAACCGTGGAACAGACAGATTAAATGCAATCTTTAATCTCTAAAGAGTTAAGCATGCCACCTTCCAGCACACCTGCTCGAAAACTAAAGGTTGCAGAAGTTGTAAATATTTAAAACAACAGCAAAATCTTGCTACGCTTGTATTGTGTCCTGAGAGCTTGGCTTAGTAACCATCAGGTTGGGCGCCCCAAAATATGGTCAGACAGAATTGCGGGTTGCACCCAATTTGCAGTCAGGTATGGTTGGACAGAAATATGGGTTGAACTCCATTTGTGGCTAGGGTCCTACCAAAATGCCACCAGCTTCAGGGGTGTTACATTGGCCATTAGAAGGAATGATCTAATTAGATAAGATTGCTTAAGATGTGCACTTAAAAGCAAAGCCTTCAAAATTCCAAAAGAGCCCTACTGAAAGTTTGGTTGCAAAAAGCTAATAAAAATTAAGCTATAAAAGTTACCTAAAAGTCTATTAAATTATGGCTTTACAGACACCCCCATAATCGACCTTCTAAGAAGGGCCCAGTATGAGCCCCTCTCAGAGTTAATGAGATCATGAGAGATTTTCTGGGAAACTTAACGTTATTCCCTTAAACAGTCAATGGGAAACTTAAATTAAAAATTAATAGAGTTGTTTAATACTGCCAAAAACACAGTTTGGATCCAACTATTCTTTTTTAAATTAGTGAGTTTTGTATTGTACCTGATTCATAGGAAACATTTAATGAAAACTATTTAAGGTCTCCGCTTGTGTCTGTCTGTGTATCTATGTATGTCTATGTGTACGCGTTATATATATGTGATATTTTTCTACCTCTGGATGATGTAATTTCTAAAAGAGCTCCACTAGTAGGCTTAAAGTAAGCATTTATATAAATTGTTTCTAAATGTAATGGAAACTAACCCAAATGTTTTTCAAGTTAACATGATATCATCTTTAGTAAATGAAAGCTTATTTAAGTTTGTTGGTTTGATGAAAATAAGCATGTTTTCAGTATTCTAAAAATTATATAAAATTCCTAAAAATCTGATATGTCCTGGTATAATTCTAGTCGTTATCTTAAAATGTGGCTTATAAAATAACCAAATTTCCTTGTAATTACATTATCATGTTAAGTCTTTTGTCATTGCCAGATAGTCATTATTTTACTCCAGTGGTTTTACAAATACATTTCATCTTCAGAGAAATTCGCAACAAGGCCTCTGACACTCCCAACATTTGACACACATGGAGAGAAAGCTTCTACAGTACGTTGGTTGTGTGATTTATCCTTTTTTCCTGTGAAAAGTCAGTGTTGGCAGGCTCCGGGCTCCTGTCACTTCAGCAAGTGTGTGAGGACACCCTGAATGCAGTGACCACGGGCCACTGTGACGTGTCACCTGGCCGTCATGTCTTCTTACACTCAGACTCTGTCATTCCACCTATATTGGGGAAGAAGCGAGGCCAGTGCAGAGCCCGAGTGGCAGGCACAGCCTGAGAAGGTGGAGGGACTCTTGTCACACGGTGGCCACCACTGTCTCCCTCAGTGGACAGTCGTTGCCAGGGGCCTGGGTCTCCGTCTTCCATCCCCTGAGCCCCCGCCGGACGTGCAGGCTGCCACTCCATGATGATTTCTGGAGAAGGGGCTCTTGCTAGCACACAGACCCTGACATCAGTGAATAAAAGACACTTGGCCTGCCGTTCTCGTCAGGTCCGCCCCTGACACACTCAGGAGAGTCCTGTCCTGACCACGCTTGTTTCTTTAATATGTGGTTGGCTCACATTTTCAGGAGGTCAGGAAACACCTACTGTGCACTCACTGTGTTCATGTGACAGTCAGACGCTGAGAACCACGCTGCAGGAAGAGTGCTCTGACTTGGCACAGCAGGTGACAGTCTCGTTGAGCACCTGGCACAGGGTAGACACTCAGGCTGCATTTCTGAAGATCCACACTGTTCTCTCACAGATTACGCTCAGGTCCCAGCACCTCCTGACCAGCATTAGAGTTACTCACACCTTCTGAGGGTCATTCTCCCCGCAGGGGCTGCATGGGAGCTGCTCAGGTGCCTCGGCCTACCGTGCAGCCTGACATTCCCACAGACCACTTCAGATGGCCTTGGCGGCCTCAGCACTGGGGTGGATCTGTGAGGCAGCCATTGTCCTGGGGCCTGTCTTGCCCCGTGGTTGAGCCCCAGGAATGTATCCCCTCCACAAAGGACCCCACACTTGCCTTTCTCTCTCCCAGGGTGCATCACCCAGCTACCCTCAGACGCTCATGCTGTGGCGACCAAGAAACCCAGCCTTTCTTCCACATAAACCTTGATATTTCACACGGAGCAGCCTAGATTCAGCTTGAGCTGGAGACAGTGCTTGGAGTCCCTCTCGCTGTGCTTTTCTCAGGGGCCACACTGAGGGCACGCTGAGCAGTCAAGTTTAAAAGGAGTAATCCAGAGATTGTGGTCACCTTCTCAAACCAGGAGTCTATTGTCTTGCTAGGGAGGCAAACAGGTGGGATGTAGCTGGTGGGGGAGCTGCCCATGAGGAGCGGAGAGACTTGCTCTTGCTGTCGCTCTGGTAGGGTGGTGCCAGCTGAATTGCCAGAGAAGAGCACAGGAATCTGTGCCCATCAGAAAAATGCCATGTGTGCATCCACCCTCAGAGATGGAAAGTGAACAGGCTCAGGCTTGTGACCCGAAGCTGTTCCTCAGCTGCAGTCATCCACCTTCATTACAGCGAGAGAACACTGAAGATGAAGCAAAGGCCTGATTGAGTCCCTGTTCCTGACCGACTGTACGCCAGGAGCTGCCAGGTGCTGGGGATGCGGTGGTGAGAAGCATGCATTCATTCCAGCTGGCGCATTTCGGGGCTGGCTGCCTCTCATGAGTCTGGCCTCAAACTAGGAAATCAAGATGAGGTCACCTGCCCCCAGAGCAGCCGAAGGAGGCCGTGTTCATGAGGGGATTCCTTTGGGCAGATTCAACCCCTCCCCCTGAGCTTCTAACCTTGCCTGTATGATAGAATCATCTGGGAGGTTACTGATTGATTGTTTTGATGTACCGTATTCAACATTTGGTGGACATTTGGCTGGTTCCACATTTTGGCTATTATGAATAATGCCAGAACTTCATGTATGAGTTTTACTTGGTCCAGCATTTTATTTTTTGGATCATTCGCATACAAGTGTCTGTGTCAACGTGTTCTCAGTGTTCTCGAGTGTATACCTAAGGAGTGAGATCACTGGTGCCTTCATTTAATTTTTTAAGTTTGGACACTTTTACCACGTAATTCATGACACGCTCAGTGACCCTGAGTCCAAGACACCGAGTATTGATTTCCCTGAAGACACCTCGGGCTATTACCTACAGGCTCCTCAGAGGCTCTGCCTGCTTCCCCGAGGTTCTCCCTGGACATCAGGACCCTCCCGGTGCCCCATGCTCATCAGGGTGGCAGATGGGCTTGGGTCTCGTTGATGCTGCACAGCTTCCCGCTGGGTCAGCTCAGGTCCAGAGCTCCTGGAAAAACAGCTCAAATGAGATGCTCCTCCATCAACCTTTGCGAGGTGGGAGCTCCGGTTTCTTGCCTCCGTCCTCTTCCTCCTTCTCTGTGCTGCCTCCACCATGTTGATAGGGACTTCCTTTAAGCCTCAAGAGTGTCAGAATAACTCACATTTTTTCTTGGCCATCCTTCACACCCAGCATCCATTCCTGTTGGTTTTTCTACCACATTGATATTTTTAAAACATTGACATGTGAGTCACATGATGTAAGACCATTTTAAAGTGTACAATTCAGTGGTTTTAGCGTATTGTCTATGTGGTGCAACCACCCCCATGATCTTATCCCACGCATTCCCTTTGGAGAGCTCGTTTTCACCATCATGAGCCCCCGTCCCCGCAGTGGAATGTCACATGATAAAACCAGGGGGGCCATGTGACCACAGAAGCTGCTCTTTCCTCCTGTAGCCGAGTTCTTTATGTTACCTTTTGAAAGAGGGTGGGGGAGGTTTTAAACAGATAGTTCATCGACGAGAAATTGAATCAGATTCTTGGGGGTGGAGTCCTGGCATGGGTAACCCCCCCAGGGATCTGAATGTGAGCTGCAGTGAGAACCTGCCAAGAACCAGCCAGAGCTGCTCCAGGAGGAATTATACCCTGGTTGGGCGTGGGGCAAATTCATGATTCTGAGGGTTGGCTGGATATCTGCTGGTCCCCTGCATGCGCCACTGCCCCCAACACCCCAACTCTGCACACAGAAGACACTTGAACCACCAGGGACCCCTCCTGAGAACTGAGGCCAGGACCCTGGCAGTGCCCCTTTCCTCCACCTATCGGCCCTCTTCATAACCCAGATCACCACTCAGATGCTAAGTTTGGTCCCCTGCGTGGAAGTCCTCAGTGGCTCCCCATGGCCTGTAGGAGGGTGAGGCCCCTGGCAGACCTGAGCACCCACCTTGCATTTCAGCCTCATCCCCTACCTGCCCCATCCACTCCTCCCTCCCCCGCCGCACTCCTCCATTCCAGCCAAGGTTCCCTCTGGCCCTCTATGACTTTGCTCCTCCCTCTGCTGGGTCCCCATCTTACCAAGCTCAACCCTAATGTCCTGGCTTCTTGGTCTGCCCCCTACTACTGGACAGTGGTCATTCCCTCCCCCTGGGCACAGCACACCTTTGTGGTCTAGCCTGGCCCTGCACTCCCTGGAATAGATCCTTTCCCTGTCTTCTCACCTCCTAGAGAGACTCAGGTGCAGGGGCCACAGCAGGTTCCTCGGGGTCCCCAGGACCTGGCACAAGGTCCAGCACCGCCCGAGTGACAGTGACTGTGAATGAGTGGCGGGAAAGGGAGGTCGGGCTCTGGAGGCCTTTGTAACTTTTGAGATTTTGGGGGAAATCAAGAGTCCCCGTAGATGTCCTAGCTCCAAGGGGGTCTCTGAAGGAATGAGGGGGGGCGTAGTCTGAAGACCCCAGATGGGAAAGCATTCACAGAGTCCAGAACTTTCTTGGGCTCAGGGTGGTGAGAAAGCTTCAGCGCCATTGTCACTCTCTTCAATCACCAGGTCTGCTTTTCCTGCGGACAAGGGTGAGGCGGGTGAGGATGGAGGTTGGGGGGTTCAGTGCAGGCTCAGGCCTTCAGCGCTGCCCTGCTCACACCAGCCATTCGTGGGAAATGTCAGAGAGGGGCAGTGAAGGGTGTCCAAGGTCCAAGACCTCTGTCCTGCCTGGGCATCCCAAGTGCCTGTCTGCCAAAAGGGCAGGAACCAAATGCCAGAGCCCTTGTGGGAGGGACGCTGGGCATGGAGCCCTCCCTCGTGCCCCTAGAGTATCTTGTTGGGAGGCATCAGCTCCTGGGCTTCTAGCACCAAGGACCTTCCTGGGGGTGTGACATCCACAGCAGGGCTCCAGGCTTGTGCCAGAAGCCCTGTGGCCCGGGATCCAGCCCCTGATCCTCCCCCTGCCACCAGCAAGGCCCTGTCCTGCTCCGCAGGCCCCCTAACCCCCAGGCCCACCTCTGCCAGAGGTTTAGGAGGAATGGTGGGCACAGTAGACAGTCTCCAAGATGGCAGCAGTGACCTTGGCCTCTTGGTTTCACACCCTTGTGTGTTCTGCTTCTGTGTCAAATCAGAGCAGGGCTGTATGGTGACAGAGTATGGTGGAGGCAGAGGGGTGTGAATTCTGAGGTTCGGGGCCAAAAAACCATTTTGGCTCCTATACTGGCCCTTGAATCACTTGCCCTGTGGGAATCCGGGCACCGTATTGTGAGGACACTCAAGCAGCCCCATGGGGAGACCCATGTGGAGAGGAACAGACTCCCTGCAAACAGCTGAGCCCAACTTGCCAGCCCTGTGAATAAACCACCTGGGAAGTAGATCCTGCAGTCCCAGCCAGGACTTCAGATGATCGCAGCATCCTGAGGGACCCTGAGCCAGCTGCTCAAACTGCTCCTGAATTCCTAACCCACAGAAACCGTGACACGTATACAATCAATTTAATCCATTGCATTTGGGGCAACTTGTTACCCTGCATCAGGTAACTAATACAGCCCCTCTCGCTCTGGGGTGTGTCCTCTCTCAGATGCTGGGTGTGGACGGGAAGGTTGTTCTGCCTTCCTCCCAGCCCCTGGCCATGTTCCTCGACCATGGAATGGAGAAGGAAAGAGATGAGATGTGGTCCTGGAGCAGCACAAAATCAGATGCCCTCAGCCAACATGATATTTTTCTCCGTTTTAATTAATACTTTACAAAGTACAAAATACATTGTCTTTTTGGAGAAACAGTTGGTATTTGTTTCTCTCCATCACACAGTACATGAATCTTGAGGGTTTCATGTTTCTTCAAGAAAGAAAGAAATCGTGAGGGTCCCCACCAGGGTGTAAGGCTGCCCACTTCTCCCCTCTCCAGACCTTGGGACAGATGTAAGTGCCACTGCTACTGCTGGTGACCTAGGGCAGGCCAGGTGAGGGCCAGACCCCCGAAGATGAGGTCCTGGGCAGCGTAAGGCTCCGCAGAATCCCACTATACCCCCAACTTCCCCTCACCCCATCTCAGGGTAACAGAAATGATCTTGGCATAGAGCAGGATCTTTTGTTTGTTACCCCCTGACCCCAGTTTTGGTGCCAACCCTGCTCAGTTCTTCCCTGGACCATTTCCTGAATAGCTAAACTGAGGCAGGGGACAGGGACACTCACTGGGCTTGGCCTGTGACTTGGGACATGAATTTGGCCTATTTTTCAAACCCCCTTCCCACCCCTTCTCCAACTTGCTGGACCCTCTCCAGGGACGATCACCAGTAGGCGAGGGGGCACCAGCACCCAAAACCTCTCCCTGTGAACAGTATCCTCAGGACTGGACGCTTCTGAAGAGCCGGCTCAGCAGGTCTTGCCCCTTTGGGCTGCATGGACTGCCAGGCCTCGTGCTGCACAGCAGAGCCCCTGCTGGGGACACCTCTGCCCCCTCCACAGAGCAGATTTACACAGTCACGTAGGCTGGGGCAGTCCTGCATGCAAGGCCTGCCACACCACCATCAACTCCATATGTGGCCCCCTGGTAAGAGTGCTACCGAGGCCTCAAAATACTGGATGAGTCAGTCCCTCAGCTAGGATTTGGGCTCTGCACACGTGTGCTCACACACACACTAATGTGGATGACATGGCACATGCTCACACCTAACATGTGTGTGTTAACACACGTGTGGCTGTCCACAGAACACTGTCCTGACCCGAGGGCAGGGGCCACCTGCACTCCTGACTCTCTCAGCCTCCCACACTCTTGAAGCAAGAGCCACAAACTCCCTCATCACCAGGCTGCCCACAGACGCCAGGGGCCGGGCCGCAGGCTCCTACCTCCATTCCAGCCACTCCTGGTGCCGCCTGCCTCAAGGCCAGAGGCTGCCTCAGCCACCAGCCCCTGCCTTTACCTTCCCAAGAGAGCAGGCTTCATAGGAGGGGTGGACATCAAAGCTGAAAATATGGAAAGGGGATGAGAGACAGGTAAGCTTGTCCTTTTGCTGCCTCTAATTTGAAAATGAAAGAAAGAAAAGAGCCAGATGAGCTCTGAGAGGTAGGAAGAGGTCTCTCTTTCAGCAGGGCTCCACTCCCCTCAGGACAGCCCCGCCACTCTTCCCAAGCCTGCCCTCTGCTGAGCCGATCACCATCCACCACCCTGGTTTCTCCCCTCCCAGGAGGCCTCTGTGAATGGAGGGCTGCTGCCCCTCCCTCAGCACAGTATCCAGGAACCTGAAAGGCCAAAGCTCATGTCTTTCCACTGCTGGGAGACTCCATCATCCTCCCCCAGGTTACACTCACGAAGCCACACCTACTTCATTTCTCCATGGATGTGACAGCAGTGGCTGGCTGCTCCCCGCCCTGGCATACAGTAGGCACAGATATATTGGGGGTATTTTCTTCCTACCCCTGCCCAGTGTCCACTCAGAGAGTGGCATCAAAAATTCCTCAGTCACGGGGCTGGAGTGCTCCGCTCTCATGTGGGTGCTCCCCAAGTCTCCTCTCTTCGCTGGGGCCGGCAAGGGCCCTAGTTGTCCCCACCTCCAGATCCAGAGGCTCAGATAGGCGGCCCAGGGTGGCCGTGGGACTCCTATACTTCTTCCAGGGAAATGCTGCCAGTTGGGTGGGCCAGTTCATCTTTGATTATCAGGCAAATGGTGCCTTGGCTTGGGGTGGGAGCCTGGCCCTTCCTATATCTCCAGAGCCTTCTCTCCTGACCTCCATGGCCTCCTCTGTCCTCTCAGAGGGGACAAGCCCCACAAGACCAGTCATCTTCTTCTGGACACTACACTGGTCCCCGAGGCCGTGTTGCCTGGTGTGGGAGGCCACAGTGGGCAGCTCTGGGTCACCAGGCTCCCTCCTTCTCCTCAAGGGGCCTGTGGCCTAGAGTTGGTGGGAGGGGGAGAATGCTGGTTCTTGAGGGGCTCTGGACCCCCTGAATCTTGGGGAGGAGAGTTCTACATGCCTCTCCAGCTCAGATGTGTGCCCTGGGCTGAGGACAGTGGCATGGGCAACACCTGCTTGGCGGCTTTGGAGACCCCCGTGGAGTAAGGAGGTGCAGAGGTGGCACTGCCCGTCTCTAATGGATTAGCGTTGGGGGCTGAGGGAGAAAGGGGTTTCTTGGGAACCAGGGGAGGCCATGCTGACGGTTGAGCCAGAGCACATTTTTCTAATTGGGGGTGAGGGACAAGGGGTGGTCAGGGCTCCCTCGTCCCTCACTCTCCCCTCCTTGAGCTCTTACCACTCTGGAATGTACAGGGATGGTGCAGGGACGAGCGAGGCGTGAGGGTTGTGCAGAGGGTCTGAGCTTTCTTCACCAGGGAGAAGCACAGAGGCAAAGACACACCCGGGAGCCCAGGTGGGGGCTCCAGTCACTGGCCCACCCCGCCTCTCGGCAGCCGGACACAGGAACACCATTGCCCTCCCATGCACGTGTCTGTCCAGCCATGGCCCAGAGATGCTCAACACCAACAGGACACACTCCTCAGGCCTCCCTGAGCCATTGGCTGCCCTCACTGCCTTTGCCTTCAGCCAGTAGGAAATGTGGCCATGGGCTCTTCCACTGGGGAGTGAGAGCAAAGGTCATGCAAGATAGCGGTGCCCAGGAGAGCTGAGGCATGAAGTAGAGAATGGCACTGGCAGCCCTGGCATTTTGCTGATGTGGGATTTCCACCCCTGCGCAGATGGCTGAGCTTGCCAGATGCAGGTCCCCTTGTCAGCCCAGCAGAGTGAAGGAGAACAGCCTCAGATCACTGATGGTCCAGCTCAGGGCTGCCCCAGGTGTCCTGCACCAAGCACAGAGCAGAAGGGACTGGGGACCTCCCTAACCACCACCCAGATGAGAAATCTGCGGGAAAACCTTGGCCCTGAGTCTCAGAACTCCCTGGTCCCATGAATGGCCCGGAGTAGAGTTCACAGGGCTGTGGGGAAGACAGGATAGGGGCTCAAGGTGGGCGCTGGTATTTTAGATGAGTGGGAAGGCATGAATTTTACCACATTTTATCCTTAGGAGAGTTGGAGGAGCAGGTGCAGTCGTGTCTACATATCTGCCCTCCCTGCGTTGATTCTACTCATCTTGACAACTACCGCTGCACTGCCTGCTCCACGTGCACTGATCTCATTCAACGGCACAGAATCCCCACCCTGGGAGCAGCATTGTCCCCATGTCATATGGGGAATTGGAGGTGCAAAAAGTGTCACCAATGCCCTCCTTCAGCTAGCAAGTACACCTGGTGTGGAACTGACGGTCAGGAAAAGTGTTCCTGGAGTTTCTACCTGCTGAGTTTGGCCGGGTTCTCACACTGCCCTGGGCGGCACCGTGTCTCCCGAGTTTTGGGAAATGTGTGGAGGCTCTTTGGGCTGTGCCAGTGAACGGGGGAGACCACTGTCATTTAAGGAGGCAGAACATGCCACAGACTGAAGAATTGTCGCCACCCCCAACCCACACCCAGGGTGCCCAGGTAAGAACCCCTGGGAAAACTGGGGAAGGACATTCTAGCTCTGGCCTCGCTTGGTCACTGGGGATAAAGAAGGTGCTCCTAATCAGCACAGGTGGCTGGTCCCTGAAGGCATGGGCACTCTGCACTTGGAGCATATTTACAAAGACTTTGAAACACTTAGAGCCCCAGAGTGTTCTGATCCTTTCACCTTCTGTAAGGAAGGATCCCCTTGGCCTTGGAGCTGGGTTGAAGGCCACAGGGCCAGGAGCCTTGTGTGACCTTGAGGGAGACTCTTGTCAAGGGCAGCCCTGGGAAGCTTCCTTGAGCCCCACTGACCCCACTGTGCTCCTCAGCATCTCTCAGACATAGTCCTGCCCCTTGGCCAACCCTTGGTTCCTTTGCTGGGACTCCCTCCCAGGCCCCTGCTCTACTTTGCCCCAGCCCCTGTCCAGCCTCCCACCACCACTCTCCAACTGAGCTACCAACCCTCCTCGGTCCTGCCCACCTGTGACCAAGATCACAAACTAGGTCCTGCTGGTCAGTCAGAGGCCACCACTCAGCTGGGTTTCACCCTGATGGGGGCCACCTGCAGCAGGAGCCCCACACTGGTGGGGCCTGATGGACACCAGAAAGGCTCTGGGGAAGGAGACCCTGGGCCAAGCAGGGTCAGGGCTGCCTGCACTGCCCACTGTTCTCCCTCCAGCCCTCCTGGGGCCAGGAGGGATAGGGGTGCACAATCTCATCTCTCCACCTTTTGTTGTGACTCACAATTGCTGCTGGTTTTCTCCTGGTGAAGTGAATGTGCTTTTAAAAAATGTGAGAAATTGAGAAAGGTGTAAAGAAGAAATTAATAATCGCTGCTAATCCCTGCCCGTGTAACTGGGCAAAGGCTCCTTCTGCTTGCTGCAACCTTGAAGCCAATCAATCACAAGATGAGTCGGTGGTGAGGAAAGGAAATTACTCGATTAGCTAGCAAAATTGGAAGATGATGGACTCATGTCCCAGAGACCATCTTAAACAAGCACATAATCTGAGGCAGTTCTGTAGGGACTAGTGGGCTGTGAAGGGGGCTCAGGAACATTGACCATCTGGCATCGGAGACTGGAGACATCACACCAGGTCTTTCAGTTGTCATCGATGATGGATGCCGGTATAGATGATCTTCCTGAGGAGGTCGTCATGTTCCTAAGAAATTCAAAAGAATAAAGTTATCATCTGTCACTCTTGGGATGTACGTGTGTCAGCCAGGATTATTTCCCAGACCTGTTTATCTCCTAGGCTAAGTGCAAGGTAAAACACACAGAGCTTGAGTGAGCTAGTCAGAGGTTACTCTAAGTTACAACACGGCTTCCCTCGAGTCAACTTGCTCTAGGCCAGTATCACCCACGGGTAACATTTGGCAAATTTTCTCCCAGGCCCTGCTGCATTTGTGCTTTCACTTCTTGTTTTCCTCATTCACATTAATTCGTAAGCATTTTCTGAAGTCAGCACAAATATTTTTCCAGCTGTATTGAGGTACGATTAACAAAGAAAAGTTGTATATATTGAAGGTGTACAATGTGATGATTTCATGTATGTGCACATTGTGAAATGAATACCACAATCAAGCTAATGAAGAGTTCCGTCACCTCCTGTAATAACTCCCCCTTTTTTTAATGCTAAGAACTCTTAAGATCAATTCTCTTGTGTATACAATGCATTATTATTAACTCTGGTCACCTTGTTCTATATTAGATCTTGAAAACATCCTCATGTTATAACTGAAAGTTTGTACCCTTTGACCAACATCTCTCATTCCCCTCGCACCCACCAACCTCCATCCCTTGTAGGCACATTCCACTCTCTGTTTCCACGAGTTTGACGTTTTTAGATTCCACGTGTAAATGAGATCATGTAGTGATTGTCTTTCAGTGTCTGGCTTATTATGCTTAGCATAATGTCCTCCAGGTTCAACTGTGTTGTCAGAAAAGGCAGGATTTCTCTCATATTGAAAGCTGGATAATATTTAATTGTAGATACATGTAACGTTTCTTAATCTAATCATCCATCAACAGACACTTAAGTTGTGTCCATATCTTGGCTATTGTTGTCACCAACTAACTGCCCCGAGTAATTCAAAGGCAATTTCGAAAGCACTTAACTGTTTCTTTTTTGTTGTTTTGGTGAGGAAGATTAGCCCTTACTTAGCATCTGTTGCCAATCTTCCTCTTTATGCTGAGGAAGATTTGCCTTGAGCTAACATCTGTGCCCATCTTCCTCCGTTTGATATGCGGGACGCCTGTCATGGCATGGCTTGATGAGCGGTGCATAGGTTGGCACCATGGATCCGAACCTGCGAACCACAGGCTGTTGAAGCGGTGCGCCCAAACCCAACCACTACGCCACGAGGCCGGCCCCTTAACTCTTTCTCAAAGTTGTTTCTCTGTTACTTTAAGAGACGCAATCACCAACCACCCTGAACCAGTCCAAACAGAACTGCAAAAGCAACGCCTGCACAGATGGGCCAAGAAGTCTCCAAAGTTACTTTTGCTTCATTTTAATGTTAAGATTTCCACCCCAGGAGGAGCTTAAGCCTTATTAGCATAACATGAAAGGTAGGGGAAAGCACGTTTTCAAACTACGCCTGGGCTGGCTTATACCCACCTCTATACGTGATGACGAAACTTTCCTTTTGAATATTTATTCCCTACCAAAAATAAAAGGCACTTGTTTTCCCTTGCTGAGAGGGCCACAGCTTTGGAAGTGATTCCCTATGGTCCCCTTATTTGCGGCAAATGAATCGTACTTTGTGTGAGAACAACTTCTAGTAAAGGCTTTGATTTCAACTCACCAAATAGGGAACTCATTTTGGTTCGGTAACATTGTGACAAGTGCTGCAGTGAATATGGGAGGGCAGATATCACTTGAAGATACTGATTTCATTTCCTTTGGAACTATACCCCGTAGTGGGATTGCTGCATCATATGAGAGTTCCATTTGTAATCTTTTGAGAAAACTCTGATCTTTAATCTTTGAGAAAACACTGTTTTCCATACCGGCTGTACCAACAAAAATCAATTCCAGGTGGATTTTAAATCTAAACGGGGGTTTTTACAACAACTTCTCTAGTAAGTACCTTAGAAAAACAGTTTCAAGATCTTGGGGCAGCCAAAGATTTCGCAGAACACAAAGAACAGTAAACATAAGGAACCAAAAGATAAACAGGAAATTATTAAAAATGAGAACTGTCAGTGAAAAGAAACTTTTAAGAGAGGAAAAAGGGCAGGCACAAAGGGGATAAACACTTGCCATGTATTTATCTGACACAAGACTCTCATATAGGATATTTGACTAACTGGCATAAATTTATAAAAATATTACAGACAATCCACGAGAATAAAAGGGGAGATTTCGCTAGGCACTTCAAAAAAAAGATAACCAAATGGGAACAATGAAATGGAAAAGGGCTCCACGTAATTACTCAGGAGGAAAATGCAAATTAAAACCACAATGAGCTACCACTACACATACACCACCACGGTTAAAATCAAACCTCTGACGGCACCAAGGGTTGGTGGAGATGCGGAGAAACTGGAACTTTTATACACAGCTGGGAGTGCAAACTATTTAATCTGCTTTGATACTCTTTGATAGTATCTCCTAAAGGTGGACGTACACATACTCCATGACCCAACAATTCCACGCTTAGGTATATACCCAACACAGATATGTTCATATGTTCACCAAAAGATGTACAAGATGTCCAGAGCAGCATTTTTTGGCATATCATCAAATTGTAGACAACCCATTCCGCATCAGTAGTGGAATGGATAAATAAAATGGGTTATATGTTTTATAGTGGAATACTATACAGAAATAAAAATTAACTACAGCCACATTCAAGAATATTGATGAATCTTACAAGCAAAATGAAAGAAGCCAGACACCAAAGAAGACACTCCGTATGATTCCATTTAAATCAAGTTCAAAGACAAGAAAAACAAATTCAGAAGTTAGAATATTGGCCCTCTCTCTCTTGGGAGAGAGAGGGAAGTGACCTGGGAGGGGCACATAAGAGGGCCGTTGGAGGGCTAGTCATATTCTATTTTTTTGTGGGTACTGGTTAGCGGTTTTGTTCCCTTTGGATAATTCACGGATCAATGCAAGTATGAATTCTGTACTTGCTGGTATGTATGCTATGCTCCAGTACATTAGTTCTCAGTACACGATGGTGACTCACGGTTACGTTCGTTACCATCACCACCATCTTTATTGTGTTGAGTCTGCTAGAAAAACCAGCACATTAATAATGTAGAGGATGTTGGATCAACTTGGCAGGCTGCGGCCTGGCTCCAGAGCACAGGTAGGGGGTGAGGCCTGTTTCCAGGACCCCAGGCTCAGGATTGGGGAGCTTGGAAGTAGGAGGGGAGGGAAGAACACCCACATGATGAGCATCTTGAAAACCAAATGACCTTGAAGTTCATTGTGAAGCTGAAGGGCAGCAGGGCTGATGCCACTTTTCCTCGAGGTTACTGGTCTAGCCCAGGGCTTTCTATACCATTTTCCTAAAAGCTGGAATAAAGGGATGTCTGTAATAAGGGCTTTAGGGAGAAAAATGCAAAAAGCTGATAGAACTGAGCCCAGATGTCTCTAAAATGACTAACATCGGAGCAGATGTGCATAGCTCAAGGAATATGGACTGTGAAGTTGGATGAAATAGGGAAAGAGAGATCAAATGGTTGAGGGAGCTGTGGGAGGCAAACAGCCATGTGTCCCCACACTTGGGTTCACCCTCCCATCTGATCAGCATAGGAAGCTGACACTAATAGGAAACGTCCTGTAAGATTTCCATAGGAGCTGCCGTGGCCCTAAGATCCTGAAGAGGAGGGGCAGTTAATGGGCCCTTTGAGAGGAGAACTCCAAAAGAAATTGGATGCCTCTCAGAACTGGACATGCCCCCAATCCAGATCAAGGAAGGTGTGAGCAAGCAAGAGGAGAGGATGGAGCAAATGTGCATGGAGCTCACAGTGATGGTCAAGTGGATCTAGACCCCATTACTTTAGAGGTGTCCATGTGTGCTTTATTTATCCTGGCCTCATAGGTATCCATGGATCCATCTATCCATCCATCCATCATGCATCCATACATGATCCATTCATCCACCATTCATTCATCCATTCATCTATCCCTCATTCATCCATCCAACGGTAAACCACACATCCACCCACCCATCCATCCATCCATTCACCCATCCACTCACTATCCTTGCATCAACTACCCTTTCATCCAACCATTCATCATCCATCCATCCAGCATCCATCCGACCATTCATTTAATTGAGGAACATGGGATGAAAATTATTATGATTATGTGTCCAGACCTTCCTTTGTCCTGACAGGGTTGAAGGCCTCAGGTCCTCTAACCATTACTATTGCCAAACCGTTTCCCCTGAAATCAAGTACAGTTTCATTCTGATGATGAGCACACATTGCATGATATTCCCCAGGTTTTGGGTGTGACCAACCACCAGGATCTGGTTTCCCAGCACCAGCTCCCACCTCACTCCTGGGTCTGCTGGGAATCACTTTCCTTGAGAGGCTGAGGACAACTCTCAGAACTGAATGAGACCAGTTTTTTCAGGGGTAGGGGAGATGGAGGACCTAGACATGGGCATTTAAGAAGGAAAAGGCAAAGAGAGGGGAACTTGGGTCCTCAGGCCCGGGTGGACAAGACTGAGGCCGGCATGTTGACCAGCTCCGAGAGAGGGACAGTGGGCATAGGGAGGCAAATGGGCAGACAGGGGGCAGGAACCTTGCACTGTACAGTTGGGGATGCCTGGAGCCCAGTACTGAGTGTCAGGGATGTCCAGGTCACATGAGTACCAACAAGAGGCACAGAGGGCTCACAAAGAGGTGAGGCTGTGACGGTCCCTGTGGGAGGGTAGTGACTAGGGACTGGGTGGCACCTAGACATTTGCAGACCTCAAATATTGTTCCAACAGCACCATGGATTTTTGAAGTTGATAACACGTTTTGTAACAATGTGTTTGATTTTTAATGGCAACCCCAGCGCAGTAGTCTTGCAAAATATAAACACATAATAGGGACAACAGTCCTCACATTTATAGATGGGCTTATAATATGTAAAGTTTCTTCCAAAACATGACTTTAGCCTCTGAGGGAACTATGTCTTAGAAAAGCTACCTGACTTGCCTATAACTTCACCAGGAGTAAGGGGTTAGCAGTGACCCATTGTGGATGGAAATCTGTCCAAGGCCTCACTGAGTTCCCCTCTCCCATGCTGGGCAGGAAGATGTCCCGCTCTGCCTGGGAGACACCATCAAAGACACAAGAGAGCAAATTCTGGCCCAAGTCCACCTGGGGTTCTGAACAACAGGACTGAGACCCTAACCCAGTGCAGGTGGCTGACCTGGGACACACACGTGCCCACTGCCCAGCCCTCCCAGAGACTCTCAAATGACCTTCACAGTGTGGTTAGGAATAAACTGGGTCCCTCAGCTCACAGCACGAAGAGCAGACTCAGTCCAGCAGTCACAAGGGACAGCTGCAGGGCTGGGTGGGGGACCCTACACCTCCTCCCTGCTCACCTGTCTGGCCCTGGGCTGACCTGGAGACAGGATCCTGCCCCTCCCTCATCTTCATAAAGGCCCCTCATTTTGACTTGTAGGTGGTGATTAAATCATTTTTGGGGGGGATCCTGTGAATTTATGTTCTTAATTTTGCATAATTAGCCATCATTACTCTTGGGTTTGATTTCTTCTGAGAAAGCTTATCTGGAAGGGAGAATGTTATCAGAATGGGAAGCAGTACACCTCTGCATTAAGAGCTAGCAAGATAAAGCAATGGCTTCCTCGTATGTACCCCCTACTCCCATGGTCTTTGCTGCCCCAGCCCCAGGGATCCTGGACCAGCCCCGGTCACTCCAAGCTCCCCTGAGAGAGCTGGTCCTAGTCCAGGCTCCAGCTCCAGCCTTGGAGCTGATGTTGCCACCCCGCCCTTTCCTACCAGACCTCTTGAACTACAAGCAAAGTGTCCAGCCTGCTCTAAATGCCCCCACCATGATGTCCATGGCTCCCATTGCAGCCCCCTCACCCCTTGCAGGCTGAATTGATCTCCTTTCCCTCAAATGTACCCTGGCTCCTGTGTTCTGTACTCCCGTCAGTGCCCTCAGTGACCCTGGGGGGGGGACCACATTGACCTTCATGTCTGCTACCCATACCACCAGGTCTGCTGGTCCCACACACGCCCCTAATCCACCTCCTCCCTCTATTACTGCTGCTCTTCCCCCGTTCCAGACTTGTGAGTACTGGGGTGACTGCACTGACTGACACACCCTGAGTGGTCTCTGCTTTCCCTGCCCCTCTTTCCTACTCCATTCTGCTCCCAGATCTTTCTACCAAATGCAAATGGCATCATCTTGCTCCTGTGCATGTGTGGGTGCATTTGTGTGTTTGTGTGCATGTGGGTATGCCTGTGTACACATGTCTTTCTGTGCATATGTTTCTTTCTATTTGTATGCAGCATGTGTACACGTGCATATGTCTTTTGTGCCTACACATATCCACGTGTATGTGCATAGACGCATGTGTGCATGTGTGTTTTCTGAGTGTGTGCATATGCAGAGTTGTGTGTGTCTCTGTGTGTGCATATTGTGCTGCATATGTGTCTGTGTGTGAGTGCATGTGTATGTGTGTGTGCCAGTGCATGGCAGGGGGAAGGCTCCAGAACATTCCCACTGCTACCAAGTTCTTGCTCCAAGGGGTGGGTGAATCCAACTTTACCAGGCCCCATAACCTTCTGTGAACCCTCTAACCCCAACCATGCTGCACCCCTGCTGGGGTGCATCACGCATATGGTAATCACAACGCTCAGGGCTCTCTTTTATGAGACTTCTTCCAGCTGCTCCTGAGGAGGGTCAGCCACCCTGTTGTGTTCCCCTTTCATGGCTCCTCACACACCAATGACTCCATCCATGGCTGCTGTAGGCAGGAAGGTATATTTGCATTCTGTGTGCACTGCCCTATCCAGAGGCCCTTGGAATTGTTCATGTCAGAGACACGGATCCTCACTGATTCTCTAACAACACTACATGCAATGCCCTTCCCATCCAGTCAAGGACCAGAACCTCTGAATATGTTAGGTTTCAAGGCAAAGAGACATGCAAGTGCTCATGGATTAAGGGGCTGGTCAGCTCACCTTGAGATGGGAGACATCCTCGATTGTCCAGGTGGGCCCGGAGTAATCATATTTCTTACAAGTGGAAGAGGGAGTCAGGAGGGTCAGAGGAGAGAAGACGTGAGGACGGAGGCAGAGTCAGAGTGATGTGATGTGAGGAGGACTCTGCTGGACACTGCCGGCCTTGAAGTTGAAGGAAGAGCCCAGGAGCTAAGGGATGCAGTGACCTCTAGAGGCTGGAAAAGGTGAGAAAATGGATCCTCCCCAGAGCCTCCAGAGGGAACCTGCATGAATTAGAAAAACAACACTGGTCTGTTGAAATTGGTGATTTGAGCAGCACCACTTCAGCTGAGTCAAGAAGGCGTCCCGTTGTCCAGCAGACAACGAGGCAGGGGTGGTCTGCACAGAAAAGGTACAGGAGGTGTGTCTATGTGAAGATACCTGGCCCAGCCCCTGCAGGACCACAGGCAGTAGTTGTTCTCCAGTCCTCATGTGGGCGTTTCAATGGGTTGTGATTCAGCCTGAGGTGGAGAGCACTACCCCTGGGCATGAGATTGGCTTGTGTGAGTGTGTGTGTGTGTGTGTGTGTAAGTTTCTTAGGACTGTTGTAACAAATCACCACAATGTTGGTGGTTTAAAATAACAGAAACATTCTCTCACGGTTCTGAGACCAGGTGTCTGAAATCAAGGTGTTGTCAGGGAGCTGTGTTAACACAGCGCAGATCCCAATGAGTGATACCTGTGGCCTCAGCCCCATGTCTGAAGGCCCAGGGTGGCCTACTGACTGAGCTCTTCCTAGGGTGGGGCTGGGGTATCCCACGGCCCCCTGCTTCCTGCACATTCTCCAGGCCGATTGTCCAGATATTTGTGAATTCTGTGAACTACAGGATCATCTCCTTGTAGTTTATTTCTGCTTAAATTAGCTAGAGTTTCCTCTGGTATTTGTAGTCAATTACCCTCATTGGTCCAGATGCTCATAAAGAAAAAATTCACCCCTGTGACCCTTGCACTTTGAGATCGATGGCAAAACTAGCTTTCCAGTGTCCTTGGACTGGGTCTGCCAGACAGTAGGACAATGAAACGTACAGCTTGTGAAGGGAAATAGAAAACTCCTAGAAGGTGCATTGAGAGCCTACAAAACTTGTGTGATCCAAAGAATTGCGACAGGGACTCAGACAAGTCCATGAATGAGCATGTTCATTGCAGCATTATTCACAATAGCCAAAGGGTGGGAACAACCCAACTGTCCACCAACGGAAGAATGGATAACCAAAGGTGGTCTCTCCAAGCAATAGAATATCATTCAGCCATAAAGAGGAATGAAGTTCTGACACACACTTATAACATGGATGAACCTTGACAACATCATGCTAGGTATTTTCATATTGTAGGATTCCATTTATAAGAAATGTCCCGAGTCAGCAAATCCATAGAGATAGGGAGTAGATTAGTGTTTGTCAGGGGGTGGGGAAGGGAGGGAGGAGTGAGAAGTGACCGCTAATAGGCATGAGGAAGCTTTATAGGATGATGAAAGTATTCTGGATTAAGACAGTGGGTGGAGGAGGTGTGGCCGGGGGCTGTGCATCTCAGAAGGGGCAGTGGAGGAGTTGAGTGGAGTTTCTGAACTTGATGTGGAGCAAAAGTGCAGTGATCAGCGACCTTAGCTGGCCTAGTGGCCTTTGCAACCCCCATCTATGGCTGGGACCTCTCAAGGTTGACCCCAGCAAGGTTAGGGTTGAGGTCAGTGAGCCCCCACAGGGCCAGCTTCTTGGCTGTGGGTCATTTCTTTCTGTTGAGTTGGATGGCAGGGCCTTTGAAGTGCTGGGCAGACTCAAACTGAGTTCCTCTGGGAGGAGACCAGCGTGACTCCTGCTCCAGATGGTTCTTCCCAACACTTTCGTAACTAGACTTCAGTGGGCAGGCAGCTCGTATGTGCAGACCAGTTGCTCCTAGGCATAGTGACCATGAGTGGACATGCACCGCCCTCTTGACCAGCGTGTGAGCAGGAGGAAGTCTGGCATCACCTACCCGGGGAACGACTGAGATGAGGGGGTCTCAGGGTGAGTAGCATTGAGAAGGGACAGCTGAGGGGAGGCAATGACAGTCAGATTGGCCCCAGGACCAGCTGCAGCAGGTCGGGGCTGTGGTTTGACCACTGACCTCCCTCTTCTGAGTGTCCCCTCAGGAGGTACATTTCCTGGACCCGGAGAATCTGCTCCCCAAAGGTGAGCAGGGGCATTTACCTGCACACATGACACGGCAGATGGGCTGTGTTGCCCTCACAGAGCACCGCTCAGAGCCTCTTCACAAGAGAGCTCGCCACTGAGCTGCAAGACCAGCAGCAGGCCGAAGGCCACCAGTGGCAGTGCCCCAGGATGGAGCACATGGGGAGATTTGGGGAGGAGGGCGCTGGGCTGGCCTTTCCACTCTGCAGGCTCCTCCAGGGGCAGCCATGGCCCCCACCTCCCTGCTGGGCCAGTGAGGCTCCTGGGAGGGTCTCCTGCCTCTTTGGGCTTCCTTCTCCTTCATATCAGGCATCAGCCCCCACACCCCTCTCGCTCTCCTACACAGCTCAGCACCCACTTCCCAAAGGACCCAACTGAGTAAGAAACCAAAAAAAGGCGCCAGGGGTAGAAAGGGAGAAATAGAAATGTTGTGTCTGCAGGAAAGATGAACTCTACATGGTCAAACCCCTTGGGGTCCCAGTGTCTCCATGATGAGCTCTCTGGATGTCATGTGTGTTCCTGGAAAAAAGGCTTTGCTGTATTGCATGTGTAGGGAGTAACTTGTTCTTGCAGACATAGCGTGAATGTTCCAGTGTGAGAATGAAGAGTGCGGCCAAATGGGGCGGCCACAGAGCCTTCGGCCCCAGGATTTCAAAAGGCAAGCATATGCTTTGGTTCATACTTTTTGAAGCTGAGGGCCAAGTTGTCACTGCTAGAAAAAGCCCCACCCCAAAACTAGAGAGTATGGGCGTTGACACCAAGTAGGTCAAGAAAGGATCGGATGCCCATAGACAGCACGTGCTAGCAGTGTGTCCTGCCCAGCCAGCAGGCTCAGAACCCCACATCTTGGCATCTGGGTCCTCAGCCACTGGCAGCAAGTCTGGTATTTCTCAGGCCTGGCACTCGATCAAGGCCCTGCAAAGATGAGACCCTCAGATATGGAAACCCGTGAACACAATTCCTACAGGGTTATTTTGTCATATTGTTTTAATAATGCGGCACATTAGCACCAAAAGTCTGTCTTATTTAAGGACATTTGGGGACATATATTCTAAAGACTCAATCCATTCCTGAGAACTCCACCCTCTACTTTTCCACGCCTCCTGAGTAGTGCCTGCGATGGGTCTAAAGTATTCCTTAGCATCCTTTTCATCATTGCCGCTCTGGCACCTGCCACAGGCAGACACTCCATAGACGCAGTTGCACTGAATCCAGCCCAGCATCTCGTCTGGGGTGGGGAAAGACAACAGCAATCAGAAGAATAATAATAAGTGAGCATCGGCACATACTATGTCTCCCTGAGTCCCCCTATCCAGGAGGCACTTGGCCCATGGTCACATAGCTGGTCGGGCCCGTCTGACTCCTAAGGTCCCAGCCTTGGCCTCTGCTCCCTGGGACTTCAGAGAGCCCAGAGCTGAATGGGAGTGAATGGGGTCACAGGAAGTGTGCTCTGGTGTTGCTCACACCGGCTAACCCAGCAATAGCTGTCATGCATCTCCAACTTCCCCTCTCCTCTCAGAACTCCTTCACCATCCATTTGGTCTCAGTTGTAAAGATGAAATGTGTCTAGTCAGGAGCAATGAATGACAGATGGAACATGTTATTTTTCCCCCCCAAAACATCCTCTGTTCTTTTGGAATGCCTGCAGTGCAACTTGGACCAGCAGGTTTGGGGAGCAGGTAAGCACCCTACTGGTTGCTGGTCTCCTCTTCCATCAGGCCGAGTGGAGGTGTTGGGGACAGACTGGACAACACCTGGTGTGGGCCAGGGACTCTGACACCCACTGGGGCCTAGGAGCACCCTCCTTCACCGTGCATCCACACAGACCAAGGCAAGGAACTGCCCTTGAGGATGGTGTCCAAGTCTTCATGGCTGGTTTCTCCTAAATTTTAAATGGCTCCAGGGGCTCAAATATTCCCCCGGTGGCCCTCCCATGCCAGGGTGCAGGGTTTTCCAGTCTGATGTCTACAGCCTGCAGGGCTGCATTTGGGCTCTGGATGGTCACCTGGATCCCACAGCAGCAAGTAAATCTCAGAAGGAGGTGAGGAGCTGTAAGAACAAAGGCTTATTTTTGTTCTGACATGTTAATTTTGTAAACGTGTATGAGCTGTGCATTAGACACCAGCTTTTAATCACTCTCATCTGATCTTTCCACGTTTTTCTCCCCTCCAGATAACTCTTGTGTTGTCAAGCTACCAGACCATAGTACTGTGTTTCCTCCTTCCAGGAGAGGTTCCTCTGCTGTGGGGTCCCACCTTGCCTATGGGTTCAGAAGTCCAAAAGAGAGATTGTTTTTTGAGTGAGTTGTCAGTGTCTCTGCATTCTGCCTCTGTCTTCCCTGGGTGAGGTTGAGCTGAGGCATGTGGAGCATCCCTGGGGCTCAAAGTTCACAGAGACTGGTACCCGACACCTGTCCCAAGGCTCTAAAGGCAGAGACTGGCCAACTCCCAGGTCCTCAGGGCCACAGGGAGCTGTGTGAGGCTGTGCATGCTTCCCAAGCACCAGGCGTGAATGCTGGGAGGAGGCCCAGGCTGAGCTGTCTTCAGGGGGACTCTGCCTATGATGAGAGTGGACCTCAGAGGCCAGGCCTGAAGGGCTGTCACAAGCTGTCAGCTCAGAGCACCATCACCTCTGTCCGGGGCTTGAGGACAGAGACCATCAGCTGGGGGGAGGTCTGAAGACCCACAAAAGCACTTCCTTAGAAATGGGGTAAGCATTGGACCTCCACTGAGCCCAGTGGGAACCCAAAAGAAGAGTCAAGAAGGATTTTGCTTCTCTCTAGCCTTTCCTCTGTGGCCTGTGCTGGCCCCACAGGCTCATTTGGAAACCTGGTACGCGTGGGTGAGGGACAAGTACAGCAGCTGCAGCAGCACTGGTCTTTCCTTCTGTCCTGCTCCCTGCCCAGCTCCTGCCCCTCTGGTAACAGGACTAATGGGGACAGACTCTGTTCTTCTGCTCCCTGGTGTGGGCATCGGCCTGGAATCATGTTTTAAACTTGTTACTTTCCCAGTAAATGACCAGGTTAAGTATCTGAAGAGGTTGGAAGGGACTAACGGCCAGACATAGTTGGGTATGAGATTGGACTTCTTCCTCTCTTCCTCCTGCAAAACTCACAGTGGTGGTCCCCAGGCTCACTGGCAGAGCCCAGGCAGGAGTCTCTGCAGGCTGGGGTGGGTGTCCACTACTCGCTCAAGGAGAAGGGTGGAAACCAGGTTGGCATCCAGGCAGGGTGAGCCACCAGCCAGATAGCCACCATGGACAGGCTGCTTAGAGCTAATGTCCCAAAGTATGTGATCATAGAGCAGGGCGCCCTTGAAAACTCCAGGGAGGCAAGGCCAGTGTGCGCTTCTCATTGAGCTTCAGGTGCTGAGAAAGACAGGTGGATGGCACCCACAGACGCAGATGTGGCAAGAAAAATGAAGAGTCGAGAGCCAGGCAGGGCAGGGCACACTCAGAACTGCAGGACAAATTCCCTTTGATTCTACTATATGCAAAACAACATGTGTCAGTTTCTCTGAGACTAAAACAAGCGAAATCAGATGTCCTGTGCTGCTGCGGCTCCAAAGACTCTCTGAGGCACCACATGTGAAATGTGGCCTGCAAAAGGCTGCTGCTGGCCTTTTGTAGGCCTCTCCAACCAAAAGTGGACTCTGGTCACCCATCACCATAGCTGCCATCCTGGGTGCTTGAGCCCACCTGGGGGACTGTGGGGAGAGGGAGGCACCCTAGAAGGAGGAAAGAAGGAAATAACACCACCCTAAATCTTGCAGTTCTGCCCAGAAACCAGTGCTGAAGTGACATTTCCCATGACCGGCTTGCACGTGCAGCCTCCACCCTCATGCCACACACACTCTGGGAAAAGAGGGGGTGTGCATTAGGAAGATCCTTGCTACTTGTTCTAAAACTGATCAAATCTCTGAAATCACTTAGTGAAGACTAACTAACTGCTCTAAGATTTCTGATGGATTTTTCTTTATAGTTTCAATCTCTTTTGTGAAAAAATTCCTGATTTCATTGAATTGTCTGTTTTCTTATATTTCATTGAGCTTTTTTATGATAGCTATTTTGAATTCTCTGTCATTAAGGTTATACATTTCTGTGCTTTCAGGGTTGATTTCTGGGTGCTTGTCGTTTTCCTTTTGGTCTGGAGATTTAATATATTTCTTGGAAATCTTTTCATGTCAGTACATGTGGATCTACCTTATTGTTTCTAATTGCTCTATAATATTCCACAGCATAGAATTACTATAATAGTTTTAGTGTAAAACTGTCATAGAAATAGTGATATTTTTGAAATTTAATTTTTTTAATAATATTTTCTTTTTTTTAATAACGTTTGAGTGTGGTTTTTTTGGTTTGTTTCCTGGAAGTTGGAATTTTCTTTTTCTTTCTGTGTTATGGTTGGTTTCAAGGAGGAACATGAAGCTTCTTTGGTCATCTTCAGCCAGGTGTCTTCATTTATTTACTCGTATCTTTGCATAATCTAATTGCAAAGAAATTATGTTGTATTTGGCAGCATTTGGGAACTGTTTTATTGAAGAGATTATGAAATGTAGATTGATTTGTACTATTGTAAGCAGTCACTTGTATGACTGTTTTTGGAAATTTGTTTTGTTTTGTTTTGTTTTTTTGTGAGGATGATCAGCTGTGAGCTAACATCCATGCCAATCCTCCTCTTTTTGCTGAGGAAGACTGGCCCTGAGCTAACATCCATGCCCATCTTCCTCCACTTTATGTGGGACGCTGCCACAGCACGGCCTCAGAAGTGGTGCCTCAGTGTACATCCGGGATCCGAACCCAGGCCGCCAGCAGCGCAGCACACGCACTTAACCACTATGCTGCGGTGCCGGCCCTGGGATAGTCTTCACTGTACACATACTTGTGCATTGAGACTTTCGAACTTTAAAATTATACCACTTTTGATTGTTACTGTGTCTTTTCAAACAGAAACATCAATTTTAAGCAGTTTCTATGAGAAAGGAAGCAGATACCATCTCTACTGGGACTAAGCACTGGTAACATTTGATTTAAGTTGCATGAGAAGTTGATGATTGTATCTAAAGTACCATTGTTGCTACTAATATTATTACTAGTATACTTACAACTCTGATAACGATACTAGTAGTATAGTAACAAAAATATTTGTTAAGTATTTATGTGCCAAGCACTTAGCATAGTGGTATCTCATATATCTAAATAGGCATTTTTACAATATCATCATTTACTTTCTCATTATTGATATTACACAATAATAGTCATGAATAGTCAAACCATGGTATAAGCAAAAGGTTAAAAACAAGCATTAGATTTACAAAAAGGAAGCTTTCCCATTCCTTTGGGGCTTCCTTAACCCTTCTTGAAGGAAGACAAATGCATCCTCTTGTGGGTATCACCAGTACTGCTTCGACTGGCTGACATAATTAGCTGTGTGGCTTTGGGATATTAATAAATGTCTTTCAGCCTGTTTCCTTACAGTAGAATGGAGACAATATTGCTTACCTTGTAGGAATGTTAGGGTGAAATGAGAAAATATACCTAAAGTGCCTGAGAACTTTTAGGTATTTAAAGTGAGCAACTTGAATTTTACCCATGTATAGCAATGATTGTCAACTGGGTTGGAGGAGAGGACATGTTCTCCTATAGAAACCTATCAGAATTTCTTTTTTTTAAATTTTTTTGGTGAGGAAGATCGGCCATGAGCTAACATCCTTTGCCAACCTTCCTCTCTTTTTTTTGCTTGAGGAAAATTGGCCCTGAGCTAACATCTGTGCCCATCTTCCTCTATTTTGTATGTGGAATGCTGCCACAGCATGGCTTGATGAATGGTGTGTGGATCTGTGCCCGGGATCCGAACCTGCAAACCTGGGGCCACTGCAGCAGAGCATGCAAATCACTACACCACTAGTCATCAGAATTTCTGAGTGAGGCCTTTTTAAAATCATATATGATCTCCCCCAAATGGACATTCTTTTCTCCTCTTTTTCTTTCCTCCCCCTCTCAACTCTTGAACTATGGCTATGTCAAACAACTTTTCCTGATGAAAGACTTTTATGTTGGGATAGAGTGGAAGAAAGCTTGAGAACTTTTGATAAAAGTAGTAGTTTCCAACTTCCCTGTATCAGATCACTTGGGGATTTTTATCTAAGCAGATTCCCTGGCTGAACTACCTAACAGAAATTCTCAAACTGTAGTATGCATGCACAAGAAGTGCAACTTCCTTTGGATTGCTGAGAGTGAAAGGGAGAAGGGAGGGGGAGAGAGGAGAGAGATGAGTTTTGTCTTTAAGAATGAAGAATCCAGTTGACTTTCTGTAAATTTTTAAGGGTCGCATTCTGCTTTACTATGTCTCCTTGTAACTAACTACTCACATTTATGCATTGTGAAAGATTGGATCTGTGAAGAAAAAATCACAGGGACTGACGCCCTGTTAAGGGAAATGCTCCTGACTAATAATGCCAAAAACCACTCTCCTAAACAACTCCAAGAAGGTATAGTAGATTGATACTCCTTTTTCCCCTTTAGTAGTGCAAAGAGATGTTAGGCTCATTGAAATCTTAAAATCATGCAGAATTTCCCTGGGGATATAATAATGTTTTCGTGAATATAATTTTAATAATTCTCTTTGAGTTTAAGGAGTTTTAACCATTTATTTCTGATATGCTTGTATCTGTTACCTCATAGGTCCTACGTTATATCACTGAACAGGTTGTGTGAAAGGTCGATAAAAAGAAGTCAGAAATAAGTGCCATGGAATAGAGCAACGGACTTGCGGTTACTGGATAGCGTTCTAGATCACCACTGTCAAATAGAAATAAGACGCAAGACACATATAATTTTAACATATAATTTGAAACTTTCTATAGCCACATTAAAGTAAAAAGAAGGGCAAAATTAATTTTAATAATTGTTTCATTTAACCCAATATATCTAATATATTATTTCATCAGGTGCTCGATATAAACAACGATTAATGAGATATTTTACTGTTGTTCCATACTAAGTCTTAGGAATCCAGTGTATATTTTATACTTACTGCACATCTCATTTTGGACTAGCTACATTTCAAGTGCTCAACAGCCAGATGTGGTTAGTGTCTGTTCTATTGAAGAGCACAGGATTGATATTATTGAATAACAGCAATCTGCTGAGTGCTTATAACCTATAAAGGGGGCCACCTTTATAGGTATCAACAAACTCCCATCTTTCAAATGAATGTGACTACCAAAGGCAATACTTGTGTATATTTTCATATTTCAATCAATTTTTAAAATCTTTCTGAATCACCAAGGAAATGAACCTTGTCTTTGGGTCACTAATGTGATTTCTTAAATGAGATATGTTTTGTTCTTTGTGAAATAACTACACCTAAATGAATTTTTCTTAAGGTCCTTATTTTAAGTATGACCAAAACTATGGCTAGGATTGAAAGTTTTACGTTTAGAGCAACGTTGTTTTCTTGATTTGTTTGGCCTGTAGTCTGATAGAGCAATGTTACTTCTTATTTGCTAAGCTGTATAGAATTTAGATTATGACTGCTAAGTTTCCCCTTTAGCATTTTCAGCTGTCCCAGTAAGACATATGGAAACGATACAGATTCTAGAACGCTTGACTCTACTCTCTGCCAGTGAACTTATACCATAGGCAGAAGTATTAACATCCAATATAAGCCAGCTATTGAATTCAGGGGTTCTGTGGAGAATGCTTCAAACAGTCAATAAACTATGGATGGTTCTTAATACTGTGATGCCTAGAAGGTAATTTCAGTGTATTGTTACACGTAATAGATAAGTGTATAGCAGTGATTATATACAATAACCTAAACTTAATGGTTGAAAAAAATTGTTGAGTGTTTAACAATATAAATCCCCTCTGAAGACTACTAATTAAAGAGTCATTATAACTTTCAGAAAAAGCATAAATTTGATCTTAAGAAACAGAGAGAAACTATAAAGTATTTCCAACTTGAGAAACTTCCTTAAAAGTGAGTTTTCCTCTATAGGCATCTGTCATTTGTGGCTAATTGTGATTTAAATCACTGTGTGTCTTGCATCATTGTGGTGGCTCCAAATTTTGCTGCACATTAAAATCACCTGGACAGCTGTTAAAACTCTTGTTCCTCAATTGTAACCCATGCCAATTAAATCAGAATGTCTGCGGTTGGGAGTCAAGCATTAGTATTTTCTTTTTTTAAGATTCCCCAGTTGATTCCATTATGCAGCAATGTTTAGAGAACACTTGATTAATTATTTCTTTAGTCAAATGGGTCTCTGCTGGTCCATAGATTGCATCAGAAACACCTGTTCAGCTCTGAAAACCAGGATACTGGGCTGGCCTTCCCTGAGATATCAGATGCTTAATGTTCAATCAAGTAAGTTCGATGTGAAAAATAAAAGCATACACTTAAAAAATACTGTAAGAATTTTCATATTTTTAAACAAGGCTGTTTTGTAGTCTTCTAAGATTAAATACAGCGGTCCTGTGTTCTTTTGTTTTGTTTTATTTTAAACTGAGGCTTTGGAATATTTTATGTGAGTAGGAAACCTCTAGGAGTTCAAAAAAGGTTGAAATAAATGGTTTCTAACTAAATGCAGCGCACATTCTTGGATCAGTTTTCAAAGGCTGATCAAAACCTGCTGTGTTTAAATAACAACATGCTGTTTTTCATCACATCCGTTGATGTAAACAAAATGTGTAACTATATTAGTAAATGTTAATATTCATGTATTTTAAGTTAAGGTTACAAAATTTGTCACAATGTGATTTTTTTTATTCAAGTGAAAACAGATGTGTGCAGCTATTTTGAATATTGGTTTATAAACATGCATATTCTTTATCAAATGAACTTGTAGTTTTTTTATGTTTTCTTTCACTACTGTTCACCTGAAAGGAACAGTTCAAGGGACTGGAATCCAGGACTGTCTGGCTCCAGAGCCTACGTGTATCCACTTCTGTTAACGCCACACACGTCAAATGGCCATACAAGGCTAGAGTCGGTTGGGAGCCTTAGGAATTGAGTGGAGGAAAATCGAAAATCGTAGTAGTTTCCCTGGAGCAGTTACTTAAAGGATTTGATATTTAAAAAAATTGTAAAAGCAGAATAAAAATTTGAAGATATTTTTAAGTATTGATAAATTATCCTTCATTCCACTGTTTTAACAGTAAGTTACATTTTTTATACTTTCCCTCCATCTTTGCTTATGCATATATATTTTCACATAATGGAATTCATAATACCCAGTAGGGAGTCTGCTTTCTTTCATTTAAATTTATATGAAATTTTTTTTGCAAGTTGTTTACTTTTGATAATTATTTTATTGGCTTCCTAATGATCAAACTGATGTATCATAACCGTATAGGGTGCTATTACTAGACCGGGAGGTTGATGACTTTTTTCAGGATTACAATAGGCAATGTTATCAATTTAGGTATTTTTACTTTTTCTTTCTTTTGGATTACTCTTTTAGGATGAATTTTTGAGCCTGAGATTACTAAATTAAAAGGTAGAATTTATTTTTAGCACTGTACATTTTGCAATTGGGGAAGATGCAGTAAAACTGAAAGGGAAGCAAACAAATCCACTCTCCTCCCGCTGCTCCCCCTACAGCAAACCTCTCCCCAAACTAGTTGCTCAAACTTGAGAAACTGTCTCACGTTTTACTTTTTTGAGACACTAGTATCGGAGCCAAGCTTAGGCTATTCAGAAATTGACAAAATCACACTTTGGAGAGATCACGATTAACTCCCTACCTTTGAGGAAACTGAAGTGTACTTCGTGGCAAAGAATAACAACCCGGTTTTAGGAGGGACGGAAGGCGGGTGAGCCTTGATGGAGCAGAAGTGACCGGGGCGGGAGCGCTCTACAGCGTTGCTCTGGTTGAAGTCGCTATCCGGGGAAGCCTGGAACATCCTGAGGGTCTGTGGCCACTCGTCAACCAGCCTTGTCGCCTGGCCGGGCTCAGGCTTCTGGCAGTTCCCGCCTCCGTCTGTGCGACACCCGGGCCGACGTGAAGTTCGGAAACGTGAGCTGAGCGGCACTGACGGGCGCTCTGGGAAGAACTCGGCAAGGCTTTCCTTTCGCTTGGTCTACAGACCTGAAGAATGAGACTGCGAGTTTCCAAGGAAATGGATACATGGGTTAAGTCGCCGGTTTCAAAATCTCAAAATGGAGAAGACTTTTCCTTTAAACGCTGCGCTCTGCTCCCATCCTTCGCTGTTCAAGCGTTCGCCTCCGGGCCACGAAATACTTTGCGTTGGTTTTTATTGCGGAGGCTTCTCTCGGGGGCCCCCTAAACTCACGCCGGGACTGGTTTCTTGGTTTCTGCTCTGGCGGGTGATTGGGTGCTGGGAGTCGAGGGGGCGGGAGGCAGGAATTCGTCCGCAAGAGCGCTTGCGCGCGGCCTGGAGAGAGCGGAGGAGGGAGCGGGTGAGGCGCCGGGAGTCCGCACTCGGCCAGGGTGAGGAGGCGAGAGGTTTGGGGCTTCTCCTCTCTGCCAGGCTCCGCAGTGTGTGCTCGCAGATACCATTTCCTTTTCTCCCGGGACTCGGAGCCCAGGCAGCGCTGCCTCGGTTTTCCTCAGAACAGGCCAGCCTGTCTCTCCTGGGGTGGCGCGCAGCCTGCCCGAAGAGAGCCTTCTGCTCTCGCCTGGCCGCCGTGCAGGCCGTCGGGGTGACCACGTCCCCGGGCCTCGGGGTTCTGAACACGCGGAGGCCAGAGGGATCCTGTCCTGAACCCCGAGGAGAGGCCCCGGGCCCCCTTGACCCTCTGCTGACTCGTGGCAGCGGGGACGATGGCTGGAGGCGGATCGTGGCTCGTCCTTTATCCCCTGGGGGGTTGTGGTGACTGCAGGCGGGATGGATTTCTATGCTGTATCTGAGGAACTAGCTGGCGTTGCGTTATTGGCTGGGGTGAAGGGGTTAGAGACCACCAAATCTCTACTCAAGAGTTGCACAGATAGAATCACAGAATAGTAGAACTGGGAAATGCCTCAGAATAGTGGTTCTTAGCTTGTTTTGGAACACGTAGGCTAGGGGTCAGGGTATAATTGGCTTCATAAGCTGTTGAATTACTTACTCTTTTAACCATCCCTCCATCCCCAGGTCGAATTTGCCGTTTTTTTTCACTATTGCAAGGAAGTCCTCAGTTGATAACAGTGCATATCAGTCTCCCCTCTGTTTTCAGTTATTTTATTAGGATATAGTTTTGGGAATGAGAAATCCACGGACTTTCTCTTCAGAGAAACGCAGTCATGTACCAAGACTTCTGCATGCAATAGCAAGAGAGCACAGTCTCTGACTTCCGTCTCTGGATCCTAGATTAAGCATAGGTGGTTTAGAAGAGGTGGGGATTAATGTAGATCACCTCCTCTGTGTCAAATACTGGAGTTTAGGCACGTTCTATCCATTAACTTACTTAATTCTTAACTCAATGCCTGGCTAATTTTCGTCAAAACTCTATCGGGTAGATAATCTTATCTCCATTGCACAGATGAAGAAACAGACTGAGGTTCAGTGATTCACACAGTGGGACTCACACTTAGGCTTGCTTTACTCCAAAGCCCATCTTCTTTTCATTATACCCTTCTGACCTTTAAATCAGAATTATCAAGCACCTACTGTGTGCCAAGGCATTTTCTCCCTTACAACAGTTTTTCAATTAGGGATTATTACAGATGAGGATCTTAGTCTAGAGAAGTGAAGACATGATCAAGGAAACACATCTGAGTTGTGGGAACCTGATCTAGAACTCGTACTTCTACCTCCTGGTCCACAGCTTTGGCAGAGTAGGGATACAAATCCGGATTTGTCAGATTCCGAGACATGTTCTCAACCACTGTGATGGTTAAGACTAGGAAATTCTTTTACTTGCATTTGTTTTGTTGATACATTTAGAAATCCCCTTTTTATTTCTAGACTTCTGTCCTAGTCTAGTTGGGTATCTGGTTTTCTTTGAATGGCATTGTTTCAGTCTTGATTTTCATTTCTGCTGCAGTTAGGAATCTAAGTAAACAGGAAAGCATGACTCTTCAATATGGTCTGAATGTACAGTTGGTGGGGTGAAGATGAACTTTCCTTGTAAAGCTTGTCCATCATAGCTTGCTATAATGAATTCTGCAAGTATTTTTCAGCAGTTAAGTCTTCATTAAGATAAAGATGCTGATAATTCATAACGTATACTGAATCTGTGACTACATTCATTTTCTCAGATAGTAAATGGATTGAAAATATTTGCTGGGTTCATGGAAGAACATGTAACCTTTCAAAAAATAATCCTGATCGCTATGAACTGTATATGGTTAGGAGGCAAAGGAGAATATTCTGAAAACTATTCTCAGCTCATTTGGCACTTCTATTTACTTTACGGAATTACTACCTTCTACAAAGTATTTACTGTCTTTTACACAGAATACTATATTTCTCACCATATTTTTTGAGATGTTTCAATCATATAGAAAATTAATAGACCAATGAGTAAGCCAACTTTCCAGAGTTGTTCAATCTTAATATTTTGCCATATTTACTTTATACCTTGTTTGCAAGTAACATTACTAGTATGCTGAATTTATTCTTTTTCTTTCCTAGACGTGTTGTTATACTTTTGTTACATATGTATGTATCCGTAAACAATATAGAGCATTACTTTACCTGTTTTTAAACTTTGTACAATGATATGATACTGTACCCATATTTGTTCAGAAGTGTTTTTAGTTGCTTAACATTATTTTTAAGAAGTAGCCTTATTGATTGTTCATCTATTTTAATTGCTGTGTAGTATTCCATTGTATGAATATACCAGAATTTTTTTATCCATTTTCCTTTTGACTGACATTTAAGTTGTTTACATTCTTTTGCAATTCTAAACAATGCTGCTATGAACTTTCTTATGCATGTTTCCTTATGTTCCTGTGGGAAAGCTTTTGGATATATACATAGGACTGGACTTCCTGGTGTTGGGTATCTTCAACTTTGCTAGAAATTGTTAATTTCTGTCCAAAGTGGTTGTAGCGATTTACACTCCCCCTAGCAGTATCCTCCATTAAGTTTTCATCCAAGATATTAGTGTACTCTAGTTTTAAAGAAATGATGGTGCTTGCATCATTAAGGCACAAATTGCTTTGTTCATTTCTTTTATGCCTATATGCTTTTAAGTCCAACATAATTTTAGGGAGAAAGATAAAGGAATAAGGTCTAGATTGAACTAAATACTAATTCTCCCTTCTGCTATTGTACAACCTTACTTCTTGTTGTGTTTGTACTTGTGATGGAGACAGACCCTAATGAAGTAAATTGTTTACTGAGTTTTTTTTTTATTGTTTTTGTGTCAATAGATTGTCCAAGGATTAAAAAGTAAGCAGCATTGTTTGTTGGAGAGCCCTACAGAAAGTGGGAAAAGCTTAGTCTTACTTTGTGCTGCTTTAGCGTGGCAACAGTCTCTTCTTCGTGGTAAGTATTTGGTTGATATATTCAGCTTGATTATTGGGACTTGAAAAAAATATAATAAAGTACTTTTTATCCAGAATGATTCATTTAAAGAAATAGCAGTAACTAAGAATATACTTTTGGTCTTTCTTTTAATCCTCCCTGCTTGATATTTTAATAAGTCTCAATATAAACGAATACTCAAGTGGTTGTGCCTTTATTACATTATTAATCTTTGACTATTATCTTTTTGTAAATTAGGCAAATTGATGATAATTTCTCTATAAATGTCTCTGACACCATAAGTGTTTCTCTCCTGTCCTAATTTGATGTTACAGATGGGGTGACCAACTTGTCCAGATTTGCCAAGTACTTTCCCAGGGTTAGCACTGAAAATCTTACAGCCTGGGGAACCTACCAATCCTGGGCAAATTCGAGTAGTTGCTCACTGTATCTGCAGAGGATGATTAATGTTTTTTGAATTAGAAATATTATAAATAGAGGTTCTTTCACTTTTAGGGAAGCCAGTGGATGAAAGCTTAAGCAAAATAGCTGAAGTACCGTTGTCGAGTCGTTGTATGTGCCATTCAAAGAATTTTACAAATGATGGCGAGGACCGAGGAACTTCACGTCATTTCAACAGTCCAAGTACGCCACCTTCTGAAAGAAATGGCACTTCATCAACTTGTCAAGGTAGGTTATAGTTTTGCCTGGGTCTGTTGGTATGTGTAACAGGAACCTTCATTACTGTTGTTATGAGACCTAATTTGATAAATTTGATGAGCATAATTGATTAGGTACCTCCATCTAATTTCTCTGGAATTATTTTTAGATAACACAAGAGTGGTCAGAAATCCTTGGACTACTTTATTCTTGGTTTGGCTTTTAATTGATTTGGACATTTTGCTAGCTTAAATCATTTTTTGAAGCAGGCAAGACAAAACAAATGATATTCAGAAATTGATGTTATTTGTAGGCAGGATTGTTAATTATAGGTTAGAATTTTAGAAAACATTGATTTGTATTGTAAGACAAAATCTAGTTAGCCTCATTCATTCTTGATAAGTCTGCATGAACTTCTGAAGCCAGTATCCTGCATGAGGATGAGATATGTTTTAGGTATGATCCTTGACTAGTTCTAATTAGGTTTATTTAAGAGAAATATATTAAGAATAACATAAGACTATTCATTTTTAAAAAATATTTCTCTGGCTTTGACTATATGGAAAAGATTGATCTTTATTTGCCTAAGCCAGAAACCTAGGAGACATCGTGTACATGTTACTCTACCTTATTTCTCCGGGCAAATCTCTATCTCCATTGACAACTCCCTGGTCCAAACTACCATCTCTTGTTTAGAGCATGCAATAACTTCTTTTCCTGCTTTCACTCATGCCATTCTTTAACTAATCACTGGCAGGGAGAAAAGAGGTGGCCATGACTGACTTAAGTCGCAACAGTATCCACTTCCTAAAATCAAGAATGGAGTCATCTTCCTCTAAAGCACATGACTATGTGTGGAGGAGGGTGGCTGCTGGAACCTAAGTGTGATTCTGTTAGGAGTGAGAAAGAGGAGATGGGATAGTACTGGAGAGGTGACCAATAGTGTTGTCTACACTGTTTTGACGCTTAGCCCTTTTGACTTTCTTTCCATTCCTTCAAAGGGTCATGCTTTCTTCTGCCTCAGAGCCTTTGCTTGTGTTAGTGTCTCTTCAGAGGAAAGTTACATCTTCAACTTGTTATCCTCCTCTTCCATTAGGTGTTGCTTAAATGTCGCTTCCTTGAGGGAGCCATACTGACCTTTCCGTTAGATCAGATTTGGTTTCCCTGTTATTTTGTGTCATCTCACTGTGCTTGTCTCCTTGACAGCACTTGTCTGTGAAGTTTTTATTATCCATGTGTCTGTGTGCATCTTTTATTAATCTCTGCTTCCCCTAGCAGACTGTGTTCTCCATGAGGTCAGGAACCATGTCAGTTTGCTCACCATTGTAACCCTGGAACCTAGCAGAGTGCTTGGCATATAGTAGGTGCTAGATAAATATTTGTTGTGTGAATGAATGGAGTTGATTTTGAGCTAATTATAAGAACTCTGGTTTACAATATTTATATACAACCTGTATTATTTTTAGAAAAGCTTTATTGTAATATACTTGAGAAAACAAACTGCATTTATTTAAATGGTATGCTTTGATAAGTTATGACCTCCACCATAAGGTGTACCTCTATGAAAATTTCAGTCAGTGTCAAGATAGTGAACATATCCATTACCTTCAAAAGTTTTCTCATGCACCTTTGTTATCCCTCCTTCCCACCCCTCTGTGACTTCCTCTCCCCCAAGAACCACTGATTTGCTTTCTATCACTAGAGATTAGTTTGCATTTTCGAGAGTTTATATAAATGGAATCAGACAATTTGTACACTGATTTTGTCTAGCTTCTGTCACTTAACATAATTCTTTTGAAATTCACCCATGTTGTGTGTATCAACAATTTGTTCCATTGTGTTGCTGAGTAATGTTCTGTTCTGTGGATATACTACAAATTGTTTATCCAGTCACGTGTTGATGTATATGTGAGTTGTTTCTAGTTTTGGGTTATTGCAAATAAAGCTGCTATGAACATTTGTATGTAAGTCTTTGTTATGGACATGTGCTTTCCTTTTTATGGGCAAATACCTAAGAGTGGAGTGAGTGGATCACTTATGTTGAACTCTTTAAGAAACTTCCAAACTGTTTCCCAAAGTGTTTATACATTATACCATTTTACATTCCCACCAGCAGTGTCCAAGAGTTCCCATTTCTCTACATCTTTGCTTACACTTGGTATGGTCAGTCTTGTCAGCCATTCTAATAGGCATGTAGTGTTGTATCTCATTGTGGTTTTAATCAGCATTTCTCTGATAACTTATGATGTTGAGCGTCTTTTTGTGTGCTTATTAGCCATCTGTGTATCTTCTCTGATAAAATGTCTGTTCGAATATTTGCCTGTTTTTTTTTCTTATTGTTAAGTTTTGAGAGTTCTTTATATATTTTGAATACAAGTGTTTTTCTATCAAATATAGTTTTAGGTTTTACCATTAAGTCTAAAATCCATTTCGAGTTATTTTTGGTATATGGTGTGAGGTATGGATCCAAGTTCATTTATTTTGCCTATGGATAGCTCATTGTTCAGCACCATTTATTGAAACGGCTACCCTTTATCCACTGCATTGCCTTTGTGCCTTGGTAAAAAATCAGTTGTCAATATATACAAAACTTGCATTTTAACATCATTGTGAGTTAGGGCTAGAATAGGGTTTAGAATAGTCTCTTGAAGCATCAGATGCGGTAAATCAGGGTTGTATTCTTTATATTTTTAAGCAAATTCTTTAATAAGATATAAGCTAAATACAGAAAAGCATACAAATCCTAAGTGTATAGCTTGATGAATTTTCACAAAGTAAACACACTCGTGTATCTACCACCTAGATAAAAATAGGACATTCTCAACACCCTACAGCCCCTTCTCATGCTTCTTTCTAGTCACTATCCTTTCTCTGCACAGGTATTTGCTCTCCTCCCTTCTGTCACCATTGATGAGTTTTGCCTCTTTATAGAAATGGAGTGATATCTGTACTCTTGAGTCTGCGTACTTTTGCTTAACATTGTATTTTGGGGATTCATTTGTGTTGTTGCATATAGTAGTAGTTCTTGTTGTGGTATATTATTTCCTTCTATGAACATATCACAGTTTATTAATCCATTCTGCAGTTATTAGACATTTGGATGGTTTCTCCTTTAGGCTTTTAATGCTTTTATGAACATTCTTGTTCATTCTTTTGCAAATAGGTAAGTATTTTCTGTTGGATATATCCCTAGGAATGGCATTGCTGGTCATAGTGTATGGATATGTTCAGCTATAGTAGAGACTGCCAACATTTTCCAAAGTGGTTGAACCAGTTTATGCAACCCCTTCACTACATCCAGTTGTATATGGGTATTATGTTGTTCAGCATTCTTGTTAACACTTGATATGTCCAGTCTTCTAAAATTTTAGCCGTTCTGGTGCATGGATGGTGTTCTCGTGAGTTTGAATTGATATTTCTCTGGTGACTAATGAGGTTGAGAATCTTTATATATGTTTATTGGTCATTTGAATATTCCTTGTAGTGAATTGTCTATTCAGATTGTTCATATTTCTATTGAGTTGTTTATTACTGATTTCTATGAGTTTTTTTTTTTTTAATATCTTCTGGCTATGTCTTGTTTCTTTATAACTTTGTATTTTAAAGACTTAACCCCTCCAATAAGCTTCCTGCCAACGTCACTGCTATAGAGAACAGGAAGATAAGCCTTTTGGTCAATGCAAATAATATGATTTTTTTTTTAATGAATTGGGGTAAATCTCAGTGGCATATGGCAGTTCAGTTTTTCTAAAATTAAATTATTGTTTTTGGTAGACATTCCCTGGCCTTTAATGGGCACATGCAAATTTGCCCCTTGATTTATTTGGGACAGGGTTTCTCAAAAGTGGCACTATTAAAATTTGAATGGGATAATTCTTTGTTGTGGCAGCTGTCCTGTGCACTGTGGGGTGCTTAGCAGCATCTCCCAGGCCTCAACCCACTAGAGGCCAGTAGTACCTACCCCCCACTTTGTGACAACCAAAAATGTTTCCAGACGTTGCTGAATGTCCCTGGGGTGGGAGGTGGGGGTGTTAAAATTGCCCTGGTCGAGAACCACTGATCTAGATTTGTTTTGTGGGTATTTTACCAGTTTGCCAGGAAATTAGGGAGCTCAAAATTACGTGTGTTTTCTAAAATACATATGGAAATACAAAGGACTAAGAATAGTCAAGATATTTTTTAAGCAGCAGGTCAAGGTGAGAAGACTTGTTCTATGAGATATCCTGATTTATTTTATATAAAGCTATAATAACTAAAGCACTTTGGTATTAGCACAGTATTAGACCAGTGGAAAACAGTAGAGAACCCAAATCCAGTTCCGTGTGTATCCAGAAACTTGATTTCTTTTAATAGTAGTGCTCTTACAGAGCAGAGGGCAAAGAAGGGGCGTTTCTATAAGTGGTCCTGGGACTATTAGATATCAGTATGGAAAAAATTCAAATTGGTATCCTACTTTACTCCGTACACAAAAATCCATTCCAGGTAGATTAAAGACCTAAGCATGAAAGGCAAAACTACTAAGATGTTAGAATATAGTGGTTTTCAAACGATGTTGTTAAGAGTCTTAGAAAAAACATGGCTTGTAGTGGGAAGGGGACAGTGGATCAGGGAAGTTCTAGGTCTTGCGTGCTCTTTTGGAAATTTTAAACGCTATTTCTTAAAAAACTGTAGTCCTCCTCAGAAAAGGCTTGAAAACCTGTGCTGTGTGGCATAGAATGCCTTCTGTGTTTCTGCAGACTCAAACCTTATTTTTTTTTTGAAAATAGTATTGGACTTGCTTATAGTGCTTTCTCCCCTAGTAGTCTGTAAATCCTTCAAGGCCAGGGACTGGTTTTTTTTCATTGTTTTTCCATGGGGTCTGGAATTGTATGGACTCAATAAAATAAATGCTTGTTAAATGAATTCAAGCACTGGGAGTGGAGGGAATGTATAGAGAAGAGCAGAGAGGAAGGAAGGTACTTTGAAGAACACTCTCATTTACAGGAAGCGAGAAACCACTGCATTGCAATAGTTAAGAACCGTGTTACAGACATTAAGGAAAAAGCAAATGCATTTATTCTGTTGCAAGAATACAGAGTGTTACGTTTGGCTGTATACCTAGAGGTTATGCTTATGGATTTTAGAATCAGACAGCAGGAGTCAGTCATATCTGGGCTCTGCCTCTTACTAGCTAAACAATATTGGGCATGAACTTGACTTCTTTCAAACCTAGTATTCGCACTTATAAAATGGGAATAATATTATTCGGTGATTTAAGAGGTCATTGATGACCTTGAGATAGAGCTTTCCGGATTGTGGGATTAAAAGCTAGATTATAGGAGCTTGATTCTACTATATTGTTAAGCCTAAAGAACATTGAGAAGCTCAGTAGGAAACAAACATTGAGACACTGTAAAGAACGATTTTTATAGAAATGAAATACATTTTCTTGAGAGAATCTTACAGTTATATTTTTTAAGCCACGTTATTGGGAGTGGTCTACAAAAGCATAAAGCTACAATTGGACTTTCCTGTTGAAAGTATATTTCTCAAAATGTTTGCTATATCTTTGTTAAGGTAAACTGAGTGGTAAAGTGCTTTTAAACATGTTGAGCATTTCATGTTTTAAAGTATGTGATGAAATTTTTAGAAATAAATCATACATCTTGATTCCAATTTTTTTCTAGAAAAATTTCCTGGAGCAACCCCTGATGGCCTAGTGGTTAAAGTTTGGCATGCTCCGCTTCGGCGTCCCAGGTTCAGTTCCCAGGCGTGAACCACACCACTCGTCTCTCATTGACTATGCTGTGGTGGTGGCTCATATAGAAGAACTAGAAGGACTTACACGTAGAATATAGAACTATGTACTGGGGCTTTGGGAAGGGAGAAAGAAGAGAGGCAGATTGGCAACAGATGTTAGCTCAAGGCAAATCTTTCCAAGCAGGGAAACGAAAAAGAAAAAGAAAAATTTCCTAAATGTAAGTTACTTATACCCATTTTTTATGACTTCTTAAATAAGACTCTCCCGAAAAAAACTATACTGGCTGCAAAGCTATCTGCCGTTAAACAGTTATCCATATGGAGAGATAAAAATGGTGATTTTCAAGTAGAGAAGAATTCAACCCTTATAAACTACACAGCAGGTAAACAGAATTTGTTGGCAGTGAAATATTCCCGTTAGTTCTAGTAGAACAAGGTAGCCAAGCATCAATCAAGATTTCAGTGGTGCTTGTAGAGAGTAGTTGGGTCATGTCACAGACATAAATTGTAAATTATTGTAACTTCATTTTATATAGTTACTCATTACAAAGGAGTTTATTATTATACTAGATTATTGAGGCTAACATCATTAAAATGTAACTGCATGGTGCTTTCTTATATAAGAGGAATTTGACAATAAACTATTTACTTAAGGCATATACTGATAGTATAGCTACTTTCTACTTTTAATTCTTCTGTTGTTTTGATCTAATAATGGCATTTTGGGGGTTCAAAATACCTTTTTTTAGAAACCTTGATACAACCATATGTTGTCTTCAAAATCTTACTTCAAATAAAGCAATAGAGGCAAGTTGGAAGTAAAAGCATGGAATACATAAACAAAATAATAAGGGAATTATGTTGCCAGTTATCAATGGGTTGCCCCTGTGTAACAACATCAGAGTGTTGGCCTCTATTGTCTGTTCTGCAATAATGGAGCTGCACCCAGTAGACATTTCTCTTTTGCACCTGGCAGGGGTTAAGCTTTGTCAGAGAAGGTTTAGGACAAAGGGCCTTCCTTCCTAATTCCAGGGTGCTTCCATTCTTTTCTTTTTCTTTCTCCTGCAGTACAACCAACAGTGGCACAATTCAAGGGTGTCTACAGGGACTCACCCACAGTGGGTGATCCACAGTGGATTCAGTGGATCCCCTTTGATGGCTTAATAAGGAGAATGAGTGGCACCCCTGCAAGTGGAATCCCAGTGAATCCAGTAGGCATCCCAGCCTCAGCCTACCTGCACCTGGGAGGGGACAGGGCTTTCCTGTTTGCCAGTCTCAGCCTGCTGTTCCCTACCTGCTGAGCTCTGCCCTGACCAGGGACCGGTACTGGCCTTGGGAAACATGACAATCTTCTCTACCATCCCTGTGCTGCAATCATTCCTTCTCCAACAAGCCCTGAAGGCAGCCTTGGCGAGGGGGGTCCTCTCCCAAAATTGTTTCTTTCTTAACTACTCTACTGTAATTCTGGGCTATTCTCTATAGTTCCCTTTAAAGGTTTATGGTTAATTGTTCATTATATAAACTGTCCCTGCTCAATCTATTGGTTGGTTTCCGTGTCCTGATTGAACCCTGATTCTTATCATTATATATTATTTTATAGGGTGTTAGTGCTAAGGGGAAAAATGAAAGGAGAACAAGTTGGATAGGGAGTGTCAGGACAAGAGGATAGTTTATATTTTAAATGACATGGTCAATACAGCCTCAGCAAGATGACATTTGAACACAGAATTAAAGATAGTGAAGAAGATGAGGCATGAAATCATCATGTGGAAGAGGATTCCAAATGGAAGGAACATAGAGTGCAAGTCTACAGGTGGGAGAGTGCCTGGCATGTACCAGGAGCATAATGGAGTGCAGAGGTACAGGGGATGACTGGCCAAAGATGATGTCAGAGAGAGTGTGGGACCAACTGTATGGTGCTTGAGGTCCAGCATAAGGACTTGAACTTTCCCCCTGAGAGAAATGGAGAGCCCCTGGAGAGATTTCACAATGTCAGGGTGTGACATCTGGTTTTAAAGGGTCACTCCAATTGGTGCATTGGAGATAGATTGTGGGTCAAATATAGAGGCAGAGAACCCAGTTAGAAGGATACAGTGATAATCCAGGCCAGAACAATGGTGCAATGTGGTCCACCCAGCCATCAGGGAGTAACAGGGTGTTGACTTACATACTCACCGCAAGCAAAGAAAAAACTAGTCAAAGTACGTGATATGATTATTTTGCTAATGATCAGTCTACAAATGCAGTGGGTGAAAGTCCACAAGGCCAGAGAAAAGCAACCTTCGTGTAAAGAAAAATTCTGAGGAACTGTGAGTCACACCACCTGCAACAACCACAGATTCTAGAATTATTTGAGATGCCAGGACAATGAGGAGGGAATAATCTTTTCAACAAGTAGTGCTGGGACAGGTGGATATCCACATGTGAAAGAATAAAGGTGAACCCCTACCTACACCATATACAAAAATGTTACATCTTCTTACCATCAAAGATGTAAATGTAAGACCTAAAACTATAAAACTCTTGGAAGAAAACATGGCCCTGGATTAGGCAGTGTTTTTATAATTATGGCACCCAACACATAAGCAACCAAAGGGAAAACAGATCAATTCAACTTCATCAAATTAAAACTTGAGTGCGTTGAAAGACATGATCAAGAAAGTGAAAAGACAACTCACAGAAGGGGAGAACATGTTTACAGATCTTTACATATCTGATAAGGGTCTACTATTGACAATATATAATACATTCTCCCCTCTCAACAATAAAATACAAATAGCACAATGAAAAATGGGCAATGCATTTGGATAGGCATTTCTCCATAAGAAATACATGCCTGCCTGGTGCTGTGCTGTCACTGCCCGAGGCTGCAGTTCCTGTGCTGGCCATCAGGTGGCAGCCTCCTGTGTCAGTGGTGCCCACTGAGCTTTGTTGGAGCAATTGGAGAAAGGAGGAGTCATGCAGAAGTCATGCTGACCCTCCGCCTGCCTCAGGACCCACTTGCACTTCCTATTACTAGTGTTCCTCTTCACCGACTGAGTGGAGCAAAAGCAGGAAGGAGGGATCCAAGATGCCCCTATTTGTTCATTCGGCAGCTATGTGCCAAGCCCTCACCCTGGGCCGGGAGCCCTGGTGGTCCCAAGGGTGGTACTGAAATCTACCCAGTGGTCCCTGCCCACCAGGAGCTCAGTCTGGAGGCAGATGGACAAAAGCACAAAATCAGAGACACGTGAAAGAGAAGAGCATGAACTGGAATGAAAATAAAGAGTGTCCTGCAGGGAGGGCTGGGGTCTCACTGGGTAGGAGGGTCTGAAAGGCCTGACTGAGGTGACATTTGCTGTGACCAGAATGACAGGAGGACCCAGCGCTGCACTCACCTGTGATCAGCGTGCCAGGGAGAAGGCACTGCTGGTGTGGAGACACCCAGGCAGAAGTGAGTTTGGCCAGAGGAGGTTAGAGAGGTGGGCACTGTGGCTGCAGATAGCCTGGAGGGGATAGGAGGGAGAAGGGCAGGCCAGACCCAGGAACTGGGAGATGGTGTGAGGTGTCTCCTCCTCTCTGAGAACACTGCTCCCCACCCTGCATCTTTAAACCGCAAATATTCTCTCTCTCTCCATCTCTGTGGACCAGGAATCCTGCACAACTGAGCTGGAGCCTCTGCTCATGACGACTTCCATGTTGGGGCTGTGGCCTCCACTGAGGCTGGAACAGGGTGAGATGTGCTGTCAAGCTTACTCTTGTGGGCTCGGTCAGGAGCAGCTTCACTGAGAGCCCGGCTCCTTTCTGTCTGTTGGCCAGGGCACTCCCTTGGTTTTCTTCTATGTGGGCCTCTGCATAGGGGAGCTCAGGACATCCATGTATGTCCCCAGGTCCAGGGGTTAGACAGACTGAGAGAGGGGAACAAGGGAAGAGGGAAGAGGGAACACAAGAGAGCGAGTGAGAGAGAATGACAGCCTCGGTGATGGAATCTGAGAAGGGTCGTCCTGTCACTTGTGCTGGGTCTGTTGGTCAGAAGCCAGTGCCTAAGCAGTCAGTGGTCCACAGGGACGTGTAGAACAGGCAGGGAGATCATCCCTGCAGGGGCACGCTGACCTTGACTAGAGTGTCCTGGTTGCGAAAGGCTCCCTTCCTACCTGGGCTGATCCTGCATTGAGCTCAGATCCTCCTCCTTGGGAGTGTTGCTCATCGTGACCCGGGTGTGCTCTCCCGGGTTCCCTGGGCTCCTGTCTCCTCCAGGAGGGAGATGTACACTGAAGAGGCTGAGGCCAGAGCAAGCAGGGACCACTCCACCCTCCCAGTTCATTTGCTTCCTTCCCCAGGAGGGCCGACTCCTCAGGAGCCTCTCCTCACTGCTCACCATCTTCTCTGCTCTGAGAGCACCTCGTTTCAGCCTCTGAAGAAGACCTGGGGAGAAGTTTGCAGGTGGGAAGGCCTCTCTCCATGGGAGCCCCAGAGTGGACAGGGACCTTCGACAGGGCTGGGCATTGTCCCCTCAGTCAACTTGGACTTCCTGGGAGGCAGCAACACCTGGGGGCAGGGCCTAGGCTGGTGGAAGGTCTCTAAGCTTCCCCACAATGCCCATCTTCCTGGTCTCACCTGATTGGGCACAGGCCTGCACAAGCACACAACATTTCAGACCCCCTGGGGTCATGTGCAGCCCATCAAGGCCACTGTGTCTGTCTCATTGTGTGGTTGTCCGTCTCACTTTCCTGGCTGATTCGCTGCTCTGTTCTAGATCCAACCTCAGGCGGCTGAAAAGTTGACTTGCCACGTCAGCTTGCCACTGAGATGGCTACTGTTTCCAGAAATGCTTAGGGGCCGGGCTTTGTCCACCCATGGCGACATCAAGTGGACAACCTCTGACAGTGAAGCCCCCCCCTTCAGTCTTGCGCCACTCACAGGGCCGTCACACTGAGGGGGTGGGGACGGGACCTGCCCTGGGCCAAAACACCACGACTCTCACTGTTCTTCCCTCAGCTTCAAATGCTCCTCAGTTGGTTGTATGTCTTTGGTCTCTTCCCAGAAGTTGTTTTCTGACAGCGCGTCCAGTGTGATCATGGCTTTCCGGGAAGAGGATTGGCTGAATTCCTCACTCAACCATTTGGTGTGTCCTGCCGCCCCACCCCGATCACTTTCTAAAGGCTCATCCTTTCAGCAATCTGAGGACCCAAGATTGTGAGTCTGTGTCCCGGAGGGATTTTGAGAAGAGCTGGTGGGATGGCAGTATTGCAAAGCATAAAGTCTTGCTTCCAGAAAGCTCTCTGGGATCCTCATCATCTTGCTGTTTTGGAGTCAAAGCCCTGAGGTCTTTAAAAAGCCAGCAATGTTAGAACATGGGCAGGACAAACAAAAGTCTCTGGGCTCCAACACCAACTAAAATATTCTGAATTTCTAGTAACCTGAGACGAGTGCAAAGGAATTGGGAGTATGGAGTAGAGGGGCGGTTTGGGCCAACTACGCATCTGGGAGGAGAAATGCCATGCAGAGCAGCCTTTCTGGGGGCATAAGTGTGGGACATGTGTGCAGACCCCCGCTGCAGACATTGCTGCTGCTGCCCTTCAGTTCCCTCAGCCCACTTGAGTCCCTGCAGTCCCTGGGAGCCAGTCCCCAGCAGGCCCACAGTGTCCCCCTGGAGCACCTGCATCCACTCTCTGCCTGAGGGCTCTCTCCTGCACCGGGAGCTTTCTCTCCTGCAAGCCTGTGCCAGCCTGTAGCACAGAAGCCTTCATGACCCGGGGTAAACCCTCCACCCACAGGGACAGAGCCAGTCCGGGTGGGATCTCGTCTCCCAACAGGACTAGGATGGATGCTCACCTCAGTGCTCCCTCGTCAGGCCCGCACTGGCTCTCCTCCCCCAGGCTCCCTTCCCCCATGGTCTCCCTCGGGCCTCCTCCATCACCTGCAAACAAACCACTTGCCCTTCAACCTTGTCTGCTTTGGGGGCCCAAACCCTGCCGAGGCTCCATGCTGGCTGTGACTTGGAGCAGGTCGTCCAGCCTTCTGGACTTGAGCTTCCTCACCTGTAAGATGGGGACAAAAGGCCTGCCTCCCGGAGTCTTCGGAGGAGACACAGCATGGGAAGATGCAAACCGCTGCAAAGAAAGATGCCAGGTGATCACCCAGTAAAACACCAACCTTGCCAAAGCAACAGGAGCTCGTGAGGCTGAGGGAGGAACGCGGGCAGCCTGTCCCAACAACGTGGAGATTCACTGACGAGTGTGGCCGTGCAGGGTAGGCCCCTGAACAGTGGAAGAGCCATTAACAAGGAGGGTGACAGGACAGAGGCTTCCAAGGAGAAAGATTTAAGTGTTAGAGGATCACAGAGGCCTTAGGAAAATCGTGAGGCCCTGGAACATGTTACTGAAATGCTATTATTGGCCGTAAAAATGTGTTACAAATACCCAGTCCACTCTGGATTACTTCTCATTGGTTGTAGGAATGAGTGCACACTTGTGATTAGAACCCACATTTTGTTAAATATAGGATATCTTTATTTTACTTAACTTTTAATTTTTTTTTTGTCGATGAAGTGCCAAGCATGGGTTTTCTCCGTTCTTTTCTTTGCATGGGTGACCTCTACTTTCAGAAGTGGATTCCTGGTGCTCATCACCACTACTATCCCAAGGGACAGCCCTCTTTCAGGTCACACCGTGGATGTGAGCTCCAGGTGGACAGGGACCACATCGGGTCATACTGGTGAAGTTACAGTGCTCGGCCCATGGCAGGGACCAGAGCGTATTGGGTGAATGAGTGAGTAAACAATGAACGAATGCATGAATGAGTACATGAGTGCAGGAGTGAGTGAGTGAGGGAATGAGTGAAGGAATGACTGGGTGAATGAAGCAATAAGTGAATAAACCACAGCAGCTGGATCCACACAGGAGGAGGCTTTATCTGTGGCGGGCTCACAGGGTGTCACAGCACAAGGCCTAGACGGTGGCATGGAGCATGTCCAGCTCTCCTTCCAGCACTGAGCCTCCGTCACCTGCAACACAGTGTGGTCCTGGTTCTTCTTCAGCTCCACCTCAAACAATGTTGAATGTTCCCGGTAACAGAGCAGCAGGAAGGGAACCTGAGGAGGGACTTCCCAGACCCTGCGCCCTGGAAGACCACTGTGACAGCCTGTCAGGGGGCTCTTAACACGCTCCAGGCACCAGGCTAGAAATACTCAAGCCATTCCTCAGGGAAGTCTCCCAACAGCCCATCAGGAGGCCAAGTCATTTCCTCATTGTACAGATGGGGAAGCTGAGGCTGAGAGCATCACCTGCATCACCAGCTAGAAAGAGGCTGAGCAGGCGCTAGGACCCCTGTTTCTCTGACTTTGGATCATTCCAAACCACTGTCCTGCACTGCGGCCTCCTCGGGCTCAAGGGTCCTGGCCTCCCTGGGGCCTGCACCCTTCTGGCCTCCAGCCATCACTGAACTAAAGGGACAGGGCCACTCCGTCTGCCTGGGGCTGGGTATGGTGGCCGGGGAATGGCCAGCCGTGGGCGCTGTGGGCTCTCCCAGTACCAAGGACCAGCCTATCCCCCCGCAGAGTGAGGTCTCTCTGGGCATCAGGACCAAAAGTTGTCAGAACTTTAGGGAAAAGAGGTCCCTCCCTCAGCATGGGGGAGCCCTTCTCAGGCAGGCCCCATGGGGTCTAAGAGGCACTGGGTTCAAATCCCGGCTCTGCCACTCTGCAGGGCACAGAGGGGGCAAGTCTCTTTGAGCCTCAGTTTCCTCATCAGTGAAATGAAGACAATAATTGATCCTCCCCCAAGGAGTTGTGGGGAGGATTCAAGGAAATAGCTCAAGAGGAGAACAGAGGCCCCGGTAAGTGCTCATCACCGTGAGCTGTTCCTGCTGATGTCACCCCACTGAGAGGCCCCTGGGGCCCTTCGCCTCTGCCCACTCTGATCTCCCACCAGGCATGCCCTACTCGCTCTGACTCCGCTGTTCCTCTGGAATGCCTTTCTCCACCCCATCTTGTCCCACGGGAGTCAGCCAGCCAGCTGGGGATCCAGGACCCAGCCCCATCTCTCCTCCCGTGATTCCTCTTCATTACAGCTAGTAGCTGTTGAGCTCTGAAAAGGTGCAGGACACTCCAGGTGCAGCCTGAGCAAACTTGTCTGACACCACCATGAAAGGTCGGCTGCCACCCCACTTCACATTTGAGGAAACCAAGGCTCCAATGGCAGTTCCTCTCCGAGGTCACCAGGGCTCTCTCGCTCATCCCCACTGAGCAGGGGCCCTCCATCGCAGAGGCTGAATGTGCTGGATATGTGGGCTGGGGCTGGCACAGTGCCTGAGGCAGCCATCACTCCTGGAAGACCCTGAGGTGTGCTTTGGCACAATGACCTTCTCCAAAGCCTCCAGCCCCATGCTCTGACCTTCTGGCACCTTCTATGACACCTCCACTGTGTCTTGTCAAAGTCACTTCTGCTCACACAAGCTCAAGTGGGTCCTGCTGTTGCAACTGAGAACTCCCCCTGGAGGGAGTATCTTCAAGGAGGTCCCTGTGACTCACTGCTCTGTCCTAGATGTGCTTTCCCTACTGAGGATGGGGCTCTCTGCTTGGAGGGAGAGGGAGCAGGCAGGAGTGTCCAGACCCTCATCATCATCTGTCCTGGATGGCAGGCCAGGCTGCTCAGCTCAGGTGAGTTAGGGAGCAGGAGGGGCATGGGCAAGGCCAAAGCGGAGTCAGGTGTGGTAGGGGCGGGGCCAGGGGTGAGGGGAGTGGTAGGGCCAGAAGGAACAGGAGTGGGGCCTTCCAGCTGGGCAGGTCACCCCAGGTACCTTCATCCCCTGCATCCTAGCTGCTCCTCCTTCTCCCTCCCCCCCTCAGGTCTCTGCTTCAGGGTTTCTGGAATCCCCGTTCCCAAACAAGATCACAGCGTAGAAGGAGACCTTGGGTGTCAGACTGTGACCAACACCTTAACATCACGTTTACATTATGAGCCAGAATCTCCACCTCTAGGGATCGGTCCTAAAGAAGTAGAGATTTATGGATGCAGGTGTTCCTTTCAGCATGCTGACGGGAGTGAAAAATCAGAAATGATCCGTGTTGCCCAGCAGAGGCTCTTAGGAAATTCTGAGGCCGACGCAGGGGAGGAAGAGGATTGACTGGCCAGGGTCCAGCCCTGGGGAAATCAGGTTCCAGAAGAGCACACTCCCTGCAGTCCTTCCCACACGATAGCCGCAAGTGCACACCCACACACACTTGCACATAGACATACCCATGTGCATACAGATGCACACAGCTGAATGTGCACATGCACACACGTGCACACACACGTGCATACAAATGCAAAGGACTGAAACGGTGAACACTGCCTATTAAGGGCACTCCTCAGTTTCCACTTAATTCTTAATTCCCTTAGAATTCATTCTTTTACTATAATAAAAGTTCATTGTCTTTGTAATAAAAACTTTTACAAAGAAAAACTAAATAATGTACTTCAGTCCAAAGATGAGTGATAAATGGATAACATTAACCATGTGATTTTATTCTTGTTAGAATTATAAGAGGAATAGAGGCACATTCTATCAAGTTGAAACATCACGCAGGCCCCTAAAGGAGAAGAGAAGCGAGTGGGAATTCCCATCCCCAGAGGTGAACCCCGTGGACGATTTGGTGCGTATCTCTCTGGCTTTGTCTCTCTCTTTCTGTCTGTCTCTCTCTGTCTCTTGCTCACACACAGATTCATTTTCATAGATGCGTGTCTCCCGGCTGATATCACATATACGTGGTCTTACAGATGGGACAGATGGAGCCCATCTCCTCGCCATGGACAGTAGCATTCCTTCCAATTGCTTGCTATTGCAACCAGTGCTGTGATGAATAGTCTGGAAAATACATCTTTGAAAAGTTGGGCAGGAATTTCTGTGGGATGAAGTCCTGGGATCAGCACCGCCAGTACAGGCGTGCCCCTGGGGACAGCGATGGGTCCTGCAGGCTGGTCCCCAGAGAGGAGTGTCCTTTCACACTTGTCTCTAGGGGTCTACTGGGGCCTCTGCTTCCTCACATTGTCACCAGGGCTTGTCGTCACCACATTGGACCCCTGCTCATCTGATGGGGCCCAGTGCCCTCTCCACAGTGTCTCCATGTGCGCGTCTCCTCCTCGGGGAGCTCAAGCATCTCTGACACATGCTGCCCCTGTGTAGCGCCTCTTGTTGGCGTTGAATGTGTTTGCTCTTTATCTCTTTTTAAAACTCTGACTTTTGAGCATTTTTTTGGACCACAAGGAGGCGTAACCTTTCCCTCGCCTTGTGTTATGAGGATACGTTCCAGTTTATGGTTTGACTTTCCAGCTTTCAATCCTTTTCTTGTTTTTGTTTTGGCCGCACGAAGAACAACGCGTTTCGTGTGTGGCTTCTGGCTCTGGTGTCCCACTTAAAACAACAGTCTGTACCCCAAGATTATGCACATATTTACCAAAAGGGCTTTCTTTGATACATCAAGTCTAGACTCCATCTGGGATTTTCCTATCAATTTAGAGAAATTCTATTTCAAATAAAAACAGAAAAGGAAAAGCTATCAGGCCGTGTGAAAATGAGTGGGCAGACACAATGGCCACCTACGGCATGATTTCACTTATAGGAAACATCCAGAACAGATTAAAAAAAAAAAGTGACAGAAAACAGATCAGGGGTTGCCAGGGCCCGAGCGAGAAATGGGGAGTGACTGCTTTTAGAATAGGGTTTCCTTTTGGAGAATGAAATATTCTGAACCCAGACAACGGTGATGGATGCACAGCATTGTGAATGTACTTGATGCTCATGAAGTGTACAATTTAAAATGAAAAACAGTAAATTGTTAAAAGATGAAAGTTAAATTTATTTTAAATATTCAAGATATAAACAATAAAAACAAAGCAATGAAAGGAACCAAGAAAGAAACAAATACAATAAGCAGGGTGGGGAAGGAAATGTGTGGTAATGGAGCAGGTGGAACAGGTGTGATTGGAGGTGCTAATGAGGGAGGTTCGCGAGCCAGATCTCCCAGGCCGCAGAATTTGGCCTCAGCTGCCTCCCTGTCTCCTGCAGGCGCCTGTGCAGGGGATGGCTCTCCCTGCACGGAGGCTGGGGCCTCAGCTGCCTCCTGTTCTCCTGCAGGAGTCTGTGCAGTGGATGGCACTCCCTGCACAGAGGCTGGGGCCTCAGCTGCCTCCTGTTCTCCTGCATGAGCCTGTGCAGGGAATGGCTCTGCCTGAGTGGAGGCTGGAGCCTCAGCTGCCTCTCATTCTCCTGCAGGAGGCTGTGCAGGAGATGTCTGTCCCTGCACGGAGATTCGGGCCACAGCTGCCTCCCTGTCTCCTGCAGGAGCCTGTGCAGGGGATGGCGCTACCTGCACGGAGGCAGGGACCTCAGATGCCTCCTCGTCTCCTGCAGGAGGCTGTGCAGGAGATGGCTCTCCCTGCACAGAGGCTTGGGCCTCTTCTGCCTCCTGGTATCCTACAGGATCCAGGGTGCGCCATCCCCCTGTACAGGGGATGGCGCACCCTGCTTGGAGCCTGGGCCCTCAACTACCTCCTCTTCTCCTGCAGGAGCCTGTGCAGGGGATGGCTCTCCCTGCACAGAGGCTGGGGCCTCAGTTGCCTCCTGGTCTCCTGCAGGAGACTGTGCAGGGGATGACTCTCCCTGCACGGAGGTTGGGGCCTCAGCTGCCTCTTGGAGTCCTGCAGGCGGCTGTGCAGGAGATCTCTGTCCCAGCATGGAGGCAGAGATCTCAGCTGCCTCCTCATCTCCTGCAGAAGGCTGTGCAGGGGATGGCTCTCCCTGCACAGAGGTTTGGGCCTCTTCTGCCTCCTGGTATCCTACAGGAGCCAGTGCAGGGGATGGCGCACCCTGCTTGGAGCCTGGGCTCTCAGCTGCCTCCTGGTCTGCTGCAGCACATGGTGGATATGATTGTTCTCCCGGGATTGAAGCTGGGTCCTCTGGTGGCTCTGAGGGTTTTATCACTGCCACTGCAGACCCTCTCCCTGTAGCTGCTGATCCAGTCCTGTGGGACACCGGCGCCTCCATCGGGGAGATGGATGGAATATCCCCTTCCACCAGCTCCACGCTGATCTCCTGTCTGGAGCTCTGCAAAGACAGTGACTGGCTCTGTCCCAGAGGCATCAGAGCCCTGCCCAGCTGTCTTTGCTGCTGCTTCTGCCCTCTGGACCTAATTCTCCCAGATCAGGCACATACCTGTGTCTGCACAGTATTCCACCCCTGAGGAAAAACATACACATCAGGGGCTTGTGATAAACCTCAGGCAGAAGGGCGCCACCCCAGCACTCCACGTCCCACCCAGCCGGCCTTGACCTGGGCTTTGAACCTGACCGACCCCCCCCCAGGCTTCTAACACCTCACCGACTGCTCCTGCTCACGGTGGTCCACCCACATGAACCCGCCCTTCCAGGCACACATGAGGAGGGGATGTAGGGCTGCCGTGATGGGACCACAGTGGTAGCCTGGTTTGGAATGGCCTTCCCTGAGCCTCCCGATGTTACCTTTCCATCCTTCCGGGGAAATGGCCACAGCCGTCGACCGTTTGAGGGGCACCAGCATCTGCATCGGTGTTTGGGGGCTTTCCTGGGGCTCCGGCCCCTGGGCATCGGGAAGCAGCAACTAAACATGTTGCTCCTTCTAGACAAGTGCTAGACAAGTGAGCTCACTTGGGGGCTGTGTTTAGGATGTGGGTGCCTAGTTACCAGGGTTCCAAGTTCTGTTGGGCTCTGTGAGGTCACTTCCTGGGATCCCCTTACCTAAGCTTCCTCCTCACACAAGACCTTCCTAAGGGTCCCCCGGGCTGCTGACTGCTCACTCTCCATCTCCACACCCTGTCCAGACACAGTCACACCAACACAGTCCACCCCACAGCCTCTGGGGAGGTCTGGACACAACCAGGGCCCCAGCTTTGAGGACACAGAGTTGAATTCAGTCCCGCTCCTGCTTCTTGCCAGTGATGTCACCCTGGACAACCCTGTGCCTCTCAGGGCCTCCCCCGTGTCCCTGTCTGTGTAGTGGGGGTCATTCTAACATCTATTTCCTAGGGATGTCATCAGGTGCATAGACCTAGAGATCCCTTCAGAGCCTGTGAAACCATGGGCTGCTCCCACACGTAGCTCCTGCACAGACTTTGCAGTGCAAGGATGACAGAAAGGGCTGGCTGTGGCAGAGAATACAATGCAAAGAGGCTTCGGTCTGCTGGGCTTCTGGGAGAGGCACTTCCTCTCTTGCCTGTTTCCCAGTGTCCCTAGGGAGGGTTGAAATGAAATGACGTTCAGACATCATCTCCTTCTGGCTTGCAACCCTCCAGGGCCTCCTGTTCTGTTTAGACTCAGGTCCAAGTGCCTGAGTGGCTGTCATCTCAGCCTATGTGGTGGGCAGCCCACACAGTAGCCCCAGCGTTCCCACTTCCTAGGCACACATCCTTTGTAATCCCCGCTCCTCGAGGAGAATGGACTTTGCGGCTGGCTTCTAACCAACAGAATAGGGCCGAGTGATGGGATGTCACTTCCATGGTCGGTTTAATGAAAAGTCTGTGACTTCTGCCTGTTTCTGTCTTTCCTGTGTTCATTCTATCTCTCTGTCTCTATCTCTCTCCCTGTCTTTGTCTCTCTCTGTCTCTGTGTCTCTGGCTTTCTGTATCTCTCTTGGTCTCTCCCTGTCTCTCTGTCTCTCTCTTTGTCTCTCCTCTCTGTCTCACTGTGTCTGTCTGTGTCTCCTCTTTTTGTCTCTCCTACCCATCTTTCTATCTCTGTGTGTCTCTGTCTCTCTTTCTCGCTCTCTTTCTGTCTCTCGGATCCACTATTCAGGAGAAGCCAGATCAGATATTATGAGCTTCCATCCCTATGACACCCCCAAGTGCAAAGAACTGGCAGAGGGCCCCGGCCCACAGACAGAAAAGGCCTGAAACCCCCCATCCAAACTGAATCCTACCACTGCTCCGATACTTCCGAATGATCTCCGAGATGGCTCCTGCCTCTATCGACCTTCAGTTGAGAACACAGCCCCAGCCTCCTGCTAGACCTTGACAGGGAGCCTCCCAGCTGACCTGAGCCTGGACCCTGGTAGAGACATTGTCAGATGCTCAATGACAGGTCTTGTAAGTGCTAAGTGAGGCTAATGCTGTCACCCAGCATAGACAGCTAGTACCTCCTTCCAGGCCTGGGTCTGGCCCTGCCATCCTCTCTCTCTCACTTCTCTCCTCCCCAGCTCACTCTAGCCACACTGGCTCTTTTCTCACCTCCTCTCTCGTCAAATTCTCTTCTGCCTCCAAGTCTCTGTGCCTTTGAGCTTCCCCCCAGCATGCTGTTGGCAGACAGATGCAGGGCTGGTTCCTCTTGTCCTTCTGCTCAGGGCACAAATGTCCCCAGGGAGGCCCTTTACACCCACCTAGGGGCTCCAGGCCCTCCCTCCTCCAGCACCCTGCTTCATTGCCCTGTAGCACCTGCTCTTCTTTTTCACATGGATTTGTTCATGATTTTGTCCCTTCCACCTCCAGGGTGTGAGCTCCTGGAGGGCAGGGACCATGTGGGTGCTTTCAGCACTACCCTCAGGACTAACATGGGCCCTGCTCAGAGTGAGTGCTGGGGCCACAGTAGCTGAAAGAATCATGAGAGGATCTCAGAACCCTCCCACCTCTGAGCAGCTCCCATTGTGAACGTGGATGCCAGTAATCAAAGGTTGCTTTGGACAGGGGAACACCCAGAACGAGGCCTGGGCGTCCCTTCCCTGCTCCACTTGCTCCATTGAGCACGAGTGGACACAGAACACCTCTGGTGGTCAGCCCTAGCCTTGCAGCCCCAGGCAGGAAAGCAGAAAGCAAAACACACACATTTCTTTGTTTGGGGTCCTCAAGATAGTGGTTCCCCCAGGGCCGAGGGTGCAAAGGATCAGGACCCGTGGGCTCCAGGAGAGATGTGAGGGACCTCAGAATCCTCTCTTGCTCCCCACTTTCCTTACACTGGCCCTGGCGTGTCCCGTTGACTCACAAGGCATCCTCATCCCAGCCAGGAAAATGACTCCACCTCACTTCCAAAGGAGGACCCCGAGGCTCCAACAAGGATGACCTTGTCCCTGGTCCCCGGACAAGTCGACCAGTGCTCTGCCATGTTCTGCACTGCCCGCGGCCCCAGTCCCCAAGCTCTCAGGCTGCCCTCTGCAAAGCAAGATCTAGAAGGAATGGAATGCATTTTACAACGACTCAGAGAACAGTGGGTCATGGATGGAGAATGAAGGTCAAGAGACTCTTCTACAAGCCTGTGAGACCCTTAGAGTCACCCCATCTATGCATCCCAATTTACAGAGGCCGAAGATCAGGCCTTCTCTCATGTAGCCCCTCCCCCCTAGGGGGGGGTCATATCCTAGTTCCCGGTGCCCAGAGTGGTGGACACAGGACACCAGACCTGGTTCTCTGCAGGCTGCTCTAGGGATGGCCCGAACCCCTGCATCCCCCTGTGCACCTTGGGGACCCCCTGCCCACCAGTCTGGCATCTCTCCCCTTCATGCTATGGGCCTGGGCATGTGGCTAGGGTACCGGATGCCCCTGCCCTATGGCAGAGCAGCCTCCAACCTCTTTCTTCCTTCCTCCTGTCACCTCCCCAGTGTGCACTTCCCTTCTGACACAGGGCTGGGCAGTCAGAGTGTGTGTTGTGTGTATGCTTGTGTGTGTGAGTGCGTCCACGTGGGGATGCATAGAGGAAAGGGCCCTACATGGGGGACGTTGGCAGGGGTCCCCCAGGATCTTAGGAGCTCTCATTCCCAAAGCAAACCCCTTGGAAGTGTTGAGGCTGACCTAAGAGCTTGGAATGCTCTCTTCTCCTCTGGACTTTGCCCACCTCGTGGGCCCAGGGCCTGTCCCTGCTCCTCCTGGCCTCAGTTTCCCAACTATACTGTGAGGGTTGGACATGGAGCAACATCAGCCCCGATGAACATGGACATGACCCAGGATCTCTGCCCGCGTGAGTGTGGCAGGGATATCCTCATGGTCTCATAGGCCTCTCTCCTGTGGGGCAACCAGGCCTCCTGTCCACGGTCAGACACACAGAGGGGCCCTGCAGACAGCACTTCTGGGTGACACAGCCCGCAGCACACACGTGTAACACAACGGTCCCCTGACATGGCTGCTTTCGTCTGTCCCCTCCCAAGCCAACTGCTCGGTGACCCTCACATCCCCTACGTACCGGGAACACGCCACACAAGCCAGGTGGGCCACACGGTGCACAGTTGAGTAGGTTGGACATCTGGGGATGTGAGAGTCACTGAATATACACCGACCTCACTGTACTGGTCCACAGACTGCATCCCAGGGTCCAGCTCCATGCATGGCTGGTCCTGTGGACACGAAGACAGTGGTGGACACAGACCCTGGGCAGGGAGAAGGCCAGGCCACTCTTTTCCCTCCTCCTCTACACCCCCTCCTGGCCACATGAGGTCCAGCCAATCCCTGCCTGCAGCCCTGGCGGGTGTAGGAGGAGCTGAAGGGAGCCCAGCTGGGCAACTATTGGAGGGAGTTACTGTTATTAGGAAGCCCCCTGGGTGCTGAGTTATTAAACCCCATTTTACAGATGACCAGTGGTACCAGCGTTCAAGGTCACTCTGCTCTAAGTGACCAAGTCCAGACGTGAACAGGGGACTAGACATCCTTACTTTTCACTACCATTGAGCCCAGCATTGACCATCGAGGCCTTGTCCTGCGTTGGGTCTCCTCCAGCCAGGCGACCTCCTGAGTCCAAGCACTTTGGGCACCTTCTTCTCCCTGCTTGAATCCCAACACACCCTCCTGAGGTCAGAGTCACTGACCCCATTTTTCATGGAGGAAACTGAGTCTCCGAGAAGACACCACATGAACTTGCCTGTCACAGGGCTGTGAGGTGACCCAGGTGTGGGTTTGACGCCAGGTCAATCTGCCTCTAAAGGCTCTGCTAGCACAGGAGCCTGAGGAGGTGGCCTGTGAGCCCAGCACAGAGGTGAGTCCATCCTGGATGGGGGCTCGGGAGAGGGGCACTGCAGGCTAGGAGCTCTGAAGGGGGCAGGGGCTTGGCAGGGTCCTTGGGGAGGAAGGCTCTAGGGAGGGTGGGGTGCGGTGAGGGGTGCACTCTGGGGATGGTGTCTGGACCAGATCACCCATGGCCGTGACGCAGGCAAGGAGTCGGGCCTCACTACAGGTTGCGTGGACTTGAACGAGCAGTCTCATCAGAGACCCAGGCGGTTAGGACCTAGATTTGGAGGGAGCTTGGTGGGCACCTTATCCACCTCCACTCAAGCCCAGATCCCCAAGAACCAACAGGATGAGAAGGCTGCTTCCATTTCCTCCCATGTACAGTGGGCACTGTGGCGGTCGCCTACCTTCTGCCTGGGCTGGGGATGCTGCCTGGAGGGCCCAGAGAGGGCTTCTTGTCAAAGTAGCCATTCAGGACAGGTCTGTGCTCAGAGAGCTCTGAGTGATGGGACCAAGGGCATGTCCCACCAGTGGGCTAAAAAGACGCTCCTGTCCATGTCGCTGTTGTTTATTGCAGGTGGACAGGGATGATGCAGCATCACCCACTGGCTGGATGCAGAGGGCCAGCGAGGAGCTATGGTTGAAGAGCCTGAGACACAACGCTTGTGTGTGACCAAATCTGCCATGGGTGTGGTGGAGGCTGAGGAGGAAGAGGTGCTGCTGGAGGCCAAGATGAAACCAGAGACCATCGGGGACCAGGGGGCGGTTGATTTCCATAACTGTGGGGGATGGCATGATCAGCAGAGTCTCTTGACCCGGCAGGACACCCTAGGCCGGCATCCAGCTCCTGGGCTTCTTGGCCCCTTTGTAGGTGTCGATGGGGAACAGTGGTCCCGGGCAAGAAGGGACTGGGAATGGGCTGTCAGGGAAACTGTGTAGGGCAGCCACCTTCTTTTCCTTGAAATCAGGGGACTCTGGGTCAATACTCATGTTGCTCTCCTCCACCTTGGAGCTGGAGGAACCAGCCAAGTGCTCGCTGAGCATTGGACAATGTCCCTGCCACTGATGTCCTGGCCCCACCTGAGGTGTCCCAGCACTTGGAGTGGGAGCTATCCCTGGTCCTGAAGCCTGTGTTGGGGCCTGGATGCTTGGAGGCTGGATGGAAGGGCTGCATTTGCAGAGGTCACGCCCCCTGGGTGAGTGGGGACTCTGGGACACCTGAAGTCACAGATGCAAGTGACCCACACCTGGGAAGGTGTGAGGGAGGTGCACAGAGGGCAGTGCCTCAGTGGCAGGCAGGGCTTCATGCCCATGGGCAGCACTGCTTGACAAAGGTCAGCTAGTCCTTTGGACCCTAGAGGGCAGAAGGCACCTAAGGCTGCCAGTGGTCCACGGGAGGCCAGGACAGCCTGCTGACTGGCAGGCATCAGGCCTGCAGCAGGAGAGGTTCAGGGTGAAACTGCTCCTGGGTAGCCTGGGCCAGCAGGTTGGACAGAAAAGATGGCCACTTGTTTTTTGTCACTCTAGTCTGTACGTGATCGTCTCTCCAGCTAGCCAGACCCTGGGGAGGGTGGCCTGTGGCTGAACAGCACTAGGGACTGAGGAGAAGGTGCCCTTGGCAATATCGAGTCCCTCTTCTTCATGTGAAGCAGGGTTGAGCTGGCTCCATGCCTGACCTCACCCCCTTGGTGACAGTGGGCTTCTTCAGGTCAAAGTCATACTAGGCATCAGGTTCATGGCACTGAACACATTGGCATCCTCAGGGGTCTTCAACATGGAGGGGAGGGGCCAAAGGAGTGTTGGCTGTGCTCAGGACAGCCATACCAGGGACAGGGAAATGCACAGAGAGAGGAAGCAGATCAGTGCTTGTCAGGGGGTGGGAGAGTGGATATGGGGGCATGGCTGCTTCATGGGTACAGGGGTTCTGGTGGGGTGATGCAATGATCTGGAACTAGATAATGGTGACTGTACACAGCATAGAGGATGTAGTTAATGGCCGGCCCTGAATTGTACAACTTTAAGTGATGAAAACACTAAACTTTATTGAATCTAAATTGGAACACACAAAACATAAGAAATCATAAAACATAGAAAAGGGAAAAGACATCCTGCCCTCACAGGCAAGGTGAAGGACAGCTCTGGGGTGGAGCTGGAGCCGGCCGGGCCTTAGTTGCTGACGAAGAGGGTGGTGCTGCAGCTGCCGTAGTGCTGGAGCCACTGCTGTGGCTGATGCTGGAGATCCCACCAGCTCTGGCTATGCAACTGGCCCAGGAGCTGGACCTGATCTGGGGCTGGAGCTGGGTCTGTCTCAGGTGATGGTGCTAGACCTGCCTCTAGAATTGGCTCCAGTGCTGAGACCGACTCTAGCTCTGCATTGTTGACAGATTTGGTGCAGGAGCCAGTGATGGAAATGGCTGCTGCTCTGGAGCTGGTCAAGTGTGGGAGCTGGAGGGAGCTCTCCTTCTGGAGCTGGCCGCAACTGAGCTCTAGAGCTGGTGCCAGAGCTGTCACTAGTCCACAGCTGGAGCAGGATCTGGTGCTATGTGGCTCTAACTTTGTAGGTCGAGGTAACTCTGGCTCTGCTGCTGGTGACCGAGCCTTCTCTAGCTCCACAGCTGGTAAACAGCATGTCGTGACCTTTGGATGGGGTCAGTGACATCACCAACCAATCACGAGCTGTCCATCAGATGGTGGGAGCACTCCAGCAAATAACATATATTACATTAGTGTTATTTCATCTCCGTTCTAGTTACATATTTATTTTAAATATACTTAGAAGGAGAATAGGATAATAGAAACCATTTATTCTTTGCTCAGATTTAACAGAGCACACCTTATTGATGTCGTTTTTTAAGAAATATTACATACACAGTGGAAGGCACCATTCTTCTTCCTCTCTCTTTCCTCCCCAAAGGTAACTACTGTCTTGAAGTTAATATATGTATTCTATACACATTTTCTTTTGAAAAAAGACAGTTGTCCCCAATTTGCTGAGATTTTTTTATGTGTCTATCAAAGATATGTTTCTGAGCAGATGCTGTTAAAAACTTTGTCCTTTCAAAATAAAGATGACAAGTCAACCATTAGTTGAGAAAGTACCTGCTTTTTAGACATCATTTTTTAAAGAGAGGTTTGAAAATATCTCCATCATGTTACCATTGATCCTCCCTATTTGGAAGAGTTACATTCTATCAATTTTTAGCAAACACTGCATGAGCCAGACTGAACCAGTGCTCCTAGAGGAAGGACAAGGTTAGATTTCTGCAGCCTTTGGTCGTGACATATTTGGGAACCTATCAACACATAGCCTTGTTTTATGTTTGTCTCTTTTGAAAAGATCTTATTTAGTATAGACTGTAGACACATTATTTGAACTCCCAGCCAATATCACTATCCATAACCCATGCCTGAAGGAATCTCATCTAACACAAGTGTTTTCTACATACGGCCCATCACAGGCTTCTTGTGCTTAGGAACACTACACAACACTTCAGCACTATGCGGATCATTACAAAGAGGAAAAACAGCAGCAAGAAGCAAAAAAGGTGAAAAATGTACCATTTATAATTTTATTTATTTATTTTTTCCCCCAAAGCCCCAGTAGATAGTTGTATGTCATAGCTGCACATCCTTCTAGTTGCTGTATGTGGGACGCGGCCTCAGCATGGCCAGAGAAGTGGTGCATTGGTGCGCGGCGGGATCCGAACCCGGGCCGCCAGCAGCGGAACGCGCGCACTTAACCGCTAAGCCACGGGGCCAGCCCCTGTACCATTTAATAGACCAGGAAAAGGACACTTGTTGACCTGAGAGCTGAAACAAGAGTGTCACCTTGTTCTACCTCAGCCGGGAATGTGCGCCTCAGGCAACTCCAACTTTCTGCCACTCTGCACCCATCCAGGAATTACTAGGAAAAACACAGTGTGTGTTGGGTTTGGATTCACCTGTAAATTTTAGTGACTAGGTGAATTCACGAATATCAAATTACTGAATAAGGAGGATTGACTCTGTTCTGTTGCCAAAAACAATGAGTGTATGAAACTCATACTTCAGAACTTAAACATGGAAAGCTTTCTAATCTGCTTTAAAATCTACATGAAGAGTTTCATTGTTTTGAGCCATTTGTTAAAAATGTCAAAAACATCTTCTGATTGGTTTAAAAGAACAACTGATTGACCTCAGGAATGGCTGTGTGTACTCACCATCTCTGATTTCTCTCATTCTCTCTTGAACCCATTCCAATGAACCCCCACCACTCCACTACAACTCTTTTTGCCAAGGTCACAAGTGACCACCACATTGCTAAATCCTACAGTCATTTGTCAGTCTGTGATTTACTTGATCTACCAGCACTTGACATAACTATTCACTATGTATGTTAATAAAGTCTGGTAATAGCCAATAAATGATTTTGAGACAATCAGATATTCATTTGACAAAACATTAATAAATATTCTATTTGGTCTCATACCACTCCTTAAAAATCAACTCCAAATTTGAATATAATAAACAATAAAAGTGTAATGAATATTAAAAGTATTAGATTGTTTTAAAAAGATTATAGAACATCTTTATATCTTGGATAATAGACAGTCTTGCTAAACGAGACTCAGAAAGCAGAACTCTAGTCGATAAGATTCATAAAACTAACTACAGCAAAATACAACTTTGTAAGACCAAAGGCACCGTAAATTAAGTAAAAAAACAGAAGAAAACACTCCAACATGTAATCAAGGGTTTCTCTGCAGACTATATGAAGAACTCCTGTAAACTAATGAGAGATAAACCATCCAGTGGAAGTGTGGCAAAGGATACGAACAGCCAAACAATTCTCAGTGGAGGAAATATGAAATTCCAGTAACCAAGAAGTGTTCAACCTTCCCAGAGATGACAGAAATACAAAATAAATCAACAAAGAGACATGCCTTAGATATCAGATTGACAAACATTTACAAAGTTTGTTTCAGGTGTTGGTTACATGGAAAAATGAATCCACTCATACAGTACTGAAGCACAACTTTTGGAGAACAAATTGAAAATACCTGTTGAGTTTTTCAAATGAGCATTTTCTATGACTCAGCAGTTCGTTTATTAGTATCTGCCCAGGAGATACCTTCACACAGATACAAAAAGAAACATGTATAAGAATATTATTCATAATATTGTAATAGCAAAAAATGGGGACAACCCAAATGTGCACCAAAAGAAGAATGGTTCAACAAGACGTAGTTTGTTCATAGTAACGTGTCAGAGTGACAAAGAATGGAGTAGATCCAAGCAAATTGTTACAGAATTATCTCCCATATAGTTTTGGGTGAAAAGAGGAGGCTGCAGAATGAGGTGCATATTATACCATTTTCTTTAAACACACAAAACAAAAAGAAAAGAATATTTTTTCTACAGCAACAGATACATGTGGGGCTGTGGTTAAAGGAGCCTTTAGCTTGATCCATATATAACTATAGTGTTTTACAAAGGTACTGCTTCATATATTATTTGTATAATGAAAAATTAAAATACATAAGACTAATTAAGTTCATTCTTTCCTACTAGAGAATTTCAGCTACCCCAAAGTAACTAAGAAATCAGAACAACCACAGGAAAATGTCAGCATAGGTGGGGGACAACTGAGCTTGGCTAACATGAGCAGACATTTTTCACACATTAGGGGAGCAGATATTTTGCTGTAGGACCATCTTTGCCATGCAAACCTTGGGACAAAAGTGCAAGTATTTGCCAGGATACAGCCAAGATATAAAACCAACAAGATCTTGAAAATAAAATGGAAAAGCCCAGTTGTCACTCTAAATCTACCTCTTCATTAGCCAAAACCAGCTTTGAAGCTGTTTTAGCCTGTTTCTCCACGAACAAGAGCCACAAAATTGACGGGCCAGCATCACCACCTCGTGGCTCTGCTTCCCGTTGCAGGGTTCATCACCATACCCTTTGGCCCCCAAATCTCAAACCAAGAGTTCTGTCTTTTGGATATCCCTTCAAAGTTAAATGTTTTAGAAATACAAGAGACTCAAGTAGGGTTATGGATTTTTTAATTCTGACAAGGCAAGATTTTTTAAGAGACTACTATCTATCATCATTGCCAGTTTGTAAAAGAACAGCTATTTAAAACCAAGAAATCAGAAAGGCCATAAACTCGTATCAGAAGACAGTCCTGCTTATCAAAGAACAGTTGAAAGTGGTATACACATTTCATAAATACGTAAATATCCCATAACTATATTAATAATTGTGATCATTAGTTAGGCTGTTAAATAGGTCAACTTCACCAGGCCATGAGGTGCCCAGATCTCTGGCTAAACGTTATTTCTGAGGGTGTCTGTAAAAGTGTTTCTGGAAGAGATTAGCAGTTGAATTGGTGGGCTGAGTAAAGCAGATTGCCCTCCCTGTTGTGTGTGGGCCTCATCCAACCTACTGAGGGCCTGAACAGAACAAAAATGCCGAGGAACCTTGAATTATCTGTCTCTCTCTCTCTCTCTCTCTCTCTCTCTCTCTCTGCCTGAAGGTTTGAGCTGGGACATCAGTCTTCTCCCGCCCTTGAACTGGAACTTATACCATTGTTGTTCCTGATTCTCAGGCCTGTGGACTCAGACTGGAAGTACACCTCCAGCCTTCCTGAGTCTCCAGCTTGCAGACGGAAGGTCATGGCACTCTTATATCTCCTAGTTGTTCTGTTTCTCTGGAGAACGCTGATTAACACAACCATATTTACATACTTCTCCTTTATCAATGTGTGTCTCAGCTTTATCAATAAAGGCAGAGCTGGAGACAAGGTCTTGTACATAGATACTTAATTTGGGAGGTACCAGGAGTGAGAGAGCAGGGAGAGGTCATGAGTAATACTGTCCTTCTCATGGAGAGGCAGCCTTCCTTTGATCCTCATTGATCAGACTGGCCAGACGGCTCTGTTGGGTTCCAGGCACCCCCAGGAAACCACTGCTTGTCTGTCCTCACTCCTCCTTGTACATGGCCTGAAAATTGGCTCAGAGAACTTATGCAATTCACCAGAGATGTACTCAAGTCGGCCTGGCAGAAGAGGCATTGAAAAACAGGCTGACACATGTTCTGGTTCCTTTTACATCAGATTTTATTCTTCCCTTTACTCACTTATTCTTTCAATAAAAAATGTATCAATATCTACCATGTCTTAATAATGATAGCAACATTTATTGAGCGCTTACTATATGCCTGGTACTGTTACTGCTTTATAGGTATTATTTCATTTAATCCTCACAACAGTGTTATGAGGTAAGTGCTTTTAGTATCCCCCATTTTACAGATAAAGAACAAAACACAGAGAAGTTAAATAATGTGCTTGAGGCCACACAGTCAAGAAATGGTGACGCTCAAATATGACTCGGGAGTTTGGGCTCCTTCCTAACTGCCAGATGTCAACTGTGTTTCAGCTGCTCTGCTTCCAGGTTTCAGGCTCATGATGGGGCATAGAGAGAAAGAGAAGGCACACCGGGAGACAGGTGGGTGCCATCCCAACCCAACACAGTAAGTCGGATGGAAGTGGGCACCCAGGTGCCATCGGAGCATGGAGGGGTACTCTCACCCCAGAAGTTGGGGCCACTGAGCTGACTCTTGAAGGACAGAAAGTGGAGAAGGGGCGATGTAAGTTGGGGAGGAGTCCAGGCAGCAGAAATAACAGAAGAATACCACTGGGAACACCACAGAAGTGCAATGGTTTCAAATTTCAGTGCACACGCTCAGATGGCAAACCATGCCATTGCCTTTTTTCTTTGGGACCTTAAAGTCTATTAGGATCCCCCATTCTCTAGGTGTCAGAAATAATCTCCTTCAATTCAGAGGCTGAGTCCACCCTGGCCCTGGGACTGTGTCCTCAACTGGGGGCTTCTGTGGGGCCATGGTATGTATCTGCATGGAGGACAAAGGTGGAGAAACCATCGTTACTCATCATCAGTCCACATGTTTCTGCTGACACTGCCCACAAGAGGTCCTTGACACAGAATACCGACTTGCTTAGTAAGCCTGTCTTATCTCCTGCTTCCTTGACCTTCTGGCCTCCTTCAGTGATGGCTCTCTGCTCTCCTTCACTGACAAGCTTCTCCAAAGACTCTCATCACCATGTCTCCACTTCTTCCCCTCCCAGTCTTCATTCACTATTCAACACACAGTGATGTGTATTCTGTTCCTACAACACACCCAAAATGTTCTGCTAAGATCGCCACTGGGCTCCACGTTGCTAAATCCAATAGATGCTCTTCTCTTCATCTTAGCTGATTTCCCGGCTATATTCAACTTTCATGACCCAACACTTTCTTACTTTTCTTTCTACAACGTTGACCACCTCCAAAAGTCATCCCTGATTTTTCTCTCATCTCCTTGATTTTACCTCTCCCCAAACATTTAATCTATCAAGTTCTATCAATTGTATTGTCAAAAATTACACATCAAGTCTATCAACTTCTCTGCAGTTCCGCTGCTAACACAGTGGCATATGCTACAATTCTCTCTCCCCTGGATGAGTGAAACAGTCTCTTCACTCATCTCTCTGCTTCCACACTTGCCTCCAACAATCCAGTCTCTGCACAGTAGACGTGGCATCCTCAGTTCTGTGCAACATCTCATCATGTCTGGCCCCAGGAAAATTCAGTTCTGTTTTTCTTATGAAAATCTTTGGTTTTGTAAAATATCCTTGATGTTTTCTGGCATATAGTTTTATTTATCTTCATTTTTACTGTCAAAAGACACATATAATCACACACACACAGAAACTCTCATTAAGGGCCTATTACTTGTAAATCATTAGCTTGATATAGTGAGACATAAAAAGTAACCTCATTCTTTTAAAAAATAACTTGATAACAGGGACTCTGGCTTAAGGAGCTCATGAATTGTTTGGAGAAAAAATAAAACAATGAAAATGTAAGCAAAGAGAAAAAGGTGTAAACAACAGTCCACCATAAAATATCATCACAAGATGGCACAAGATTAGTTGCCAAATTAAATATGAACAAATTATTTGCTACAGAAATTCACAGGAAGGAAAATACTGGAAGCTGGACTGGAAAAAAAAAACTTCAGGGAAGACAGAAAATAAATTTGAATTGGCCCCTGAAGAATGAGTAGGATTTATAAAAGCACAAAGAATTAAAAAGTCATAAAAGCTCAAGTAAACTAGTTTTGCTAAAGAAGAAAGTATGGTTTACTGAGTCATCAGAAAGAAGGCTCACACCAGAATGAGGTCAGCTCAGCGAGGACCATGAATGCCAGGGTGAGAAGTCTGACTGATTTTATAGGCAATGAGAGCCACTTAAGCATTCGATGTAGAGCTTCCCATGATCAATGTGGTACTTTAGGAAGATTATTCTGGCATGGTGTGAGACTGAAGGATGAGAGGAAGCTGTCACTAATCCACTTAGCCTCCCTATAGGGAGCTCTCATTTTTTTTTACATAAGCTTTGTGAACAGTTATCCTCCAACAACAGTTTCTGGATGAGCATCTCCAGGATGGTCATGGCTGCACGTATCTTGTTTAATTGGAAGAGACCACAGATAACTAAATCACAGGCTGACACTTTTATGATGAGACTGAAGAAGACAAGTCTTTACTCAGCCTGTGTCCACTGGGAAAGCAGGAGGTGCCCTCCACTCTGCTCCCTCCTCCCTTACATCCAGACAAAACACCAGCATCTCCAGGCCACCTCCCTTTGTTCCAGTCAGGTTCATCTGATGCTGTTCCTTACGTTCTCCTTATATCTGACATCACTGGTCATGTTATTAGGTCCTAAGACTTTGGGACTTCAGCTCCTTTGGCCTTGCCTTTCTTTGGCTATGACAACAATGGTCATCACTTTACAGCTGAGACAAAGATCAATTATTTGCATCTTGGTCTCTCCTCTTTACCTTTTAGGGCTTCATCCTCTGGGGCAGATGCTACAGAAAGAAGAATGCTGAAATGCTTTTGCTATGTGATGACAATAAGTTATTTCTACTCTTCAAAGCCCTGTAGATCTATGGGCAGGTCTGTGCATTCCGTAGAACAATATCTTGAGAATGAAGCTCAAATTGCACTCAGTGCCATTCTGTGCCAGGCATAAAATATACCCGCCAGCAGAAAACTAGGGGATTGCAACTCCAACACTTCAGTCTCAGACTTACCTTTAGTTTATTAAACACTTTAAAGGATATAACAGTTAATGATGTATCTTCCTGCTCAAATATTATCAATATCTCCTAATATTTCCAAATAAAATCCTTTGAGAGGAAAGGAACTAATACTTTGGGGGATGTCTTAGGTACCAGGCCCTCTTCTAAGCAGTTTTCATACATTATTTATTTCATCTTCTAAACAACACTTTTAGGTGGGTACTATCCCCATTTTACTGATGAGGAAACTAATGTTGAAGAAGGTTAAGTAACTTGGCCAAGGTAACACAGAATGTAAGGAGTGGATTCAACTTAGCCCCATCTTCACTGTACCACCTGGTCCACTCTGCCTTCACATGGCATTCAGGGTCCGAAAAGTGTGGCCCCAAACTGCCTCTCCAATCTAGTACACATTTTCCCATCTTTTATTTTGTTATATATAAATCACAGTTGTTTGTCCAATCTAATTTCATGATTTCAAAAACATAACATCATAGAAAACCAACCAGCAGCAGTTGCTAAGCTGAAATACACATACTTTACAACCTAGCAATTCTACTCCTAGGTAAATACCAAGAGAAACATGCACGTATGTTCATCAAAGACAGGTACAGTACTCAGAGCAGCACTACTCACACGAGTCAAAAACAAAAACATGGGCATAACCCAAATATCTATCTACAACAGAAGGGACAAATATTTCTACAAGGAAAATATAAATTACAATGAGAACAAACTATAGCCATACACACGTATGAATCTCACAAACATAATGCTGTGTGAAAGAAGCCGGGCACGAAAAAGTATATGCTCTATGATTCCATTTATATGAAGTTCAGAAACAGGCAAAACTTAGCTGACCCACTGGAAGCTGGGACAGAGGTCATCTGTCCCCAGGTGGAGGGGAGCAGATATGACTGAAGAGAGATGACGCCTCAGCACAAATCAAGGTGGTGGCACCAAACTATATTAGAATCATCGTAATCTTCACAGGCATGACCTCACGCTGGGAAAAAAAAAAAAAAAACAGTTTTACTAAAGAACATTCTTTTTTTTTGTGAGGAAGATCAGCCCTGGGCTAACATCCGTGCCCATCTTCCTCTACTTTATATGGGATGCTGCCACAGCATGGCTCGACAAGCAGTGCATCGGTGCGTGTCAGGATCCAAACTGGTGAACCCCGGGCCGTCGCAACGGAGCGCACGCACTTAACCGCTTGCGCCCGGGGCCGGCCCCTAAAGAACGTTCTTGATGGAACAGTAACTATTATTTATTTTTTAATTTTATTTATTTATTTATTTTTCCCCCAAAGCCCCAGTAGATAGTTGTATGTCATAGTTGCACATCCTTCTAGTTGCTGTATGTGGGACACGGCCTCAGCATGGCCGGAGAAGCGGTGCCTCAGTGCGCGCCCGGGATCCGAACCCGGGCTGCCAGCAGCGGAGCACGCGCACTTAACCGCTATGCCACGGGGCCGGCCCGTATGTTATTAACTTTATTAAATCTTGACCTTGAATATACCTCTTTTTAGTATTTTGATATAGTACGTAGTATGTGATGAAATGGGAAGTAGGCGGGAAGCACTTCTGTTACGCACTGAAGGACAATGGCTGTCTTGAGGAGAAGCATTTGTGTGACAATCTGAGCTGACCTAGCCACTCTTGATAGAACGTCATTTTTACTTAAAAGAATGACTGACAAACTGAGGTTATTCAGTTTTGGGTATTTGGCACACATTTTCTCAAAAATTACCTCCAAGAGCCTATCACTTCAAGGAAAACAACTGACGGTATTTGTTGACAATGACAAAATTCAAGCTCTCAGCCAAAATTATGGAAAACTTACACTTGATACAAAGAGCTTGACAGCTTTCCACTATGTAAGACTTTTCTGATAGGTCGGGGGTAGTGTTAAGCACTGTATGGTATTTTGTTTTGTTTTGTTTTCGTATAATGAAACGTGTCAACACTTGGAAGATCTGCAGAACTCAATGAGCAGAGGTCTAGAATAGTAAATCCTTAGAGACGGGAACAGTGGTTGCTTGGGGCCAGGTCAAGTGATGGAGCAGGAATGGGGAGAGATGCTAATGTGCTCGGGGTTTCATTTTGCGGTGTTGAAAATGTTCTAAAATTAGACTGTAGTGATGGTTGTAAAACTGTAAATATACTAAAAACTACTGCACTGTGTACTCTAAGTGGGTGAATCGTATGGTATGTGACATATATCTCAAAAAAGTTATAAAATAAAAACTCTACCACCGTAATAATATTGTAACATCTGGAGTTTATTTAAAAAAAAAAAAAAACAGGTTGTCAACACAAAGGCCATGGTTTGCTGACCCCTGTTTTATTGTACAATGTACCATCATCTTTGAGTTTATCATTCTAGAACATCTCTGGTGTCCAGTATTTCAAAGTCCATCTTTAATCTACTATTTTTTTATTCTCCCAACATGCCCTCCTTTTATCTGTGCATCAAAAAAATGTTCTTTAAAGTGAGAATTGCCTCTATTAGTAAAACGAGCTTACTTCTAACCAACACTCCACAATCAACACACACAACAACAACAATAAAAGATATCAGCTGAGGCTACAGTCATCTGAAGACTTGATTGAGGCTGAAGGATCTGCTTCTAAAATCACTCATGTGGCTGTTGGCACGAGGCCTCGGTTCTTCACCTCAAGGATTTCTCCATCTGTTGCCTGAGTTTCCTCATGACATGTCAGCTGACTTCCTCCTGAGCAAGAAATCCAAGAGAGAGCAAGGAAGACACCTCAGTGCCTTTTCTGACCCAGTTTCTGAAGTGTACAACATCACTTTCACTTTCTTCTATTTGTTAGGAGTGAGTAGTCAAGTTTTGCCCACACTCAAGGAGAGGGGAATTAGGCTCCACCTTTTGAAGGGAATAATATCAAAGAATTTGTGGACATATCTTAAAACCACCATAGCCACCTTGGCAGTATACAAACAGGCTCTCATCTCCTCTGTGGGAAGGCAGAGAAACTGGGGACCAGGCCCAAGACTTAATGGTCAGAACAGCCAAACTCCAAAGATGGATAAATTCCCAACAAATGTAGGTCTGCTGTACCAAGGTCAGGGCCCGGTTGGGAAAATATGGATGGAGTTATCTAGATTGATGTCCCTGAAGATCCTGAATCCCCAGATTCCCCTGAACCCTCTGAGCCTCCAGAGGCAGCCCACTCCTTTCCATTATGCACTAACCTCCTGTCTCCCACTTGCTTGGAGATGATGCAGAGGCTGCTTCCCCACAAGACAATGTTCACCCACCCACCTCCATCTCAGTGGGGTGTGGATATTCAGGATCTGCCCTTCCTGGCCACCAGGACTTTAATCCCTACAACTGTGATTTAATCTCAAAATTAGGATTGAGTCACAACATAAGCCAGCTGCTGACACATTGAGGCTCACAAGGGAGCAAAGGGACTGTGCCCCAAGGAGCTACAAAACCTACCCAGCATGGACCAGCATAAGTCAGGAGAGCGTGTGTGAGACTGGAGTCTAGGGTGCTTGATCAAGAGGACTGGAAGATAAGTTGAATAAGGGAGAGTTGATCCATTTGCAAGCTCTTTCCTAGGATCCAGGATTCAACACTTACTCATCAAGAAAATGAATAGGCAAGCTACAGATTGGGGAAAATATTCTCAACACATGTATCTGACAAAAGAATTGTGTCAAGAATATATAAAGAACTTCTACAACTCAATAATAAACAGACAATCCAACTTTTTTAAAAGGACAAAAAACTTGAGTAGACAGTGAACAAAGAAGAAATGGCCAGTGAACACATGAAAAAGTTCTCAACATCATAAGTCATCAGTAAAATGCAAATTAACCCCATGAGATACTTCCACACACCCATTAGGATGGTTAAAATGAAAAAGACTGACAATACCAAGTGTTGGTGAAGATGAGAACCAACTGGAACTCTCATATTTTGGTGTGTAAAATGGTACAATCACTTTAAAAAAGTGTTAGTCAGTTTCTTAACTGAAACCCAGCAATTCCATTCCTAGGTATACATCCAAGAGCAACAAAAATTTACGTCCACAAAGCCTTGTACAAGAATGCTTGCAGGAGTTTCATTCACAATAGTACCAAAATTGAAAACAGCTCAGGCGTCCATCAATAGAAGAGATAAACTGTGGTATGGTCATATAACAGAAAACTACTTTGCAATGAAATGGATTGAATTATTAATACACACAACAATATAGATTAATCTCAGCAGTATTACGCTGAATGAGGAAAGCCCGACACAGACTAGTACATGCTGCCATTAGTACATACTTCCATTCAGAAATTCTAGCAGACAAAAGTAATCTATAGGGATAGAAATCAGAGTAATGGTTGCTTTTGGAGGAGGAACTGACTGGGAAGGGGCACAGGGGAACTCTCTGGGGCTGATGGACATGCTCTATATTTTGATAGGACTGTGAGTTACAAGGGTATATGCATTTGCCAAAATTGATTGAATTGTACACTTAAGATCCATGCATTTCACTATATGCAAATTATACTCTGATTAGGATAAGGAATAAAACTCATCATTTTTCCTTCCAAACCTCTTCCTCTTACCATTTATCTTAGTTAACACATCACCACCTATTTAGTATTCTTCAAGCCCAATTCATCCTAGACTTCTCTCTCCCTCTTCCTGCCACTGTCTCTCCCTCTATCACCAAACACTTTGGAATCCTTCTCCTAGAGAACTCTCAAATCTGTCACCTCATTTCCATTACTAATGACCCGGGCTTAGTTCACACCCCTGGACTAATGAAATAGACTTATAGCTGGACTTACCCTTTCCTAATTGACTCCTTACAATGCCAATAAAGTGATCTTCCTAAAATTCCTAATTTATTATGTCATTCACTCACTAAAATCTTCTTCAATAGATTTACACTACCTGTGAAAGACTATCTAAATTCCTGGCAGAACAACATGGCAACAGTTACCTAGTCTAGTCTGTGAGCATGCCCAACAGATTTCATGTCCGAAGTAGTCTGGTCCCCAAGTAGAGGCCTGGCAGTCTCATCTTCTGTCTGATGAACTATGCATTTATGTGTCACGTTCAAGCATATAGCCTAGATTTCATAATCATCTCAGTTGAGTGACAAATTCTCATCCTCCTCCTTTAATGCCTCAGTGAAAGGAGTCCAACTCCAGCCACCAAGACTCAAACCCTGGAGGCACCAGTTCTCCCCACCCCTCATCAGCCACACCAGATGAGACAAAAAAGTCCTTCCCATTTAGCCTCAACAGCATCCATTGAGCTGACTGCCTGCCTTGTTCTAACGTCAGGACTGCAGCACCCCTCTGTAATTACGGCCGTTGCCTCTCAACCGGTTTTCTCCACTTTAAATGCAACTTAGAGGACTTACGCCCGACACATTAACATCTTGCATGGTTCAGATTTCAACATCCCAGAGATTCCCACTTTCCCTGGGTAGCACTATAACCGTTGCTTTACTTGGAGTTTTGTATTACAAATTTCAAAAAGATTAGCTTAAAAATGAGGACTCCCAGTGATCAAATCAACTCTCCATTTTTATGACTCACTTTATCTCAAAGTTAACGTCAGAGGCTGGTCTAACATCCCAGCAAAGGCTTACTTTCATGTCATTGAAAATGTCTCAGCAAAAATTGAACTGCCTTTGTTGGGGCTGCTGTTTATAAAAGAAATGTCCAGAGCATGGCAGGTGAGAAGATATTACCTCTGAGATGCCTTCTAACACAGATGTTTTTCTAATATTCAAGGTGGTAGATTAAAGATGGCCATAAATTGACACTCCTCCTATTAGAGGTGGGGTCTATGTCGCCTCCTTTTAAATTTGGGCAGGTTCTATAACTGCTTTGACCAACAGAATACTTCAAGCGTGATGCTGTGCCAGCTTCTAGGCCCAGCCCTTACGAGACAAGCAGCTTCCATTTCTTGTGTCTTGAAACAGTTGCTCTTGGAGCCCTCAGCCGCCATGTAAAAATTCCAACTGTCCTAAGGCCGCCGTGCTGGAGACACACGTAGGGAGGTCCTGAGACCACACGATAGAGAGAGATGCCCAGCCTGCCCCAGCTGAGGTCTCAGACATCACGGAGCATAAATGAATCTTCCTCACTGTCTTCTGTCTGAATTCCTGTCCTACAAAACTGCAAGGAATATTTATTTATCCAATGAATATTTACTGGATATCTACTATGTGTCAGGTTCCACTCTGCATGCTAGAGTTACACTGGTGAACAAAACTAACAGCTCCTGTCCTCTGGGAGCTGACAATGAATGATAAATATAAAAAGAGAAAAGCCAATAAGCCCCAGTTGGGCTCAAGAATTAACAAATGGTCTCAGTGCACAAGGTACACATGTACGCAGTGGTGGCAGGAGGGCAGCCCCACGCCTACTGGGACCTAGGCATGGAGCCCAGCACTGGCAGCCATAACTCAATTCCTATGGGGTAAAGGAGTCTTACTCTCTGCAAGACAATAGTCTCAAGCCAAACTTGAGGCTCGAGGTCCTTCTTCTTAAAAAGAAGCTGAAAAAGACAGCTGCCAACTGGGGCTAGGTGCCCTGACCTCACAGGAAGCCGTGGGCTTGAGGAGGCGAAGAACACAGAATCCGAACTAAACTGGGTCTGAGATTCCCAAATATGATCACAGAACAGAGCATCAAAATATCATAAGATCTGGTTCTGGGCTGGAGGCGGAGGACAACACGTGATGGCAACTATCAAACCATAAAACTGCTAGACAGGAGGGAAAGAGACAACTCATCCATAAAACTGTGCACCTGTTCCTGACATGTGAAACACACCCCACTGAAATGAAACACAGACAGAACCTCTCAAGTCCACCTAAAAGGCTTTGCCTACACAGAAGAAAAGCTGTAGTACTATTTTGTAAGCAAAGTTTGTGTTTTGGTGTGTCATCTATAGAGAGTTTTTATTCTTGTTCCTATAGGGTTTGATATTGCTATGGTGGGGAAATAAAACTCAGCAGCCTGCCGAGCATCAAGAGAGTCTGACAGTCACGGCCACTTGTGAGTCTACTTAGCTGGCTGGCAGCCACCGTGCAGCCCTGGAGAGGACCGTGGGCCAGCTCGCAGTGAAGACGGGTCTCCTCTTTAAGGGAGCCACTGTAACTCTAAGGAATGGACAAAAGCTACTATAAAACTGCAAGTATTCTCACACACAGATTTGACTACCTTAAGACAAAAATGAAATAGATGAGTGTTTTCAATAGTAAGTAAGTTTTTCATAACGTGATCGCAAGTAAAATAATTTCCTAACATACGTCTTTTAAATTCAGGTATGAATGGAACACATCAGGTGACCCTGGGTGACTTTTGCCTCATCTATTAGTGACGCAAATTAGTATCCAGGATCCAGCCATTTTATTATTTATGAAAAATAAAGCAATTGAAGTAAATAAATGTCTAACCACAGTTTGACAAGAACGTAGCCTGGAGGCAATATTGAACAGGCAAGAAGCGCAGAGTTCTGAAGCCGGAATGTTGAGTTTCCGACCTTGACTCTGCCCGTAATAGGTGTGAAATCTTTGGGAGGCGACTTTGCTTCTCTGTGCCTGTTCCCTCATGTGCTCACACACTATATTGGCATTCATATATTATATTTTACAGGGGTCTTCAGAAATGAAACTGAGTAGTAGAGAAATACTTTGATAAGAATGTATTTTATTTTGTTTTGCTTCAAGAAAAAATACAAGAACATACCTTTACTGTGGCAATCTAATGGAGGTGCCCCTAAGAAGTCATTTCTAGATGGGACTGGGGACTTTGTTTTAACTTTAAAATAGGTAATCTTTCACAAGCTCGGGAAGCAACAACTGTATTTAAACGGAAAACTCTCCACAAGGGAAGAAGCAAACCACCCAGGGGCTGCATTGGTTTTGCAAGTGCCCCCTGACGCCGGCGCAAGGATGCAGGAAGCACCTCCTGCGTCGTTGTCCCACTCCCGACAGGACTTGGGGGCTCGGTCCTAAGTGAGCGGAGGGACCCCGTCCCACTCTGCACCAGCAACGCCTCGCTTTCCTTTCCTGCAAACAAGCCGGTGCAAATAACCTGGGGCCCCTGCGACCGCCTCGCTGCACTCACCTGCCGCTGCACAGCAGCTCGCAGCCCGGCCGCTTCGCCTCCCCCGGGCGGCCCCGACCAGGAGGCGGGGATAGGGGCGTGGCTTAGGGAGGGGCGGGGCTAGGGGCCGGGGCTCTTCCCCCGCCCACCTCACTGCGCCTGCGCCCAAGGGTGCGTGCGGGGCAGGGTGGGAGGTGGTGCCCCCGTGGTGGTCGGTGCTGATGTGGGTCCACCGGGTGTTTGCCGCCCCTCCTGTTCCGATCCTCTGAGCTTTCCAGCCGTCACGGCGCCCAACTCTGGTCACTCCTGCCGCCCCTCCGCCCGCCTGCGTCAGGTGCCAGCAACCAGCCGGAGTCTCCCCCGCGAGGTCAGACTACCTCCCCCTGCTCCTTTGGAGAACGTCGTGACGCCTCCTCGCCTGTGTCCCTGGCGCCTGGCTGGTTAGGTGTATCGTGTCGTTTAATCACCTCTGCAGCTGAGACAGTGAAACCAAGAAGTGAAGGAACTTGCTTCAAGTCACAGACCCAAAATGCGCTCCAGCTTGAAGTTGATTGCAGGCTGCCTGCCGCCGCCCTTCCACCTCGCGTGGCGCGCCCAAGTTGAGTGCCTAGCCAAGTGCCATGGGCTTTACCTGAGTTTTCACTGTTTCTTAAGCCCTGCGAGGGCGGTATTATCTCTACAGAGGAGTCTAAGTGACTTGTCAGTCCAGCTTTGTCTCATGGCAAAACCTGGGCCATTTAAAACACCGTATGTGGCCTCTGTGTTCCTCCACACCTTTTGTCTTAAATGGCTTTATTGAGGTGACTTACAAAAAGCCTGTACATATTTAAAGTGTACAATTTGATTTTTATGTATGTATGTATATGCCCCTGAAACCGTCACCACAATCAAGAGTGAACGTAGCCACCACCCCCAAAAGTTTCCTTCTGCCCATTTGCAATTCCTCCTCCCAGTCACAGACTGCCATGACCACTCCTCAGATAACCATAGATCTTCTTTCTGTCACTATAGATTAGTTTGCATTTTATAGAATTGTATTATGAATGTTTACTGTGTGCTTTTTTGGGAGGAGGAGAGTCGGGCTTAATTATTTTGAGATTCAGTAGTGTTGCTGAGTGTATCAATAGTTCATTTCCTTTTTATCACTGAGTAGTAGTCCGTTACATGGATATACCACAGTTTGTTTATCCATTCACACATTGTTGGACTTTTAGGTTGTTTCCAGTTTCTGGTTTTTTTTTTTACAAACAAAGCTATCAACATGGTTCTTCATTTTCTTACTATTCAGTTTTGAAAGTTCTTTACATTATCGGGATATGTCTTTCCAGTTATATGACTCAATATTTTCTTCCAGTCTGTGGCTTAAAAGCATGTTTCAGAAGCAGACTTTTTAAATACTTCAAAAGCAAACTTTTTAAATTTTGATAAAGTTTAATTTATCAATTTTTATTTATAGATTGTGCTGTTGGTTCCATATCTAAGAAATTTTTTCCTAACCCAAGGCCCCAAAGATTCTGTCCACTTTTTCTCAAGAAATTTTATAGTTCTAAATTTTAAATTTATGTCTGCGATCTATGCTGTATTAATTTTCATATGTAGTGTGAGATATGGGTAGAAGTTAATTTCTTTGCATGTAGATACCCAGTTGTTTCAACCATTTGTTGAAAAGACTAGTTATTCTCTACCAAATTGCCTTTGCCACGTTTTTGAAAATCAATTGATCATATAAATGTGAGTTTATTTATGGAATGTCTATTCTGTTCATTGATTTATTTATCTGTATTAGCATTGATATCACATGGTCTTGATTACCATAGCTTTATAATAAGTCTTGAAATCAGGTCATTTAAATCTTTCAATTTTGTTCTTTTTTCTCGAAGTTGGCTTGGCTATCCTATACCCTTTGCATTTCAAAATGAATTTTAGAATCAGTTTGCCAGTTTTAACAAAAAAAATTGCACAGATTTTGATTGAGATTGCAATGAATCTATAGATAAACCTAGGGAAAATTGACACCTTAAAAATATTGAGTCTTGTGATCTGTGAAAATGGTATGTATCTGCATTTACTTACGTATTATGTAATTTCTCTCAGAAGTGTTTTGTAGTTTTCAATGTACAGGCCTTGCACATCTTTTGTCAGATTTAACTCTAATTATTTCATACTTTTTATGCTATTGCAAATAGTATTACTTATAAATTTTTAATGGTTTATTGCTAATATATAGAAATAAAATTGATTTTTGTATATTGATCTTATATCCTGAAAACTTGCTAAACCCGCTCATTAGTTTGAGTAGCTTTTTATACAATCTATAGGATTTTATTTGTAGACAATCATGTCATCAGTGAATAAAGACCATTATCTTCTTCCTTTTCGATCTGGACCTTTTATTTCTTTTTCTTACCTTAATTGTACTAGCTAGAACCTCCAGTACAATTCAGTGGGGGAATGGATGGTCTTTCCAATAAATGAGGCTGGGTCAATTGGATAGTCATACGAGAAAGCATGAACCTTGACCCCCATCTCACACAATACACAAAAATTAATTTCAGAACCTTCATGGACCTGAATGTGGAAAATGAGACAATAATACTATCAAAGAAAACATAAGACAATGTTAATTGTAAGGGCAGGCAAAGATTTCTTAAATGAGACACAAATAACAGTAGCTATAAAAGGTTAACAAATTAATTCAATTTAATTTATAAATTAAATAGGATTAACTTATACATTAATTAAATTAGTAGAACTTGTATTCATCAAGACACCGTTAAGAAAGTAAAAGGTAAATGACAGGCCAGGAGAAGATATTTGTGAAATGTATCTGACGAAGGACTCCTATAAATTGATAAGAAAACATCTGAATCAATTTTTTAGAGGAGAGGAGGGGCAGAAGGCTTGCATTGACCTTTACAAAAGAGGATAGCCAAAGGGCAAGGCATGATGAGAAGTCATTCAGTATCATTAGTCATCAAGGACATGCAAAGTAAAACCACAATTGAGATACCACTACAAACCAAGACTCTCAACCCCCACTGTGGTGCAACCACTTTGGAAAACTGGCAGTATTTGCTACAGCTATACTTACATGTTCATCCTACGACATAGCAGTGCCATTTCTGGGTATATACCCAATGTAAATGAGTGCTTATGTCCACCAAAAGACACGAATGAGAATGTTCATAGCAGTTTTATTCATAATGATCAAAAACTGGAAACAACTCCAATGTCCACCAGCATTAGAATGGATAACTATATTATGTTATATTCATATAATAGAATACTATTGTATAGAATGGAATACTACAACAAGGAAAAAGAAAAACTACTGCTACTTGCTCGCACTTGGATGAATATCACAAATACAGTGTTGATCAAAATAAGCCAACCACAAAAGGTTACATCTGTATGATTCTATTTGTATAAAGTTCATAAACAGGCAAAACCAACCCATGGTTACTTTTGATGGGGGAGTGATAATGACTGAGAGAGAGCACAAGCAAACCTATTGGGGTACCAGAAATGATCTATACCTTGATCTGTGTGGTGGCTAAGCAGATGTATACACATGTAAAAATTCACTGCTCTGCACCTAAGATTTATGTGTTTTATGTATAGATGTTATATCAACATAAAAGAAAACTGAAGTGTTTTTTCTGAACATAATTATTCAGCTCTGCTGATACGTACACATATTTCTGAGCCAAAGCTGCACTTTTGATCACTATAACTTTCTAGTAGGTTTGATATCTACAAAATAAGTTCAAGTCTTTTCTTCCAAAATTTTCTTGCACCTGTATGCTTCCAAGCTAAACTTTAGGATCAGTTTTTCAAATTCCTTAGAAAAATTCTACTGGGATTTTTATTGGTATTATGCGATATTTGTAGTTTATTTGAAGAGCACTTACATCTCTCCAGTATTGACTCTTTCCATCCAATCAACATGGTTCGTTTATTCAGGAATTTTCAATCAAGATTTAAATTATTCTTTATGTAGGGCTAGAACATGTTTTGGTATATTATGTATATGATGTATATTAAGTCATTATGGTTTCTGTTCCTATTATAGGAGAAATATTTGTCCCATTACTTCTCTAATCATTGCTGGTATATAAAAAGGCTCTTTTTCCCCCTATCTGGCCACCTTGCTGAACTCCTTCATTCATTTTAGGAGTTTTCCATTCGATTCTTTTAATTTCTAGGTTGTAAGTAATGTATTAAAATATTTTCTCCTTTATATGAGAATCTGACTTCTGATTAGTTTCCTAACTATGTTTTCCTGAAAACAGAAAGATGGTATCTGTAGACTATGTGACTAGGCAACTTTGCTTATAATAAAAATGACTCCTGGTTTGTAACTTTTGTCTGGACTGGGAGTCACCATGGCCTTAGGTTCCTTTTCTAACCCACCAGTCCCTTGTGGGGACCCTGGAAACCATGCCTATGGAGTTGTCACCAAAGATATTTTCGCGGGGGTCGGGGGCATGAGGTTTTTAAATCAGAGTGACTGCCTGGTGTAGCTCTTGTCTTCCTGCACCTGAGCCGTCTGCTGAGTGGACTGCAGTAAAGATTCCCACTGCTAGGAATATCTACACTGCCTTGCTAGCATGTGTGGTTCCTGCCCTATGGCCTTGAATAGGCCAGGATGCTATGTGGCCCACAGTGGTCTTGTGAATCTGAATTAGTTGAATCTAAGAAGACCCACCCCCTGGGCATTGCAGAGTGGTGGAGCAGTGGGCTAGACTTTCAGACCCTCGATGCAGTTTGACCAATGGACTGTGAGATAGAGGGGTGGGGAAGGAAAGCTGACAAGGCATTAGATGTCTGAGAGGGAGAGTCCATCTGCCTGTTCTCTGAAGTTGAAAACTCTGCGGCATATGACAAGAGATTAGGGCAGAAGCGGGCTGGAGTAAAACCAGATTCATACCAAGAGGAGACACTGCTCACTGTTTATGAAGGGGACCTGGGCCGAAACCCACTGCAGCTGAGCTACCGGGATAGGTTAATGTCTCGCTGGGAGGTTTGGAGGGGGACTGCGAAGACAAAAGAATGAACCTGAAGACCCCATGCTTGTGATGGGCCGCCACCTGATAAAGCAGGCGGAACTGCCAAGTTGACTGCAATTCCACTCAAACTTGAATCTACATGGAGAGAGGTTTGAGAGCACCCAAGCAGACAAAGGGCTGTGCGGTGGCCAGCAGCTCCAGGCAGAGCTACAATGACAGCAGTTTAATATGGTTTGGGGTCACCAATACAAGGTTAAAGAAAGCTCTCCATGTGTGGCAAAGGGTAACCCCAGGCCACCTAAACAGCATCCTGGAGTCTGACAACAGCTTTGGACCCAGAATGCTTGAGTCATTTTAAGGCTGCGCTGGAGCCTGAGCAGTGTCCTCTGCTGCCATCTAGTGAAAATTTATGGGAATGCAAACATTTTCAAAAGCGACGCAGATTTTTAAAGCAATCATTGGTTATTGTAAATGCCTAAGCTCTACTATTAGACTGGATAAAACTCTTGATTTGCGCTTAGTGTATAGGGAAAAACTACACTTTTTCTAAAAAGGTTAAATAAATTTCATTGTAGTATATTTGATTTGCTGAAAGCTATGGTGTAATATCATTTGATATAAAATGCCTAGAATTCCCAGAATAAAGGGGGTATTTTAGGCATTATAAAGACAGATGGCCAAAGACTATTCCAGTTGCACAGGACATGGAGGGGACATCCTTACCCCACTGGTTAATACAAATCCTCGTGATCACAAAATGTGCTAACTTGTCCTTTTCTATGTTGAAAATGTCAGCCAAAGTCGTGGAGGTGGACTATGGGCAAAGGGTTAACGAACACTTCCGCATGAGAATCTAACCTTAGGTTATCTCCCTGAAAGTATGTGTCAACTATTTAACTAGGCAACATTGCTTACAGTAAAAATGATCATTAGTAAATTGCACCTGGACTGGCGAACCTCTAACTACCCGATGGGGAAACGATTGTTTTGAGCTTCCTGCGTGTGAAACTCTTGTAACTGGGCATGACTCGTGCAGAGACCCTGGAAGCTACGCCTGTGGAACTGTGAGATCGTCTCTGTGAGGCATGGGGCTTTACATCAAAGCAGTTCTCGTAAAGGCCCCAGTGTGGATCTCGACTCCTTGCACCTACTGAATGAAGTGCAGCAAGGACCTCGCTGCAAAGAACACCTGAGGCTGCTCTGTGATTGCTGCAGGTCCTGCCCTGTAGCCTTCTAGCTGCGCCGAGGAGGCCTGGGTCGTCTTGGGAGTCAGCAAAGCCTAAGAAGACCGCTGCGGGCCTTGCAGTGGTCATTACATCCACTGCCAAAAATGACTTTTGTTTTCTTTTTCCTTTCCATAACTATACTCATGTCCTTTTCATTTGTTATTTGTTATAGTTTGTTGAATGATAGTGAGCACAATGGTGGGAGGAGGGGTGCAGTGGGTGAGGAGGGGAGACAGAATGCCTTGTCCCTATATTTTATTTTTCCACTTTTTATTTGGAAATAATTTCAAACTTATAGAAAAGTTGCAAGAATACAAAGACATCCTAGAAAGACTTCACAGAGATTCACTGTTAACATTTTTCCACATTTGTTTTGTTTTTATTTTCTCTCTCTACATGTATGCATTTTTATTATCATTATTTGAGAGTAAGTTGCAGCCATCATATCCCTTTATCCTTATTATTTTATTGTGTATTTCCTAAAAAACAAGGCATCTACTTACATTATCACAGCATAATTCTCAAATTGGGAATTAAAATGAATACAGTGCTATTACCTAATTAACAGACCTGTGAAAATTTTTCCAGTTGTCCCAATATTGTTTTTTTTATAGCATATTTTTTCCCTGCTCCCAGATCCAGTCTTGTAGTCATCTCACTGCTTTTAGTTGTCATGTCCCTTTACTCTTCCTTAATCGAGAATAGTTCCTTAATCCTTTTTTGTCTTTCATGACATGGGCATTTTGAAGAGCACAGGCCTATTGTTTTAGCAGAATTTCCTTCAGTTTGGGTTTGTCTGAAGTTTCCTCACGGTCAGATTCAGGTTGGGGTCTCCACCCTTTAGGGAACTCCACTCTGGCCTCCCTCTAGCCACATCTCTCAAGCCTGGAGCCAAGGAGGCAAGCCCATTGGAGCCTGCCCACTCCCACTTGGTCCAGAGAGTAAATATTTTAGGCTTTGCAGGCTATATGATCTCTGTCACAACTACTCAGCTCTGCTACTGTAGCAAGAAAGCTGCCGTAGATAATGTGTAAATGAATGAGCATGGCTATATTCAAATAAATTTTATTTATAAAAACAGGTGGACGGCGCATATTTGGCCCATGAGTCAGTTTGCTTGACCCCTCTTCTAATCCATGCCCCAGCTACCAAGAAGTCCAGAATTCCACGCCCAAACAGCCTCAGCCCCGTTCCCAGAGTAGGCCTGTGAGGGCCTCTCTTCCCCGGGTCTGCCATAGTGAGACATGGCATCTTGCCACTAAGGAGTGCGTTTCTCTAGGCTTGCGTGTGCCCAGGAGATGACAGTTTTGAGGAATGTGGACAGATTTGAACGCAGAGGTGGGGCCTTCACAGTGTCAGAAAGAGCTGAGAGTGAGAAGAGAAGGGGCAAAGAGCTAGCCGGGCCGGCTCCCCTCCTCTCACCATGTCTGGTGCAAGACTCCAAGGAGCCTAAGAATTACATTCGCATCTGGCCTTCCTGGTCAGTGTGAAGGGTTAGTTTATCCAGAGAAAAAGGAGTGACATATGTTATTCAACCATTTGTTGCTTGATTTATATGTATATATATTTGAACATTTAGCTATATGGTACGTGGTCTCTATTTGCACTTTGCCCCAGCCCCATAGTGCAAGGGCAGCCTGTGTGACAGCATGAACACTTCTCAGAACAGCCTCAGCGGGCTGACTGTTCCCCACAGGTGTTTACCTGTGAAGGGAACCTGCAAACTGGCTCCTGGCTCCACTCTGCCCCGGGAGAATCAGGGACGATCTGTGACAAGGCCTCCCAGCCTTCCTTGCCTGCAGCCACTTGGGTCGGCAAAAGACCCCAGGTTCAGTGCTCAGCTTCTAAGCAACAGAACAAGGAAGATACTAACGGGCCAATTCTCATTCTTCCCACTTTCTACTTCTAGACTGTCTTTTCTTTCTGGTTTATCTAACTGATTTTTTTGGACCTCTTCATATTTGAACAACCAATTCCCCTGACAGACTTCAGACCCCTGGAGGTTTCTGCATCTCCCTCTCTCATTCATGTAACACACCCCCACCATGACTGCCACCACCCCTGCCATCGCCACGCTGCCATAGCTGCCTCTGGTCAGCATGGGGCCTTAAGGCACCTGTCCCTTAACCAGAACACTCCAGAGCCAGGAGATGTTGTAGGGGTGCCATCTTACCAACACTAGTGCACACTCATGTCCAGACACTTTGGAATTCCAACCAAGTAAATAACACCAATATGGTACCCGGATCTCGTAAGTAGTGAGGTGTATCTGGAAAGATAAGCAGTTCTTTAAAATGTTACCTCATGAAGTACCTCCAACTTTTAATATCTTTTAGAGGAAAGTAATGTATGTAAAGTATTAATCTAAATATCACTTCCAATAACATAATACTTTTGGTAAGGCATCCGATAACATCGAAATTTAAGAATTACTGCTATGCAATTTACATAATTCCTATAATATAGTAGCATATAATTTACTGTTATATAATTTACTATTAGTTTGCTGAATTTTTTAACTTTTGTCCTAAAATTGTTTTCTATATATATAAACTCTAAAAGTTGTTCCATTGTAATTTGTTTCTTTTTATAATGCTTTGAATCTCCAGAAAAAGGTCTTTTTTATGACAGTCTTTTGCAATAATATATTGATTAGTTACTCTATCATTTAAAAAAAAATTTTTATTGAGGTCATAATGGTTTATAACATTGTGAGATTCCAGTTGTACATTATTATTTGTCGGTCACCATATAAATGTGCCCCTTCACCCCTTGTGCCCACCCCCCAACTCCCTTCCCCCTGGTAACCACCAAACTGTTCTCTCTGTCCATGTATTAGTTGATATTCCACATATGAGTGAAGTCATACAGTGTTTGTCTTTCTCTGTCTGGCTTAGTTCACGTAACATAATACCCTCCAGGCCCATCCATGTTGTTGCAAATGGGACGATTTTGTCTTTTTTTATGGCTGAGTAGTATTCCATTTTATATATATACCACATCTTCTTTATCCAGTCATCTGTCGACGGACACTTGGGTTGCTTCCACATCTTAGCTATAGTGAATAATGCTGCGATGAACATAGGGGTGCATAAGCCTCTTTGGATTGTTGATTTGAGGTTTGTTGGGTAGATACTCAGTAGTGGGATAGCTGGATCATAAGGTATTCCTGTTTTTAATTTTTTGTGTGTGTGAGGAAGATCAGCCCTGAGCTAACATCCATGACTATCTTCCTCCACTTTATGTGGGACGCCGCTACAGCATGGCCTGACAAACAGTGTGTCAGTGCACGCCCGGGACCCAGACCTGGGCCGCCAGCGACAGAGTAAGTGCACTTAACTGCTACACCATGGGGCCAGCCCTGTTTATAATTTTTTGAGGAATCTCCATACTGTTTTCCATAGAGGCTGCACCAATTTGCATTCCCACCAGTAGTGGATTAGGGTTCCCATTTCTCCACAGCTCCTCCAACATTTGTTGCTTTTTGTCTTGGTGATTATAGCCGTTCTAACGAGTGTAAGATGATACCTTGTTGTGGTTTTAATTTAAATTTCCCTGATGATTAGTGATGTTGAGCATCCTTTCATGTGCCTGTTGGTCATCTGTATATCTTCTTTGGTGAAGTGTCTGTTCATTTCCTGTGCCCATTTTTTGATTGGGTTGTTTGTTTTTTTGTTATTCAGTTGTGAGTGTTCTTTATATATTATGGAGATTAATCCCTTGTCAGATTTATGGTTTGCAAGTATTTTTTCCCAGCTGGTGGTTTCCCTATTCATTTTGATCCTGGTTTCATTTGCCTTGTAGAAGCTCTTTAATCTGATGAAGTCCCACTTTTTTATTTTTTCTTTTGTTTCTCTTGTCTGAGTAGACATGAAATTCAAAAACATCCCTTTATGGCTGATGATGAGTAGTGTACTACCTATATTTTCCTCCAGGAGTTTTATAGTTTCAGGTCTCACCTTCAGGTCTTTGATCCATTTTGAGTTAATTTTTTTGTATGGCAAAAGAAGATAGTCTACTTTCATTCTTTTCATGTGGCTGTCCAGTTTTCCCAGCACCATTTATTGAAAAGAGTTTCCTTTCTCCACTGTATGTCCTTAGCTCCTTTGTCAAAGATTAGCTGCCTGTAGATATGAGGTTTTATTTCGGGATTTTCAATTCTGTTCCATTGATCTGTGTGTCTGTTTTTGTACCAGTACCATGCTGTTTTAATTACTATCACTTCGTAGTATGTTTTGAAGTCAGGGATTGTGATGCCTCCAGCCTTGTTCTTCTTTTTCAGGATTGCTTTAGCTATACGAGATCTTTTGTTGCCCCATATGAATGCTACTATTCTTTGTTTTATTTCTGTGAAGAATGTCCTTGGGATTCTGATTTGGGATTGCATTGAATCTGTAGATGACTTTAGGTAGTATGGACATTTTAACAATGTTTATTCTTCCAATCCAAGTGCATGGAATCTTTTTCCATTTCTTTATGTCATCATTGATTTCACTCAGTAATGTCTTATAGTTTTCCTTGTATAGGTCTTTCACTTCCTTGGTTAAATTTACTCGTAGATATTTTATTCTTTTTGTTGCATTTGTAAATGGAATTGTCTTCCTGAGTTCTCTTTCTGTTAGTTCATTGTTGGTATATAGAAATGCAACCGAGTTCTGTAAGTTGATTTTATACCCTGCCACTTGGCTGTAGTTGTTGATTATTTCTAATAGTTTTCCAATGGATTCTTTAGGGTTTTCTGTATATAAGATCGCGTCATCTGCAAACAGTGAGAGTTTCACTTCTTCATTGCCTATTTGGATTCCTTTTATTCCTTTTTCTTGCCTAATTGCTCTGGCCAGAACCTCCAGTACTGTGTTGAATAAGAGTGGTAAGAGTGGGCTCCCTTGGCTTGTCCCTGTTTTCAGAGGGATGGGTTTCAGTTTTTCCCCATTGAGTATGATGTTGGCTGTGGGTTTGTCATATATGGCCTTTATTATGTTAAGGTACTTTCCTTCTATACCCATTTTGTTGAGAGTTTTTATCATAAGTGCATGTTGGATCATGTCAAAAGCCTTCTCTGTATCTATTGAGATGATCATATAGTTTTTATTCCTCGTTTTGTTAATGTGGTGTATCACATTGATTGATTTGTGGATGTTGAACCATCCCTGTGTCCCTGGTATAAATCCCACTTGATCATGGTGTATGATCTTTTTAATGTATTGCTGGATTCTGATTGCCAATGTTTTGCCAACGTTTGTTTGTGTTCATCAGCGATGTTGGCCTGTAATTTTCCTTCTTTGTATTGTCCTTGCCTGGCTTTGGTATCAGAGTGATGTTGGCCTCGTAGAATGTGTTGGGAAGTATTCCATCTTCCTCTATTTTTTGGAATAGTTTGAGAAGGATAAGTATCAAGTCTTCTTTGAATGTTTGGTCAAATTCTCTAGAGAAGCCATCTGGTCCTGGACTTTTATTTTTTGGGAGGTTTTTGATTACTGTTTCAATCTCTTTACTTGTGATTGGTCTATTCAGGTTCCCTATTTCTTCTTGATTCAGTTTTGGAAGGTTGTATGAGTCTAGCAATTTATCCATTTCTTCTAGATTCTCCAATTTGTTGGCATATAGTTTTTCATAGTATTCTGTTATAATCTTTTGTATTTCTGTGGTATCTGTTGTAATTTCTCCTTTTTCATTTCTAATTTTATTTATTTGAGCCTTCTCTCTTTATTTCTTGGTGAGTCTGGATAAGGGTTTGTCAATTTTGTTTATCTTCTCAAAGAACCAGCTCATTGTTTCATTGATCCTTTCTACTGTTTTTTAAATTTCATTTTCATTTATTTATGTTCTGATTTTTATTATTTCCCCCCTTCTGCTGACTTTAGGCTTTGTTTCTTCTTATTTTTCTAATTCTGTTAGGCATAGTTTGAGGTTGCTTATTTGGGCTTTTCCTTGTTTGTTAAGGTGGGCCTGTATTGCTTTGAGTTTCCCTCTCAGGACTGCTTTTGCTGCATCCCATATGAGTTGGTACGGTGTATTTTCATTTTCATTTGTCTCCAGCTATGCTTTGATTTCTCCTTTAATTTCATCAATCATCCATTGGTGGTTTAGTAGCATATTGTTGAGTCTCCACAGCTTTGTCACTTTCCCAGTTTTTTCCTTGTAGTTGATTTCTAACTTCATGGCATTATAGTCTGAAAAGATGCTTGTTATGATTTCAATCTTCTTAAATTTATATAAGCATGCCTTGTTTCCCAACATATAGTCTATTCTTGAGACTGTTCCATGCACACTTGAGAAGAATGTGTAATCTGCTGTGTTTGGATGGAGTGCTCTGTATATGTCTATTAAATCAATCTCATTTAGATTTTGTTTGGGTCCATTATTTCCTTATTTATTTTCTGTCTGGGTTATCTGTCCATTGATGAGAGTGGGGTGTTAAGATCCCCTGCTACTATTGTGTTGTTGTTAATATCTCCTTTTAGGTTTGTCAATAGTTGCTTTATGTACCTTGGTGTTCCTGTATTGGGTGCATATATATTTAAAAGTGATACGTCTTCTTGGTGGAGTGTCCCTTTTATCATTATATATTGCCCCTCTTTGTCTCTCATTACCTGTTTTATCTTGAAGTCAACTTCGTCTGATATGAGTATGGCAACACCTGCTTTCTTTTGTTTGCCATTAGCTTGGAGTATTGTCTTCCATCCTTTCACTCTGAGCCTGTGTTTGTCTTTAGAGCTGAGATGTGTTTCCTGGAGGCAGCATATTATTGGGTCTTGTTTTTTAATACATCCCACCACTCTGTGTCTTTTGATTGGAGAGTTCAGTCCATTTACATTTAGGGTACTTATTGATATATGGGGGCTTATTGTTATTTTATCGCTCTTTTTCTGGTTCTTTTGCATTTCTTTTGTTTCTTGTCCCATGTGTTTCAGACTACCAATTTAGTTTGGTAGTTCTGTAAGGGAGTTCCCTTAGTTTTCTCTTTCTTTATCATGTGTGATTCTGTTCTGGTTATTTGATCAGTGGTTACCATGAGGTTCGTATAAAAAATATCTTGTATGTGATAGTCCATTTTTTGATGGACTCTTATTCTCTTAGACTAAGTTGATTCGATCCCTTTCCTCTTCCCTTTCTAAGTTATTGCTGTCATATCTTATTCCTTCCTGTGTTGTGAGTTTGTGTTTAACATGATGAGGTTTTATTCATGCTTGGTGCTTACCTTCCCTTGATCTTTTTCTTGTGTGTGTGAGGAAGATAGGCCCTGAGCTAGCATCTGCCAATCTTCTTTTTTTTTCTTTTTTTGTTGAGGAAGACTGGCCCTGGGTTAACATCCATGCCCATCTTCCTCCACTTTACGTGGGACGCCTGCCACAGGCCACATGACCTGACAAGCGGTGCGTGGGTGTGCGCCTGGGATCCAAACTGGCAAGCCCCGAGTCACTGCACTGGAGCACGTGCATTTAACCACTTGCGCCACTGGGCCAGCCCCTGATCTTTGGTTTTATATTGAAGTGTTTGCTAATCTATTTTGATAGGGCCGGCCCTGTGGCTTAGCGGTTGAGTGCTCGCGCTCCGATGCTGGCGGCCTGGGTTTGGATCCTGGGCGCACACCGACGCACCGCTTCTCCGGCCATGCTGAGGCCGCGTCCCACATACAGCAACTAGAAGGATGTGCAACTATGACATACAACTATCTACTGGGGCTTTGGGGGAACAATAAATAAATAAAATTATAATCTATTTTGATAGAGGACTGCATTTTTTCTGGTTTTGTTGACCTATTTTCCTCCTTGTTCAAAACTTTGAATCCCCTTTCTCTTTTTTTCCTCAGGTATGCGGGCCTTCTTGAACACTTCTTGTAGTGGGGGTCTTGTGGCAATGAACTCCCTTAGCTTTTGTTTATCTGGGATAGTTATTATTTCTCCATCATATCTGAAGGATATTTTTGATGGATAGAGTATTCTTGGCTGAAAGTTTTTGTCCCTCACAATTTTGAATATATCGTTCCACTCTCTCCTAGCTTGTAAAGTTTCTGTCAAGAAATCAGCTGAGATCCTGATAGGAAATCCTTTGTATGTTATTTATTTATTTATTTTTGTCAGGCTGCCCTTAATATTTTTTCTTTGTCATTGACTTTTGCCACCTTTACTACTATATGCCTTGGAGAGGGTATTTTTGTGTTGATATATTTAGGAGATCTATTGATTTCATTCACTGGTATTTACAGCTCCTTCCCCAGGTTTGGGAAGTTCTCAGATATTATTTCTTTGAACAAGTTCTCTGCTCCTTTTTCCCTCTCTTCTCCCTTGGAATATCTATAATCCTTATGTTGGATTTCCTAGAGTTGGATATTTCTCAGAGAGTTTCTTCATTTCTTTTTAGTCTTAGTGCTCTTTCCTCCTCCATCTGGAACATTTCTGCATTGCTGTCCTCAATATTACTAATTCTTTCCTCTATATTGTCGGCTCTGATGCTTAAGGTTTCCAGATGTGTCTTTATCTCCTCTATTGTATTTTCATCTCTAAGATTTCTGATTGGATTTTTTTTTACGGTTTCAATCTCCTTTGTGAAGAAACTCCTGATTTCATTGAATTGTCTGTCTGTGTTTTCTTGTATTTCATTAAGCTTTTTTATGATGGCTATTTTGAATTCTCTGCCATTAAGATTATACATTTCTGGGGCCGGCCCCGTGGCTTGGCAGTTAAGTGCATGCGCTCTGCTGCTGGCGGCCTGGGTTCGGATCCCAGGCGTGCACCAATGCACCGCTTCTCTGGCCATGCTGAGGCTGGGTCCCACATACAGTAACTAGAAGGATGTGCAGCTATAACATACAACTAGCTACTGGGGCTTTGGGGGAAAAATAAATAAATAAAATTATAAAAACAAAGATGATACATTTCTGTGCTTTCTGGGTTGACTTCTGGGTGCTTGTCATTTTTCCTTTTGGTCTGGAGATTTAATATATTTTTGCATGGTGCCTGTCAGTGTTGGCTTACTTTTCCTCATAGTGAAAATATATGGTCGCAGTTTCCTTTTGCTGCTGCTGGTTGGGAGTCAAGGGGCGTATATTCTGGCCTGCCTCAATCTGCAGGCACTCTTGTCACCCCTGGCTGATCTGAGGCTGAGTGGAGGTTGCTGGGGGGGTAAGTGTGGGAACAGCTGGAGCTGGAGTGTGGGAACAGCTGAGACTGGAGTGCAGGTAGGCTGAAGCAGCTGGGGCTTGGGTGCATGTGGGTTGAAGCAGCTGCAGCTGAAGTGCCGCTCGGCCAAAGAAGCAGGGGCTGGAGTGCCACTGGGCCGAAGAAGCTGGACCTGGAGTGCACTGAGCTGAAGAAGGAGGAGCTGGGGTGCCACTGGGCCAAAGAAGCTGGAACTGGAGTGCTGTGGGCCGAAGTTGCTTGTGCCAAGTTAGCTGGAGCCTAAGCACAGGCCAAGCCAAAGCCACTGGAGCCAGGGAATGGGGGGCAGTCCAGCCAAAGGAGCTGGGGCCGTGACATGGGGAAGCCAGGAAAGCTGGGGCCGTGGCTTGGTCCAGCCAGAGCAGCTGGGGCTGTGGCCTGGTGGGGCCTGAGCTGCCACTGCCTCTGGTGCGGGGACACAGGTTCGCCTTGCTGGTGGTTGGGCCCGGGCACCTGGGGACCACTGCCTGTGGGGGTGGGGCATGGTCATGCTGCCCCTGTTGGTGGGGCCTGGGCTCCTGGGGGCTGCTGATTCTGGGGATGGGGTTGAGCTGAAGCACCACTGTGCTGAAGCGCCAGTCGGGTGGGCCGGGTGGGGGAGGGGTGCTTACTTTCTCCTCCCCTATCTCAGAGGTTTCTCACCTTGCTGTCACTCTCTGCTCTCCTGAGGGGCTAGCTGGTTGAAACTACCCTCGCAACAGTTCAGCTCCCTCCGTAGGGGGATCCCTTCAGGCCGTGAGGGGTCTTGGAGAGCTCCAGGTTTTCACGCGGTGACCCGCCCCTCCCCCTCCTCTGAGAGCTGCGTGGTCTCAGTCTCTGGGACGCAGTCCTTGGGGAAGGAAAGGAGCTCCTCTAACCCCCTTCCAATTCCTCTGGGGATTCCAGCACCTCCATCCTCGGGTGTATGGCTGCCTGAGTGCCTCAGATGTCGCCTGTGTTGTGTGAATAGCTTCTGTTGGAATATGAATGCCATTTTTGTTGTGTCTTAGAGGGGGAGTGTTCAATGGGGGAAGCTCACTCCACTATGATGCTGACATCACTCAGTTGTCTTTTCATTTTGATCCTCATTTCCTTTGCCTTGCAGAAGCCCTTTAGTCTGATGAAGTCCCACTTGTTTATTTTTTCTTTTGTTTCCCTTGTCTCAGTAGACATGGAATTTGAAAAGATCCCTCCAAAACTGATCTCAAAGAGTGTTCTGCCTATATTTTCTTCTAGGAGTTTTATAGTTTCAGGTCTTACTTTTAAGTGTTTGATCCATTTTGAGTTAATTTTTGTGTATGGAAAAAGATAATGGTCTACTTTCATTCTTTTGCATGTGGCTGTCCAATTTTCCCAGCACCATTTGTTGCAGAGACTTTCCTTTCTCCATTCTATGTTCTTAGCTCCTTTGTTGAAGATTAGCTGTCCATATATGTGTGGTTTTATTTCTGGACATTCAATTCTGTTCCACTGATCTGTACGTCTGTTTTTGTACCAGTACCATGTTGTTTTGATTATTATACCTTTGCTGTATATTTTGAAGTGAGGGACTGTGATGCCTCCTGTTTTGTTCTTTTTTCTCAGAATTGCTTTAGCTATTTGGGGTCTTTTGTTGCCCCAATGAATTTTAGTATTCCTTGTTCTATTTCTGTGAAGAATGTCATTGGAATTCTGATTGGAATTACATTGAATCTGTAGATGGCTTTAGCTAGTATGGACATTTTAACCATGTTTATTCTTTCAATCCATGTGTATGGGCTGTCTTTCCATTTCTTTATGTCATCATCGATTTCTATCAACAATGTCTTATAGTTTTCATTGTATAGGTCTTTCACCTCCTTGGTTAATTTTATTCCTAGATATTTTATTCTTTTTGTTGCGATTGTAAATGAGATTGTATTCTTGAGTTCTCTTTCTGACAGTTCGTTATTAGAGTATAGATAATTCAACTGATTTTTGTAAGCTGATTTTGTACCCTGCAACTTTGGTGTCGTTGTTGATTATTTCTAATAGTTTTCTGATGGATTCTTTAGGGTTTTCTATATGTAAAATCATGTCATCTGCAAACAGCGAGAGTTTCACTTCTTCATTGCTTATTTGGATTCCTTTTATTCCTTTTTCTTGCCTAATTGCTCTGGCCAGAACCTCCAGTACTGTGTTGAATAAGAGTGGTGATAGTGGGCACCCTTGTCTTGTTCCTGTTCTCAGAAGGATGGGTTTCAGTTTTTCCCCATTGAGTATGATGTTGGCTGTGGGTTTGTCATATATGGCCTTTATTATGTTGAGATACTTTCCTTCTATACCCATTTCGTTGAGACTTTTTATCATAAAGGAATGTTGGATCTTGTCAAAAGCCTTCTCTGCATCTATTGAGATGATCATATAGTTTTTATTCCTCATTTTGTTAACGTGGTGTATCACGTTGATTGATTTGCAGATGTTGAACCATCCCTGTGTCCCTGGGATAAATCCCATTTGATCATGGTGTATGATCTTTTTAATGTATTGCTGGATTCTGTTTGCCAATGTTTTGTTGAGGATTTTTGCATCTGTGTTCCTCAATGATATTGGCCTGTAATTTTCCTTCTTTGTATTGTCCTTGCCTGGCTTTGGTATCAGAGTGATGTTGGCCTCATAGAATAAGTTAGGAAGTATTCCATCTTCCTCTATTTTTTGGAATAGTTTGAGAAGGATAGGTTTTAAATCTTCTTTGAATGTTTGGTAAAATTCTACAGAGAAGCCATCTGGTCCTGGACTTTTATTTTTGGGGAGGTTTTTGATTACTGTTTCAATCTCTTCACATGTGATTGGTCTGTTCAGATCCTCTATTGCTTCTTGATTCAGTTTTGGAAGGTTGTATGAGTCTAAGAATTTATCCATTTGTTCTAGATGTCCAATTTGTTGGCATATGGTTTTTCATAGTATTCTTATAATCCTTTGTATTTTTGTGGTGTCCATTGTAATTTCTCCTCTTTCATTTCTAATTTTATTTATTTGAGCCTTGTCTCCTTTTTCCTTAGTAAGTCTGGCTAAAGGTTTGACAATTTTGTTTATCTTCTCAAAGAACCAGCTCTTTGTTTCATTGATATTTTCTACTGTTTTTTAATGGTGACAAAGGGGCCATACTAATGTAAGGTGCTAATCACAGGGAAAATTGGGCATGAAGTACATGGGAACTCTGTATTATCATCACAATTTTCTGTAAATCTAAAACTATTCTAACATTAAAATTTTATTTAACAATTTTTTAAAAATAAAGACAGGGCTCCCTGATATCAATAAGCCTCGTGAAAATGCATTCATTAATAATCAGAGGAAGCACCCCCCACATGCTTGTACATGCACACACACACACACACACACACACACACACACACAACTCAGGCATAGGGAGGGAGCCCAGGATCTGACTCTGACATCACAATGAACAGAATCCAAAAAGCAATTACACTGCCAAGTATTATGCTAAAACAATTATTGAAATTGCTAGTCGAAAACAGTTAATGGAATAATTAAGACAGATTGACCTAAAAGCTGATTTAAAATTAACCTGACACGTGCATGCTATCTAAATAAAGACTCTCTCCTATGAGCTAGCTTCTCATTAAAATCAAATTCCACTGGGAGAAATTACACACTTGCACCGTGATTGGGAAGAACAGGCCGCGTTCACTCAACCACTGATGGAACTGGAGGGTCATCAGACGAGGTAAATGGAAATGAGTGTCCTGTCCTTCCAGGTGCGCTGCTATCTGTCTCAGTAACAAGCCACCTCCCTCCCATTTTTCCCTTTGGAAATGATGGAAACTCATTAAAATTGCGTCAGCTCAGGACCCCAAACCACTGGGTGCCTGAGTGGGCACATCTGAAGCTTCCAAAGGGAAAGATCGGAAGGGAGGGGCCGTGGGCTGGGCTCCCGTGGATGCACTGAGGGCAGGGAAGGGAGCTGAGCAGATCTGAAAATGAGGTCCCTCAAGCACTCGAGGAAACTCGATGGCTTCCACCCCTCGTTTCTCTAAAGGTGAGAAAACCCACGCTTGTTGGAGACCAAACTCCAGGCGGGTGGCAGAGGCAGGAGCTCTTTTCAGCGTAATGCTTTTCCCCGCCCAGCACCTTCTCCTTTCCACTGCCGTATCCAGATGGAAAGAACTCATGGTGAGGTTTGTGGGTCTACAGGCCTGGATCACACCTTGCTCCTGAGTTTAGCCCAGGGGTGTCCCAGTCTGAGTGAGCAGTTTTCGCTTGTCCCCATATCCCTAGCTGGCTGCCTGCCACTGGCCAACCTAGGATCCTGTGGTGTGTGCGCCTATGCGGGGGGACGCACCTGAGAAGGCCCGCCCTGCTGGAGGAGGGTCATGGCCACCCCTCCCTCCGAGGGCCCTGGCTCCTTGCAAGAAGGTCTCAGCTGATGTCTGGAACACAGGGATGCAGGCTCCTTGTTCCTTGTAAACCCTTGGAGTTACCTTGATAACATTTTTTTAAATGGATCCCCTGCTCAGCATTTTTATGAGATAAAGAATTTCCCCTGTTAAAATTATTCAAGTTTAGTAATAACATATTATTGGGACAAGCAGGAAAACACAGGATACTTCAAAACGATCCATTACTTGGAGGATTTTAAAATTCTAATGAGAGAAACCACTCTCTCTCATTGTTCATCCTCTTGGCCATCAGCAGGATTAGTCTGGGAGGAGGACAAGGCAGGAATTGGCTGCATTCCTTATTTATCCCTCTGATTTCTCCAGAGTTTTTCTTTTCTTCAAAGAGACATCTCTGGGCTCTGCAGGGCTTGTCAGTCGTGATGTCAGGCGACTCTGAGACTGTGCAGAGCAGGAGGATGAGAACAGGGGAGGGAGAGGAGGAAGAGATGGGACCATCACTTCCCATCACAGGCTGAGGCTGAGTTAATCTCCACCTAGGTCAGGATCCCAGGAATCGGATGTCATCAGCCTTGTCACACCGTGGGAGTTGGGAACAGGGAACAGCCAAGGTGCCACGGCCACTTTCAGAGAAATAAACAAAGTGGGAGGGCACCACTGGGAGCCAGTTTGAAAATGGTCACTAATGTGAAATAATAAGACACACTTTTCAGAAAAGTGAAGACAATTCTTTTGGTTCTCAGACTTGCAAACACTATGTGTTCTTCAGGAGCAGACTGAAGCCGTTGACCTCTAGGGTGATTGTGAAAGGAATCTGGGCTCCATCACTGTTTCTGAATAAGTCAGAACAGTCCAGCACTCACTCCTTGACAATGCGGAAGATGACCAGCGTCCAGGTGCTGTGGAGTCGAGACCTCTATCACTCAGAGCATCCTGCCAGGCAGAGGGGGCTAGCCTGGTGGCCACTAGACCTTTATCAGATGTGGGATTTGCAAATATTTTCTGCCATTTTGGATTGTGGATTATCTTTTTTTCCTTCTTAATATTCTCCTTTTATGCACAAAAGTTTTTCATTTTGAAGAAGTCCAATTTGTCTAATTTTTCTTTTGTTGCTTTTGCTTTTGGTGTTATATCTAAGAAATCATTGTCAAATTCAAGTCACAAAGATTTACTCCTATGTTTTCTTCTATGAGTTTTATAATTTTGGCTCTTTTATGTAGGCCTTGGATCCATTTTGAACTCATTTTGTGGATGGTGTGAGGTAAGGGTCCAGCTTCACCCTTTTGCATGTGGGTGTCCAGTTGTTCCAGCACCTGTACTAACTGTGGGTTTTTCGGATTTTTCCTCATGTATGATTCTATCTGCATAAAGAGTCATAAAGAGGCAACTCTATTGCATTTCCAATTGTTGTGATTATTATTTTTATTTTATTTCAAACTGTCTGTGCCTTTATATTTAAAGTGCAATTTTTGTAAATAGTATACATTTGGGTCTTATTTTTATATCTATCCCAAGAATCTCGGCCTTTAACTGAACTCTTCGGTCCACTAATGTGTAAAATGATGAGCAAACAAGATGGTGGGATAGGAGTTTCCAGCACAGGTTGTTCAGCAACAGCCTTGAACAAAAAGAACAAAGTTGGAGGCATCACACTTCCTGACTTCAAAATATACTACAAAGCTATGGGGGCCGGCCCGGTAGCATAGTGGTTAAGTTCACCTGCTCCACTTCAAAGGCCCAGGGTACACAGGTTCAGATCCTGGGCGCAGACCTACACACTGCTCATCAAGCCATGCTGTGGTGGTGCCCGACATACCAAAAATAGAGGAACATTTTATTTACCAAAAATAGAGGAGCCATAGTAATCAAAACAGCATGGCACTGGCATTAAAACAGACACACAGACCAATGAAACAGAAGAGAGAGCCCAGAAATAACTCCATGCATTTATGGTAAATTGATCTTTGACAAAGTTGTCAAGAATAAACAATGGGGAAAGGATAGTCTCTTCAACAAATAGTGTTGGGAAAACTGGTTTTCCACACATGGAAGAACTGAACCCTTACCTCACTCCGTATGTAAAAATTAACTCAAAATGGAGTAAAGACTTAAATTTAAGACCTGAGACCATAAAACTATTAGAAGAAAATATAGGAGAAAAACTTGAGATTGGTCTGGGCAATGCTTTTTTTGGACATGACCCCAAAAGCAGTGGCAAAAAAAAGTATAAGTAGATAATGGGATGCATTCAAACTAAAAAGCTTCTGCACAGCAAAGGAAATCATCAACAGAGTGAAGAGACAACCTACAGAATGGGAGAAAATATTTGCAAACTGTAATCTGATGAGGGGTTAATATCCAAAATATATAAAGAACTCATACAACTCAATAGCAAGAAACAAGTAACTCAGCTGAAAAATGAGCAAAGGATATGAATAAACATTTCTCAAAAGAAGACATATGAATGGCCAACAGATACATGAAAAGGTGCTCAACATCACTAGTCATCAGGGAAATGCAAATCAAAACCACAATCAGATATCACCTCACACCTGTTAGAATGGCCATGATCAAAAAAACACAAAAAATAACATGTCTTGCTGAGGATGTGGAGAAAAGGGAACACTTGTGCACCATTGGTGGAAATGTAAATTGGTGTGGCCACTGTGGAAACCAGTATGCAGGTTCCTCAAAAAATTAGCAATAGTATCAATAGAACACCTTGGTATGATTGATAGAATCAATCATTGTACATAAAACAGATCTACACATATATGATAAATAAAAGAACATAAGGGTAAAAATTAACAGTAGAACTACCACGTGATCCAACAATCCCACTCCTGGGATATATCCAAAGGAAATGCAATCAGTATTTCAAAGAGATATCTGCACCCCCATGTTCACTGAAGCATTAATCACAGTAGCAGAGATATGGAAACAACCCAAGTGTCCGTTGACAGATGAATGGATAAGGAAGATGTGGTACATATACACAACAGAATATTATTCAATCATGAGAAAGAAGGAAATCCTGCCATTTGTGACAACACGGACGATCCTGGAGGACATTATGCTAAACGAAACAAGCCAGACAGAGAAAGACAAATATGGTATAATCTCACTTATACGTGAAATCTAAAAAAACAAAAAAACACATGGAACTCATAGAAGCAGAGATTAGAACGGTTACCAGGGGCTGGGGTTGGGGGAGGAGATGGTGGTCAGGGGTACAAAGATGCAGTGACATGGGTTGAATAAGTCCAGAGATCTCACTTACAGCACGATGACCACAGTTAATACTACTGTGCTGAATACTTGAGATCCGCTAAAAGAGTAGCTGGGTGCTCTCATCACAAAAAAATGGTAACTGTGTGAGGAGATGAGGTGTCAATTAGCTTGACTGCAGTAATTATTTCACTAAGTACATGTACATAAAATCAGCATTGGATACTTTAAAATATATAATTTTTATTAAAAGTATGTAAAATTAAAAATAAATAGCTATTGACATAGTTTTGGGTCTGTAATTTTATTTCTTTTTTCTATTCGTTTCCTCCAGTTTTTTCCGCTTTATTTGTCTTTTTAAAACTTTCCTATTAGTTTTTTCAAAAGAAGTAATGGAGGCATGATTCACATGCCATAAAAGTCAAGTTTTTTTATTTTACAGTACTATTTGTTATGAACACATACATTCATAAACCACCACAGAAATCGAGACAGAAAACAGCTCTGCTGCTCCCAAAATTCCCCGTCTGCCCCTTGTGGCAGCCCCTCCTCCCCACTAGCCAACACTGATCTGCTCCCTATCAGTAGTTCTGCTTCTTCCTGAATCTCACAGGGGTGGGATCACACACTGTGTAACAACTTCTTGAGATTTACCTTCTTTACTTAGCAGATTGTATTTGACATTCATCCATTTCGTCTCACATATAAAATGCTTATTCCTTTTCATTACTGAATAATATTCCATTGGATGGATGTGCCACTTATTTACTAGCTGAAGACCGTTTATATCTACAGTTTGTCTGTTTGGGTTGTTTCCAGTTTTTGGAAATTGTGAATAAGTCTGCTATAAACATCAACATACAGATTTTTGTGTGAACGTAACTTTTTGATTCTCTTTGACATATATCCAAGAATAAGATTACTGGATCAGAAAGATTACATGGTCAACATTTCTTTAACTTTACAAGCAACTCTCAAAAGGTTTTCCAATATGGCTGAAACATTCTGCTTTCCCAGCAGGAGTGTACGAGCATTCTGGTTGCTCTGCATCCTTGCCAGTACTTGATATTGTTGCTAATTTTTTAAGCCATTCTGAAAGGTGCACACATGTATCTCATTGTGGTTTTAACTTGAATTTCTCTGATGACTGATGATGTTGAGCATATTTTCCTGTACTTTCATTCCATTTGTGTATCATTTTTGCTGAAGTGCCTCTTCAAATCTTTTGTCAATTTTTTACGAGGTTGTTTGTTTTGTTATTCAAATTTAAGGGTTCTTCATATACACCGAATAAAAAGCCTTCACAGATATGTGTTGCAGAAATGGTTTCTCCCAGTTTTTGACTTGTTTTCCTTCTCTCAACAGTGTCTTTTGAAGAGAAGGAGTTCTTAGTTTTGATAAAGTTTAACTAAACACAATTGGTTATGGGTGTGCTTTTGGTTTCACACCTGAGAAATCTTTGCCTAATTCAAGGTCATGAATATTTTCTCCTAGAAGATTTATAGTTTTAGATTTTACACTTACTGCTATGATTCACTTTGAGTTAATTTTTGTATGTGGTGTGAGACATGGGTCCAAGGATTTTGGGGTTTTGTTTTGCTTTGAGTTATATATTATGGTGGATATTTTTGCATATGAATATTCAATTTTTCCAGTGCCACTTTTTGAAAATACCATTCTTTCTCCATTAAGTTATTTTTGCAACTTTGTCAAATATCAATTGCTCATACACGTGTGATTCTGTTTCTGGATTCTCTCTTCTGTTCCACTGATCTGTGTGTTTATTCATTCACCAGCACACTATTGATTATCGTAATGTTATAATATGCCTGGAAAGCAGGTAGTTTAAGGCCTCCAACTTTGTTCTTCTTTTCAAAATTGTTTTGGATATTCTAATTACTTTGCCTACTCAAAAAAATTGTAGAATCAACTTCATAGTTTCTATCAAAAATATGCTGGAATTGTAATTGGTATAGATCAACTTAAGGAGAATTAATATTTAAAATACCGAGTCTTCCAATCCACGAACACAGCATATTTCTGCTGGGGTTTGAATGCTTATGTCCTCCCAAAATTCCCATGTTGAAATCCTAACCCCCAAGGTTGAGAGTGTTTGAAGATGGGGCCTCTGGGAGGTGCTTGTGTCATGTGGGTCGAGCCCTCATGAACAAGATTAGTGCCTTTAAAACAAAAGAGGCTCCAGAGAGAGCCCTTGTCCCCTCCACCGTGTGAGGACACAGCAAGGAGTCACCGGCTATGAACCAGGAAGTGGGCTGTCACCAGAATGTGACCATGCTGGCGCCTTGATCTTGGACTCTCAGCCTCCAGAACTGTGGGAAATAAATGTCTGTTGTTTATAAGCTATCCAGACTGTGGGTTTTGTTATAGCAGCCCGAATAGACTAAGACCATTTCCCTGCTTATTGAAGTTTTCTTTTACTTCTTCCATCAGTGTTTTGTAGTTTTCAGCATAGAGATTCTACAGGCATATTATAGGACTTATTCCTAAATATGTTATGATTTTTGTTGCTATTGTAAGTTGCACTTTAAAAATGTCAATTTCTGGGGGCTGGCCTGGTGGCACAGTTGTTAAGTTCGCATACTTCACTTCCACGGCCCTTGGTCCTCCAGTTCGGATCCTGGGCATAGATCTACACACTGCTCATCGAGCCATGCTGTGGGAGCATCCCATACAAAGTAGAAGAATATTGGCACAGATGTGAGCTCAGGGACCATCTTCCTCAAGCAAAAGAAAAAACATGTCAATTTCCAATCATTTATTGCCACCGTATAGAAATACAAATGATTTTCGTATGCTGACTTTGTATCCTATGACCTTGTTACACTCATTTATGAATTCCAGTAGCCTTTTTTTTTTGTTATATTCTTAAGGATTTTTTACGCAGACAGTCATGTCATCTGTGAAAAAAGACAGTTTTACTTCTTCCTTTCCAATCTGTATGCCTTTTATTTGATTTTCTTGCTATTTCACACCAACTAAGAATCCAGTGTGGTGTTGACTGGAGACAATGAGAGTGGATGTCTCTGCCTTGATCCTGACTTACAGGGGAAGCCTTTAGTCTTACTGTCTGTGATAACTGCAGGTTCTCATGGATGCCTTGTATCAAGATAAAGTTCCCTCTACTTCTACTTTCCTGGACTTTTATAAATGGATGTAGAATTTCTTCAAATGCATTTTCTGCATGTCACATGATTTTCCTCTTTAATCTGGTGGTGTGGTGGATTACATTGTTTTATTTTTTGTCCTATTGTCTATTTTTTTTTCCAGTCATTTCTCCAGGGTTCACAATCTCCATCTCTAACTTTTCCTGTTCCACTTACAATGAACATTTTAGTACTTCAGGTAAAATATGGAAATATTGCAGCCATATTGGGCCACCCTGCCCATCCTTTATGCTGTAGTAACTGTATGTACTGCATCTACATATCTTATGAACCTCAGAAGAAAATATTATCATTTTTTAAAGACTGTATTTTTTTAGAGCAGTTTTTGTTTCACAAAAAAATTGAGTGTTTGGCACATATATGCCCTGCTCCCATATGCACAGCCCCCCCACTATCAACATTGCCCATCGGATGGTGTATTTGTTACAGATGACGAACCTGCACTGACATGTCATCATCACCCAAAATCACAGTTTACACCAGGTTCACTCTCGCTGTTGTGCATTCTGTGGGTTTGGACAGATGTCTAATGACATGTATCCACCATTATTGTGTCATACAGAATAGTTTCACTGCCCTAAAATCCCTCTATGCTCACCTATTCATCCTTCTACCCTCCCCATAATATTACAGTTTTTACTGTAAGTTGTGTGTATTATACAAAAGTTAGAAGGAAAAAGCAGAAAAAATGAGTAGCCTTTGACATTTACTTAGATATTTACCATTTCTGAAGCTACTTATTCCATTCTGAGGATCTGAGATTCCTTTTCTGGTATAATTTCCCTTCTCCTAAAGAATTTCCTTTAGCATCTTCTATTGTAGAGATTTGCTAGTAATAATTTCTCTTAGTTTTTCTAAATCTGAAAATGTTGTCTCTCAACAGTGATTTTCAAAAGATATCTTTGCTGGATATACGATTCTGGATTGACAGGTCTTTTTTTTCTCTCTCTCAACACTTTAAATCTCTTTTCTCATTCTCTTCTGGTCCCCATAGTTTCTGATGAGAAGTCAGCTATTAATCAAATCATTACTCCACTCTGTGTGAAGTGTCATTTTTCTCTGTTGCTTCCAACGTTTGCTTTTCGGCCTTGGTATCCAGCTGCTTGATCTGATGTGTCTTTATGTGGGACTGTCTTCATTCTGCTTGGTGTTAGTTGAGCATCATATTTGCAAATGTCTATCTTCCATCACTTGGATAATTCCAGCCACTATTTCTTCAAGTATTTTTGTCTGCACATTCTCTCTCTCCATTCCTTCTTTGAAGCCGACCATATGTATATTAAAGTTTGATCTTACCTAAGAGTGACTGGGGCTCTGTTATTTTTCCACCCTTTTTTCATTCTATTTTCCATGTTAATTTCTATTGCTCTACTTAAATTCCATGTAAAGAATTTGTTATTTCTAATATTGTATTTTCCAATTCCAAAATTTTCTTTTTTAAATTTTTCTGCTGAGTTTTCCTACTCTTTCATTTGCTGCAAGCATATTTGTTTACCTTCACGGAGGATAGTTATGACAATCACTTTAAAATCTTTGTTTAATACTTATGCTTTCAGCCAAGATGAAATAACAAGGAACACATTTACCCTTCTTCCCACAACAACTGAAAATCTTGGGGAACATATATCAAACAGTAGTTTTCACACATTGGGTCTCAGGCAGCAGAGTTCAGTGATCCCTGAGAGATCTGGAACCGACAAGGTGGGCCCTGTGGTGGCCCTGCTGCCTGGAGAGAGAATTCCAGGCTCCAGCACAAGGAAGGAGAACCCAGGTGGACCCCTGAACTCTCCCTGAGTTGAAGAGATGGCACTGGGTGTCCTGGGAGGCTGAGGTGACTAGAGCACATAGAGAAGACCACCCAAGAAGAGAGAACTGCAGCAAGAGAGAACGTCACAGATTCTCAGTGGGCCCACTGCATCTTCCACTGAGTACTGACCAGTGCACTCATGTGAGGAAACTACCCAACACTACAGAATCAAACACCAAAAAATTAGAGGAAATAATTCTTGGAGCTCACACAGACAGAAATGGTTTGGGTTCAACTAGTCCACACATGGCTTAGGAAAGCCCCATAACTCACAGGAGATTGTGTCCAGTATTCAGAGTGGCCTCAGTGGTGGAACACAGTCAGCCTTGGACTAAAGTTTACTCAGATCCCACCTAACAAAGCTTAGAATCAGCCTGAATGTTTCAAATTGTTTCAAAGTAACACAACTCTGTCCCAGGAAACAGCTCAAGAATATTTTTAGGAGTACAAACTATCCAGGTTCCAACAAGGAAAAATACACAATGTCTACCAGCCAACCAAAAATTACCTGGTACGCAGGAAAACACATCATGTAATGAGGAGACAAATCAGTCAACTGATACTGACCACAAATAGCACAGATGACGTAATTCATAGACAAAGATGAGATGTTATTACTGTCATCATATTCCACATGTTCAAGAAGTTAGAGACAAGATTGACAATGTGGGGGGTTGGGAGTGGGTGAAATAGGTGAGGGGATAAGAGGTACAAACTTCCAGTCATAAAATGAATAAGTCATGGGGATGGAATTACATCATGGGGAACATAGACAATAATATTGTCATAACTTTGTATGGTGACAGATGGAACTAGATTTATCACGGTGATCACTTTATAATGTATATAAATGTCAAATCACTATGTTGTGCCCCTGAAACTATCATAATATTGTATGTCAATACTTCAGTAAAAAAAAGAAAAGGCTGATGATGTTAAGTAGAAATATGGAAGATATGAAAAAGACCCAAAAACTTTTAGAGATGAAATGTCTGTAACTAAACATCTGTAATGAAAAACTTACTAGATGAGATTAAGAGCAAATTAGTCAAAAGATTAATGAAATTGAAGACATATAATAGAAACCATTCAAAATAAAATACAGAGAGAAAATAGACCAAAGAAAATGAGCAGAAAGTTAACTGTAGGACAAATTCAAATGACCTAAAATATGTGTAATCAGAAAGAGAAAGAGAAGAAAACAGAAAAAACAATTTGAGGAAATAATGACTGAAAATTTTCCATATTTTATTAAAAAAAAACTATAAACCCACTTATCCAAGACACTTAATGAACCCCAAGTCTAAGAAGTATGAAGACGGCACATCATAATTAAATTGCTTAAATAGGGTGATAACAAGATAATCATGAAATCAGACAGGAGATAAAAAGACCTGCTGAGTGCAGAGAAACAAAGGTTAGGATGAAGGCAGATCTCTTACTGGAACTGAGGCCAGAGCAGAGTAGAGCAAGGTCTTCAGAGAATTGAGAGAAAAAGCTGCTAATTTATGATTCTATGCCTGGCAGCAAAGGGTACAAATAAGATAAAATATCAACTTTCTCAGACACACAAGAGCTGAGATAATTCATGGTCACCAGCAGATCAGCGCTGAGAGATGCTGAAGGAAAATGACACAATATGGAAACCTTATGTGAAGAAAGGGATAGAGAGCACTTTCTGTGGGGTATGTAACACGTCGAATAAAACGTGTGAAAACGTGGACACGGAGGCTGCAGTGGGGGTGGGAGAGCACTGTTGTGACGTTGTTCAGACGTCATGAAGTGGTCTGATATTATTTGAAGATAAACTGTGATAAGTTAAAGATGTGTACTGTAAACACTAAGGCATGCACACACACGCACACATAGAGCAAAGACTTATCCAGAATAAGCCAAAAAAGATGATTAAATGGAATCATAAAAAATACTTAAATTATCCAAAAAAAAAGCAGTCTAAGAGGAAAAAGGAAACAAAAAACAGATTGGTCAAATAAGAAACAAATCGCAGGATAGATTCAAATCTAACTATCATCAGCAGTAACATTAGATGACAGTGGTCTAAAAACCCCATTTAAAAGGCATAATTTGTCAGATTGAATAAGAAAGCAAACTCAACTATATGCTGCCTACCCCAAACCCACTTTAAATATAAAAACACAAATAAATTAAAAATAAAGAGATTGAAAAAACATGCCATGCTAACACTAGTTGAAAGAAAGCTGGAGAAGCTATACTAATACTAGATAAAGCAGATTTCAGGCGCAGTGAATATGACCAGGAATAAAGGAGGTCATTGTGAAATCCAAAAGGATCCATTATCAAGAAGACATAATATAGACTGTTTATGCACCTAATAACTGAGCTTCATGGCACATGAAGAAAAATCCTTATCTGCCAGTTCCAACACCTGGGTCATCTTGGGATCTACCTCAGTTGGTCCTCTTTTCTCTTAATAATGTGTCCCATTTACTTGATTTTTGGATGTTGGGTGATTTTGCACTGTGTCCTGGACATTATGAATGTGGTGTGGTGGAAATTTTGGATTCTGTTATTTTCCACCAATAACTGTGTCTCTTGGTTCAGCAGGTAGTGATCTCAGCTGGTCTTCAACTGCAAACTGGCTCCTAGCTGCAGCTCCAGCCTCAGTTCAGATCTTCTGTTGTTAGCGGGTGGCTTGTGCATGTGTGGTTCAGTCCGTCAGAAAGGTGGGGGCAGAGTCTGAAGTTTCCCCTGCACATTTCTTCCCCTCCTGCAATCCCCCTCCCTCTTCAGTGACTATGTCCGGGACTAGGTGCCTGGAGAAACTCAAAGGTGGGTTTGGAAGCAATTAACTGTTTTTCCAAGCTGTTTCTTTTCCTTTTGTAGGTTAAGGAGATGTAACCACCAGCCATCCTGAAACTGACCAAATGAGGCACTCAAGGGAGATGTAACCACCAGCCATCCTGAAACTGAACAAGCCACACCACAAGAGCTATGCCCATGACCTTTGCTTTATTTTTAATGCAAAGATCTCTCCAGGAGGAGCTTAGGCCTCATTATGTGGAAGCATGTTCTCGAACTGAGCTTGTGGAAGTGAATACCCACCTCTCCCTTTTGAATATTATTCCCCAACTGAAATAAAATTTCCTGCTTCCCTTCGTTCTGGGACGCCATGACTTTGGAAATGATTCCTCATGGCCTCCTATTTGCTGCAAATACAGTTTACTTTGTGAGACAACTTCCACTGGTATAGTCTTGTTTAACTCACCAGGAGGTGAGCCCACTTGGTTTGGTAACAAGCCCACTTGGTTCGGTAACAACCACAGCCCCCCAGTTTCATTTTTCTCGTTCTTGGGCTGTGAAGACTGTGGTTTTCCCATAGCCACTGCCTCCCATGCCCTGCTCTGACTGCACATGGCCCCAGACTGGAAGCCACAGAAATTCACTTCAAACTACTCCCCAGGAATCTGTCTGCTGCTGTTCATTCCCCAATGCCATCAAGCGGCTCCTGGTTGCATTATGTACAGATTTTCTAGTTGTTCTCTGCGGGGGAGGCAGTGTGGCATGATCTTACAAAATCATTTCAGGACGCAGAACCAGCAATTACCTGTCCACTTTTAGAACTGCCTTGTGCACGAACCTCACATCCTTTGAGTCCCAGTTGGAAAAAGCGTACGTTTCATCTGTTTCAAAGGTCGAGATAGCTTCACTGCAGGGGACTTGAGGAACAGATTACCATCTTCCAGAGGACATGAGTGCAGCATAGTGAACGGAACCCCTGAATAGCCACGGGTGCACTAGACGGGGGTTGGGGCCGGCTACCACAGGAGGGAAGAGGAGAGGACAGCTGGAGCCTATTCTGTTTTCAGAGTCCCCATCTCAGCACAGCTGTCTGCTCCTGCCCAGAAGCCACCTCCCCTCCTTCTTTCTATGTCCTTAGAGAAAAATAAAGCCAACCTCCTTCCCCCCCCATCCCCACCAACCCGCCAGTCATTCAGTGTCACCCTGACACCATGCCCACTGGTCAGAGTGGGCCCAGGATCCAAGGACAAACCACTGAGCAGTCTGGTTTCTGCCTCACAGCTCAGCAGAGATAGTCATGCTAACAGACGCCAGGTGAGAGGGAGATGGGTGAGGGTCAAGCCAGAGGAGGTTACACCTGAGGGAAGTTGGGGGGCCCCCTTGTGCCACGGAAGGAGGGTGGTCCTCACTCTGCAGGCAGCAGGAGCTGGGGCACCGAGGAGTGTTGTGCCAGGAGCGTTGTGATCCGACTGCATTTCACTCAACATTAACAAGTTCCCATCCAGCCTCAGCCCCTGACACGCCCAGTGCGTCTCCAGAAAGGGGTAGACGCAAGCCAGAAGGATCCCGGCAGCAGTATTTCCCCACCGAGTGCTGGGGGAAGGGCTGTGGTCCTGGGTTTGGAGCTGAGAGGAGGTGGAGAGATCCAGCATGGGAGGGCGGGGGTAAGCAGGGATTTGACGGGGAGCCCAGCCAGGGACATTACCAGGACAGGAAAGCGGGTGCAGGTCATGGTCCTGGGGGGCTCGGTGTTCAGGTGATGGTCTAAGGGCTGGAGGTCTCACCTGCACACTCAGTTCCTGTGGATGGGGCGGCAGGGCCCCAGAACCCGGACACACTGTTGTTAAGACAGTAAATCTTGTAACAGCAGCCACCGTGCATCGAGCGCATGCTCCTGCCGTGCTTCACCTGCACCACCTCCCCTTCTGACCACCTCCCGGAAGTGGGGATTCCTCTCCATTTTTGATGCGGGGCAGCCATCAGGGTCCAGCTTGAGATGAACACATGAGGCCCATGGGAAGCCTAGATGCAGAGCCACCTCCGCCATCCCCGGCCTTAGAGGGTCAGCTTCCCCGTCTCCAACAAAGGGTTGACAGTACTGTGACCCTGTAGACCCCATGGGGTTGTCTGATGGTCCTGGTGAGCTGACAGGGTGACACGGTGGGAGGAGATGAGGGGGATGCTGCTGGCTCTGCTAGCCACGCCACAGCCGGGACTCAGGGCCAGGACACGAGCTTCGTGGGGGTGCTTGCCCTCCATACAGATGCAATGCCGTGACTGGAGCCGCTCAAGAACTTGGTCCAGCCATGTGGTTCCTGAGTGGGGAGCAGCCAGACTGGCCAGACTCGGGAGCTCCTGGAACATGCGTGCGGAGCCTCTGCTCCAACTGTCTGCATCCTGGTCCCCTCGAGAGCAGCTATGGGAACCAAGTGCTCTCTCCTTCTTGAAGGTTGACTGCACTTGTCTGAAGCTGGCGGACACAGTCAAGACGGTGGGAAACGCTGGGTATCATGAGGGGGACTGGGCCCACCCTCAGAATGAGCACGTGTGTGTGTTGTGTGCCACTGCTGGCTTAGGCATGCTTATAAGTGACATACATGTGCGCACATGCACACACACACACACGCACGCACACTCACAGCTCACTTTCACTGAAAGTGTTTCCCAGGGAACACCAGCCCAGCCACGGCGTGTGTCCAGGTCTCTGTCACCGAGGACATGCAGCTAGAGGGCGTGAGCTGAGACAAGGAGAGAGAAGAGGACAGAACCAGGAGAGGAGAAACTGCCTGTTCCAGGAGGTGACAAGGAGAAGAGCGCCCCATCTCTGAGGAAGAAGCTGGGGCCCTCTTGGGTACTCTGAGGTCTTGCCCAAGTCACTTTCTACAGAGGATTTGGGGTATCCACAGCATGTCCAGGGCCCCCTCCCTAGCTCTACTGAGAAAATACAGACTACTTTGGACGGCACCCACAAGGACCACGGTGAGACATATGTGCGGGGCAGCGGCCTGGAACAGGGCCTGTTCAGAGGGGCAAGGAGACATCACCAGGCTATTAGGAGGATGGTCTGGGAGGCTCAGAGCAGGATGTCACAGGGGGCCCATGCAACAGGTGCCCTAGGGAGAGGGAGAGAGAGAGAGAGAGAGAGACAGAGACAGAGACAGAGAAGAGAGACAGAGAGGGAGAGAAGGAGAGAGAGAGAGAGATCCCTGACCTCTGAGTCTCTGCCTCCACCGCTGGCTGGTGCCAACTCACACGCCATCCCACTTCCGCCCATCACCCCCATGCCTGCCCCGGGGCCAGCCCCACCACAGAGCGGCCGGTTCCTGGTCACCTCTGTGCCGTCCCTTCCCGATCTGACCCCAGTGCAGGGGAGAAGGTTCAGACAAGTCTTTCCATGTCCCTCTGCATGACAATAGACTTCCTCCCCTCTCCCATTCCACAGGCCCATCCGGAACATCCACCTTAGTCATTAGCTCAGGAGAGGATGCAAGATGAGAATCTCTGCTATTGTGTGGGGAGACTCAGTTTCCCGGGTTTCCCCCACGGACACATGTTCTTCAGCTGGGTCTGATTTTCTCCAGACAGCCTGTCTTGTTAAGGATTTGGCCAGCCCTAAGCACCTGAAGGGAAAGGGCGGAGGGGGGTTCTCTCTCTGCCCCCGACAGCCCCGAGCTGGGTCGGTCCCTCAGACCTGGCCAGGGGCAGCCCATCCCCTGGCGCCCTTCCCCGAGGCATCCAAGGGCAGGCTCGGCGCCAGCCCCACCCCGCTCGCCACTGCCCGACCATCGTCCTCCCTAGGGGGGCCTGGGCAGGACAGGGACCCGGGTGTGGGAGGCCTCCAGATCTCAGGCCTGGCACACCGTTTACCAGGCTGCTTCCTCCTCTGACGGGGGCCCAGCACACACCCCAGGAGACTTGGCAGCCGCCCCCAGGGCTCTATCCTCTGGAACTCGTCCCCTTGGAAGGGGCCTGGCCCAGGTGCCAGGTTCGGCGGGTCGGCCAGCCTCCTTTGGAGAAAGCAGGCAAGCCGAGCCAGGCTTGCAGTGGCCCTGGCGTGACACCTGCCACCTCAGGCAGAGGGCCTCCCGCGTGCCCTCCATGGCGGATTTCTCCCCGGAGCCGTGGCCTGGGCACTAGGAAGGCCGGGTCTCCCCGACTCCCGGGAGGAGGGGCTAGCCCAGTTGCGCCCTGGCCCCCAAACCCTGCGGTGCCGTCTGCCTGTCTCGGCGCTTCTGACTCCACAGAGCCTTTCCTACACCTGGGATGGCTGCAGTGGCAAAGTGCAGGCGTGGGGTGAGGCCATGGCTTTGTCTTTCCAGGAAAAAATGAGCCCCTGGCCGAAGCAGCTGGCCCAGGCAGAGACTTGAGTTTGCAGCCCAGTACGTCTGTGGCCATCAGGGCCAGAGTAATGCTTCCAAGGCTGGGAAGCGGCCTCCAAGCTGAGTGGGAGTGGGGGAGGGGAGGGAGACAACAGCTGAAGCCGAGTCCAGAAGAGCGGCGATGGGACAGCTGCAGCTGGGTCAGAGCCTGGAGGGAGGGCGGGGCCTTCACTGAGGACCCCCCGAGGCCAGCCCTAGGCCCCCGGATGTCGCGCATGCACCCTTGGCCTGGGCAGTGTGTGGTGGGTTGAAGCCAAGCCCGCAGGGCTCCCGGAGCGGCCAGAGAAAGAAGGGCCCATGGAGAGGTAGGCGATGTCGGCAGGGTGGGCCACCTGTGACCCCAGGCTCAGGGTCTCACGTGTGCCCTCCATGGCGGATTTCTCCCTGGGGCCTTGGCCTGAGCACTAGGAAGGCCATGCCTTCCCGACTCCCTAGAGGAGGGGCTTGCCCAGTTTGGCCATTGTCACACTGGCCACATTTCTGACCTTCCTTAGTCAAACTCACTTCTTCCTGTGAGTCTCTGCACCAGGGTGCCTTCTCCTTGTCACACTAACTGTTCCCAGACCTAGGCAGGAGTGCTAACACTTGTCATTCTGGTCACAGCAAAGTTCTGAAATGCCTCAGGGAGGCCTTTCAAAAGCACCTAGCACAGTCTCTACCATCACCGATCTCACATCAGAAGAGCATTACATGATTTCCGCATCCTTCCTCCCATAGAGATAAAATGAGTGCATGAGGAAGAGCTGTCTGCTTTGTCTGAAGCAGGTAATACCTGCTGGTAATACCAGGCACATGACTGTCTCTTCCAGGCCAAATTTTTCCCACCACGAGTCCACTGTTTAAGGAAACTGTCATTCCCTCTCTTTCATGGGTCTGGTTTCCCCCAAGAACACAGTGAACCATCCCCTCTCCCTGTGCTGCATCACCATAATCCCACAGCCAGAAGATATGCACAAGTTTAAATCACCACCATATCCTGAATTCAGGCACTGCTGAGACCTTCCCATCAATTTTGTCATTCAATGGTGACTCCTGAGGACACCTTTCCCCTGAGACCCACTCCCAACCTGTCCTTAGCTTCTTACAGTAACACCGAAATATCCTCAGAGTTCTCCCAACCTGGGCAAGAAACATTCTGAAATGTTCTCTGTATTAATTTTCAGGGACTGGGGATATTGGTAGATGTAATTTGAGTGTGTATGTGCAGTAGTTTCTACGCAGGTATCCTGTTTTTCAGACACATATAAAATAGTGTGGCTACTCAATGCACCAAGAAAATGGATAACTGATCAAATTTTTTCATGATGTGAAGTCTTTAGAGAATAAATGTCACGGTTAAGAGCGCAGACTATGGAGCTAACTCCTCATGTCCAAATTCCAGCTGCATCCCTTACTAGGTATTTGTATTGGCAGAGTTATTTACCTGATTGGTGCCTCAGTTTCTTCATCTCTCAGTTGGCAATAATGATCAGCATACCTACTTTGTAGGTTTATGGAGAGTATTAAAGGAGTTAATGTTTGAAAAATGTTTGGAACACCTAGTGTATTGCCAGTGCTGTACCTATATATTAGAAATAAAATTTAGAAATTCTTCTGACACTGCCTGTGTGCCCCAGAGTGTGAGACTGTTGATGGATGTATGTAGAAAGCACTCCATGACATACGATGAATAAATGAGTGAACAACATTGGCGAATGCATTACCAATGTCACCTATGTCACCCTACAGGCATTCCCAAGCTGAACCACATGCAGACATTCCTGCTCTGTCCTGCATCACATTTCCTGGAGGAATCACTGGGGCTTCTTAGACCCTGGTAACCGTGCCCACTAAAGGTTCTTTTCTGTCAGCAAACCCCAGTCTTTGTCCAATTGCTGCAGCTCACAGGGTCTGCACTCTGATCCTTGTCTTCACTCGAGGGAGAAGTGCCATCCCCAGAGCTGGGCACACGCAGAGGCTGAGCCTTGGAGAAAATGATTCCCTGGCCCTGGGGCAGGTAGAAGAGCGCAGGGACAGAGTGGGATTTGGGGAAAATCCTCCAGGTGTTTTCAGAAGGGATGGAGGCAGGGGATGTGTCAGCAAGGACTGGTCTGGTTGGTGGGCCTTGGTGGTTAAATAGTAGGGGGGCTGGGAAATTTCCTAGGTTCTAGCATAATACAATCAATATAATGGTCATGAAATCAGAATCAGCCTAATTAAGGCCAAGTTAACCCAATGTCAGCTGTTCCCTGACTCTCTAATCCAGTAGTGACTTATAATAAAGGTATTAGTGTTCTATTATCTCCTTTTCATTGATTGGCTAGAGTAATTATTCTTTACATAGCCTGTCTGTTTTTACATAGTAAAGAAAAAGTGAGTTTTAAAACAACTCTCCTTGGAAAAGTCTCCCTAACATATTGAATTAATAACAGAAGCCACGACAGGAAATTCACCACATATCTTGAGCTTTAGTCTCTGGTTTTAGATCTTCCTAACTGGTAAATTACCTTGACTTCTGCCTTCTTTCTTGAGATTAGTGCATTTAGGACTAAGTAGGAGTGCAACCTCATGCCATGTGAGAAATGGTGACTCTAGGAAGAGGTTTGTTTCTTTCTGTCAGTGTGTGTGTGTGTGTGTGTGTGTGTGTGTGTGTGTGTGTATGACAGTTTTTGCTGCATCTTGCAGTGTGGGCCAGTGTAGACTCCTTTTCTAGGGAAAAAATTTCCCTAACCACTTTCTCCGGACTTTCTTTTCACTGGTGGCTTCCTCGGCACTGTCCAATAGTAACATTAAGCACTCTATATTATAGAATTTAATTTTTTTCTTAGTAGCCACATTTTAAAAAATGAAAGCAAACAGGTGAAACTAATTTTAATAGTATATTTTAACCCACTAGAACCAAGATATTATCAATGTGGGTGCAATCTATACAAAAATTAATAATGAGAAAGTTTACCTTTTTTTCCTGGGTTTCATAAATCCAGTGTGTACTTCCCACTCTCAGCACAATCTCCATTTGGAAGTTGAGTTTTTTCATACATTCTCTGTACTGAGATTTAATGTTCACAGTCGTCAAATAAGAGTCACTAGGAGTGGGGTGGATGATAATTTCACTACTGATTTAAGCTCTAATGGAGCTATGAACACCAACTGGTCAATGGGTTAATCAAATGAATAGTCATATAGTACAGAAGAATGGTACGATTTGGGATTTAGAAAAAGACTGGGGACCGTGTGTCCTGACAGGGAGCACCAGGGCTTTTCTTGTTGAGAGTGACAAGGACAAAAAGAGAATAAAGTCATACTCATAAGTGTCTAACAACATGGGGGAGAAGAAATGACCTGCCGTAGTCCTGAGTTTTGACCTCGAGCTTTCTGTTCTTTACACAAATCTCTTTGATGATGTCCCAGGACACAGGTCAGATTAATCCCCACAGGGAAAGAGGGAGGGTAGAAGTACAAGGCATCTGACATAATTGTCCTGGGAAAGCAGGCTTCATTTATCACTCTGATCCACATTCACAATTTATTTTTATAGGGTAAGAGGAAAAGAAGTATGAGGGTCAAATCATCACAGAGGAAACGACATGATTGTGGAAACCAATCCAACCCAAAGCCTGGTTTGAGCATCTCCATCCCTTTGAGGATGTCCAGTTACATATTCAAGAGGCCAGTTACTAGAATCACATCCTATCCTGGCAATGAGGTCAGATGCCATCAATGGGAGGAAACGTTGGAGCAGCCCCAACAACTCTGCTGGCAGAAGAGACTGCAAGGTCTCCAAGCCTGCAGAGTGCAGGAGAACTGTTAAGACCTTTGGACCTTGCCAAAGCCCTGCTGAGTCTTGCACCTAGTTGCACAGATGCATCCCTGCCAGGTGTGTTCACAGGTGGTCTGAACTCCAGCCCCATGCCCACCCCTGCCTGGTCTTCAGATTCAGCAGAGACGATCCCAGGAGCTGGTCTGTACATCCCACAGCTCCTTTGCAAACAACTTCTGGTGACTGAGGAGGATATTAGGAAACAGGAAAAAAAAGTGAAGACGGCAAGAGAGAGACTGGCGGTAGCACTGAGGCAGAGAGACTCGCTAGCGAGGCAGGGAGAGTGAGGGGCCAAGAAGGACGTCCCGACAAACACGATGAAGAAAAGACAAGACGGTGCAGATGACATGGAGCTCACACTACATTAATGCCTCTGCAGGGCTCCTGATGTCTTCTTGCTTTGAGCTCTTGAGACTTTAGTATATACCAATAGTTTTCTTTTCTTTGATTCCTTTGCATGACAGAGAAGATACAGACAGTGATCCTTCTGAGGTGAGAGATTGGGTTTCAGGTGAGGAGAGAAAGGAGAGCTTTTCTTCTCATTTTGTTCTCTCATTTTCCTTTCCTGAGTGTTACGCATTTGTATTTTAAGATCAACAGAGAGTTATTACAGTCAGGGGATTCTTTAGAGTTTTGCCCTCACAGTCACAGAGAAAACATACCTAGTCCAAATGGATTGTCCTTTTTGTGTAATATTCCAATAGATTCCAACATATTTCACTAAAGAGCTGTTATATCTGTCTTCTCAAAAAAGACACCTACTTCTGGGTCTCTATTTTTCTGGTATTTGTTGCATGTTGAATCACAGTTGCATATAATGAAATACTGGATTTTCCCTTTTTTTAGATTTATATGTGTTGGAAATTTGATTCATGAAAATTGATATGCCATTGTGGTATCATGCTCTCAGGAGAATGACTGTTTTCAGCATCACAAGTCTCACAATAAGCCAGTGTGTTGGGATTTGTCTATTTGTCTGATCGAGTACGTTGCACTCTTCAAATCCTCTTTATCATTACTTACTTTTGTCCCACAGATTTATCAGTTTCTGAGAGCAATGTGTTAAACAATAATAGAGTATCTTAGTACTTATATCTTCCCTAAAAAATGAGTTATTTTTTAGCTAAATCTTCTCTCCTCTATTCTTCCATGTGGTAATCATCTGGAATTTTGGTTCGAATGTGTTTTTAATGTCTTGTTTTAAAACTAATACTAAATTAGACAGACTGTTTTTTCCTTTCCTCGTGACTCCTGTTATGTTTTCCTGGGTTCACATTTCTTCTTCCTGATGTACATTCTTTAGCGGTTCTTTCACTGCAGGCCTGTGGGAGGTCAACTTTGAGTCTGTTTGTAGGTCAGATAACGTCTTTCTTTCTTTGACACATAGTTTGAATAGGTATTTAATTTAGCTTTGGAGTAATTTTTTTCCTTCTTTGTCAAGTTATTTAATATATCTGAGCCTCCATATCTTTAGATTAAAATGGGAATAAAACCCTAAAAATGGTGACTGTAACTGAGATAATACACGCAGAGCATGCCAGTCATGTTGCTTAGCAGAAATTAAATAATCAATAATGATTATTATTAATCATTATAATGATATTATTATAATAATGTAATATATAATAATATATTAATGTATAATAATAATTATACGTTAATTTATAATTATAATGTACAGTGTATAATGTATGCAATGTATAATAATAATATATTAATATTATTAATCATTATAATCCTCAGAGTGTGCATTCTCAGAAAATCACTGCCTAAGATTGAGAATATGAAGCTCACACACAAAAAGTCTGAGAGAGTGGCATGACCATGACTTTAATTCTCAGCCCTTGCGTATCTTCAGCTGTGGTCATCTGCACAGTGTGTGCAGATAATGTAATCTGTTCCCACAGACCCACAGCAGAACAGCGCAGCCTGCCTCATGCTTGGGATGCTCTGGGCTGCTTTTTGGGGAGCCTCTGCTGTGAGGCTAGTTGGACTCTGTACAGAGAAAGATGAAAAAAGACTCTTTCTTTTCCCTCAGATTTCTCCCCCCGAGTTTTATTCAGTTTTACATCCAGAGCAGATACTCTCTTCCCAGAGCCTTGGTGTTACTCTGGGATTCAGGCTTCCCAGACACCTCGTCATTTCAGCTCCCAAGGCCCAAGGTGACTGCAGAGTCATGTCTCACCCACTCCTCCCATCTTGGCCTGTTTCCCGTCATGGAGGACCCATGAGTGGGGAGAGGAGCCATCGAGGGAGATTGATCTGGAAGTCCTGGTGAATCTGAGCTTCAGAGAATGAAGCAGAAAAGGGGAACTTAAGACTGCCAGGCCTTCAGTGGGGGAGGAATATGGAGGAACCGAGAGGGGTGTGATGGCTGCACAGAGTCAAGGGGAGGAATGTTCCAAAGTTTCCTAAGAGAAGGGAAACCTTGCACTGATGTGGAGATTCGATTTTACATGATGGCAATGTCTGTGCTGGTTTCACCAATTCTGGTGTCCCTGAGGGATGAACTGGTGTGACACCACAGGACAGAAGTTGCAGTCACTTTCAGGACTTAAAGAAGGTGAAATCTTTCAGCTTAGTCCCCTGTGAGCCAGTCAGGGGCCAAGTCTAGAAAGGCTTGGAGCCTGAGTCCATCCAATGTGGTTTCGTTCTGTTTCAGCCAAGCTCCTCTGGACCCAAGCTGGGAAAAGGGGACCTCAGATCTAGTCAGATCTAGTCATCGCAGCTTCCATAGGTCGCCATGAGGCAGGTAATAGCCCAGGCGCCGTCACTGGACCTCATAGTCGCCCTCCTTCCTCCGCTGGCAGACAGTGACTTGTGAGGTGAGGAGAGCACATCAGAATGTTCCAGTCAGTTGCCCAGTATGGGAGACTCCAGGGGAAGGAGATGTCAAAGTCACAGAGACCCGATGCCTCCTGTGTCTCCCTCTTCCTTTTGTCCACTTAATTTTCACCCTCAGTCCTTCTTTTCCTTCCCTTTTCCCTCTCTTGGCTCTCTCTTCCTCTCTTTCCCCTACATGTTCTAACTTAATTGAGGTATTAACGACATACAATTAACTGCATACATTTAAAGTGAACAATTTGATACATTTTGATTATAACTTATTCAACCAACACCACAATCAAGAAAAGGAATGCCCATCCTCCCCAAATTTCCTCATGCTCATTTTAATTCCTCCTTTCCTGCCATTTGCAAACACATTCTCATTCCCAGGCAACCAGTGATCCGGTATATGTCCCTACAGATTTTCCTGTATTTTCCAAGAATTTTTATAAATGAGATCATATACTATGTACTCATTTTTTACTGGCTTCTTTCACTCAGCATAATTATTCTGAGATTTATGCTTGTCACTGCATGTACTATGAATTCATTCCTATCCCCATCCCTTCCCTGGCAGCACTGTGCACACACCCGAGCACTTCCCAGGTTGGCATGAGAGCCAATAGTACTGCTGCATCCCCAAAAGTAGGAAGGCGCCTTGGTGCAACTCTGGGAGGGGTTGGCAGCAGCCCTGGACCCACGCATGAATGCTTTCCTGGATGGTTGGAAAGCCCACCGTGCCACTGGAGTCCCAATGATTGGCCAATGCTCAGAACCCTTGAAGAAGACCCACCCACCAAGCACAGAGGCTGGCATGAGCATAAGAAAAGGCAGCAGCAGATATCTGTGCACATGCAAGTGCTTTCCCAGATGGCACAAATACCCGTAGTAGTGCTATGGTCACACAACTGGGTACGTGCCTCCGTGTGGCGGCAACTCTGAGCCCAGTGTGAATGCTTTCTCAGCGGGTGGGAACACCCACAGTACCCATGCAACTTCCAGCATATGGGGTGGGATCAGAAACACAGCTCATGCTTCCCCCACAGTGCTAGCAGGTGGAATCTGTGACCTGATACTAGCACAAATATGCAGGCAAAAGATTAGTTCATCAAACACCATAAGAAACTACAGTAAAAATTCAGAGCAGAAGGAAATGACAAGTCTCCAGAAACCAACCTTGAAGTCACAGAAATTTACAATCTAAATGACAGAGAATTCAAAATAACTGTCATAAAGAAACTCACCAAGTTACAAGAATGTTCAGACAGTTCGATGAACTCAAAATAAAATTAATGAGGAAAAGGAATACTTCAGCAAAGAGAATGAAACTATTAAAAAAAAAGCAGAAATTCTGGATATGAAGAACATAATTAATGAGATAAAAAAGAATCTAGAATCCTTAAAAAATAGATCTGATGTTATGGATGAAAGAATTAGTGATTTAGAGGATAGAAATATAGAAATGCTTCCAGTGGACGAAGAGAGAGGACTCAGATTTTTAAAAAATGAAGGAATTCTTGGAGAAATATATGACTCAATTATAAAAGCAGCCTAAGAATTATACGTATTCCAGAGGGAGAAAAGAGGGAGAAAGGAGCAGAGAGCTTGTTCAAAGAATAATAGCTGAGAACTTCCCAAATCTGGGGAAGAACCGGACTTACAAATACATGAAGACAACAGAATGCCTAATTACATCAATGCTAAAAGACTTTCTCTAAGGCATATAATAGTAAAATTGGCAAAAGCCAATGGCAAAGAAAAAATATTAAGGGAAGCGAGACAGAAGAAAATAACCTAAAAATGAACCCCTATCAGGCTTTCAGCATATTTCTTGGTAGAAACTTTACAGGCAAGGAAAGAATGGAATGATATATTAAAAATACTGAAAGACAAAAACTTTCAGCCAAGAATACTCTATCCAGTGAAACGATCCTTATGATACAATGGAGAAATAAAAGTTTTCCCAGATAAACAAAGGCTGAGGGAGTTCATCGCCACTAGATCTCCCATACAAGCAATGATCAAGAACGCCCTCATACCTGAAACAAAAAGAAGGTAAATGTCTACAAAGCTTTGAGCAAAGAGATAAATAGACAGACAAAATCAGAAAGCTACAGCTCTGCTTCACAACAGGGTAGCAAATACTTAATTATAACTTAAAAGAAGAAGGGAAGGAAAGCATCAAAAGTAACTATAAACACTTCAGCTTAGTCACAAATGCACAACACAAAAATAAATAACTTGTGACAACAATAACTCAGAAGGAGAAGAGGAAAGGAACGGAACCTGCTTAGACTAATGGAGATAAGAGTCTCTCAGAAGATGGACTATGTCATCTGTGAGATCTTCATACAAACCTCACAGTAACCAGTAAACAAAAAGTCAGAGCAGAGCCATAGATCATAAAAAAAGATAAAACCTCCACAGAAAACCCCCAAAATGAAATGGTAGTCAGAAAGACAAAGGAAGAGAAACAATGGAAATATAGATTAGGTGGGATTAAGCCCTCATGTATCAATAATCACTCTAAATGTAAATCGATTGAATTCTCCAATCAACAGACACAGAGTGGTGGGGTGGATTAGAAAACAAGACCCAAAAATACGCTGCCTCCAGGAAACACATCTGAGCACAAAAAACAAACAGGCTCAGAATGAATGGATGGGAGACAATACTGCAAGCAAATGGCAAATAAAAGAAAGTAGGTGTTTCCATACTTATATCAGACAAAGCAGACTTCAAGATAAAAAAAGACTATGAGAGACAAAGAGGGGCAGTATATAATGATAAAGGGGACTTTCCACCAAGAGGACATAACACTTATAAAGATATATGCACCTAACACAGCAGCACAAAAGAATATAAAGCAACTATCAATAGACCTAAAGGGAGAAATTAACAGCAACACAATAATAGCAGGGGACCTGAACAACCCACTTACATCTACGGATAGATCATGCAGAGAAAGGCAACAAGTAAATAGTGGAATTAAATGAAACATATGATCAGATGAACTTAATTGATATATAGAGAGCATACCCTCCCAAAACAGCAGAATACACATTCTTCTTAAGTGCACATGGAACCTTCTCAAAGATATACCATATGCTGTGAAACAAGGCAAGCCTGAATAAATTTAAGATTGAAATCATATCAAGCTTCTTTTCTGACCACAATGCTATGGCACTAGAAATCAACTACAAGAAAAAAGATGGGGAAGTCACAAATATGTGGAGACTAAAGAACACACGACTGAAGAACCATTGGATCAATGAACAAATCAAAGGAGAAATCAAAAAATACCTGAAGACAAAGGAAAATGAAAAGACAACCAAACAACTCTTATGGGATGCAGCAAAAGCAGTTCTAAGACGGAAATTCATAGCAATGCAAGCGCACCTCAACAAACAAGAAAAATACCAAATAAGTAACCTTAAACTACACCTAATAGAACCAGAAAATGAAGAACAAATGAAGCCCAAAGTCAGCAGAATGAAGGAAATAATAAAAATTAGAGCAGAAATAAATGAATTAGAGACTAAAAAAACAGTAGAAAGGATCAATGAAACAAAGAGCTGGTTCTTTGAGAAGACTGAAACAAAATTGACAGACCCTTAGCCAGACTCACTAAGAAAAAAAGAGAGAAGCCTCAAAGACCTAAAATTAGAAATTAAAGGGGAGAAATTACAACAGATACCACAGAAATCAAAAGGACAATAAGAGATGGGCCGGCCCCATGGCTTGGTGGTTAAGTGCGCGCGCTCCGATGCTGGCGGCCCGGGTTTGGATCCCGGGCACGCACCGAGGCACCACTTCTCCATCCATCCTGAGGCTGAGTCCCGCATACAGCAACTAGAAGGATGTGCAGCTATGACATACGACTATCTACTGGGGCTTTGGGGGAAAAAATAAATAAATAAAATCTTTAAAAAAAAAAAATTGTTTGGGCCGGCCCCGTGGCTTAGCGGTTAAGTGCGTGCGCTCCGCTGCTGGCGGCCAGGGTTCGGATCCCGGGCACGCACTGATGCACCGCTGCTGAGGCAGCGTCCCACATACAGCAACTAGATGGATGTGCAGTTATGACATACAACTATCTACTGGGGCTTTGGGGGGAAAAATAAATAAATTAAATCTTTATTAAAAAAATAATAAAATAAAAAGGACAATAAGAGAATACACTGGACAATTTACATGCCACCAATTTCGATAACCTAAAAGAAATAGATAAATTCTTAGATTCTTACCACCTCCCAAAACTGAATCAAGAAGAAATAGAGAAAATGAACAGACCAATCACAAGTAAAGAGATCAAAATGGTCATCAAAACCCTCCTAAAAAAACAGAAGTCCAGGACCGGATGGCTTCTCTGGAGAATTCTACCAAATATTCAAACAAGATTTAATACCTATGCTTCTCAAACTATTCCAAACACTTGAAGAAGATGGAACACTTCCTAATTCATTCTATGAGGTCAACATCACTCTGACAGCAAAAGCAGGCAAGGACAGCACAAAGAAGGAATATTACAGGCCAATATCACTGATGAACACAGATGCAAAAATCCTCAACTAAATATCAGCAAATCGAACACAGCAATATATTAAAAGGATCATATACCATGATCAAGTGGAATTTATACCAGAGATGCAGGGATGGTTCAACATCCGCAAATCAATCAATGTGATACACCATATTAAGAAAATGAGGAATAAAAATCACATGATCCTCTCCACAGATGCAGAGAAAGGATTTGACAAGATCCAACATCCATTTATGATAAAAACTCTCAATAAAATAGGTATAGAAGGAACGTACTGCAACACCATAAAGACCATATATCACAAACCCACAGCCAACATCATACTTAATGGCGAAAAACTTAAAGCCATTCCTCTGAGAACAGGAAGAAGACAAAGGTGCCCACTCTCGCCACTCGCATTCAACATAGTACTGGAGGTTTTGGCCAGAGCAATTAGGCTGGAAAAAGAAATAAAAGGAATCCCAATTGGAAAAGAAAAAATGAAACTCTTGCTGTTTGCAGATGACATGATTGTAAATATAGAAAACCCTAAAAATCCATCAGAAAACTATTAGAAATAATCAACAACTACAGCAAAGTTGCAGCGTACAAAATCAACTTACAAAAAGCAGTTGCATTTCTATACCCTAACAATGAACTAACAGAAAGAGAACTCAAGAATACAATCCCATTTACAATTGCAACAAAAAGAAAAAAGTGTCTAGGGATAAATTTAACCAAAGAGGTTAAAGACCTATACAATGAAAACTATAAGACATTATTGAAAGAAATCAATGATGACCTGAAGTAATGGGAAGATATTCCATGCACATGGATTGGAAGAATAAACACAGTTAAAATGTCCATATTACCTAAAGTAATCTACAGATTCAAAGCAATCCCAATCAAAATCCCAATGACATTCTTCATAGAAACAGAACACAGAATCCTAAAATATATATGGAATAACAAAAGACCTCAAATAGACAAAGAAATCCTGAGAAGAAAGAACAAAGCTGGAGGCATCACAATCCTAACTTGAAAATATATTACATAGCTATAGTAATCAAAATGGCACAGTACTGGCACAAAAACAGACTCATAGATCAATGGAGCAGAACTGAAAGCCCAGGAAAAAAACCACACATCTGTGGTCAGTTAATCTCTGACAAAGGAGCCAAGATCATACAATGGAGAAAGGAAAGTCTCTTCAATAAATGCTGTTGAGAAAACTGGACAGCCACATGCAAATGAATGAAAGTAGATCATTATCTTCCACCATACACAAAAATTAACTCGAAATGGATAAAAGACTTGAATCTAACACTTGAAACCATAAAACTCCTAGAAGCAAATATACGCAGTACAGTCTTTGACATCGGTCTTAGCAGCATCTTTTCCAATACCATGTCTACTCAGGCAAGGGAAAGAAAAGAAAAAATATACAAATGGGACTACATGAGACTAAAAGCCTTCTGCAAGGCAAAGGAAATGATGAACAAAACGACAAGACAGGGCCGGCCCCGTGGCTTAGTGGTTAAGTGCGCGTGCTCCGCTACTGGCGGCCCAGGTTCGGTTCCCGGATGCGAATAGACGCACCTCCTGTCCGGCCATGCTGAGGCCGCGTCCCACATACATCAACTACAAGGATCTGCAACTATGACATACAACCATCAACCGGGACTTTGGGGGAAAAAAAAAGGAGGAGGATTGGCAATAGATGTTAGCTCAGAGCCGGTCTTCCTCAGAAAAAAAGTGGAGGATTAGCACGGATGTTAGCTCAGGGCTGATCTTCCTCACAAAAAAAAAAAAAAAGGAAAAGACAACCCACAAACTGGGATAAAATATTTGCAAATCATATATCTGACAAGGGGTTAATCTCCAAAATATATAAACAACTCATACTACCCAACAACAAAAAAACAGATAATCCAATCTAAAAATGGGCAGAGGGTATGAACAGACATTTTTCCAAAGAAGATATACAAAAGGTCAACAGACACATGAAAAGATGTATAACATCACTAATTGTTAGGGATATTCAAATCAAAACTACAATGAGAGATCACCTTACACCTGTCAGAATGGCTATAATTCCCAAGACAAAAAATAACAAATGTTGGAGAGGAGAAGGAGAAAAGGGCACCCTCACACACTGCTGGTGGGAATGCAAACTGGTGCAGCCACCAGGGAAAACAGTATGGAGATTTCTCAAAAACTTAAAAATAGAAATAGCATACCTTTCAGCTATCCCACTACTGGGTATTTATCCAAAGAAATTGAAATCAACAATTCAAAGAGATTTATGCACCCCTGTGTTCACTGCGGCATTATTTACAATAGCCAAGACATGGAAGCAACCCAAGTGCCCTGCTACAGATGAATAGATAAAGAAGATGTGGTATATATACAATGGAATACTACTAAGCCAGAAAAAAAAGACAAGATCATCCTGTATGCAACAACCTGGATGGACCTTGAGGGTATGAAGTTAAATGAAATAAGCCAGACAAAGACAAATATGCCTGATTTCACTCATATGTAGAAGATAAACATACACAGGGATAAAGAGAACAGATTAGTGCTTACCAGAGGGGCTGGGGGCTGGGGCTGGGGGTTGTGTGAAAGTGTTAAAGGGGCACATATGCATGGTGATGGATAAAAGTTAGACTACTGGTGGTGAGTAGGATGCAGTCTATACAGAAATTCACAGATAATAATGAACACCCGAAATTACACAATGTTAAAACCCTTTATAATTTCAATAAAATAATTAAAAAAGAAAAAAAATAATTCATTCTTTTTTATGGTTGAATAGTATTCCACTGTGGGGATATACCACACTTTGTGTATCCGTTCACCAGTAGATGGACATTTGGGTTGTTTTCCGTTTTTGTCTACTATAAATTGGTTGTTATCAACATGTGTGTACAAGTCTGTGTATAGACATACGGGTTTATTTCCCTTGGATGGATTCCTAGGGGAGGAATGGCTGGGTAGACGTATATAATTATTAAAGATGCATCCAAGCTATTTTTCACCAGCACTCGATGAGAGTTTCAGTGACTTGACATCTTCAACAACACTTGCTATAGTCAGTTTTTTTAATTATAGCCATTCTCAAGTATGGTGGAATCTCATGATGACTGTCACTTACATTTCCCCAATGACTCATGTAGTGAAGGAGAAGGCAAGCCACACACAGACTGGGAGAAAACATCTGCAAAACATATCCCTAGAAAAGGATGTGTATTTTTAATATATAAAGAGGTCTTACAACCCAATAGTAAGAAGACAAGCAACACGTCATGGCTTACCAGCAGACAGCAGATCAGGCCTGTGATGAGCACCAGGATTCCCACCAAACAGCTGAGGATGAAGGCCCAGACAGGGTGGTCTGGGGAGACATGTGCTGGGGTGAGCCACCTCCTGTCATCGCCCCAAGGCTCCTGCTGACCCCACTGTGCCTCAACCATCCTTGACAAGGGTTGGCCAACTCTCCTCATCATCCAAGACGCTGTGAGCATGGTTCTCTTAGATGAGGCACAGCATCAAGATACTCGCCCCCTACCGTGGGCTGGGGCTTCCTGCAGGTTTACCAGGCTTATCAGTCAAGGTGTCATCTCTATTGGGAGAATATTCTGGAAATGAATGAAATGGAGAAGGCATATGAATGTGTTTCACTCTTTTTAATTAAACTTTTTAGACGCAGAAAAATAAACGGAACAGTCTCATAAACATCCATCATCTAATTTAACCATGTATATTCCATCTAATTAAAACAATATTTCATCAATTTATAAATTATTAACACTTGCCACCCTTGATTCATCCCATGTTTTCAATGAAATATTAAAGTCAAGTAGACATCATGATGTTTCACCCCATTTTAGTTTCCATCTCTAAAAAGTGAGCACACTTTGCTACAAAATCCAAGACCATTATCACAGAACAAAAATGTAATAAATTAAACCAAATTCATACCTCTGGGCACAGAGGACTGAATTTGGGCTGGACTTTCTTATGACGGCCGGGGGGAGAATGGGTCATCACAGTTGGCAAGCTTATGGGATCTCTCTAAATTTGTAAATTCCCACTCAAAAGTGTTCTTCCGTGCCTAGAAACACATTCATCCCCTTCTCCTTTATCTATTTGCTTAATATTAATTTTCTAGGATTAAGCTACAATGTAATATCCTGCAGGAAGTCTTCTCTGATTTCCACCTGCAAGTATGAGTTTGTTCACATCAAATAATTGATAAATTTCAATTCTCTATTCTTGTTATTGCCAGCTACAACATAAACTCCAGGAGGGTAGGACACACAGCACCCAGTGGGCATGGGGGGAGGGGTGCAGGTCCCCCTACTTGTACCTCTATCCAGACAACCTCTTAGAGGTGTGCTGTCTGATATGCAGCAGCAACAAGTCTCTTTTTAAATTAACATTAATTTTAGTTACATAAAATACAAATTCTAGTACCTCAGTAACATTAAATATCAGTAACAATAAAGACCAGTCACAATACCATCCTTTGAGGACTCAACAGCCACATGCAGCTATGCACTGGACAGCACAGATAGAACATTCCACCACTACAGAAAGTTCCAGCGCATTGGTGCACATCTAGAGTGGGACTTGGCAAACTATATCCTGTGGATCAGGAACCACATGACCACCAAACCAGTAAGTCTGCTTCACACACAGCTGGAGTCCCTCACTGACCATCTGGCCCAGTGGCTCTCAGTGCAGAGATAAGGAAACAAAAGTCCAGAGAGGGGAGGTGATTAGTTTGAGGTCACAGAGCTGTCTAGGAGAAGGTGAGGGCCTCCTATACTACACTGGTGTCCTTTTCTCTCTCTCAATGGTGGGTAAAGACTGGGGGACTATGCCACCTCCTGCCAGCCTGAGAAAGTTCAATGATCTCTCAGCCCCAGGCATCCAGAGTCCCCAGAAAGGCCTCACTTCCTTTTACAATGACCAGGGAGCCTTACCATCCCCAAGGACACTCTTCCTGTCCAGAGTCAAGTTCTGCAGCTGGGTACCATTCTGGGTCAGCCGCAGGAATTCCTCATAGATGGCAACTCTGTCCAGTCTCTGTACCAAGGCGGCAAGGTACACAGGGAGTCCACTCCAGTGTGGTTACTGTGGGGGACAGACCTGGAAGGGCACAAAGGATGAACAAGGGTGCCTGGAATTCTACCCTGATTCTAGATTCCCTGCTTCTGGGTCCTGTCCAAGAGGACTTTTTGCAATAATGTAAACACTTGTCTGCACTACCAAATACACTCATTATTAGCCCCATGTTGTTATCGAGCACTTAAAATGTGGCTAGTGTGTGTGAGTGAGGAACTGAATTTCTCATGTAATTTCATTTCAAGTAATTAATTTATAAATAAATAACTACAGGGAGAATATTTTTGAAACTTTGGAGTAAGGACTTCTGCAAATGCATAAAAACAATGAGAACACTGGTAAAAATGGTCGAAATCATCTTTTCAGAAGTCTAGAAATTAATCAAAGGCTTGTAAGAATCTGAGGGTTTAGTGAAGACACACGGTGGAATCTTGATAAAGGGAGCAAACTTTGTGGCACTACAACTTTCACTATTCCCATCCTGCTCTCACAATATCCTCCATAACTTTGAAAGCCATCAGTCTCAGAACCATGGTAGCTGAGACAACCAGCAGCCCAGCAGCCATAATGGGTTTGGAGCTCTGAAAAGACCCATCCCCATCGAACTCTCACTAGCTGACCTGCCTGGCAGCTCCCCGAAAAAGCCCCATGTTCAGGGTTTGACGTTACTTGACTCAGAGCTTGCCCAGGGTGGAAAGTCTGTCCCCAGGACACTTGATAAAAATATTCAGGGCTAATTGTTTTCTATTGTAGTTGCCTGAGGGAGTGATACCAGCTGAGACAGGCAAGAGGTGAGCCAAAAACTTAGAAGAAAAATTGGGGGAATGAGATGTCCACAGGGGGCTTTGAAAAGCTCCAGTGTATTTGCGGGCATCTAGAAGGCCACAAGTGCTCAGGGCTGTGGCACGCCCAGGAAAGACTTGAGAACATCTTAATCTCTCACTTCTAGTTGAAGGGTTAGCTTAATATCTGAAAACTTGGTTATGTATTACACAATATTAATAGAATACGGGCCAATACCATGCAATCTCCATCACATATACAGAAAAGAATTTCACAAAATACAACGCCCTTCATGTCTAAAAAAGAAAACACTCAACAAATTAGGAATAGAAAAAAACTTTCTCAACCTATAAACAGCATCGATGAAAAACCCACGGCTAACACCATATTCAATGGTGAAAGACTGAAAATTTCCCCCTAAGGCCAGGGACAAGACAATGATTCTTCCCATATCTCGTATGTTAATCACAGGTACTAGAGGTTCTAATGAGGGCAATTAGGCAAGAAAAAGGAATAAAGAAACCCAGATTGGAAGGGAAGAGGTAAAACTATTTGTTTTGCAGATGAGAAGATATTGTATATAGAAAAACCTAAAAAATACACTCCTCCCCACACATAATATGTCAATCGTATCCTAATAGGTGTATAAAAAATTTAAATTGCCCCATGTGTTTAGTGGCTAGACTATTGGAGAGCACAGTTAGACTGCTGATATTTGTTGAAAGTCTCCAGAAGAGGAGGAGGAGGAGGATGCTGGAGGTTGGTGACACTAAACGTTAATGCTTTCCTCATCCCCCCAAAACCTATGGAAGGAGATGTTAGGATTAGCTGACAGGGATGTGGGGCAGAATGGTCACGATGTAAGTGACTTCCAGATCAATGATGTGTCACGGGAGCTCAGAGTCATCAGCCACCAGCTCAGCCAATGCTTCCAATCTCCTCAACCTACATCAAGTCGGTGACCAGGCAGGAATGAAATATGTCTCAAAGCTGGCTGCCTCTGTAGAGCTTGGTGACCTAGAACAAACATGAGGGAGAGTGGGTGAGGTGGAGGTCTCCCGGGGACGCAGGGGGCCACTGGAGCCAGTGAAAGATCATAGACCTTGGGGCAAGGGAGACCTGACTTCTAATCCTGGCTCTGCCCCTAACTCACTGTGTGACCTTTGGCACAATACTCCCCTTTCTGAGCTTCAGTTTACCCATGCGAGAAATGGGGAAGGCAGCTAGGACATCACATCTGGACACTGAGAGAACCCAGACATGCAGGGAAAGTGAAGGGTTGAAACAATCACACAACAGATATAAGTCAGACAGAGGAATGACGGTGCCCTCAGGGCAAGGAGAGACGGGAGAGGGAGACCCCACCTGGTCCTGGGTGTCCCTCAGCAGGGCAGTGTACTCCGAGGATGTGGGCTCCGAGTTGTTGAGGTTCCAGCTGATGATGTAGAAATGTAGCTGGTGCTCTTTCTTGATGGATAAACTCCAGGCTGCAGAGCCTGGAGCCACCGAGAGGAAGAGCAGACAGGTGGAGATTCTCAGCTCCCTGCACAGAGGCATGGTGGCCCACGGGGTCAGGGTGGTGGGTGCAGACAGCGTCCACACTGGTGGCTGGCCCATCCTTCTCAGGCCTGGGGAGAGAGGGATGTGGGGACTCTAGAGAGAGGTCCTGAAAGCTCTGGGGGTGGGGGCCAGACCAGGAAGGAAGAAATGGGAGGACAGTGGGGAGACAGAGAAGGGTGGTCACAAAAGTGGTCATTAGGGGCAAATGCTCAGGGGAGGGTCTCACCTGAGGGAGACCAGTCTGCAACTCGAGTAGAAGGGACCCAGGCTGCTCTTCTTAAACAAGGATCCAGCTGGGGAGGAAGGAGGAGGAGGAGGAGCAGGAGGGACAGGGGTTGGGGGAGGGGCTGGGTGGGAATTAACCCACCAGGAGCTGCTGGGACCAGGGTCTCACCAGGATCTGCAGGAGCCTCTCAGTGGAGTTGAACGTGGCTGAGCCGTTGCTCATGTGTGATGAATACCGAAGGGTGGAGATGGTGACATTGACTGTGAGGGTCTTCAGGTTGTGCCCCAAAGCTGCAAGACGAGAGGGAGAGCGATGGCCATCTCTGAAAGCTGGCCTGAGACCACACCAGAGTCCTGTACTCATTATAATCTGTCGTCTTCTGTCCCAGTGGCACCACCACCCACCCGTGTGGTCACCCAAGTCAGAACCAGCATATCTGCTCAGCTCCTCCTCCCTCCCAGTAACACCCATTCACCTTGCACACTGGTCCTCACATACACTCCCTCTCTCCATCCCTGTCCTAGCTCAGGTCTTAACTTCCTTCACCTGGACCAACACCCCAGCAGGCTCACTGCATGCTCTGTCTAAATGATGTTCTACGTGGACTACTAGAAGAATCTTTCTGAAATGAATACCTCACTAGGGCCACCACTGCTCTAGTACCACCCATGGCTCCCTATGGCCTTCAGTGTTTAGTTCAACCTTCTTGACCTGGCACTCAAGGCTCTACTCAATCTGGCTCCTGCTGACCTTTCAGTCTCATTTTATTCATCTTCTGCAGGTTAAACATTATGCTTCTTGCAACCCAAATTCGTTTCAATTCTCCCCATAGGGCATGTTGTTTCTGGCCGGAGCCTTTGCTCATGGAATCCTCTCTGCCAGGAAAACCCTTCATCCTCTATTTGCCAGGTACCCTCCTACTCATTCTTAAAGTCTTCATTCTGGTGTAACTTTCTCTAGCAAGCTCTTCCCCTCAAAATTATGCCAGGTGCCTCTCCCCAAAATATCCCACATTGTATTATAATGGTGTGTTAATTTCACAAGACTAGGGGCTCTCTGAGGGCTGGCCTCAGACTGAATCGTTGGTATAATCTTTGTGATCAGCATGATTGCTCTAAAACCAGAATTTCACACCCTGGCTTCCCAGCTCCTGGATCACAACTGGCTCGTGGGGGAGTGGGGCCAGAGAGCTTCTCTTGGGAAGGAAAAGGGGCCCCCAGATACCTGTGGTGGCTTCTGGTGGCACAGGCGATGATCAAGTATGCAGGGACGTGGTGGCCGGCTCGGGAGCTGTGGAGAGGACTGTCAGCAGGGAGGGACAGAGTGGGAGGAGCCTCCAGGCTCACACGGGCTCCAGCACTGGCTGTCTCAGGACCACCATTCACAGATGAAGCATAAATGAGAGTGAGGGGACGGGTGACTGTGTGAGCAGAGGGACGAGCAAGCCTGTTGGTGAGAGGAGCCCAAGAGAGAGAGATAGGTGAACAAGAGAGACTGAACTTGGAGGAGAGACAGATAGACAGGCAGAAAAATGGGCAGATGGATAGGATACCTGGAAAAGGAGGACCAAGGGGGGGGCTTTAGGAGAATTAAAGTGAAAACCACGTGGGGTCAGAATGTGGTGGAGAACATGTTTGTGTCTAAGGCTTTCTCACACTGGGCTGGGACTCTCCACCAGAACCTGGGCGGGAGAGAAGGGATGATTTAGGGCCCTTCCAGGTGCTTCCCTCACCAAGGACAGCAGGTGAAGGAGAACAAGTGCTCCCCAACCCCAAATGCAGACGGGACACAGGAGATCAGGGCCAGGAATACTCATTGGTGGTAGTCGGGGCCACGGCTCCATAGGTGTAACCTGTGGAGAGAAGGCGAGAGGAGCTGAGCAAGAGTTGGGGTGAACATAAAGAATTAAGGGAGAGGAAGGATGTAGGGACCTTTGTGGGAAAAGCAGAGGGGAAAGCAGCGGGGACGAGTGGAGGGGTGTTCAGGGGGAAGGCAACGAGATGGAAGGTGGCTGGACCCAGTGATCACACAGTGATGAGAAGACTGAACTGAACCCAGACCAGGAGGATAGAGAGATGGATCATAGCTCACTTTAGAGCAACGGAGGGAACACAGAACTCCGACTGGGAGAGAGAGTGTGGCTGTAGCACAGCCCCTCACCACCGACGTAGAGGCTGTCCCCGTCCAGGGTGAAGGCGCCCAGGTGGGTGACACACTGGGTCTCATGGCTCAGCTTCCAGTAGAGTCCCTCTCTGTCCAGCCCGGGACCTGTGGAGGTCAGAGTGGAAGGTGCAGATCATGTCCACCCCAGTGGCTGCCCCATCCTTCTCAAGCCTGGGTGAGGAAGATCATGGGGATGTGGAATACTGAGCAGGGTCATTCTGGGTGTGGATAGCGAGAGAGGGGAAGGGAGGAGGCTGATGGAGATGCTGAAGGGGCTGCTCTGATGCCTGCAGGGTCTCTCCTAGGTGTCTCCCGTGTGAGACACCCCCCTCACAAGTAAGGCCTGGCTTCTTTTAGGATGTGGAGGGGGGCCTGTGAGTGGCAAAGAGGGGTGAACACACAGACCTGTGTGAGGGGGTGCCTGCAGGTCTGCACGGACAGCAGCGAGAACAGTCAGTGCCCTGTGCCATCTGACACATGCAGGCAAGAAAGTACCGTTATGTTCTCTCGGTTCTACATTCCAAGGTCTTTTCTTTCTACTTCTTTCCTACTCCACAGCCATCACCCAGGCCTAGGGAACAATCATCTTATTCCTAATCTTATTCCCAGCACCTCCCATCTTGCCTACTAAGTCTTCATTCTTAACCATGAAGTCCATTTTAACCCACGTGCTTAGACCAAACGCTAATCACATCATCCTTCTACTCGCATCTCTCCAGAGTCTTCCCACTGGTCTTAGAACAGAGTCCCAAGTCACCCCTGATCTGGTCCTGCCTGTCCTCCCCTCGCAAGTGTGGCTCACACCGCTCCCCCTGAGTTGACTCTGCTCGGCCATCCCTGTTCTCAGTTCATGGACACACCAGGCTCTCTGCTTCAGGGGTGTCCTCATGCGGGTCCCTCTGCCTGAAACGCTCTCTTGAACACACTCCCACACCCTCACTCCAGTCTAACCCTCCGACCAGCTAAATCCAGTCCCAACTCCAGCTCTCAAGCTAAATATCAGTCCTTCTCAAGAGGGCTTCTCTGCCCGCTCATGTTGATTCCCCTTGTGCCAAACTCCCACATCACTCTTATCATTAACTTTTCAAAATCCAAATTCCCAAATACAATATAAATTCCATGGAGGTGGGACAAGGTCTCTCTGGTTCTCCAGGTCCCCATGCATGTGTCCCAGGGCCTGGCTCATGAGATGAGGAACCATCCCGGTTTGTCTAGGACTGCCCTGGTTTGAACACTAAACGTCCTGTGTCCTGGAAAACCCCACTGTCCTGAATAAACGAGGATGGTTGGTCACCATAAATTATACACTCAAAGACTATCTATTGCATGACAAGCACACATTCCCCTCAAGAACATCACAGGAAAGCTAGAATGAAAAAGGCACACACACATACACACACAATTAGTAGAGGCCAACAACTAAATACAAAATTACTTAACAAGATTCTCTGCAACGGTCTGAATCATCAGACCGTTATTTCAGAAAAGTTTCAAAAACAAAGTTAATTCCCTTTAAAAGGCAAGGTGGTGAGGACAGTCTTTTTGGAGACTAGCGCCCTTCCCTTCAATCTACAGTGTTGTTTAGTACTCCTCCAAATGATTTGAAATGTCATAAAGAAAAAAAATGCTCAAAATAAATCTGGCTACTGGCAAATTCAATTTTAAATTTGTTATTAATACAAAGAAGTTCAAATCATCTTTTTCCCTGAATGCTCCTTTATTTCAAATTTTTGTGGATGATTTATAGGACTTTAGAACTCAAATTGAATGGGTCTAAGGAATGTTGTTGAGTATCCCTGCTAATATTTCATGGGATGTCTTCTAATACTAGATACACATGCAAAACATTTCTGTATTTATATTATATATAAATCCTGACTTTTGAGTATTATGCAATGCAAGTAAATCTATATTTTCTTCTATAATACACATTTGCAGTTATTTACGTTTGTTTCATGTGTTTTTACTTGCATATAACTGTACTTACTGAAATATTTACCACACAGAACCACACACAGCTTACCATATTTCCATCCATCCAACATCAATAATATTTCTCAAGATACCCTCACTCTCAATGACTCCCTGTGGTGAGAACCTGAGCCCAGGAAAGCCCACTGGCAGGTCTTCTGCACAACGGAGGCTGCCAGAACCTGTTGGTACCAGGTCCACAGGGTACTCACCTGGTCACACAGAAATCCATGGATCAGCGAGGACAGGTGGACCCTCAGCCTGGTTTCACCTCAAACTTGATCTCCACGGATGCTTCTTGTGTCTGAGGGGGGAAAAAAAAGCACAAACAAGCTTTTGAGGCCTTTTATAGGGTGTTGGATGGAAAGTTCACCCCATTCACTTTTCTTTTTCGTATTTACTGATTTAACTGTAACCGTTGGTTGTGACTGGATTTTCCCGATTCCTATCCAGCCACCTGCTGCTCCCAGAGAGGGGAGAAAGCAGCTTCGTGCTGTGTGCACTTGAGTCGCTCAACTCACTTGGCTGGACAGAGACTTTTTGGTGACTCTGGACCCTTTAAACAAGCTTGTCATTTAGGGACCCTGTAAGTGACTCGCTGACTTGTCAACAATTTCCACACTTCATTCAGGGCTCGGGAGATTTTCAGACCCTGGAGCAGGTTTCCCAACCTCGGCATCACTGACATTTGGGGCTGGATAATTCTCTGTCAGGCTGTCCTGGGCCCTGGAGGACGCTGAGCAGCATCCCTGCCCCCCCCTCTAGATGCCAGGAGCGCCCCATTTGTAACAACACAAACACCGTCTGCAGATGCGGATAAGCCCTCTGGGGACAAAATCACACGGAGGACGATGACGGGGACTCTGAAGAGGGGACGGCGGCGCCTGGAGCCAGGAGGAACAGCAGCCTCGGGCGCCCTGAGCAAACAGCCCAGGGGAAATGGGGCTCCGGGAGGACGGAGGGAAGCCGGGCCCCGGCGGGCCTGCCCCTGGCCCATGCCCCTCCGTGGACCGTGACTGGAGCCGGGACCGCCCACCGCTCACCGCGCTCCGCCCCTTCGGGCGAACATCCACGGGAATGCGGTCCGCTCCGAGAAGACGGAACACACCTTGCAGAACGCCCGCTCCATCCACGGCGCCGCACGCGCTTCCGGTTCCGGTCTCAGGCGGACGTTCGGGGAGGACGAACGTTTGGGGAATGCCGGTTGAGGCGGCGGGCGAGGCGAGGCCACGCACCACAACCTCGGGGTAGGTGTCTAGTTTCTAGAGTGAGTGAGAAGCTGGAAAGCGGTCTGGGTCAGCTCCAGGGACAGGGACAAAATCTAGGGCGGGGCTGTGTGCGGGAACCAGTTCTAGGGGCCGGCTGTGGGCGGGGACAAGGCTGTGAGTGACAGCAGGCTGGGGAGGCGCTTCTGTGGGCGGGAACAAGGCTCCCGGAGGGGCAATGAGCCGGGACCAGGCTGTGGGCGTGGACCAGGCTGTGGGCTGAGCCAGGCCCGAACGTTGTGGGCGGAGACCAGTTCCAGGGGCGGGAAGAGGCGGGCGTGTGGCTGGAATAATTCAGGCAGACTTCACAGGGGGAGGAAATCAGCTCCAGGGGCGGGGCTGGAGGCGAGGCTTTCTGTGGACCCCTAGACTGTACAGGTAGCTGGATGTTGAACAGCTGTTCTTCATTCCTTTCCCCACCTTTACACAGCCTCATAGAATGATGTGCCCATATTTAGAATTCTAAATTTTTTGTGCGTTTGCTGTTCTCAATTTCGTTAAAAAATTGGATCATATATTCACATTTGTCTACAACTTGATGTTCCAAGCCAGTAGATAAGGATATAACGCTATTTTAATTTTAAAAATCTGGGGGGAGGTAGGCCCACGTCGTAGGTGCACGTATACGAAAACTTCAAAGAGTGGTGCAAAGTCAATAAAATATTCTCACTCTACCACTGTCTCCCGGTACTTTTGCACAGAGATAAACATCCTTTCCTCCTCTATCCTTCCAGACATACTGCGTATATGTGGGACCGTGTATATGTTCAAGCCCAAGAGGGATGTCCCCAAGCAAAACCTGAAGCCCATGAATTGTCTCATGCATCATAAGTTAATGAGAAGAGATTTAATTTTTTGGTGGAAGGAGATGAACCAGTGATGAATCCATAGGAAGACAACAAAGAAACAAGAGAATTTTACCATTTAAAAGGTCAAAGGAAAAAGTGAGAAAGAAAATGTATTCATACTATCTGACGTAGCACATCTCTGGATAAGATTCATCTGCTATAAAATTGTAAACACTTATGTCATAAAACAGAGGACATCGAATTTTGAGTTATCCTAATTCATTAAATAGTTATATTGGGCAAGGGGAATTATGTTTTTAACATATGTAAGAACTCTTCATGCTGATTTTTTTCAGAGAAGAAAGAAACTATAAATAGTCAAAACCTGAAAAATGAAAAAGCTGTATGAGTAGCTAATTTAGAAATATAGATTTTCAACCAGAAAATTAAAGAAGTTGTTTTTGGAACCAGAGTCAAGAGTGGGGAAGGTAGCTTTTCATTATCAGGTTTGAAGTATTATTGGAGAGATGTGCGTATACATACACACATATGCACACACACGGGAGCCTGAATTTGTATTCCAAAGGGATCATCTAACTCTACAAAGAATTTGTAAAAAGGATTCACTTTACAACAGTAGAATGTATTTTGAAAACTACAGACTTCAAGCATTAAAAAAGCTGTCATCATCCCGGTGGAAAAATGAATGGGGCATCACTTTCCAACCCACATGGTGATAAGCATTTTACATACATTACTCTTGACTTTTCTCACAGCAACCCATAAGGAAGATGGTATTATCTATCTCCATTTTGCAGATGAGGAAATTGGTGACAACAGATTGCTAAAATTTTCATATAAGTTCTCAATAGATATTGTTTTATGTTAAAATTGTTTATTGAATTTTCTTTTCATTAATAAAATGATATGTGTCACTCTTACAAATAAGCAAAGGCTGTGTAAAAACAATTTAGCAAAACTACAGTTTTCTTTTGATATAATTAAATATAACAATCACTTTATTATATTTCTGCTCTCTGCCTCACATCTACGAAGATATTTCCTATCCTAAAGGCTTACTAGAAAACTCTACTAAAAATCAAGAATCAGGGAATACCCATATTATGCAAGGTTCCTGAATACATGCAAAAAAAGCCATTATAACAAATTTTTGTACAAAAATCTTAGATCATTCATGAACTGATAACAACACAAATCATGATTAGGCAAGGTATTTCTGTAGAATGACAAATATTTAAACTTTAGACATTTAGAAAGGTAGTTCATTACAGTAACTAATGTGTATAAGAAGAATTTTTTCAAACTCACTAAGTGCCAGGAAATTATTTGACAAAATGCACTGCAATATTATTCACAATAGCCAAGAGATGGAAACTACCTAATTGTGCATCCGTGGGTGAAAGGATGAAGAAAATCTAGGGCATCTATACAATGAAATATTATTCAGCCTTAAAAAGGAAGGAAATCCTGTATTCAGAATTGCTTGCCTGGATCATTTCAGTAGCCATGTGCTTTCTTCCTTAGTACCCTCTGATCCATTCGCCAACCAGGAACCAGGGTGATCCTTTTACAATGTAAGCGCCACAACCTCTAATGGATCCCTAAAACAGATTTTGGAGGTGGACTGCCTGGGTACCGGTTGTGTGACCTTGGTCAATTATATAACCTCTAATATTCCTCATCCATACAATAGAGGTTAATAGTATTGTCTCCATGGCATTGTTGTGAGGATTAAATGAGTGAATACATGTCAGATGCCTAGCATGTGCCTGGCATATGGTAAGGCATCATGAAAAATTTAACTGTAATTATAACCAAATTAAATATTGTGATGGCCTATTAATTAAGTTAAACCATATGAAATTTCTAATATTCAACCATTTTGACCCATTATTATTGTTGAATAAATGATAAAACTCAGTCAAGGCAGGTTGCATAGAGTCAAAAAGGATTGGATAAATGAAAATATTTTTAGAAAAAATAAGCTGAAATAGATTGCTTTGTAATTTACAAAGCAGTTTCTCATACTTTGTTTCATTTAATCTCTATAGAATGCTTTTCAGGGTATTATTACCACTGTCTCTGAAGGAGTAACTGACTTTCCCCAAATCACACCACATTAAATAACACAATTAGAGTGGAAACATCATTTCAAGTATAAATCCCATATGATATTTTATTTCCCCTTCATAATAACATCTGTCCTCTCAGGAAAGTGAGGAAATAATGCTGATTCATAGGAACTTAGTCTTAAAGAGACATACTCTCAGATGATAAACACTATGTCTTTGAAACAAGGGTGTTGAGAGAAGAAACTTGGGACCAATGCTTTCTGGGTTTTCAAGTCCATGATTAGACTTCTGGTAAACAGCCAAAGAAGGGAAAGGGTGAAAAATAGTCCAGAATGAAAAAAGTTTGACGTATATGTAACTTTATTGATCACCTCAAGATTCTCTTTTTGTTTATGGTCTGTGTCACCCTACTAGAATATAAATGCTCTCAGGGTAGATGACTGCTATCGTGCAGCAAGTGGTAGGCGCTGAGTAAATATTTATTAAAGGAATGAAAGTGGCCTTGAATACATCTGCTCTTTACTCACCAGAGAACAGCCCCATAGCAGGCAAATGGCATCATTAACAAAATTTTAAAAATCATATCCTTATTAGCTCATAACCATGGATACAAGGCTCCCATTTATTTCATACTTTCTAAGTACTTCAGCATTCTGTTTTATTAGGGAGTGTTTCCACAGCCTTGCTGTAAAATAAAGCAAGACTTTTTGGCCCATTGATTGCTGTTTCCAGCAGAGCCCATCTCTATACTTACCTCTAAACAATTAACTATAGATTTGTTATCCCAATGAACAGCGATTTGTTATGGAACCTGTTTTATCAGTGTCATGCGAAGGTAGACATTTGACATGTCTTTAAGGGGTGATATGGATAATAATGTTGATGCAGAAGAAAACTAAAAATTCTCTCTGGTCTTTGTCAAGTGCATCTGGGTGAAGGGTATCTTGTTGTCACTGGATTTGAGAACTCAAAAAGACTCGCCCAACTCTTCATGTTACAGGTGAAGAAAATGAGGTCTAAAGAGGTTGAGAGATTTGACCAAGACTAATTCCTGGGACTAGAGAAAGATCTTCTGATTCTCAGCTGGCCACATTGTCATAAGATCTCCAGCTCCAAACAGCCAAGAGACGCAAGTCTGTTGATTTCCAGGCAGAAATGATTCCCCTTCACGTTTTTACTTTTTCTCCCTTAGATGCCTGCTCTGCCCTGACAAGGAATTTATCTGATGTTTACGCTACACTTAAGAAGAGGAAAATGCTCCTGGCAAACACTACTGTGATTCAGTGTGGCATTGGAGAGCCCAGTCATGAAAAAACGAGAATCAACAGAATAAGAGGTAAATAAAATTAGAGAAGAAGAGAAAATCTATTATTTTAGTGGGACATAACTTATAAAGTTTAGAACTGGTAAATAAATGCAGTAATGTGTAAGGAAGCTAGATTTCTATATGAAACATCAAAAATACTGTTACATGAGCAAGAATTAGTTTAAACATGTAAATAATTATTCCATTCATAAGAGCAATGAATTATTTAAGATGAGTAGTGAAAATAATTGGAACTACACATTAGTTATATGAAGAAGATTATAAAAAGATACAAAGCGTGTAAAAGCTCTGATTAAATGGAGAGATATACTATACTTGTGATTGAAAACAGTGTTTCAAAGATATAAGTTTAATGTTTCCAAACATTATTCAGATTCCATATGCTTCAAATCAACTTTTAAAATGATGTAGTGTTTGTTTTATAGACTAAAAGATATCCATTTGTAAAATAAAACACTGGACCATCAACTAACATTATTCACAAGTAAATCATTCCAAATGGATTATAAGGGCTAAAATTAAAAGTAAAAATCCCCTGCGTATAACAGTAGTGGATGACAATATAGAAGAATATCCATAATCTTAAAATTAGTGAAGATATTCTTAATATATATGCTTAAAGATGTCTGGTTGAAAAGAGGAAGGAGAAAAAGTAAAATGGAACGTGATATTGTCTCTGATTTTCTTTCAGAGACTTAATCTAGAGAAGAATATTCCAGTCTACGATATTGGATAAAGAAATAGAAATCTGTGATAATTACACAAATAATGAGATGACATATATAAATGGTAGCATAATGTATCAGTTAGCTTTTGCTGTATAACAAACCATCCTAAAATTTGGTGGCTTCAAATAAGAATAGTTTACTTTTTCTCAAGATTCTGTGGGTTAACTGGGCAGTTATTTTGATCTGGACCTATTGGTTGCTCAGCTAGGATTGGCTGGTCTAGGACGGCCTTACTCACATATCTGATTGTTGACTTGAAGTCACCTGGAGTGATGGAGATGTGCAGTCTATCTAGACTCATTCACATATTGATGGCCTCAGGCTTCCCAAGGGCAGCCAGAGAAGGACAAGTACCAACAATGAGCAAGTGTTTTTCAAGCCTTTGCTTATGTCATTTGTTAATGTCCCATTGGCCAAAGCAAGTTACAAGGCCAAGTTTACCCAGAGTCAACGTGGGATGGTACAACCAAAGAGACAGTGGGAGAGGACTAATGTGTGGCCATTTTTGCAATCTTTAACACATAAGTTTAGAGGAGAATTAGTATGAATGTTTTTGTATTTGTTCATTTGAATGCCCGAGGAAAATTGCACAAAGCCAAAAGAAACATAAAGCAAAAAATTAAGTGGAGATGTAAGGTAAGTTTAGTTGGGACTTAAAGTGGGTCTGCACAAATGTCGTAGTTTATTTTTCAAGTGTAGGCAAGTTCTTGTGACCTATGAAAATAACTTACATTTCGATTATTTTCTCGCTGAATGTGTTTTATTCATTAACACATTTGATGTGTTTCTCTCTGGCCTTAGGAAAATAACGTAGCACTTGGGAGCAAAGATGCAGCCTAATAGCCCCACACTGGAGGCCAAGATAGAGCAGACATCCATGGCCACCATGACCTTGCCCTTGGTGCTGTGGTAGATGGGGAGGAAGGTGACCCAGACACTGCAGAACACCAGCATGCTGAACGTCAGGAACTTGGCTTCATTAAAGGTGTCAGGCAGGTTCCGTGCCAGGAAAGCCACAATGAAGCTGCCCAGGGCCAAGGAGCCCAGGTATCCCAGGACACAGTAGAAAGCAGTGACCGAGCCCTTGTTGCACACGATGAAGATGTGGCCGTGTTGAGAGTGTGCATCTGTGTCAATGAAGGGAGGAGAGGTTCCCAGCCAGATTCCACAGAGACTCAGCTGGATAAAGGAGCAGATGGGAAAGATGAAGTTAGGTTCCTCTGACACCAACCACTGCCTCATCCTTCTCCTTGGTGCAGTGACCTTGAAGGACACAGCCACAGTCATAGTTTTGGCCAAGACACTGAAAACTGCCACAGTAAATACAACTCCAAATGTGATTTGTTGAAGACTGCAGGTGGCTGTGTTGGGACGACCAATGAAGAGTAAGGAGCAGAGGAAGCAGAGGGTGAGGGAGATGAGCAAGATGTAGCTGAGAGTCTGATTATTGGCCTTGACTATGGGAGTGTCTTGGTGCTTCACAAAGACCCCCAGCACCACAGCTGTGAGGAGAGAAAAGCACAGAGCTGTGCACCAGGGCCATCCCTAAGGAGTCCTCCTAAGCCAGAAAAGTCACAGCTTTTTTTGAGGCAGCAATCTCACCCTCTGTTGGCATACTGATGATCTGGACACTTCACACACTGATCCATGTCTGGGGAGAGATGCAAAGTGTCCTCAGCCCAGGTTCAGTCATTCTCTCTCATTCGCATGCCCCCAAAGAAGGCATGGGGTAAGCTTAGCCAATTGTCTTCCTTTGTTGCTCCAGGCACCAAATAACAGAATGCTCTGCAGAGAACCATTCCCAGTTAATACTGCCCATCTTATTTATGGTTAAGTAAAGCTATTATCCATCTCAGTATTTATCTTGCATATTCATGAAAGCACATTTTTCTCAGCAGAAAACCAAACGTCCTCCCTGTCTCTCTGAGCTATACCCCTGTAAACTATGGCCTAGATTTACTCATTCAATGAGCAAGCAGTTATTGGAAAACCTCCATGAGGCAGATAATATGCTACATACTAGGGAAACAGAGATGACCAAGTCATAGACCTCACTCCTCGGGAGTTTCAAAATGAGACCATTTCTACCATCTAAAATGATCTACAAAACATTTCATCTTAATTTCACTTCCACCACTTCTGTTAAGATTTTAGTCACTTCTCTCCTACGTTATCATAAGATCCTTTTACTCTGGTTCCCTGCCCTTGTCCTGCATCACAAGTGATACGTCTACATGTAAGTGGGATCATGTTTATCCTCCATTAAAAAATCCGACAAAATCGTAGGAAGACCAAAAAGACTGTATAACCTTGGTCATGCCTACCTCTACTACCTCTGCTCTGATTTTTAAGATTCCCAAATCTTCATGTGGTTCTGAAAGTGTTCCGTGCCCACTCATCCCTGCAGGTATGAATACATGCTTTTTCCTTCTACAGGGGCATTGCTCCTTCCTCTTTACGTCCTCTTAAATTCTCTCACTTTTCACGTTTAGAAGTACAATCTGCCTGATAACGTTTTCTGTGGATGGTGTGAGTTAGGGTTGGTGAGTCATTGCCTTCTCCATGAAGACAGCCAATTTACCCAACATGGTTTATTGAAAAGGCTTTCATTTTCCCACTCCTCTTCAGTGTTTCCTTGTAAATCAGACGTCTATACGTGAGTCCCTATATGAGCAGCTTTTATCTGAACTCACCATTTGGTTCCGTTGATTTTCTTGTTTATCCTCTTGATGAACCTCCTCTATTGTGATGCTATAATACTTGATGTCAGGTAGAGTAAGTCCTCCCACTCTATTCATTGTTTGCAAGATTTTCTTAGCTAAGTTTTTCCTTTATCATTTCCATAAGAATTGTATCAATTGTAATTTCCACAGAACAGGTCAGCATTTTAGCTGCAATTTTGTGGAAGCTGTAGATTAATTTGGAGAGTTTTGATATCTGTAGAATTTTGAGTCTGTTCAGTCACGAATTTGATTTATCCCTCCAGTTCTTTCAGTTTTCCTCCATTTATCTAAATGCTGTTCTATAAATTAATGGACAGAAATCTTTTGAAAGTCTCATTAAAGTTATTTCTAGGTACTTCATACTTTAAGATGTTGTAAATGTCATTTTTTTAAATTTAAATTTTGAATGCTTATGACGGGTAGATGGAAGCAAAACTTTCTATATTAACCTTGTATTCAGCCACCAATAAACTCAGTTAATACCTTAATTTATATGGATTTTACATTTATACCATAATATCATCTGAAGATAACATCAATTTTACTTCTTCCTTTGAAGTAAATTATTCCTTTTATTTCTTTTCCTGCCAATATTTTATCAAGCAAGACCTCCAGCATAACGGCTTATAGAGGCAGTGATGTTGAACATTCTTCTCTTATCCTTGCTTTCATCAGTGTAAGATAAAGTTCCATTCTGTGAATACTGTGTATGGGAGTAAGAGAGTTTCGTTCTGTTCCTGATTTGGTAAGTGTTTTTTCTGTTGTTGTTGTTTGTTTTAAAATATGAATAGGTGTTTAATTTTACTAGTTTTTCTTACAGTTACTGAGATTATTATTTCTCTTTTTTCAGAGATTAGTGTACTGAATTACATTGCATGAACCTAACTTGGTCATGATATGTTCTTCTTATAAAATATAGCTAGATTTGGAACCTTGATTTGATTTGATTTTTTTTTTTTAGGATAAATGAATTTAACCCAACAAAGAATGTGGCCTGTAATTTCCTTTCCTGCAATGATTTTGTTAGATTTTGGTACCAATGTTAATCTAGTCTCTCAAAGTGAGTCAAAAAGTTTTCAGTTTTTCCTATTCTCTGGAAGAGTTTGAGTAGATGTATATTATTTTTTTCTTGAATATTTTGGCAGATTCATCAGCTTTGTACCAAATAAATAGCTTACAATAAAATTTTGTAGAAATGTTTTAAAGGATGGTCTCAATTTCTGTAATAGGTCTGGCAATATTCAGATTTTTCATTTTTTCTTGAGGCAGTTTGGTAACTTTTATTTGCCAGAAATTCGTGAATTTCCTCTAAATTTTCATTGTATCAACATGATGTTATTTATGTTTTCTTCATGTTAAATATTTTCCATGTGATCTGCACAGATTACTCCCTTTTCTACCTTGGTATTATTTTGTTGCAATTTTTCTTTTTTTGAACACTAGTACTAGGATTTTATTGAGCATATTTGTCATTTATTAGAATCTAATTAGTTTTATTTATCCTTTTGATGTTTGTCTTTTATTTTGTTAACACTTCCTCTAATATTTATCACTTTGTGTTTTCTCTTTTGCTTGTGTTTACATTTCTGCTCTTTTTCTAGTTTGTGATGAATGCTTAGAACTTAGAAATTCAACCTTTCTTTATTTAAATATACACAATAATATATAAATATATATAATCTAGGATTATACATTTCTCTTTAAGGATAGATTTAACTCCACCCCATAAGATTTGATGAATAATATTTTTAATTGGAAATACATTCTAATTTCCATCATAGTTTACTCATTAATCATCGGTTGTTTACAAGTGTATTTATTAATATCCAAGCATGTAGGAATTGAAGCTAGTGGACGTAGTGTTCTTTAGATGTGCATATGGAACATATACCCAAACTCACCACATGCCAAATGTGCACGTGGAAGCTTTATCCAAATTGACGATATGCCAGACTATGTCATCAATCTCAGTACATTTCAAATAAATTGAAATTATACAAAAGATGTTGTGAAATTAAGCTTCATATCAATCACAAAAATAAAATTAGATAATGCCACCATTGAGGTTATTTCAACATTGCACCGTTTAATATCATAAATCTGAGTAATTCCAAGATGTTAATTATTGTATGAAAAATCTTCAGTGTTGGTTTTCTGTCCCTCTTCTATTTCATGACCCAACTCCCAAACCCACATTGTCTGTGTTCTAGTCACGTTGAACCTTTTCTCAGCTCCCTAGAATATTAAATGCAGGGCTAATTTGCCAGTTTCTGCCATTTCTAAGAATTCCACCAAGAATTTAATCTGCTTACATTAGTCTGATATAATACTAATGCTACTGCCTCTATGAAAAAGTCCATGACACTTCCCTCCCCACAAACATATATGCTATCACTTATTTCATCCCATGGGTCTCTGCATACCTATATTGCAGCCCTATGTCACCACCTTGAATTTGCATCACTGCATATTGTCTCCCCTACTCACCTGTGAACTCGAGGAGATCAGAAACCAAGCAGTTCCATAAGCTCATTGTACACCATAGAAATATTTACTTCTTAAATCAAACACAACCTTCTGAGCTCCTGTTCTGTGCCAAGAACAGCACCAGACACTGGAAAAATAAGGATTTCTTCAATGTGATCTAAATGTAGCTTTAAAGATGATGAAAAGTAAGGACTTACAATACCATGTGTTAGATTCCATGAGAGAGATTTAAGTTAGTTACTGTGGAGTGGTCATAAAGGGTTTCCTTGAGATCATAATGCCTGCAATGATGCTAAAATGAGACAAGTAAGCTAGTTCAAGGTAGAGAGAGAGGGTATCATTTTGGGAGGAAATATTATTGGCTATAAAAGTTAAATTACTAAATGGAGGAAGGCAACATTTTGACCCTGCAGTCCTCATCAGAGTTTTTCCATTTCTTTGGGAGAACGGTGCATACAAAAGAGAGGTGGAGAGCCAGCCCTGATAGCCTAGTGGTGAAAGTTCAGTGCTCACCACTTCGGTGGCCCATGTTGGTTTCCTGGTCATGGATCCACACCATCTCTCTGTGAATTGCCATGCTCTGGTGGTGGCTCACATAGAAGAACCAGAGTGATTTACAACTAGGATATAAAACTATGTACTACAGTTTTGGGGACAATAATAAAAGAGCAAGATTGGCAACAGATATTAGATAGCTCAGGACAAATATTTCCCTTCAAAAAAAAAATAGAAGTGGAGAATGTCGCTGCGAGGCATATACTCACCTATTTCATTGGAAATCACATTCTCTGGGCTGGGAATGCAAGCAAAACAACAGGCAGCCTTGCTCTCTTGAGGGCTCTTCCTGAATCCCGGACTGCAACTCTCACTGCATACAGAATGTGGAGTCTGGAGAAAATCAGATAACACTTGGTAACAGCTGTGACTTTTACCTAATTTTCAAGTAGCTAGAGTGTTTAGAGTATTGGGCCTTAACAAACTTAATCTTGAAATATCTAAATCCAATTCATTGGTTGGACGCCATGCTTATTGTATGATATAAAACACTGGTACACCTCAGAAATACTGTGGGTTTGTTTCCAGAGCACTGCAATAAATCAAATATTGCAATAAAGTGAGTCACACCAATTTTTTGATTTCCTAGTGTATAAAGAAGTTATGTTTACACTATACTGTAGTGTACTAAGTGTGCAATAACATTATCTCTAAAAATCATGTACATAACTTAATTTTTTTTAAAAAATTATTCCTGAAAATTACTAACCACCTTCTGAACCTTCAGCAACTTGCAATCTTTTGCTTATGAAGGTCTTGCTTCTATCTTGGATTGTTGGTAAATGAAAAAATTACTTCAGTTGGAAGTGAATTGTTAAATTCCCATATGTGGCCCTTTATGAAGCTCTGAGGGGGCACAAAACCCAACAAGATTTTGGTTATTCATGTGTAGTGTAAGTAATTGTGATTGGGTTCAACCCACCTCAGTAATTCCCGTGTCCCACTCAATCACCTCCTCAGATAAAGACAATTCTTGACCACGTGGAGCATGTTGGGAATATTCTCCTACTTTCACCTTAAGTCCAAGACCTTCGGGAAAATTCCAAAAGTTGAGAATGGTTTACTCTGAATCTGATTTTCCTTCATCAGCCAAATTCACTGAGTCACCAGCAGGATTGTTAAATTCTATGTTCCTCAGAAAAGGGTGCAGCTAAAAGAGACACATCATCCTGTGGTGAAGTGGGCCCGGGTGTTAAAGAGAAAAACCCTGAATTGGGGACAGCCTTTCATTGTCTGTAATCTTTGCTTCATAGTGTACCTTTATTACAAGTATCCAATGAAGTAAAGCAAATGAAATCATATGGAGAACTAAAATATCATAATGTTTCTAAAATATCAGTTAGTTTCGAGAGAAAATGACTAAAGACAAGAATATCAAGATGATCAGTGGTGATAGGATTCAGACAAATCTCGAGTACAAGGTACAATCTAGCCACCCTCATGCACTCTCTGAATTTTCCCAGACCATCAATCTGCAAAATGATGTTAGCAATACCTAAAGTTGTTACAGAATTAAATGAGATCATTTATGTAAAGTATTCACTATGATGTTCAGCACCAGATAGGCACATAAAGGACAAGTTCTCTTCTTGTCATTGAGGAGCTTCATGGGAGAAGACAGGATATTCCCTATTGAAACGTTAGGCAGGCAGGATGTTGGGATCCTTTGTAACACAAAGCATTGATATTGACTCATAGCTCACTTCCTCGTTGCCACTAGAACCTTCTTGTAGATGACTTACTACTCAGGACTAGATATACCTCCTAGAGAGTGAAACAAGTATAGAAACTCTTGTGCTTTTCTTGGAGAAAGAGTCCTAACTGCTTGGTTTGAGCACCTGTGGAACCATAAGAAAGTCACTTTTGCGAGTATACATTCTGTTAAGTCGAAGAGACTTTACCTGCCAGGGACAAAACACCAGACCTTCCCACTTCGCATTGGCTGCATTTCTGCATGTTGAAGAAGCAGCTTGTGAAGGTTCCAGGCCACAGCATACACAACATTTTACATACTGTAACTCCATTCAGTCGTGCTTGTGTCAAACATCTGCCAAGGCAGCCATGCTAAGGAGGCATTAGGTGGACAATTCTCCAGTGTTTTACAGTAAGACTCAGAAATCGTGCAAGGAATAAAGGGAAACCACAACATAGTGAGGTAAATGTCTTCTGGATATTTGGAAGGGTTAACTATCTGGATAAAATTTTCAAAGCCAGGGACCTCACTATGGTGGTGTGAAAAAATGAGAGTCCCATGGAATGAGTCAAGGATGAAATCTCTCTCACTGTGGATAAAATCCCACTCTGATGTCGTGACCCAGACTTTCCATATCACTAAGTACTCCCAAGTAGAAAAGCTCAAGCTTATGAGAGAGTTGGCATCACCAGAAATGATAACCACATTCCCTTCTGTTTCCTCTACTTGCAAATCATATGGCCATGTCCTTGAGTAATATGACCTTTCAGTCACAGGAATCTTTTCCACAAAGGCTGCACAGATTCCATTCCTGTCCATCTCTCCTCTCAAGTCTGAGAGAAACACAACACCTTTCTTGTCTTCTGAGATGACCAGCCCCACCCAGCTCCAACTCAAATGAAGCAGCAAAGAGTCCATGCCAATGGCTAGAGATGTGTCCCTGGGGGCCATCTAATAGAGAGATGGAAACTGCTTATCATCATTCAGGGTAAGATCAAAAGGACCATAGGTAAGCTAAAAGGAAAAGACAACTGGAAGTAATATTAGGAAGGGGATTGGCAAAAATCACACTCTCAGTCCTGAAGGCTGTTCAGCAACACCTGGAGTGGTAGAAGAGGACAATTGCTCATTTCATTTTCTAATCATTTTGCACTCCCTGAAAGCTTTCTATAAAATAAGATCAGCCAGAGTTTCAGGAAACTGCTTTGTCTCCTTCCCCCTCAAACTTCTCTCTACTCCAAAGAAAGGAAATGTCATTCTCCATCGAGGTCCTGTACACGGATCCTTTGAGATCATATCCTTTGAGAGATGCACAAACCCAGTCTCCTCCTCTCTTCCTTTTTAGGCCCCTGAGAATGGCACCAAAGGAGACGTGGTTTCATCTCTTCCCATCCCATGCAGTCTTACCTGTGGAAATTTGTACAGTTCTAGCAGTGTTCCAATCTGGGCAGAAATTGCCCAGGTGGTTCCTGTAAGGACCGCTAGAGACTTACTCTCTCTCCTGCAGTCGTAATTAGGGATGTCCTTGCCCAACCCTGAGAGCCAAATCAGGGAACTCTCCAATGTCCTCCTTTCACTGGGTAGGGCATTATAGAGAGCAAATCCCAGAGACATGTTGGGCAATATATGAGGGTCCCTGTTGATTTCCTCAATGGCAAAAACCAAGGACAGAACATACTAGTAGTTCTTGTACTGAAACCTGCATAGAGGGATAAGGATCCTTAGGGAAAATACTCAAAATGATTTCCTTCAAATGCAATACAATGACTTTATTAAAATGAATTTGCTATTGACTCGAATGTCTGTGGCAACAGATGACACTCTTGAAGCCTTAGAATTTATAACTAAAGAAAATAACATTACTCCAGCTGTGGAACGTCCTTACTGAATTCCACACTCATGAAAGAAACTGGTTAAATACACAGAAGAAAGTACAATGAATGGAAAAACAGATCACATTCAGAGTAGACTTGTAAATGGCTCTTTGGTTCAGGATCCAAAATGCTTGTTTATATGAGCACACCATTAAATCCTTCCTAGAAGAGCAACAATATTAGCATGAGATTGGAGAAAGCCCTGGGGAGGAAGAATAATTGCAACTGGAAGATACGTGACAAGCATAGACGCATGACATGTGCACGTTGAGAATGGTGCAACAGAAGGCTGTCAATCAAATTGCCTAAACCTCTGTCCCCTCAAACCTGTGCGTCTGCCACCATCAAAACCAGGAAACTAAGGTGAACTTCAGAGATCCAATGAAGGAGGAATCATCAACAGGCAGGAACAATTGAAAGAATCAAGAAGGACTGAAGGGACTAGAAACACTTAGGAATCTAAGAGAGAGAGCATTGTAAAGTTTAAAAAGCTTCTCATCCATTTCTTATTTTAAAAATATAAAATTAAAATTAATCATTAACATCTTTAACGGTACCTATTCCTGATAGCCCATATTGTCTTCATCTTTCCTACAGACTTTCTGCACACAAATAACACCTAAGCCAAAGAAAATTCTCTGCATTTCTATTGCCTGGGATTTGTAATAGCATCAAGAATAAAATAGAGCAGTCTCTTATACTTATTTCAAGTGTTCTATTATTTGAGGATTGATTAGTACCCTAGTTCATGCTCACTGCTTATTAATGTTCCCCATGTCCCTGTGAAGAATAGGTGTTCTTCACTTGTTGGGTATAGGGTTCGATGTGTATCCATTAAATCAAACTTGCTAATTTGTTTTTCAAATACTCTATTATTAGATATATGTTATTCTTTGTCTCAGAGGAAAGTTGAAATTCTTCACTATGATGATATATTATGTCTACCTCTCCTCTTCCTCTGCCTCCTTCTCTTGTACTTCCTCCTCCTCCTCCTCCGACTTTTTCTTCTTGTCTTCTCCTTCTTCTCCTTCTCCTCCACTTCCTTCTCCTCCTTCCTTTCCTAGTTGAGGCTATATTATCTTCACAGGACATCGTGTGTAGTATAACAACTATATCTTCATGATAAGTTGAACTTATATACCATTGGTGATTAACCACTTAATTCCTAATGATGCTTTGTTCCGCATCTGTTTTATCTCATATTATTATAGCTACCCTGGGTTGATTTTTGATTGATTTTGTCCTAGCATATCTTTATATCTTCTATTCTGTTTTGAATTTCTAGTTTTCCATGATTTTTAGTTTTCACAAGTCTTGTAAACAAGATATAGCTAAATTTATCATTGTCGCATCAAATTTAACAATCTGTATTTAACTGGAGAATTTATTGCATTTACATTTGTTTTATTTATATCCTTCTTTTGCTCCCACTATCTATATGTTTTCCTTCTATTTTTTCCACAAGTTTTATTATGTTATTTCCCTTTAAAATTTATTGATTTATACTTGTTTTCCATATTCTATTGTATCTCCTCTATTTGGGTGAGAGTTATAGTCTCTACTTCTATTTTACCACCAGCCCACATTGCCTGAAGTGGATATAGTTTCTCATCTCCTGAGAAATTTATAGACCCTTTAACTTTCAGTTTTACCCTCATGACTCACTTGTTTTTGCTGTACAGTACTTTATTTCTCCTTTTTCTTTACTCTCTCTCATCATCTCCATATCTAAATTATCTTTCATGTTTTTTAGTTCCTTGTCTTTCTATGCTGCATTCTATTTCCTTCAGAATTCAAATTTGGTTTTCTATTCTCTCTTCTGTTGTAGAACCCATCTATGAAGTTTTAAAACTCAACAGTTATGTATTTTTCATCTCTTAAAGTTCTATAAGGCCCTTTGCCAAATATGTCATATCATTTCTAGAGTCTCCTGCTTGATTTTGTTATTCCATTTTTTGTCGTTCCATTTTTTATACACAGTTATTTTATATCTTGAAGTTGGTAAGTCTAATAGTGAAGGTTTTGGTGTTTAAATCTATTGTTTTATTTTTAATTTTCTTATGTCTTATGACTCTTATCGACAATGGCATGTATTCCTTATTTGTTTGGAGAACTTTGATTATGAGCTCATATTTGTCTGATTTTAATGTGTACAGAATGTAAGGCTTTAGTTTAGATTCTTTCCTCCAGAGAAGAATGTCACTGGTTTCTGCTCACAGTCATGTGGGATGACACCAAGCTAAGTGCCTTTTTTGTGTGACTCACAACTAATCTGTGAGTCCCAGATTCATTCCCTCAAATCACTGGTGACTCAAAGACAAATCCTTTCATGAGAGGATCATACTGGCCTTTGACCACTGGGTGAATCCAAATTTGTCTAGTGCTTACAATTTCCTTCTTCTGTCCTTTGAGACTTGGCTTACATCTTGTGAACTCAAGAATGCAATAACATTATATTTTATGGAAGATAGCGTTATGTGGAGGGAAACTCCTTTGAGGTATCTAGTCCTCCATACTCCTAGTATTTCATTCTTTTGGATACTTCTTTGCATTTCTTTCTTTTAATAAAAATTCTTTCTTTAACTTGAAAAGAAAATAAATTTTAAAATCAAATGTGTGAGCTTGGGAGTATAGAAATAATTTACACGCTATTCAACAAAATAAGTTTAAGATATAGATAATTTTCCAGTAATGTATGTATGGATTAGGTACATTTAAGTGAAACTAAGAACCTCTATTTAGAACATATTTAATCAAGTTTTAGGAGAAGAATCATTGAGATGCACACTCCAGGAACATTCTGTTTCTGTGAGGTGCACACATACTACACATATACCTGATCGTCATGTGACAAGCCATGATATGGCCAACTTTAGTTCAACTTAGTTCAGGTGTGATGTGATCAATTAAACTTGAAGAAGGGAGAGTGTCCAGAATGTCCAGAAGCCCCATGTGTTTCCAATGTTAGAGCATTAAATACTGAGAACAAGGAAGAATGGTGCAGGTGTTGTATAAATAAATTACAATGTCTAAAGAACAGAGAACAGCATCCACATTAAACGTATTGCTGATTGTGCCACATTTCTGAAAATAAAGCACACCTTTCAGAGGAAAAATGAAGAACGTTTTTGTGTCAGTTAGGGCCTCAAAATGCTGAGGTGGAGTTAGGAGTACAAGAAGATTATTGTGGCATAACACCTGTGAAGAATCAAAGGCTTGGGTAGGAACAGCCCGCACACTCAGATACGGATTTTACTCCCTCTGAAATGAAAAAAAATAAGGAATGTTAGGCAGAGGAGCTTTGAATCACAATGTGGAGATGCTAGTCTCCACCCGAGACCTACTGAATCAGAATGTTTGGGGTGGGGTACAGCAAACCTTCTGTGTTTTAACAAGCCTTCCAGATAATTCAGATCCATAATCAAGTTTGAGGTTGACGAGTTTCAAAAAAAAACACAGTACCAAAGAAGTGAACACTGAAAAATTAAAACAATTGTCTCAGTACTTTGTGTTAATGTGATTTTTAAAAAATGCAAAACACAAACTACTTTAAAGAATGTGCATAAAATTTAAAACCATCCTGAACCAAGAGCTTAATCTATACCTAGAGACACTGGATTTGGAGAAAAAGAAAAGAAGTAGAATACTAATTAATTTTTCACCTAACATTGAGGAGGCAGTGAGGCAAGACTTCAGATTCTGGGTTCTTCTTATTTCTCAAATTAAAAATATTGTAAAATAGGGGCCAGCCTGGTGGCATAGTGGTTAAGTTTGCACGCTCTGCTTTGGTGGTCTAGGGTGCGTGGGTTCGGATCCCGGGTGCGGACCTCTGCACCACTCATCAAGCCATGCTGTGGTGGTGTCGCATATAAAGTAGAGGAAGATGGTCATGGATGTTAGCCCAGGGCCAGTTTTCCTCAGCAGAAAAAATAATTCTAAAATAGAATGTGAAAAAGATGTATATATCCAACATGGTGAAAAAAAGTTTAATAAGGAAAATTACTTTAAATGGTGCAAAACAAGGAAAAAAGAAAAAAAGCAAAGTACAAAATTTAAAAATAAAACCACAGAGATAATGCTACATATAGCAGTTATACTATACTGAAGTTACTTAAATCACTTTTTCAATATTGAATGTTACTCTACATTCCACAAAGACATAGGAAACTAACATTGAACATAGATGCTGAAAGAAAGGGGATTGTCAGTGATATTCCATACACGTGCTCACAAAAGTAAAGCCACAACTAATATGAAACTTTTATATATGAATGTGTATAATGGTACACATATCTGAAGGCAAAATATTTAGGGGCTAAAAGGTGGTTAGCAGTCAAAATGTATATGTTCAATTATAGTATCATATATTTAAAAAAGGATTTAATAATAGGAAGTAAAGTGAACCTAACTACAACCAAAGTAAGAGTATTCAATTAACTTCTCAGTATTTGTCCAAAAAAAGTCAATATAGGAATCATATATATTGTTAATCTTGATTTATCATTAAATATGTTTGGAGCATACACACACACGTGCCTGCATATAAATATCAAACATCCTACTTCAAAACAAAGAAAGCATATTATTATAAAATTAGGTCTATCCTTGTCCAGCAAGCAATTTCGACATAGCAATCAATTCCTGAAGCCGCCAGAAGAGAGATACATGGCCAACCATAGATATTCTGACTCAGTAGCTCATCAGAGGAACGGGCAGAATTGAAATCCAGTTCCTTAACCAACTTGCACGCAAAAATGTTCATTAACTGCCAACATATCTTAAACAAATCAGACAATTTATAAGCCAATAAACACTCTCATGCATAACCGTTTGGTCAAACAGGAAATCAAACCAATGATTAGAAAGGAGTGGTGATGGTTTGTAATTGGTATTTGAGTGGTGAACACGATGTAATCTATGCAGAAATAGAAGCATAATGATATAAACCTAAAATTTATACAGTGTTATAAACCAATGTTACTGCAATAAACAAAAATTAAAAATAAATAAATAAATAAATGAAGGAGTAGCAAGGAGCCCTGGAGAGAGAGGAGAGAGAAAGGAAGAAGAAAAGAAAACTGTCTGTTCTGAGAGAAAATATCTCAGCAAGGGAGGGGGAGAGGGGAATCACCTCCCCCAAACCTGGAGGAGGAGAGAGAGGGGGAGGAAAGGGGGAGAGAGAATCCCCCTCTGACCGTTCCCTGCAGGATCTTAGGGCTGGCCAAATCCTTAACAAGACAGGTTGGCTGGAGAAAATCAGACCCAGCTGAAGAACATGTGTCCATGGGAGAAACCTGGGAAACTGAGTTTCTCCACACAGGGCAGAGATTCTCATCTTGCATCCTCTCCTGAGCTAATGACAAAGGTGTATGTCTTGGGTGGGCCTGGGGGATGGGAGAGGGGGAGAAGGCCATTGTCATGCAGAGGGACATGGAAAGGCTTATCTGAACCCTTTCCCCTGCACTGGGGTCAGGTCCAGAAGGGCCAGCACGGAGGTGACCAGGAACAGGCCTGTCTGTGGTGTGGCTGGCCCCGGGGCAGGCATGGGGGTGGTGGGTGGAAGTGGGATGGCGTGTGAGTTGGCACCAGCCAGCGGTGGAGGCAGCGACTCAGAGGTCAGGGGTCTCTCTCTCTCTCTCCCCCTCTCTCTCTCTCTCCCCGCCTCGGGGACCTGAGGAGAGTAAGGTGCTGCGCCCTGCCCACCTCGCCTACCTCTCCCATGGGCCCTTCTTTCTCTGACCGCTCCAGGAGCCCTGCGGGCTTGGGTTCAACCCTCCACACCCCCGTACAGGCCAAGGGCGTGTGCGCGATCGGCGGGGCCTAGGGCTGGCCTCGGGGGTCCGCAGTGAAGGCCCCGCCCACCCGCCAGGCTCTGACCGGCTGGCGCCACCCAGCTGCAGCGGTTTCATCGCCGCCCTTCTGGACTTGGCTTCAGCTGCTGTCTCCCTCCCCTCCCCCACTCCCACTCAGCTTGAAGGCCGCTTCCCTGCCTTGAAAGCATTGCTCTGGCTCTGATGGCCAGAGGCGTACCGGGCTTCAAGCTCAAGGCTCTGCCTGGCCAGCTGCTTCGTCCCCTGGCTCATTTCTTCCTGGAAAGACAAAGCTATTGCTTCACCCCACACCTCCACTTTGCGACTGCAGCCAGGCCAGGTGTAGGAAAGGCTCTTGAAGTCAGAAGTGCCGAGACAGGCGTATGGCACTGCAGGGCTAGGGAGCCAGGGCCCTACTGGCCCTACTGGCCCTACTGGGCAATCCCTTCCCACAACAGCTCCCAGCCTCCTCTCTGGAGTCGGGAAGGTCTGGCCTTCCTAGTCCTTGGCCATGGCTCTAGGGAGAAATCCTCGCCAGAGTGTGGCATGAGGCCCTCTGACTAAGGGTGCATGTGCCACACCCAGGGCGACATGAAGGCTGGCGCAGATCGCGTGCTCTTTCCAAAGGAGGCTTGCCTATTGGCTCATCCACCTGCGCCGGGCCCCTTTCCTTGTGGGATCATGTCCGGTGGAAAGAGCCTTGGTGCCTGCTGCCAATTTTTTGGGGTGTGTTCTTGCCCCCTTCTGCGAAGGGAACCACTTGACAACTGCTGTGCCACACCTCGGGTCTTTTAGCCTCCCTCAGCTGTGTCCCCGCCATGCCCATTCCTACCTCCATGGAGGGACTACTAAGGTCTTGGCACTTGCCAAGTGGAAATAGTCATTAGAGACTTAACTTGGAGTTGTAGTAAAAGAGCATAACATAACAGCATTGAGCTTGGGCTCTGCCATTTATGAGCTGTGTAACCTGGATGAGTTTTCTAGCCCCTGCACCCAGTCTCTTCATCTATATAATTGTGAAAAGACCAACATCTACTACGTCGGGATATTTTGAGGATTATGTGTGTTAATGTATCTTCAAGCACAGAATTAACATTCAGAGTGTAGTGCCTGGCTCAGTAGAAGTGTTTGCTGCTGTTATTATAATTATCATTATTTCATGTCCTTCACTTCCTCGTGAGTTCCCTGTCAAACCAACCATGGTCCATGGTGTCAACAGTTTTATTCCAGGCTCCTGCTTAATGGCCTGCAGAGGGATCCTCCCGCTCATAACCTCTTATTTTTATCCCAGTCTCTGGAACTCTTTCTTCTTGGCACTGAGGCACTGAATGGGGTCCCACACCCAACCCTGCATGTACTCCTTTTAATATCCCATGCTTTTGAAATACTGTTTAGTGTTTACTTGGTGGAATATACTCCCTGACATGAACAACACACGGGAGATAGGATTTAGGAAACATTGTTCCATGTAGGGCTCTGATTTTATCATAACACAGAGTACAGATGATCAAGGGCCAAGGTAGAGTTCCTTATTGCAAAAATCTTCAGAGATGAGGGTGTTCTAATGTGACACCACCTGAAAATAAAGCCAGCACATAAAAGCAGTTGTAGTTTTAAAAGGAAAAGCACACAACTGAAAGAATTGATCCCATTAAATACACTATTCTATTTGTTTACGTATCAAATTACTGATAGGTAATAAGCAGGTGTACAGATAGTAGAATTATCAATTTCACAGAGAATTCTTTTAACAGTTGTTCATATCTTGTGTTTTACATCATTTATTAAGGTAATATTTTCATCTTTACTTTTCCTTGTGTCTCTATCTTTCTCAACTTTTCCAAGAGATATATTTATATTATCTTCTCAAATTTTAGGGAAAGTTAAAAAAAGTTATGAAACATTTGAAGTTGTTGATTTTGTATATTGGAGGAGGACTAGATTGCAAGTGAATTAGTGATAATTAGAGTTTTAGTTTGGTAAAAGATGGTAGCTGGAATTGATACCAGGATGTTTGTAAGCTAATTTTTACTTCATTATTTGATATAGTTTCTAAAATGCCAGAACCGGTAATTTTAAATTTAACAACTTGTCTCATTTTAAAATATGTGTTCTTGGAGAGGGTGACTGAGGTAAGTAGACAATAATTTACTGTAGTGACTTGTTTTTCTCCAATTAATCTGTTATAAACCCAACAGGCATATAGCATTCTTTTGTCCAAATGACCTGATGGCACTTTCTTAACTTTTCTTGCTGTGATTCTAGCAATCTAGGGTCACACCACCTTCTCTCTCCTAGTCATGATTTCAGTTGTAAGAGTCACATTGTCAATAATATGGTGACAAATTTGCACACAGTCTACAATTTACTAAAATATATATATCAATTGCAAGCTTTGATAACATGATTGTTAAGGAATGAACAATTTGCAGTGCACTTAACAGCTGATTGCTACACATTATTGTGTAAGGACATCATGGTTAAAACCATTATTTGCAACATGGGGCCCCTTTCAATTTTATTTTAATGGAAAGTGTTCAATGACATTTTTCTTTTGAAGAAGAAAGACTTGCATTTCCATCTTAGAAAATTATGAACTTGTTTTTAGCCCTTTTTCTTGTCTTCAGCTCTTCTTTATATTGATTACTAATTCACATGTCCAGTTACTTCAGATTCATGGTGCTATCTCCTCTGCCTTTTTCATGGCTCTCACATTAATTTTTCCATAATCCATTCTGTGAAAGAGGTTTATCTCCACCTTCATATATTGAGGAAGGAACCGACCCTCCTTTATGTGAACTTGGAAAGAAAGGCCAAGGTGATGCCACGGTGTCCTTCCCCACCACTGAGCTGCAGAATGGCTGCAGAGTCCTGTGAATCTTTTGCTCACCTCCTGGCTCCCTACATACTTGGCATTGTCTGCGCGGAGAACCCCAGCTTGTTACAAGTGAATTTTTGAAGTCTTTAGAAGCCGGCTGAAGGATAAGACTGGCTAGAAAGGACATCAGCAAGCAGTGTACTCCAAAAGTTGGTGGCAGAAACATTAAGAAGAAGAAAACCTTTCCGTTTATCTTGTTTTCTCTTTATCTTCTCTCTTTTCATTTTCCTTTAGTTATATGGTATAAACCCTATCCACCACCCATGGTGCTTTTTTTTTTTTTCCCTCAAAACCCCAGTACATTGCTATATATCTTAGTTGTAGGTCAACCCATGGAGGTTCTTTTTCTTGGAGTCCCATGGCATTTTATTCATATCTCTTTCTATCAAATTATTTCCATAGCATAATTTATCTGTTTATACATATCTGTCTTCCTTGCAGACCCCCAACATTTCAAGACCTTTGGGCACATAATATATACATAAGTATTTGAGTGAATCAATGAAGATCTTTTGTTGAATAAGATCTAAATAAATACAATACCTACTCAGCACATGAATGCAAGCATTTGAGAGAGAGTTTTGTGTCTGCTGAAGCAAGCTGTGGACCAGTTTAGGGGCTCAGTGCCAAGGTTACTCAATAGATTGAGACAAAATGAAATAGATAATTAACTTTAGTTTTAAAATTCATGGAGAACAGGAGCAGGATATCTAGGTGTGAATCAGCACTTGATCATTCATGTTGCATGTTTGGAAAATCCAGTCCTTTATTTTTCTATGAAAATGTGACAGGCTAAGAGAGTGAACAGAGGACTGGTTTTTAGAAAGGCAATTTTGTTGCAGGAAATCGTGGAGGAAAATATATGGAAGGAGAGCTGGTAGAAACATGGCAGAAACTTTTTGTGTAGAAATCCTAAAAATTGAGTTTACATGCTGGCTGAAAGATTTGTAACTCAACATTTCTCCAATATAGGTTAGAGCAAATTTTAAATATCTAGGTATACAAAAGGAATACAAAGGAACATAGATCAAACTGAAAGGAGTTTAGGATAGAACAAAGAAATGAAGCTAAGGTAAACCAGCACACTAAAATGTGTTTCAGAAGGACCTGCAGTTTTTAAAGGTAGTTGGAAATTTATCACTCAGGTTTAAAGTAGAAAGGGAAATGGGAACAATTCTCTATCATTTCATGTCCATGAGATTAAAAGCTACATTCTGTCAGAGAAGCAAAACTTGTATGCCCTCTAATGTCCAAAAAAGTGTTTTGAATCATACCTAATGAAAGATAGTCTGTGTGATGTAATGCAAATACAGTATCATCAACTCATTTCCAAGTTTATTACAAACACTTTAGCATAAGTTTAATTGAGGTAATGCAGAATTCTATAAGGGGCCAAGGAAGAGGCTGATAGCATTCTCTCTTTCAGCTTCTCACTTGACCAAGGGAGAAAATGTTCTTGAACAGATTGACTACGTCTCCTAAAGACAGTGCTCATTTTCAATTTTTCTTTTTATAAACTCATCCTGCATTTCCCCTTACATATGCAAGCTAAAGCGTGTGTGTAGACATCCTTCATTGGCAATGAGGAGCAGATCCATACTATTAAATAATCAAATAAGCAGAACATACGGTTGGTGCCTTTTAGGAAAACTACAAGTTTAAGCCCACCCTCATTGGTGGAAGAACATGGTATACCCGAATTAAAATATCTACCATTTATTATGCAGCTAATCATGTCATGCTATTTAAATGAAACTTAATGAATTCTTCTTCTATAAAATTAATTTTATTTTAGTCAAACTGATGTATAATTTTATATAAGTGCATTTTTACTTAAAATGTAAAACTCTTTAGAGTCTGCTTCTTTCAGTTTTAGAGGCATATTTTGTATATATTTTTTTTAAAGATTTTATTTATTTATTTTTTCCCCCAAAGCCCCAGCAGATAGTTGTATGTCATAGCTGCACATCCTTCTAGTTGCTGTATGTGGGACGCAGCCTCAGCATGGCCGGAGAAGCGGTGCGTCGGTGCACGCCCGGGATCTGAACCCGGGCCGCCAGCAGCGGAATGCGTGCACTTAACCGCTAAGCCACAGGGCCGGCCCATATTTTGTATATTTTGGTGTGATTTTATTTATTATCCTTCATAGCAGAGAGGCACATCCTACTCTTTTTCTTGCTGTCCTCTCTCTACAAGTTAAAACTCATCCAAGTTTATTTTGCTTTATAAGGCATAGGCTTACTTTGTGAATGAAAAAGAGATCATTTCTGAAACATGTTTGGAACTGTAGGGAGCCCAGAATTTTAGACTATGCTCAGAATTTTGTGAGGTAACTTCAAAAAAGATGGAACATTTAACGTTTGCCAGGAAAGTTTTCTGCTACTTTGCTTAACAGTAGGGTTTTTTTTTTTTTTTTGGTTTCTTAATTCTTTGAAAGGATGAGTGAAGGAGTTGGCAGGTTTAAATTTACCCTTGATAGAGCTCCCTCTGGGTTACTCTTTCAAAACAACCATCCCAGTTGATGAATATTTAATGGGGACTCTGTCAGTCCCAGAGCTGAGAGAGGCAGTTCTCAAAGCTCCAGCAGGTCCTGGGAGAGGAGAGCGCTGGTAGCCAGTGTTGTTTGAGTTTGGATGAGGCATGGTCTTTCTCAGGATGTTAGAACTGAGTGGAGTTCTCAGATGCAGCCCAGTGACTCTAGAACTGAGCCCTGCTCAGAAACCAGTTGACTTTTCATTCGCTCTGAGCCTGGTGTCTGCCCTCTGCTCGTGCCCCTTTCTGCCATTTCTCATGCTTCTCCTGACTCTCTCTCTTTCCTACACCTTCTTTCTTCTTTTTTCTCTTTTTCTTACTTTTACTCTCTATTATATTCCTTCTCCTTATCATTTTTCTCAGTCTCTTATTGTTCTCATTCATTTTCTTTTTATTTTGTAGTACAGTTACTCTGTACATCACATTCACCTTAAAATCTTGATCCTCTACAACTCCTATACTTCAGCTAGCTATGTTTTTTAAAGATTTTATCTATTTTTTATTTTTCCCCCCCAAAGCCCCAGTAGATAGTTGTATGTCACAGCTGCACATCCTTCCAGTTGCTGCACGTGGGACGCAGCCCCAGCATGACCAGTGAAGCAGTGCGTTGGTGCGCGCCCGGGATCCGAACCCGGGCCAACAGCAGCGGAGCACGCGCACTTAACCGCTAAGCCACGGGGCTGGCCCTCAGCTCGCTATTTTGAAGAGAGTATTTTGATAAATTTCTCTTAGATGTTATAACATGCTGATTCAAGGAAATAAAAACTATCACAAATGGGATGGGGATGAAGAGTGAATTCAGTTCAGGTAGCCATGGAATTAGACAGAGGGAAACTGAGAGCTTAAGTGTAGGTGTTCAAAATATTTCCTGATACATCTTCGTAGTTCATTGCTGTGGTAAACTGCACAGAGTCTTATTTACTGCTGGAGCCCAGATGTTTGCTCCTTGGGGCAGCTCATCAGACCTTGGCCTATAGAAAAGAAGCTAGGAAACATTACATGCATTTCTAATGTGAAGAACTGTTAGTGTTCCACCAGGAGACACCTTGGGATCTTCCCTGCACTATCTGAATAGAAAAAGAGGAAGAGAAGCTTTTCTCCATCTGCACAAAACCAAGACCTTATCTTGAGTTTGAGAGGATTGGAGGTGACTGAAAACAAAAGTTTTCCCGAGTTTGGATTTGCTTTAACAAGAACTATTTGCTGGCTTTGATGTTAAAGGTCTTTATTCAAAATTGACTACCTCTAATGCTAAGTTCAGAGTGGAGATGTGTCAGTATAAGAGAGAAGAATCCCTTTTTGATTATATCACTGAAATACAGTATTTGGGAGAATGGTTATATTTGAAGGTCACTTGTTCATATTCTGTTGCCACAGTGACATCTGTTGGTAAGTGACTACTTCATGCTATTCTCGATGATTTCTGTTTGAAAGACATACTGAGCTTGATAAATAAATGGCAAGCAATAGGATATAATGGAACACATGAGGAAGCCATTTGGGGTAAAGCTAATTCAGTCTGAATTTGTTTTTCCAAAAGGGTCTGTCGCCTGCACTGTGTATCTGCTTTGCCATGTCCCAAAGAGAAGAGTAAATGCCCTTAAGATAAGAATGTAACTTCCCCCTCATTGGCATTTCCTTAAGGATAAGCATTTCTCCCTAGGCTAGGATTTGATTGTTGCAGTCATCCTGTGATCACCCAGCTCCAGACAACAGACGTGACACCAGCCATGCCCATTGAGACAACAGATCTGCTCCCCGCTGTGTCCATCAATAGCTGTTCTGGCAGGGCAATCTGGCAGGGCTGATCTCGTGGCTATTGTAAAAGGGACATTGCAATCACTTGCAATACATGCTCTTTGATGGTATATAACCGCTCTGTACACCCCACTTCTTCGGTGACCTTCCTTCCTTAGGGAAGGAAGGCCACAGGTCATGGTCCTCAAAAGTTGGCTCATAATAAACTCACCCCAATTTTGATTTATAGATTGATTATGGATTATTTACGTCGACAAGCTGAGGTGTAGGAAGCAGTAAAGGCACAGTGGTACTCGTGTTGCCCGATATAAAATCTTTCCTCCCTCTTTCCCTTCCCAGGATACCCACTCTTCATGGTGGCACCGACTTCCATGGTGTGATCATTCTTCTGATCACTACTTTCATTCCCTCTTACAATTACTCAACAAATATTTAAACACCTACTGTATGCCAGGCTTGGGATACACTAAGGAAAAATTTTTCTACAAATTCTCTGTCTTCACAGAACTTGTTTTTGTTGGCTAAGTGAGATAATGGATAAGTAGGCAGACAAGTGAATTACATAGTCTATCGTGTGATGATCTGTGTCAAGAAGAAGGTAAGCGACAGGCAATGGGGAGAGCTAGAGAGTGAGTGGGTTGCTACTTTAATTAGAGAGCACAGGGAGGCTGGAGCAAGGCCCAGAGGGAAGGGACAGAGCAGGAGGACATGCAGATATCCCAGGGCTGCAGAGATGCTGTGGAGGAATTATGACTCGGATGTTGTTGGGCAGCAAGAAGCCAGTGTGGCTGGAGCACAGTGAGCAAGAGGAGAAAGGCAGAGAAGGTTTGAGATGCCAGGGAGGGTGAGCAGATGAAAGAAGGCCCCTGGGCCCATCAAAATTGTTCTGTAAGTGAAATGAAAACTTTCAATGTCATTTAACTATACGTTATACAATTTAAGTAGTAAATACCTTTTGTTTTTCTATAGTCTTGTTAAGCACATCAACTAAAATGCTGCTAAATTGGGAATGTCTAAATTATCCCCAGGAGTGACTGCTGTATCTTGTCAGGCGTCTGGTCTGCACAGCAGTCGGGGGTGGGAGTGATGTGACAGTCAGGAGAGGAGCTCTAGTCTTCAGGTTGTCACAAACAGTTTGTGTTATGTTTCATCTGTAACATGCGAAGGACGGAAAAGATGAGTGGTTTTCAGACTCCGATCCATGGAGTGCTGGATATTCCTGAAGGCTCTTGGTTTTTGTTTGTTTGTTTGTTTGTTTTTGTGAGGAAGATCGGTCCTGAGCTAACATCTATCACTCCTCCTCTTTTTGCTGAGAAAGACTGGCCCTGGGCTAACATCCATGCACATCTTCCTCCACTTTATATGGGATGTCACCACACCATGGCCTGACAAGCGGTGCGTCGGTGCGCGCCCAGGATCCGAACCGGTGAACCCTGGGCCGCTGCAGCAGAGCGCGCGCACTTAACCGCTTCCCCACCCAGCTGGCCCTGAAGGCTCTTTGTTTTTTTTCTTATGTTTATAAACTTCGATGCAAGCTTCACATAGAAGAGAGTGTCCCTTAGCTTTAAAAAGATTCCTGGACTTGGTCCTCACTTAGGTTTTCCAGTACGAAGAGTTTGCAGTCTCACAGACTCCCAAAGGACAGACAAAAGGAGCAAGATCCCTTTTTTCCGAGTGTCTCTTGTGACAGTGCTCATTGTCGCTCATTTAAACCAGAAGGTGATTTGTCAATAGTGAGATATAGCATTTGAGACCCCATCCTTCAAGATGGCTGAGTTGTCGTCCATCATTTTACAGACTTATTCTAAGTGAATAATATAAAAAGTGAATGTCTCAGCAGGTACTCTCTGACACAAAATAGAAACTAGGAATTGAGAAAAGTAATTATGATTGATGTCTGTCAATAAGGGCATAGGGCTAGTCTAATTCAAAAGTAATTAAAGGCATGAGTGTTAGTCACTGTACATATTAAATATATTGAAAAGTATTCATGTTCTCATAACACAGAATTATAACTGGAAGATAAACTGGATGTTTTTGGTACTTATGGTTAAAGATATATTTTATTTAGTTTTGTTTTCCGATTGAGGAAATGAGAAAATTTATTTTTTAATATATTGACTATCTTCTTCCTTTCCAACCTAGAATCTCAATCTGCTATTTTGGAAACTCTGAAAAATATGTTCAGATGCTGTTCAACAGGTAAGAAAATCTTGTTAGGATGTCAAATACTTTTCTCTCTTATTTATCATAAAATTGTGACAGACTCTCATTTATCTTCCTGTCTGCCCATCTGACTAGGCCACCTTGTTTCTCTAAGCCTGCAGGGGAATCCAGTCAGGTGGAAAGGGATGTTTTCTTCCACTTAGACTTTGCAGAGAAAATCAGCCTTGAAGTGGAACTGAGCACATGCTTTTCAGAAGCTGCATCATTCTCTACCCAGCCAGAGCATTGGGCCTGACAACAGCTGGATCCAGTAGAAAACTGGACACTCTAGGAGATGTCATGTGCAGATGTGCCTGGCTGGACTAATAGTCACATGGATATGAGTTTTAAAAAAATCTCTCAGAGCTTTTCCAAAATCCAATAATATTCTTAAGTTGCTGTAGTAGATGAAACATTAGTTAGTGTCTTTTTAATTTCAACAGAAGCTTTTTTTTTTGTTACTAAAGAAGCCAAATTTCATGTCTTTTTTCTTGTTACCAAAATGGGCTTACTATTAAAAAAAAGAAAACTTCAAGAAAGGAAACACTCATATGGAATAGAAATTGTGAGTAACAATTGCTACTTTTTTATATAAAATCATCTGTTTTATTTATTTACACTTTCTATCAACGGCGCTTTTGAAAATAACTTAGTATTAGAAATTACCAGTAAGAAGAGGGTGTGCGCCCTTGAGTGTGGTCCAGTAGAAGTCAGGTGACTCAGACCTGAGTTCTAGGCCCAGGTCTGTTTCTGGTTAGTGTGTGACAACGTACTTAGGCTCTCTGGAACGTAGTATTCCTTTCTGTAAAATTAAAGAATTGATGATTTTTGAGAACTTTCCCAAATATTAAATGACTTCTCTTATAAAAAGTAGAAAGATCCTTCTCAAACTTATAAATTATCAAAAATTTTTTGTGACCTTTCACGTACCAAGAACAACTGATGTCCCCTCAATTATATTGATTGAAAATAAAGATCGTAAAAGTATATATTTGGTAATCTAATAAATGAATTAGCATAAAAATGAGCCAGGAAAAATTTTATGATCAATCAAGATATTACATTATGAAAGTATTACTGTTTGTTACAGTATATAAAATTATGACTCTAAAATAGTATCTTTTTGCTGTCTGTAAGTTTATATTGTTACTCATATATCACTATTAACCCTATTATGTTTTACAAGAAATAAAATGTCTTGAAAGGAAAAAACAATAAAGCAGCAGCCCTGCATTACACATGAAAGTTGTGCTCCCCCTGGAGGGAAAATGAGGATACAACATTGGTCGAGTACTTCATTTTGTAACCCACTGGTGCCTTTCAAAAATATAGCTATTATTGTCATAGTAAAGATATTCTTAAGAATAGTGCCACAAAACTGGTTTTCCAGCTTCTTTTTGTCAGAGCTGAGACCTACATCAGGCTGGGGCACTTGAAGAGGCATGGGGGACTCAGCTGAGGGTGGTTTAATTACTGTAAGATGATTAGCCAATAGCAAATAAGACAGAGAACGATTAAAAAGAGGTAAAGGGAAATAAAGTTGGAAATAATTAAGAAAAATAGTGCCTTCAAAATATCCTCTCATTATTTTTATAGCTTTTTATTTATTTTATTTTATTTTTTTTGAGGCATGACGAGGATAGTATGTTAGATTTTTCTAAACCCTTATCTCCAGGGCATATATTACTGAGTTTTTCATTATAAATGATAATGCCAAAGAAAACCTGGACAAAAGTATTCTGTACTATCCACAAGGACAAAACATGTACAACATTGCTCTATATATTAAGAGTCGAGCTGTAATAGTCAAGATATATACTCATGTGTGTAAAATTATAATGATTTTCTAATTTTCTCGGGCTGTGAACCATGGTAAAATATACAGGAATAAGCAGGAAACCTGAAAAACTAGGTGATTTAAAAAACCTGATGTTACAGCTAGACCATTCATGGGTGAAATCAATTTCAATTTCACACTTCTCCTTTCCTTGTAGCCAGTGAAGTGTCTGGAAGACAGAAAACACATAAAATTAATTGAGAGTTAACAGTATTTGGAGGCAGTTGAGGTTAAGCATTCAACAATGATGTCCCTTACTTCAGGAGCCATTGAATTTTTGTCATAAGTTTACTTTATACACGGGTTCTCTTCTTAGATTATTTCTGTATGTTTCTTAGAAGAGAAACAGGGAAGGAGAATTAACTATCAATCTACTGTGCGCCAGTTCCTTTACTGTATTCCCTTATGCAATTCTTACAATAATCCTTTAAAGTAACTGTTATAATTCATATTTGATAAAGAAAACCATGTTTACAAAATTGATCAAGGGTAAGAGGGAAGATCTGAACATCAGTCCATTGGGTTCTGCCTCATATTCTCCCCACTGTGATAAAAATGGTGCTTCAACATGGGTTCTCACCATCTGGCTATTTATTACTGGCTCCTGCCAACAGCATTGGATGAGATGAGATGAGAAGTTATTTCCAAAGATATTCTATTATATTTAAACTGTACTATTTATGAGTCAGATGTCAAGACATGTTTTAGAGACATAGAGAGCAACTGATTAGTTCACCCACACATTATTAATGTTTACTATAACTTTCGTGTGCCACATCGTGTCAACTTTACCAACTTTAGTGCTTCACTGTTCTTTTTGAAAAAACTCAGAATGTCACTTTTCGTGTCAAACACCTTGCTGTTTTATTCTTATTCACTAGATGACAGTTCTGTATCTCTGTAAATTACCACTGCAGCAGGAAACGAGAGGTCTTAAGCCAGTTTGCTCTGCACAAATGATGGACATAGGAGGACTTCTGCTCCATCAAGGCTGCCTGTGTCATTCCGTGGCTGTAACGGGGATGTCCAGGACTGCTTAGTCAGAGGCACGAAGCAGAGTCAGAAAGCATCCTCTAAATTCTTCAGATGTGAGTTCAGGCACCTGTCCTCTCACCTGAGCACACTGGAGTTTATTGAATGTGTTCTGACTCTTACTCTCTCCCTGTAGTTAATAAGTCTGGGAGCTCCATAACTCTAGAAAAAACACAGGACTCATAAAGCCTTTTCTCAACTAAACAGAGTTGAGGGCTATGGTGTTGCCCGAGAGTCTCATGCTTAAAGAAATTACAGCTGGTGCTCAGGCGGAAGGCAAGTGTCAGCTACTCCTGGAGGGGTTTTATTGATGCTCCCATGGAATGAGCAAGTTTAAAAGAAAACCACATTGCTTAAACCTCACTAACTGATTGTTTTATTTTCAAGTAATATGCTCTGAAATCTGCTATGTCTAAAAAACCATTTCAGGCCGGCCCCATGGCTTAGTGGTTAAGTGCGTGCGGTCCGCTACTGACGGCCCGGGTTCGGATCCCGGGCGCACACGGATGCACTGCTTCTCCGGCCATGCTGTCGCCACGTCCCACATACAGCAACTAGAAGGATGTGCAAATATGACATACAACTATCTATTGGGGCTTTGAGGAAAAAAAGGAGGAAGATTGGCAATAGATCTTAGCTCAGAGCCAGTCTTCCTCAGCAAAAAGAGGAGGATTAGCACAGATGTTAGCTCAGGGCTGATCTTCCTGACACACACACACACAAAAAAAAATTCAGTCTTTTTTCTTTGCTGTCTGTTTATTATCATTTTTACGAATGCTTTGATTTCACCATCTTCTTGGCACCACAACAGTAGCCATTGAGATGTTATTATAGATTCAGTTTTGAAATTTTATCATCTTATCTCTATTTCCTCTGCCATTTCTTAGTTTTAGTTCTTACTGCATCTTATGCTTGAAAATATTTGAAGCTTATAGTGTTTCTTATTTTCTCAACTTTTTATTATCTAAGGGCCCTCAACTATCACTTTTTTAAAAAAGGAAGTGAAATACATAACAGAACAATACACTGTAATAAATTGACCAATTATAAAATTAAGTTCAACCTGAAATCCCTCCCCACTTAACAGAGACCATCTTTCATAATTCACCATACTTTAGTTTGGGCAGGGTCAGTTTATCAATGATTTTTGGATGTTTTAAACCACACGTTTTAAACCACACGAGATGAATACAATATGGTAAAATTGTTAATCTTGCAGAAGTTGTAGAATTTCCTGATGGTTAGAGAAGTTGATGGTGGAGAACCTGAATCATATGAAAAGTAGTTGATTAATTAACACCTGACAGAGTTTGTTAATTTGTTAAAGATGATGATAAGATATACATGCTGAAAAGATAACTTTGCATATCAGAGTATTGTGAGAGGCCACTGGAAAAATTCATAATGTTTTCAAATACTACAAAAAATGGCCATTTTTTCATAAAAAATGTCATACATGATGGCATCAAATACTTATGTCAGAAAATTTACAATGAAGAAAATTAACACTTGAGTCATTTTAATTCTAATAATTTGTTCATGCTTACTATTAGGTTACAAACAATTTTTAGAAATAAAGTGATAAATGATGTACTTGCTTAATTTTTAATTTTTTTAGGAAAAGACTTTTTCACATTTTAAAAAATATTTATTTGTATTTATTTTATGCTGAATTTATTCCTTGGCTCAAAGACTTTTTTTTAATTAACTAACACCAATTCTTTTCAAACTCTTTCAAAAAGTTGAAGAGGAGAGAATACTTCTAAAGTCATCCTATGGGGTTAATACTACACTGATATCAAAGCCAAAGACACTAAGAGAAAAGAAAACTATAGGTCAATATCTTTCATGAATATTGATACAAAAATTCTCAATAAAATAGTAACAAAGCAAATTCAGCAGCATATTGAAAGGATTATACATCATTTTTAAGTGGGATTTATTCCTGGAATACAAGGATGTTTCAATATATGAAAATGAATCAATGTAATTAACCACATTAACAGAATGAAGGAAAAAAAGTGATCACCTCAATGGATGCAGAAAAGGCGTTTGACAAAACTAAACATGCTTTCATGTTAAAAACACTAAAAATCCCTCAGAGTAAAAGGAAGCTACTTCAACATAATAAAAGCCATATACAGAAATCCACAGAGAACATCGAATTCAAGGGTGAAAGACTGAAATGTTTTTATCTAAGATCAGGAGAAAGGCAAGAAGGCCCACTTTCACCCTTCTATTCAACATGGTATTAGAAGTTCTAGCCAAAGCAATTAGATAAGAAAAAGAAAGAAATAGCATTCAAATTGGAAAGGAAGAAGTGATATTATATTTGTTTACACATAATATCTTATATGTTGAAACCCCTAAAAATTTCACAAAAAATTTTAGAACTAATAAATTATGCAGAGTAGTGGGACAGAAAATTAACTTGCAAAAATTAGTTGTTCTTCTATACATTAATAACAAGTAATCTGAAAAAGAAATTTAAAAAATTTACATTTTTATTTACAATAGCATCAAAAAGAGTAAAATACTTAAGAATCAACTTACTCATGGAGGTAAAAATCCCAATGATTTTTTTGCAAAAATAGAAAAATCTATCCTAAAATTCATATGGACTCTCAAGGGACCCTGAATAGCCATAACAATCTAGAAAAAGAACAAAGTTAGAGAACACACACTTCCTGATTTCAAAACTTACTACAAAGTAATCAAAACAGTGCAGTACTGGCATAAATACACACAATATACTAATGAAATATTAGAGAGAGCCCTGAAATAAACCTTTGCATATATGGTCAAATGATTTTTGACAAGGGTGCAAAGATCATTCACTGGAGAAAGGATAAGTTTTTCAACAAATGGTGCTGGAAAACTGGATACCCACATGCAATAGAATGATGTTGGACACTTACCTTACACCATATACAAAAATTAACTCAAAATGGATCCAAGATATAAATGTTGGAGTTGAAGATATAAAATCCTTAGAAGAAAACACAGGGTAAAAGCTGCATGTCATTGGGTCCAAATGCCATTGCCAACAATGATTTCTTTACTATGACACCAAAGACATAAGCAACAAAAAAAATAACAAATTGCACTTCATCAAAATGAAACGTTTTCTGTATCACAAGATACTAGTAACAGAGTAAAAAGGTAATGCACAGAATGGTTGAAAAGATTTGCAAATCACATATCTGATAAGGGATTAATATCTAGCATATATAAAGAACTCCTACAACTCAACAATAAAAAAAAACCCAATTTAAAAATGCACAAAGGACTTGAATAGACATTTCTCCAAACAAGATATAAAATGGCCAGTAAACACATGAAAAGTTGTTCAACATCACTAAGTATCAGGAAAATGAAAAATAAAACCACAATGAGATACATGTTCACACCCATTAGCATAGTTACTATCACAAAATCAGAAAATAACAAGTGTTGGCAAGGATGTTGAGAAATTAGACCACTTGTGCAATGAAGGTGAGAACGTAAAACTGGAAAACAGTATGGCAGTTCCTTCAAAAATTAAAAATAGAATTCACCATATGACCTAGCAATTCCACTTATGGGTTCTGAAATAATAGAAAATATATTTATCAGTCTCTGCCTCCAGTTCCTGGCACAGAGCTCCTAAAACTTTGTAATTTCCTAAATGATAAGAACACTAGGAGCAACTCTTATTCTAATATTTGTCTTTGACACCATTCCTGACACAGAGACCCTAAAACCCTTGTAATTTCCATTTTTTTTTTTTAGGAAAATCAGCCCTGAGCTTACATCTGTGATAATCCTCCTCTTTTTGCTGAGGAAGACCGGCTCTGAGCTAACATCTATTGCCAATCTTCCTCCTTTATTCTCCCCAAAGCCACAGTAGATAGTTGTATGTCATTCTTGCATATCCTTCTAGTTGCTGTATGTGAGATATGGCCTAAGCATGGCCGGAGAAATGGTGCATCGGTGCGTGCCCGGGATCTGAACCTGGGCCGCCAGTAGTGGAACGTGTGCACTTAACTGCTAAGCCACGGGGCCTACCTCCTTGTAATTTCCTAATTGATAAGAACACTAGGAGAAGCTTTTGTTCTATTGAGGCAACTCTGGGTGGGCTTCTGGATGGCTCCTTGATGGGGGCTGGTCACCAGGAAGACCAAGCCCTGATTAGAAGGTTCGAAATTTTGGCCCTACCCCTTATCTTGCAGAGAGGGGAGGGGGGCTGGAAACTGAGTTAATAATTAATCATGCTTATGTGACAGAGACTCCATTAAAATCCCAATAGAAGGAGGTTCAGAGAGCTTCCAGGTTGGCAATGACAAGGAGTGCTTGGAGAGTGGTGCACTTGGATATGGCATGAAAACTTTGTGCCCCTTCTCACATACCTTTCCCTATGCACCACTTCCATCGGCTGTTCTTGAGTCATATCCTCTTATAATAAACTGGTGATCTAGTAAATGTTTCTCTGAGTTTTGTGAGCCACTCTAGTAAATTAATCACACCCAATGAGGAGGTTGTGGGAACCTCTGGTTTATAGCCAGTCAGTCAGAAGTACAGGTAACAGCCTGGGCTTGTAACCGGCATCTGAAGTTGAGGTGAGGTAGGGTGGGTGTGCAGTCTTATAGGACTAAGCCCTCAACCTGTGGAATCTGATGTATCTCTGGGTTGACAGTATCAAATTGAGTTGAATTATCTGACGACTAGCTGGCATTCCAAGAATTGCTTGTTGGAGGTGTGGGGAACCCTCCCACGTGTGAAAAAATGAATCTCAGAACACCATTTATGAGCATACACCCAAAATGATTGAATGCAGAGGTATAAAGACATAAATGTACACCCATGTTCTTAACAGCATTATTCAAAATAGCCAGAAGCTGGAAGCAAACCAGGTGTCCATCAACAGATGAAATGACAAAAAACATGTGGTGTATACACACAGTGAAATATCATTCACCCTTAAAAAGGAAGAAATCCTGACACATGTTATGACAAGGAAGAACCTTGAGGACTTTATGCTAAGTGAAATAAAGCTATCCACAAAAGGAAAAATACTGTATGATTCCACTCATATAAGGTACTTAGAGAACTTAAATTCATAGGAATAGAAAGGAGAATGGTGTTTCCCAAAGGCAAGAGGAAGGGATAACAGGGAGTTGTTGCTTAATGAGCACAGAGTTTCAGTGCAAGGTGAAAATAGTTCTGTGGATCGTTCGAGGTTATGGCTACACAATAATGTGAATGTACTGCATGTCACTGAACTGTACACTTAAAATTGGTTAAAATGGTCAATTTTAGGTTATGTATATTTTATGACCATTTAAAAAAATTAATTATTTTCAACAAATGAACAAACACTAGCTACATGCAATAGATGAATATCACAACCAAAATGCTGCATAAAAGAAATTATATTCAAAAGGCTATAGATTTTTTAATTCCATATATATAAAATCTAAAAAAGAAACAAAACCGAGGTCTGGCTTCCAGTAATGGTGGAGTGGCTTGTTGAACTAACACTCTCACAGATAACAATGATAAAATCTGCATAAAATATTATATGTATTTATATAGAATCATGTATTTATATGTAATACACATATAATAAATGCATATATGTGTGTATGTATAAATGTCTTCCGAAAGCAAGCAGAACTGAGAGGGAGCCTTCCCTTAAATGATGGGAATTGCACCAGGAGATATTTGCAAGCTTGAGTCTTTTGCCTCAAAGCATTCCAAAATCTGTACATGGCCGAGACAGGGGAAAAACTACAGTCTTACTTGTAAAGTTAGAGGATGTATTTTGGGGCTGACAGAGTAGCTGGAAAGTTAAGGGAGAAATTCTGGAAGGGAGGGAGACACACAGAGGAAAATCTCAAAATATGTACGTAAGTCTCCCCCCCACACACACACCAAATTGGCAGATCTTTGAACAACACACATGCAGGGTAGACACCAGAGGGCTTAGTGTAAAAACAGCAATTGGTAGATGAAAGAACTGAATGAGAATTTCAGCTATGCTCACGGTAAAGGAGAGAAGATTGGAGTTTCAGTCCAGCCAAGTTATCTCCCTGCTAGAAAAATAACAACACTCTTCAAAGGAATACAATAGAATCCAGAGTCTCTATAACTATCATTCATGGTTTCCAGTACACAGTTTAATTTTTTTTTTATTTATTTTTCCCCCAAAGCCCCAGTAGATAGTTGTGTGTTATAGCTGCACATCCTTCTAGTTGCTGTATGTGGGACGTGGCCTCAGCATGGCCGGAGAAGCAGTGACTCGGTGCGCGCCCGGGATCTGAACCCAGGCCACCAGTAGCAGAGCATGCACACTTAACTGCTAAGCCATGGGGCCGGCCCTCCTGTACACAGTTTAAAAAATCATGAGATTTGAAGAGATGGGAAAATGTAATCCATATATGACCAAAAGCAGGGAGGAGAAACTCTCCCCAAGGTGTTGCAATTAACTGACAAGGATAAGACAGCAGCTATTATAAAGAGGATCAAGGTGGTATGAAAAATATTCTCATAATGAATGAACATATCTGGAAACTCAGCAGAGAAGTGGAAATTACAAAAAAGAACCAAATAGGAAGATTAAATAAAAAAAATACTTTTGAGTTTACATGTACATTAGAAACAGTAGAAGAGGGCCGGCCTTGGGGTTTAGCAGTTAAGTGTGCGGGCTCCACTGCTGGCGGCCCCGGGTTCGGATCTTGGGCTCGCACGGATGCACTGCTTCTCTGGCCATACTGAGGCTGCATTCCACATACAGCAACTAGAAGGATGTGCAGCTATGACATAGAACTATCTACTGGGGCTTTGGGGCAAAAAATAAATAAGTAAATAAAATTAAAAATAAAAAGGAACAGTAGAAGAAACATGATGATAGAGCAATAGAAATTATCCAGTCTGAACAAAAGAATGTAAAAATTTTGAAGAAAAATGAAGAAAGCCTTACCTGTGAGATGATTGAGTCCCCAGCAGAGAGGGGAGAGACAGAAAAATTAAATGAGGCAGAAAGACAAATCAATAAGTAATAGCATAAAACTTCCAAAATTTGGTGGAAAATCTAAAATTTTAGATCCAAGGAAGTCAGCAAACCCAGAAAATAAAATACAAAATAAAACCATACCTGGGCACATGATAGTCAAGCTGCTAAAATCCAAAGATAAAAACAAAATCTTGAAAGCAGTCAGGGAAATACATATATACAGGGGAAGACATTACATACAGGGAGAAATAATGTCATTGATGGATGATATATTATCAAAAACAAAAGAGACAAATCAACAACAAAATGACATCTTTCAAGTGCAGAAACAAAACCCAAAAGTCAACACGAGATTCTATATTTAGCAGATCTCACTTTCAAAAAGGAGGCAGAAGCCACAATAATATTCCGCACACCCATTAGGTGGCTGAAATAAAAAATAAAATTGCAAATATCAAGTCCTGGTGAGGACAAGGAGCAACTAGAACTGGGAATGCAACATGATAGTTGCATTCGGATAATGGTTTAGCAGGTTCTTATAAAGTTAAACATACACTTATTATATGACTCAGATATCCCACTCCTAGGGATTTACTCAAGCAAATTGAAAACTAATGTTTAAACAAAATCTTTGGGTGAATATTCATAACCATGTTATTCATAATTGCCACAAGCTGAAAATAAACTAAATGTCCTTCGTCAGGTGAATGGAGAAAGAAATTGTGGTGAATTGTGACATTAGAATACTACTTGGCAATAAAAAGGATAAACTCTTGATTCACACAACAACATGGATGAATCTTGGCTGCATTTCTCTAAGTGAAGGAAGCCCGATTCAAAAGGCTGTACAGTATGTGGTTTCATTTGTATGACTTTCTAGAAAAGTCAGCATTACAGAGATGAAAAATGATCAGTGGTTGCCAAGGGATGGAATGGGGGAAGGGGTTGATTACAGAGGGACAGTATGAGAGAATTTTGGGGAGTGAAAAAAACAGCTCTGTATGCTACTGTGGAGGTGGATACATGACCATAAAGTTGTCAAAACCCACAGAAATGTACACTACAAAGAGTGAATTTTACTCTGCAAATTTTAAAAATCAATCAGGATGCTGGGGAACTCAGATGAAATGCAGTGACAAATGAATCTCACTGTATTACAAGCATGTGACATAGCCACACATAATGGGTGGGGATGAAAGGTCCTGAACTAAGTTACAGTGGAAGACAGTGTTTTGATGGGATACTGTAAAACTAAAGTAATGTACACAAACACTCTACTCTAGGTGGTAAGTTTGTTTTTCATAAGGGTATGGATTAGCAATTCTGAAACTAGTTGACACATTAGGAAATATATTGTAGCTAACTGGAGTTAAATTTCTCACTGTTGGTCAAAGAAGTTAAAAATAAACAAAAGGAGAATGCTAGAATAAACTCTGTGGTGCTGGATAGGAGTTGGAAGTATCAGTATGAATCCATGTCACTTCTAATATATCTATCCAGATAGATGGATAGATTGATAGATGAATAGATAGATGTGTATACCTGTGTTTATATTCATACATACATTTCCAGGCTCTGCTGAGAGGGTCCAGAAGCACTGACACCCTAGTATCAATGAGCACACTTAGCTCCCAGATCTTGGTTTCCAAATATCATTCTCCAATAAAAAGAACCAGGTTTTCTTGGAGAAATGGCTAATTCTAGGGTGGAGATGGAAAATACAATATGAACCTGGACCATCTTGTAGTGTCAGAAGTAGGAAAGTGCTTTAAATAAAACACAGCAAATGATGAGATGTGTCAAAAGGAATCAATCTGAAAGACTTCTCAATGGCTCAAGCTGGAAAACTGTGAGCAACATAATAAATAATGGTAGCATTGGATTATTATACAGAGAATAAAATAAATATCCATGAGTCTATACTGACATAAAATAGATTAAATAAGAAAGGAAGAAAGAAAGAGGAATAAAAAAGAATAAGAGAAAGAAAGGAAGAAGGACGGGAGAAGGAGGGAGGGAATCTTCCTCACAGAATTCCAAATAATAAATGTGGCTGGATAGCATGAAATAGAGAATCGCCACTAGAACACCACAGTAATAATTATTGTGGGTAAGGCTGACTGATGAATGCAAAAACTGTGGGTGAAATTAAAAAAAAAGAATACATTTGCAGAGCCTCAAATCATCTGCCTCAAAATATATAACTTTTTTATGTTAATTACTTTAAAAGACCTATGACTATTGAAAGCAAAAATTATAACACTGTATTGTGGGATTTATAACATGAGAAGATGTAAAATTTATGATAACAATAGCACAAAGGACAGACAGAGGTAAATGGAACTGTTCTGTAGCAAGTCTTCCATATTTTACATTGATTAAACTGGTGCACTATTAAGTCTAGGTAGGCTGTGATATGTTAAAGATGCATATTGTAATCTGGACCAACCACTAAAAAATGCAAAGGTGTGTCACTTAAATGCTAATAAAGGAATTAAACAGCATACCAAAAAACGTTTGTACAAGACTGTTCACAGGAGATGACCTGCACGTCCCCAGGACGAAGAAGAGCCCACTGCGACGCATCCACAGAGCAGAACGCCCTCAGCTGTGCCGAGGAGCAAACGCTGACACACACATGCTGGGAGAGACTCATCAACCTCGTGCCGAGGGAAGCAAGCTGGACAGAAAACAATACACGTGTGATGATTTCAGCCGAGATGAACCTATGCTGAAAAAACCAGAACAGTGGTTGCCTCGGGGGAAGGAAGAAATTGCCTAGGAAGGAACAGGAAGGGGTTTTCTGGGGGTGATGGAAATATCCTGTTCTTAAAGGGGTGAAGGTTATATGGGCATGTTTATTTGCCAAAAATGTAAGGTTGAGATTTGTGCCTTTCAGTGTGCGTACTTCTTACCCCCCCCACACACACAAAGGACTAAAAGAATAATAAAGTGATGTGGGAATGGGATGGAGTGTGGAAGAAACAAAAATGGCAGATGATTAGTAGTTGTTGAAGCTGGGTGACGAGCCTACTATGCTGTTTTGTTTATTTTGTATATTGTTTAAATTGTTCTGTAATAAAACACTTGTATAAGAAGACAAACTCGATATATAGTGTTCGCTGGTAAGGTGTCAGCTACCTTTGGGGAGGAAGGAGGGAGAAAGGGATTGTCGGGGCCTGAGTGAAGCTGGTGCTAGTTCTTGGTCACACAAGTGTGTTCACTTTGTAATAATTCTTTGAGGTTTACATGGATGACTTCTGCGTATATTTCTATACGCATGTTATACATCAATAAACATTTTAAATCCGGTATATTTGCAAAAAGATCCTAACTCAATATCTCAGAATAACAGCAGTGTTTTGTTTTAAAGTGGAACACGTTCACTCATGATATCATCAGATGGATTTTAATACTCCCAAGTATCTAGTAATGCCCTCACCCTTGAGTGGCCCCCCTGGGTGGTTCCATTTTTGCCTCAATTTGGCAAGTGGCATGGCTTTGAGTTTTTATGATGGGTATGGGCCCTTAAGGTGGGTGGGTTCCAAGGGGAGGATCTCTGCAGCGACCCTGATCACGAGGTCCAGAGGGAGGAACATGGCAGGCTGGATGGATGGAGGGGATGGTAGGACAGATGGCCTTGAAAAGGCAAATTCCAGGATCCCATGCACCTGGTATTTCTATTTTAGATATTGAATTTACATTTCAAATACTGGCCAGGGAGCTTCCACCAGGGCTGCAAGCAACCTCAGCAATAGCCAGGCTGGTGAGCCCCACCCCTACCTGAGTACTGGCCCCAAAGGATGCAGCCCAACCACACTGCACAACTCTGGGGGATTGGCAAGGCATGGAGAGATGACATTGTATAGAGAAGAGGCGGAGTAGAAGGTGGGGTGTAGAAGCAGAGGGGCGTGGGCCAGGGGTGGAGGGACAGGTGGGAGTGGGGTCCCCTAGCTGTGTATGCTTGGTGCTTTTGTCTCTTAACCATTCCCTGCTGGGAGCTTGCAGGACAGCAGGACTACAACTCCCAAGATGCTCTGGGCACGGGGCGGTGTCTAGCCCTGGGGGGAGGAGCAGGGCTGTGAAGGCTTGCCTCAGGGCAAAACCGCCGTTGACTCAGGACTCTGGTCCTGCACCCGCTCCAACTGGACTGAGTCCCGGAGGGATGTGACGGGACGAGAGGGACCAGGGAGTTAGGAGGGTGTGGCAGCTGCATGGGCAGCTGCGGGCCTGCAGCGTGCAACTGCTTTTGTCCAAAATTGAAGCTGAACTCATGCCTCTTCCCCACCGCCTCCCTCCGTTGCTTGATTCCTCCTCCCCCCTGTGTGCCTGTGGGTCTTTCCACAGCCTCCTACCTAGTCCAAGGCCAGGTGCTTCTCTAAAGTGCTTATGGGAACTGGTTTGACATCCCAGAAACTTTCCACTTTGCCTGCTGCCCTCTGCCTTCTCCAGCCAAAGTGCCATCATTTCATCAGCTTTTGGGAGACATTCGCCCTTGTGGCCCCTCTTGCAAGCCCAACTGAAGAGTTTGCAGGGTGGTAACATTGGCTGTTGCTTGCCTTTTTCGCAGATGTGGAAGTTGAGGCATGTGTGAGGTTACTCACTGGTTTCCCCACAATCCACTAAGAGCAGAGGAGAACAAATCAATTCCCAGGCAAGTATCTAGTAGGCCGTTTTCACCAACCCATTCCAGTGCAGAGGCCTCCAAAACAGCATCCTTAAGATGAGAATAGCTTAAGTATTTTGCCCTTTAGATTGATCACCTAATCTCAGCTCAGGCCTGAGTGGCCAGTCTCTCAGGGACATGGGTGGTGATTCTGATCCCTCAGGAAGAGACCAGTGGTCCAGCTTTGCGAGAGGGATATTCGTGGTAGACAGCACCTGGGCAGCATTTGAAACCCGTCAGCTTTAACATCTCTGTTTTGGATTCAGGCAAGTTTCCCAGATAAACACACCTTGGGATAGTCAGATGTACCGTATTCTTTAAAAATTGATTACATCAGTGAAAAGAACAGAACATAAAATATCCTGCTCATTTGCAAAAGATAAAATGCAAGCAAGACTTTCTTGTTAATTTTTTTCTGCTCATTCTCTTGGCTGTACTGTACGCTTGAATGCAGAAACAAAAAACTTGAATTGCCGTATTCTCTTTTCCTGAGATTAGTAAATTAACTTAAAAGTCTTATTGAAACCTGTGGAGGAATGATTAGCAGTTTTTCTGATTTATGTCATCCTTAAAAGTCTGGGCGTTGATTTAAATGAAAACAAGTCCTTGTTTATATCAAACACCCCAATAGGTTACATTTCCGATTCCTGAATGTGTAATATTATCAAAACAACTGGAAAACCTGGTCATCGAAACTAGACCCTGTCACTTTGTCAAGAATTTGCCTCTTTATGAATTAATGACACATGAATTCTTCAACATTTTTGTAAAGAAAGGATGAGAATCTCTGCAGTGTCTCTGAATGTGGCAAGACAGGGAATTCTCGTTAGACCGCAACCTCGGGTTCTTCTCTCGTGTTCAACAGGCCCGGGTGGTAGTCCGTGTGGTCAGGTGCAGCACCGCTCCCCAGCCCCCAGTGTTCCATCCTACTCTGGCCTGTGACCTCTTCAGGGGGTTCTGATGACACTCGTCCACAAGTGTTGGAAGGAGACATTGTAACGTGAGGATATTCCTCATCTTGAAACAAGAATTAATTGAGAGGAAAGTCTCTGGGTCTGTGTGCTCCGATGCACTGCTGTTGGGGTGTGGCTGCAGTGACCACTGTGCTCCCAGCAGTCCCCACAATGGCTGCCTCATACATTTGATCTTCTGGTGCAACCACAGCAGCTGTTGACAGAGCTGGGCGCTCACCATGGTTAAGTGTCTTCCATCAATTTTGTGGCTCTGACCCTCCTCTGATCAGCCCCTTCTCATTCCTAACTGCTGCATTGATTGCTTTGTAGTTGTTTCCTAGGAGCCACTGTGTGTAACTGGATTTCACAGTGTCTTTAGGGACCCACCTTCACTACACGAGTCACTGTACAACAGCCACTTATCCTGGTGTAGCCCATGTTCGTCCTCTAAAGTGGAGCTGTGAAGAACCCTGCTTACTCGGAGCTCCTCTCATTCTCATGCTGCTGGGGCTGCTTATGAAGCTGGGCATCTCGTCTTTGGTCTCATCACATTATTCTTTTCATCGATTATTCTGAAGTCGGATACGACTTTGTTAATAATGTGACACTGGCTGTCACAGGCACTTCTATGTATCTTCCTCAACAGCTCTGTGAAGTATGCCTGTGATCCCCATTTTACAGGGGGGACACTGAGGCTCAGAGAGGTCGAGTAGCTTCCTTCACACAGTTTCTTGGTGCATTTTGAGTCTCCACCTGGAACTCCGCCTCTCAGGTGTGTGCACTTAGCTGGTGTTCCACTTTGTCCCTCTCTGCCAGCCTCACCAAAGGCACACGGCCCATCCTGAGTCCATTGTCTGCTAGTTGGCAGTCACCCTGCACAAACAGGCCCTGGGTGGGGAGTGGACTAGCAGGGCGTGGTCGTCCGGCCTACCCTGGGCAGATTCTAGGTTTATTGCAAGAGCTGGAGTAGTGGAAGATACTGACCGTCACTCACCTGCAAGGTTTCTTATGTAGAAATACTCCACTGACTTTTTACAGGTGTCATGTCTTTTTGTCTTCATTGCTCCTCTGGGCTTTCTCCTACAGTCCGTGTTGTGCAGTAACATACAGTACAGAGACTGGTGAACATAATATTGTTGCCCTGCACCAAACGGTCACATCATTCATTTTTCTAATTATGAAAGAATTACATACTTCGTAAAAAAAGGCAAATTACACAGATCTATGTAGAGTAAAGTGAAACCTTCCCCTTCCATCCCCTTCCCTGCACACTCACTCCCCTACTCAGAAGGAACTATTGTTAAGAGGTGGCAGCTTATTCTTCTGGACATTTCCTATGAATTTATAAATACACATAAAGATTTTTTTAACATAAATAAATTACATAACTACATCGTTTTGCAGCTTGCTGTTTCCCAAAACATATATCATAGACGTCTCTCCTTATCAGTGCACGTCCCTCTAACTTAGCTTTTTAGAAGTTTTAGAGCTACTCCAAAGAACAGGAATACCATGATCTGTATATTTCTTCTTTGATAGAGATGGGGTTATTTCCAGTTTCACTATTATACATAATGCTGCAGTAAGATCCTTGTATGGAATTTATTACACTGCTATTCAACTGCTCAATTTGCTTTGTTCCCTTTTAGTCAGAGACTATGATATATTTTTAACAATTTTATGGGAATTGTTTTATAGGGAAATTAATTTTATCTCTGAATCAAGACATTTATGGGGAAACTGGAGTTCAAGGTCATCCATCTCAGTATTCTGGAGAAAAATCATGAAACTTAGAAGATATTATGCTAGCTGCATCACATTCTAACAAGTCACGTTAACAATTTAAAGTTGAATGTTTGGGCTGGCCCGGTGGCGCAAGCGGTTAAGTGCGCGTGCTCCGCTGCGGCGGCCCGGGGTTCGCGGCGGCCCGGGGTTCGCGGGTTCGGATCCCGGGCACTCACCGACGCACTGCTTGTCAAGCCATGCTGTGGCGACGTCCCATATAAATTGGAGGAAGATGGGCATGGATGTTAGCCCACGGCCAGTCTTCCTCGGCAAAAAGAGGAGGATTGGCAGATGTTAGCTCAGGGCCGATCTTCCTCACAAAGCAAAAATAAAAAACAAAATAAATAAAATTGAATGTTAGTATAGCCTTACAGTCTTTGTTCAGAAGAAGGATGACATTTTCTTGTCTTGAAAACTTCTGACTCCAGGGGCTCTCAGTTGGGCTTCAGAGAGGATAAGATGTTGGTGTTGTATCTGTTTCTCTTCAGCTGTAGGCTGCATCTTCTAAAGATCATAGAATTGAACATGGTCCAATCTATATATATGATTTGGGTCAAAAATTCAAAGTAATGAACCCAAGATAGGAATCTATAACTTTGGTTCATTTTTAAAGTTTTTTATTTATTTATTTTTTCCCCCAAATCCCCAGTAGATAGTTGTATGTTATAGCTGCACATCCTTCTAGTTGCTGTATGTGGGACGCGACCTCAGCACGGCCGGAGAAGCGGTGCGTCGGTGCGCACCCGGGATCCGAATCCGGGCTGCCAGCAGTGGAGTGCGCGCACTTAACTGCTAAGCCACCGGGCCGGCCCTATAACTTTGGTTCTTAATGAAGAATTTCCTTTGATATCCTCAAGTCTCTGTGATTACTAGTAAAAACTCACCTGTGGATGAAGAGATGTGGTTCTGCTGGCAATGTCTGGCTTGAACATCTATAGTTAAGGCTGCCACATCCCTAGGTAGATTAGACTTGACCTCTCCATGACCTCTGCCCTTGTTCTTTGACGTGGGAAAAATAAGAATTTAAAAAAACTGTTGTTACTAGCACTGAATGCTAGAAATGCCCATTAAAGAGTGAGTTTGATTTGGTAAACCAAAGGGAGTATAAGCAGAAGAAAATCTTTAATATCTATGAAATTTCAAGAAGTTCTAAATTTTTTAAATGTAACTCTATTTTTGCAACAATGCAAAATGTATATATATGAATGAAATATCCCTCTGTCTATTTCTTAACTTGTTTCCATTGATTTGATGGATTTATCCTCTAATCAGGATTCCAAGTGTGAAAGAACATCTTGGTATTTCAAAGAAAAGAAGCCATTGATATTTGATTTGCTTTTAGCTCGGCATCCTACAGGTTTGAGGAATAAATTATCATGTAATGATACAATGATTCTGAAATCTAATTGTTAATTAGAGGAGTGTAAGGGATGATTGAATAGTGGTTCATCTCCATGGTCAGGGGTATTGTACACATGGACATGTAAACACGAATCAGGAAGCTGCTTCAGCCCCGTGACATCGCTGAGAACCACAGTGCAGGAGGATCTAGGGGCACAGCCCTTTGCCTCGATCTCCTGGGTTACATGTAGATCCAGAGGTCTTGACAGTGGCTTCAGAGCAGCTAACTTTTGTCTATTTCTCCCTTTCCTTCTCTCCAGCTTATCTCAAACAGTCCTGACTACCATGTTTTAAAGTAAGGCCAATTATAGTTATTTACATGAGCTTCTTGTTCATTATTGAAGAGTAATAATCAGGCATAACATTAAATATCATTTAATCTACCTAAATAAATTTGTTGTACCTTTTAATTGATTAGAACACTAAAGTTGGTTCAGAGTTTGATATTCACCAAGTGCGTTAATCTGCTTACAACTGCCATGTGCCTCACTCCTCTTAGAAGTGTATCATTGGCCCATCACAAGATTTTAATGACTCAAATCATCATAAATTAAGATAATGCACTCTCTTTTTGATGACCGGGAAGCACATGGGTCCATTTTGGAAATATGCCCATCTGTCTTTTCTCCCCATGGGAAGTTTCTTGTCACTAGGTCTCCAGTGGCTTGCACAAGCCCTAGGTCTGTAATAGCTTGGTGCCTCTCCTTCTACTTGGGGTAGAAATAAAAGAGGTCAGAGAGACTTATTAAAGTTTTGGTTGCATGAAGTCTTCTATGAAGACCATCCATACATATTGTTCTGGATAGCTCTCTGTTCCTAAGACTACTAGTTATTTTAAGGGCTTGTCAGAAACCGTGAAAGATCTGATGTTTTACCTTACCTGCAAACCAATAAGTTAGCCTACAATGGTCTTACAGATGCTGGCAAAAGTCAAGAGACCCAGGCGTCAGAGACAAAGGACTTAATGACACAACAATAGCGGTGGCTAGAGTATCAGCATTTGCACCAGTTCAATAAATCTCACTTCCTACAGGGTGATACACAGTGGGCCAGGTGACATGCAGAGAGATGCAAGATCTCAGAGCCTAAGGAACTCAAATCTTTGATAACGGGCAGGATGTCTGCTAACCTTTGCCCTGGGGGCGGGGGGTGTTATTTTTATTATACTGGGCAGTAATCAAGCCTGCCCTTTGCTCCAGAGGAGGCCACTATTTCTATCTTCCAAGGCTGACAGCTCTACACACATCCTTGAAAAGACAGCCTGGTTTTACTGGCTTTCAAAGATAAGCTTGAGTGAGACTTGATCATCATTCAGTTCTTCTGTGTCCTGTTTTGAGATTGTGCAAATATGTTCTTTTCTCTGTAAAGTTCACTAACTTTATTCATACATAAGAGATGCTTTTTGTTTTATTTATTAAGTTGAAATTTTCTTATTAGAGAAAATGATGAAACTATTATGGGTTGGATGTGAAAGTATGTTTTTTCAGGAAAAATGTGAAAGTAGATCGGTGCTCGCAGAACTTTGCCACAAGGAGCTGATAGCAACTTAAATGATTTTAATTTGAATACTGTTTTGTACAACTTTCTTCCATCTTACATCATCCTCTCTGCTTCCTGTAATTCCCATATGGGAATGGGGCAGTTTCAGGGATTCACTGAACTCATATACAGTATTCAAATGGTTTTGTCTGTTGTGGTTTTTTAATTGAGATAAAGTTGACATACAACATTAAATTAGTTTCAGCGGTACGACATAATGATTCAATGTTTGTATATATGTTGAAATGATCACCACAATAAGTCCAGTTAACATCCGTCACCATATAGAGTTACAAATTTTTTCTCTTGTGATGAGGACATGGCATATTTCAAGGTGCAGAAGAATCAACGATGATGTCATACATTTCCATAGACAGCTTGATGAATTTGGACTTAAGCATACACCCTTGAGACTGTCACCACCATCAAGGCCACAAACATATCCATCATCTCCCAAAGTTTTCTCTCACCTCCTTTATTACTATCATTCTGTTGTAAGAACTCTTAATATCTACTCTATTAGCAAATGTAACGTATGCAATACAGTCTTGTTAGCTGTAGGCACTATGTCGTATCCTAGATTTCCAGAACTTATTTATCTTGATAACTGAAACTTTGTATCTTTGAACATCAGCTCCCCATTTCTCCATCTCCCCAGCCCCTGGCAACCACCATTCTAACCTCTGCTTGTGTGAGTTTGACTATTTTAACTTCCACAAATAAGGGAATATTTGCCTTTCTCTGTCTGCCTTATTTCACTTAGCACAATGTCTTTTAGGTGCATTCATGTTATCAAATATAGCAACAATTCCTTCTTTTTTCAATGTTGAAGAATATGCCATTTCTTTATCCCTTCATCCATCAGTGACGTTTAGGTTACTTCCATATCTTGGCTATTGTGAATTTGCTGCAATGAACATTAGAGGGCAGATATCTCTTTGAGACCCTGATTTCAATTCCTGTGGGTGTCTACCAGAAGTGGGATTGCTGGATCATAAGCTAGTTTTCACTTTTGGAGGAAATTCCATACTGTTTTCCATAATGGCTGTACTAGTTTACATTCCGACGAGGTTTCCTTTTCTCCACATCCTCACCAACATTTGTCATCTTTAGTTTTTTTGATAATCGCCATCATAACAGGTGTGAAATGATAGCTCATTGTGGTTTTGATTTGCATTCCCTGATTTGTGATGCTGAACAACTTTTCATACACCTTCTGGCCACCTGTATGTCTTCACTGGAAAAATTTTACTCTGGTCCCTTGCCCATTTTTAAATTGATTTGTCTTTTTGTTTTTGAGCCAAACAAAAAAAGAGAACAAAATTTCCAGGCATTATGGGTGCTTCCCAGTTGATGCAGATGGCTTTGTATTTACAGTGGTACAAAAAGATCGTGTTTCGTGCTTTTTCTTCAGCTTGTCATAAGACCAGCAGTAGCTGTGGCACGGCAGATAATCGGGATGTTCTGGGTTTGGAGGTTTACAAAATAAATGAGTGGTAAGGAATTTTTTATTTTTCCAAGGAAATTATTGTGATCATAGTCCATGGAATCCAGGATTGATAGGTGTAGGAGGAAATTAAGGTGAGAATCGTTGATCTGGCATTACTACTGATCTTGAGGGACAGGTATCTACTGTATGAATGTTTGAATAAAAATATTAGAGATCAGGCATCTGTGATGGGTGAATATGTTTTCTGAGTTGTTTACTTTTGAACATAACCATTTGGATTATGTGAACATCTGGGATATGGGAGTAAGTTGCTAACAGGGGGTGGTTGATAACGTCACTATTGATTTAACCTCTATGAACACAAAGTGGTCAATGGATTAAGCAAATGAGTAGACAGAAAACACAGAAATGGTAAGATTTGGGATTTAGTAAAGGACTGGGGGCCGACTGTCCTGAGAGGGAGTGCCAGGACTTGTGCGGTTGAGAGTGACAAGGAAAAGAAGAGAATAGACTAACACTCAAACAAGGAGGGCGTGTTAACAGGATGGAGGGGGAAATGATCTGGAGGAGCCTTGAGTTTTGACCTTGAGCTTTCTGTTCTTGATGCAAGTCTGCCTGATGACATCCCAGGACACAGGTCAGATATATCCCGAGTGCGTAGAGGGAGGGTGGAAGTACAAAACAGCCAGGATAATTGTCCTAAAAAGGCAGGCCTCTTTTATCATTTGACCCAGTTTCATGGTTTGTTTTTATAGGGTAAGAGGAAAAGAAGGATGATAAGTCACGTCTTCACAGAAGAAGCAGCGTAACTGTGGGAACCAGTCCAAACCAAAGCCTGGTTTAAGCATTTCCATTCTTTTGAGGTTGTCCAGTGACATATTCAAGAGGCCAGTTACTAGAATCCCATCCCATCCTGGCAATTTCTGGTCTCTGAGAGGACAACTTGGACCAGCCCCACCAGATCTGCTGGCCCGAGAGACCGCAAGGACTCCAGGCCTGCAGCAGTGCATGACAACACGTAAGTCCTTTCAATCTTGCCAAAACGTTGTAAAAACTTGCACCTAGTCACACAGGTGAATCCCTGCCAGGTGTGCTCGCAGGTGGTCTGCATTCCAGGTCCCATTCCCACTCCTGCTGGTCTTCAGATTTGGCAGAGATGATTCCAGGAACTGATCTGTGCATTCCACAGCTCCACTGTGGAGGTATCAGGAAGGAGGAAAGGGCAGTGAAGAGCACAGGAGCGAGACTGGTGATAGCACTGATGGCGGACACACTTGCTAGCAAGGCAGAGAAAGTGAGGGTCTAAGAAGGCCGTCCTGACAGCAGATTAAATGGAGCAGGCACCTCAGTGAGGTCTCTTGGCAGCGTCCCTAATGTTTCCTTGCTTTGAGCTCTTGAAACTTTAAAATATATTGATACTTTTCTTTTATTAAACTCTGCTTCGAGACATAGAAAATATAGACAACAGTTTCTTTCTGAGGTGAGAGGTTGAGTTTCAGGTGAGGAGAGAAAGATCTTCCTTTTTCATGCTGTTCTCTCATTTTCCTTTACTATGTATATTATTTATTTGTACTTTAAAGTCAGCAGCGAGTTATCAATGTCACGGGATGATTCAGTTTTTCCCCTCACAGTCACAGTAAAACCTACTAAAAATGGATTATTCTTTTTGTATAATATTCCAATAGATTCCAAAATATTATTTCAAACGCACTTTTGTGTCTATGTTCTCAAATTAGATATTTACTTCTTGGTCTCCATTTTTCTGTTCTCTGTTGCATGCTAATTCAGAGTTGCATCTAAGGAAATACCAGATTTCCCTTAGTTTTTTAGATCCATATGTGTTGGAAATTTGATTCATGGAGATGAACATGGCAGTTGGGGGATCGTGCGATTATCAAAAGAGATCTTTTCAGCATCAATAATGCGGAAAGAACCCACTGCTTGTTGGGATTTAATTGTCTATTTGAGGGATCAAGCTTTCACTGTTGGCTCTTCTCTTTCTCTTTGGAGAGAAAGTACAGCCTTCCCAGTCTTTCCGTTACCAAATCACTTTCCTGGGTGGCTGTGCCATGTCAGGAAGGGCTTGGGATGCTGGGAACCAGGATTCATTTTCAGCTTCTGGTTGTCCTGAGAAGGCTTCCCTGGCAGAGTGCAGCCTGTGTGTCTGGGTGACACTTGCAGCCATCAGAAATGAGGGGATAACTCACAAATGCCAAGCGATTCATCTGGTCCTTGTCTTACAGGGTGTTCCCAAGGGATGAGGTTCAAAATGCCACTTGGTAACCATTTGAAAGCTCCTAGTCATGGGGTGGGTTCTCGGTGCGAGCTCAGAGCAGTGTCTGTTCACCACCAGATGGGAAGCATTTCAGTATTTTAATTGGTAAGGCTGTGTTCATGCACGTCCATGGACCATCGGTTCAGTGGCATTCCCTGCTGTAGCCCCCCACACCTCTGTCGTGCGTCATCTTTGAAAGCTCCAAACAGTGTTCACACTCCAGCAGGTGGTGGTAATGTAACCACAGCACAGGACTGGGGACAAAAACACAAAAACCCAGGGGCAACACAGTTTATGGGCTCAGGCCCAATTGCCCCATTTGGACGAGTTGGTAACACCAACACTTAGTGTGTAAACTGGAGGATTGTCCAAGACCATGGACCTCAGAATGACACGGGCTCAGAAGTCACCTTGGACAGCAAGGGACAGTGTGAGGTCACTCACTGACCAGGATTATGGTCCCTTATACTGGCCAAGTAGAGCTCACCCGGGATCCATCGAGGGAGGAGGCTTGGGGCCTTCTGGGGAATTTCTGCCCTAAAGGGAATTGCATAAGGAAGGCAGGGGTGCTGAAAATCCTAGTTCACAGGGAGCAGTCATGTTTATGGAACGAGACCCAGCAGTAGCCTTAAAAGCTGCGTCACAAATCTTTCCGCCTGGATACAAAACAAGCAGGAGAAGGAATTCAGAGTCCTGGACAAGGATCCCAGCAGGATTCAAATCCACGTCAGGGGTGAACAGGGAGCTCCTAGAGGGGCCTCAGGAGCGAGGTCCTGCCTGCCTTTAGTCCATTTGCAAATGAGCTTCCTTGGGCCTTGTCCTCTCAACGTGAAAGTTTTGATCTTTTTACATTGTTTTCATCACTTAGAGCTGATGCAATTCCAGAGATTCAACTAGAAAACTACAAGTTCCTAAAATTTAGTCAAAAGAAATCTCAAAAAGAGGAGCAGAAAAAGTTCCCTGTTCCTCAAGAATGGAGAAAGGCAGCCCCTGCCTGTGGCACGACGTTGTCCTGGGTAGTGCTATTTTAAAGACACCCACATTTCAGTGGTTGTTGCTCTGCCTGTGAAAGTACCTTCAACCTTAAAATCCCAAGAGAAAGGGTGGGGGCCATGTCTGCTCCTGGAGGAGCTGAATGATACTGAAATGAACTGATCTTCGGAATTATGGGGACTTGGGATTGTCCCCACTAAGCAGGGAAGGGGCTGGCCCTTCTCCCTTCGCCCACAGACAATAAGCTGATGAACCCAGAAGAGTTCGTGATTCAAGGAGAAATGTGAGATTCAGTGTCTCACTTACATGCCTACAGAAAGCGACAGAACCACACCACAACTCCCAGCTCTAAAGGGAACAGGACTTTAATATAATATTCAAATAGGGCATTTATTATTTACAACAAATAACTACTGTCCCTCCCCAGTGGGTGAATAGGTGCTGGGGTAGAGACATCAGGGAGCTGGGGTGGGGTCGTCCCCTCTCTCTTGGGTTTCAGGGGACCTCAGAGATCAGCTTACAATGCTCCCCTTCCCGTCAGGTGGGAGGAGCTGGCCCAGTGCATCGAAAGCCTCCCAGCTGTGTCCCCGCTGCTGAGGATGGGGCTGTGATCGGCCACTGGTACAGGGCTCGGTGTTGGGGCCTGGGGACTGAGTAGAAGAGTCGGGTTACCCTGGGGGGCCTCCCTCAGAATCATGGCCCCCACCCTGTCCCCACTGCACTGAGTGCTCCAGACTCTGTGCTCAGTGCTGTCAGCCACCAGTACCCCATTTGTCCCTGCCACGCAAGAGATCATTTGGTATCACCTATTTCACAGAGGAGGAAACGGAGTCTCAGGAAGCTGAAGAGAGTCACCCCAGTCACAGGACTGCTCAGTAGTGGAGCTGGGATCCCAGTGCCAGCTGTCCAACTCCCCAAGGGCACGTTTAGCCCGAAGCTTTACTGAACCCCTGGGAGTCAGTCACCACGGCCCAGACACTCACTCACCCCTGACCTTAATGATGGCGGGTTCTTCTTATCCTTGAGTATTCTTCTGGCCAACTAGGTCTGGGGGGTCCAACTGGCAGGACAGGCTGTAGCTCCAGGACAGAAAGGCACCTGTGAGCCTACCAGGAGACACACCTCAGGTGTCCCCCCACTGCCTGCCCAGCAGCTGGAGTCTAGGAGTCCCAGAGGTCGCCATGCAATAAGACCTGGGGCTGAGTGGGGGGCCACGGAGACAGGCTCTCTGGACTGGCCAACAGGGAGCGTCCACCCCTGCCCTCACCCAACTCCTGCCCGGCCTCACCTATCATTCTCGTTGAGCAGCTCCATGTCCTAGAACCAGGCCCCAAATCGCTCCTCGGGCTCTAGGTTGTAATTCTTTGCGGCCACCTGGAGCAGAAGGATCGCCCTCATGACTGGGTATTCCTGGGACCAGAGGGAAGGAGAGGATGCAGATAGGGCCTGGGTGGGGGATGCTTCATGGACCTTGTGGGTGGTGAGGAGTGGGGCAGGGGACCATCCTGGGAACCCTCCTTCCCTCCAGTTCCATCCAGGCTCTACCTGTTCTCAGAATGGGAATAATCAGCCCCTCCTCCAGGATGTTTTCCTTGATGTCATCTTCCCCTCAACCCACCCGCCAATTGGTTGGGTCTCCCACTTCTCTGTTATCAAACTCTTCCACTAAATGTAAGATACAGGGGGTGGAGCCAGGGACTGTTCTGCCCAGAGGGTCTCTGATTTCCTCCTCCTTCCCCTCCCCTGCAGGCAGTGCGGCAGCTGTTCACTTCAGTCCTCTTCTCAGGTTGATCTCATTCCCCTGGAAGGCAGAGAGCCAGAGTCCATCAGACAGGGCCCTCTAGCCTGACTAGACCCCTAGGCCCACCCCTTCTCATGTTGCACTACTGCCAGGTCCCCAGAGGGGGCCGGGCATGCACAGAAAACAGGACTTGGACCTAGGCTGGGATCTGGGCTCCAGAGAAGCAGGACATGGGGGAGAGGCTGAGGGACCTGGCAGCACAACCCTCTCTGATGACAGACTTGGAGGCTGAGGCCTCAGGCAGAGGGGACTGCTCAGCCACTTATGTGCTGCCTGACTTGGAGGGGTCTGACATCTCTCTCCCTCCATGGGCAGCGTGGGAGGGAGAGGCTGCGTCCAGCTCAGATAAAACCTCAAGCAGCTGTGCCGTCAGGCAGATCTGAGCTTCCCCAGCCTGAGGAACCAGAATGGGTGTCTCAGGTGGAGCCTCTGTTCACTCATCCCTAAGATGGGCCTGATGCCCCAGCTCCCAGGGGTGGCTGAGAGGCTCTTATGACAGGAGATGTGCCAAGCGCTGAGAGCTCAGAGCTCAGTTCGGGGGCTCCCCATCCCAAGGCTCAGGATCCTGGTCCTCCCTGCCTGGTCCTCAGGTGCACCCATCTCGAGATTATCACCCATCAGCAGGTGCAGCATCAGCAGGTGACCAAGGAAAGTGCCAAGATAGGGGACGACACTTTGTGATATCGGGGTGTGGGTGGGATGAGTCCTTGCTCTCAAGTCAGCCCCCTGCAGAGCCTCCCCTGAAAAGTCCTCACCCTCAGCCTCCTGGCCCACCCCAGGGTTCCCACGGGGAGCAGCCAAGACCCTTAGCAGCCTCCCCTCAACTCCTCCTCCTTTCACAGCCCAAGAAAACCACACTCCTCCTCCTCACCTCCCAGGGCCGGCTTCTGGCAAATCACAGGGTGTGCAGTCCCTGGCCCTCCCCACAACAAACCCATCCTGCACCAGCTCTTCCAGGCCCTCACCCCGGTCACTTCTACTGGGGGATTCAGGCACTGTGGCAGCAAGAGGAAGGGGCCTCCTCTCTTGATTTGAGGGCCTCCAGCTGGGAGGGCAGAACCCCTCCCCCACAGGCACACTCACCTGCTGCTGCTGCTGCTTCTCCTGCACTCTCTGGGGGCTGATCTGTGGGGGGGCAAACGTGGAGGGCCTCTGCTGCCAGGGTCGAGGTGAGTGTCAGTAAGACCATAGTCCCCTCACTCCATTTCTCTCCAGCACCGCTGGCCTCTGACCGTGGACATCTGACTCCAGGCATCTGGTACCAATAGCACTCCATCCTCCAAGGTGTTGTGATCCTAGAACAAGCCAAGCTCCAACTCTCACTCTGGGTGTGAGCTTGGGCTTTGGGCCAGGCCTCCCCGAGGCTGTTTCCTCATCTGGAAGGTGTGAGAATTCCAGCTACCTCACAGGTTCTCCTGAGGACTCAGTGTCACATGACACTGTTCTCGCCCTCACTCTTCCAGGTGGATCAGGCAGAAAGCTCCCACAGTCCTTTCTTCCCTCTTACCTCATCACCCCCTTGTGTGGCCTGAAACTGAGGCTCAACTTGGGGAGGACTGGCCCCCAAGTTCACTCTCAGCTTTCAGGGTTCAGTTTGGACTGAGAGCCTGAGTTTCTTTCTGTCTGTTGGCCTGGGCAATCTCGTGCTTCTCTCCTCTCTAGGCGTCCACATTGGGCAGCCCAAAAACACTGGTATTTGATTCCTCAGTTACAGGGATTCGACAGAGTGAGAGAGAGAGAGAGAGAGATGGGACATGAAAGAGGGAGTAAGAGGAAGTGAGAGACTTTTTTAGTTAAAATTTAGACAAGACATCCCATCACTTTGGCTGTTATTATGTTAAGAAGCCAGTTACTAACTACTTAGTGGTTCCACTGGGATGGCTATACCATGGGTGGCGCTTACTAGGTACCACTGTGGAGATTGCCCACCTCGTATGCGAAGATGAGGCACTTGGGTCACATTCTCCATTAAACAGGAAACAATTGAATGGTTTTATGCCACAGGATGGCAGTATCTAAATTTCCATTAGTTTCAACCCCCTCATGATGCTGACCTGAAAATGAGGCCAAGTTGGAAGCGACTGTTCCAATATCACATTGCTAGAACCCAGGCCTGTTTTGAGTGGTGTTCTGTGCTACCTGTCACCCCTTCTTGTTATTCTTCCATCTCTAAGTTTGTGCCTTACGTACATGTGACACCAGCCCACAGGGGTAATAGATATTATGTCATATACACCGGGTGACATCCCTAGGAAGTAGATTCTAGCCTGATCCCCATGGTGCAGGTTTAGAGACTGAGGAGGACCTGAGAGGTACAGGGACTTTCTCAGGATGAAGAACTGGTAAGAAAAAGGAGGTCTGCATTCGTCTCTGTCTCCTCAAAGCTAAGACCCGACTTAGGTTTCCAGGGAGCTGTGGCTAGGGCTGTGTAGGCTCCTTGTGTACAGTTCAAGAGATGACATGGGGGAGGAGGGTTAGCAGCCAGGGCACAGGCGGCAGCTCTGGACAAGTCTGATTGAGGGAAGGGGCCCAGGTAAAGGAATCTTGAAAAATGACCTCACTTCCTTGGTCATAAACCTCAACAGATCTTAGAACTCTGGTAACCAGGCACCCACAGCCCCCAATTCAGCTCACTTGACTGGAGACAGTCAACAGGCAAAAATATTTTGTTGTTGTATCCCAAATTTTGGAGGATCTAGGCTCAAAAAAAACCAGAAAGAGAAACTTTTTGGTCGTTGCCGACGTTGGCTCAGCCCTCATCCCCGACGCCTCTGGACATCTGGCAGGAGGCAGTGAAGGGTAACACGGGGCAGCCCAGGAAAGGCTAGTGCAGGCCAGGACACAACTGTGATCCCACCTGATCAGCCCCACACCCCTTACACTTCATCGTGTGTGTGTGTGTCTGTGTGTGTTTGTGCAGAGGGGAGAAGGCAGGGTATGAGGGGTAGGCCATTCTTGGGCAGGAGCTGGTTGTTAGGTGTCGGAAGCATGGTGGGCCTGTCATGTTCATAGCCCAGGTCATGGCTGGCAGCATGAGAAGGTGAGCTCCTCTACTCTTATGTTACTGAGCCATAGAGGTTTCATCTCTTTTCCTGCCTGACCACAGTTCTTTGCAGGGATGTCCCTCTGTGCCTGAACTGAGGAGCAGACTTTCTCTTGGGGGTTGACCCCAGTGGCAGTGTGCAGGCAGCCCCTGATTCCTTCTGGCCCAGCTCCAGAGCAGTCTTTGCAGAACTCCAATCAGAAGGTCATCGAGGAGCTGCCCAATGGTTTCAATTTCACCAACTCACTAGGCAAGGGGAAGGTGCCTGAGGCCACAAACACCATCCAGTGCTGCTCTGAGATAAGAGCAGGAGCAGAGGGTCTCCACACTCAGGACCTTGAGATAACCAGGTTGGAGCAGAACTAGGGCATGACCAGACTGGGGCTGTCCCTTTTTCAAGCTAAAGGGGATGTACACGCAGGTAACCTTGCCTGGTTCGGAGCTGAGCTGCCATGACCCTCTTACCCTTGCCCGGTTTGAGCTTCTGGAGGCCACTGAGACAGAGGCAGAGGGTAAGGGGGACTGCAGGCTGCATATTCCTGGAAGGGAAGTGGGATCTTTCCTGTGTTTAGAGGGACACATGGACAGTCAGCTATGTGGGTGAATCTTTCTCTTTATCCCACTGTAGCGCCAGCTGCAGAGCTCCAGCCAGTGGCAGAAGCAGAGCAGTGGGCAGTGGTGGAGGTAGAGCTGGCTACAGCTCCGTTGACATCACCCCTTCTAGCGTTGGAGCCAGCGTCCCCTCCATCAGCAGTGTTGGAGCTGGAGCAAGGGCCAACATCGGCTCCAGCAGGAGTGGGAGCTGCTGAGCTGGAGTCACCTGGACCATCATTTCTAGTGGGAAGTCTGTCTCCACCTGTGGCTGTTAAGGAGCGTGAGAAGAAGCCCAACCTCACGGCCTTCTCTCCTAAGCAGGTGGTAGAGCGGTTGACCGTGATGGATGCGGTGAGCAGCTGGGCTCTCAGGGCAGGGTGGAACAGGCCTTCCCTCCGCCATCGTTGTCCCAGACCTGATCCAGACTCCCATGATCTGGGCCCAAATCCCAGCTCCACCCCTTACCAACCGTATGACCTGGGCAACTTCTGGAACCCCCAAGCCTTTGCTGTCCACCTGCAGATCGTAGAGGTGGACACTAACAGGACCTGCTGCACAGAGTGGCTGTGCCGGCTCCATGAGGTAGAAGAGATGGAAAGCTGGACAGGGCCTGGCCCATCAGCGGTGGAGGGGAACTCACTGTGTGCAGCCAGGTCTACGGTGGCCCTGCCGTCTCCTCAGGAGGCTCAACAGCCTCAGGACTTGACACCTGATGTGTGCTTCACTACAAGGGAGACAGACAAGGCCAGTGGTTGTAGCTGCCACGGGGGAATGTGCATCAGAATGGGGAGTGGGATCAGAGCGGAGATCAAGGTGGTGGAAGATGCCTCCTTGACATGAGCAGAGTTGAGCCACCATCTGGAGCTTGGAGTTAGCCAGGACGGGCTGGGTGCAAATGCCCCTCTCCCTTCCCTGCCGGGATTGGGTCCTGGGTCATCCTGTGCTGGGCACCCTCGGTGGACAGAGAAGAAAACCCAGGGACTCTCACAAGGCTCAGGACACATCCTGAGCTTCCTGAGCTCCAGCTCTAAACTGTGACACCTGTGTCGGACTTTAGGGGCTGTGGACACAGAGGTGACCTGTGGCAGGGCTGGATGACATTCCCCCTGTTCCCCAGGAGCTCTTCTGGAAGGTGGTGCCCTCTCAGTGCCTGGGATCCACCTGGCACAAGAAGAACAAGCCTGGCAGTGAGCACTAGACACCCACCATCCAGGCCACCATCGACCAGTTCAGAAGGGTGGCCAGCCTCGTCATCACCACCTGCCTCAGGGACGCGAGCATGACAGCCCAGGACAGGGCGAGGGTGGTAGAGCACTGGGTCCAGGTGGCCCAGGCGTGCCGTGGGAGGCCCAGTGGAGCCCCTCTCTGGAGACTTGGGAACTGCCTCTCCACCTTTATCAGCTCCCAGGATTGCAGTGTGTGGTCTAAGCTCCTGCAAGTCCCTAGGCGCTTCCTGCCAGGGGCCCACTGACCTTGACTCCAGGTCCTAGTGGGAGGATGCTCACTTCCTACCTGTCTAATTCCCTGGGTTGAGCTAAACTCCTCCTCCTTGTGAGTGTTACTCTCTGAGTCCTAAATGTCCTTCTGGGGCTCCCTGAGCATCTGTCTCATCCAGGAGGGGAGATTTAAATAGAAGGGGACTGAAGCTAGAGCAAGCGGGGCTCCAGTGCCCAACCTCACACCTCATTCTTTTCCCTTCCCCAGGAGTGCGAGATCTGGAAGAACTTCTCCTCGCCCTGCACTGTCATCTCTGCTCTGCAGAAAACTTCCACAAGCCACCTGAAGAACACATCGGGGGAAGTTTCCCCGTGGGTAAGCCTCTCTCCATAGGAGGACCAGGATGGATGGGGGATCTCCTGTATGACTGCCATTGGCGCCTCAGTCAGCTGGGAACTCCTGGGAGGCAGCAAATGCTGGGGACAGGGCCTGGGCGTCGGCAGTTGGTCTCTAAGTCTCCTGGTGTCCTTAGTGAACCAGTTCTGCTTCAGGACTCAGTTTCCCTAAATGTCAGGTACTGGGTTGAGCCACATTGGAGATTTTCAAGTGTTTATAGCAACAGAACTCTATGGTCAGTTGAAACTCATAGTGGTCAAAACAGAGCTGCTCTGTAGAGCTGGGGAGTGGAGACCCCAGTGACCAACAGGAGAGTCCCCTCCCAGTCCCATGAGACCTTAGCGCTCAGAGGAGCCCAGTGAGAACACTCCTCCAGGCAGGTTGAATCTCTTGGGTTGTCAAAGAAAAGGGATTTGCACTCAGACCCCTCACATTATCCCTAAATTTATCCTTCCCTCTTTCCCCTCCCCTCGGGTAAAGCTCTGAAAAACTTAAGGAGCTCTATAGCCAAGACGAGTCCTTGAGCAGAGAACTGATGACCAAGACAGAGTGGAGGCTGTGGGTCTGGAAAGAGAGGAGGGGAGTGTGGGGCAGGGGACTGAGTGGGCTGTGGTTTTGATAGTTTCTCACTTGAGCATTCTCTGAAACATTCCCATCTATCTTGTCCAGGTTAACAAGCAGAGGGATCTGTTCAGCCCATGGGCAGCAGGGTGCCATTTTTGGGCAGGAGGCCCTGGTCATGGGACACAGTGGTGTTGGCTGGGCTGTTCCAGGAGGAGTTGCCGAGCTGGTGCCATCAGCAGGTCTCTGGCTTCCGTGCTCGTCTATCCTGCTGGATGTAGCTTCTTCCAGGCTGTTGCGGTGGGTTTAGCCCTCAGCCTAAACCTGTCCTCAGGAAGCCAGGCCCCTGCTGCTCCTTCTGTGTTCACCAAGTCTGCGAAGACGTGACTATCATCCTTCTTATCATCTTTCTTTTCCTCTTACCCTAGATAAACCAATCATGAAAGTGGGTCAAATGATAAAGGAAGCCTGCCTTTTTAGGACAATTATCCTGGCTGTTTTGTACTTCCACCCTCCCTCGATCCCCTGGGGATAGATCTGACCTGTGTCCCAGGATGTCATCAGGCAGATTTGCATCAAGAACAGAAAGCTCAAGGTCAAAACTCAAAGCTACTCCAGATAATTTCTCCCCCTCCATCCTGTTAACACCCCCTCCTTGTTTGAGTGTGATTCTATTCTCTTCTTGTCCTTGTCACTCTCAACCGCACAAGTCCTGGCACTCCCACTCAGGACAGTCAGTCCCCAGTCCTTTACTAAATCCCAATTTTTACCATTTCTGTGTTTTCTGTCTACTCATTTGCTTAATCCATTGACCACTTGGTGTCCATAGAGGTTAAATCAATAGTGATATTATCAACCACCCCCTGCTAACGACTTACTCCCATATCCCAGATGTTCACATAATCCAAGTGGTTGTGTTCAAAAGTAAATAATTCAGAAAACATATTCACCCACCACAAATTCCTGATCTCTAATATTTTTATTCAAACACTCATGCAGTAAATACCTGTCCCTCAAGATCAGAAGTAATGCCAGATCACCATTCCTGACCTTAATTTTCTCCTCCACCTATCTAATCCTGGATTCCATGGACAATGATCACAATAACTTCCTTGGAAAAATAAAAAATCCTTACCACTCATTTATTTTGTAAACCTCCAAACCCAGAAGATCCCGATTATCTGCCATGCTGCAGCTACTGCGGGTCTTATAACAAGCCGAAGAAAAAACACGAAACATGATCTTTTGGTACCACTGTAAACACAAAACCATCTGCATCAACTGGGAAGCATCCATAATGCCTGGAAATTTTGTTCTCCTTTTTTTGTGTTGGCTCAATAACAAAAAGACAAATCAATTTATAAAATGGGCAAGGGACCACAATAGACTTTTTCCAATGAAGATATACAAGTGGCCAATAGGTCTATGAAAAGGTGTTTGGCATCGCTAATCATCAGGGAATACGAATCAAAACCACAATGAGCTATCACTTCACACCTGTTAAGATGGCGATTATCAGAAAAACTAAAAATGACGAATATTGGTGAAGATGTAAATAAAAGGAACCCTTATGGGAATGTAAACTAGTACAGCCATTATGAAAAACAGTATGGAGGTTCCTCCAAAAAAGAAAACTAGCATATGATCCAGCAATCCCACTTCTGGTATATACACACAGGAATTGAAATCAGGGTCTCAAAAAGATACCTGTACTCTAATGTTCCTTGCAGCTAATTCACAATAGCAAAGATATGGAAGTAACCTAAACGTCACTGATGATGAATGGATAAAGAAATGGAATATTCTTCAACCTTGAAAAAAGAAGGAATTCCTGCCATTTTTGACAACATGAGGGACCTAGAAGATATTATGCTAAGTGAAATAAGGCAGACAGAGAAAGACAAATACTTATATGTGGAATCTAAAATTGTGAAATTCATACAAGCAGAGGTTAGAATGGTGGTTGGCAGGGGCTGGGGAGATGGAGAAATGGGGAGCTGATTGTCAAAGGATACAAAGTTTCAGTTATCAAGAGAAATAAGTTCTGGAGATGTAGGATACGGCGTAGTGCCTTCAGCTAACAAAACTCTATTGCATACGTCACATTTGCTACTAGAGTAGATACTAAGAGTTCTTACCACAGAATGATAGTAATAAAGGAGGTGAGAGAAAACTTTGGAAGGTGATGGAAATGTTTGTGGCCTTGATGGTGGTGACAGTCTCAAGGGTGTATACTTATGTCCAAATTCATCAAGCTGTATATAGAAAAGTATGACACCATCGTTGAGTCTTCTGCACCTTGAAATATGCCATGTCCTCATCACAAGACAAAAACATTTGTAACTATGTATGGGGACGGATGTTAACTGGACTCATTGTGGTGATCATTTCAATATATACTCAAACATTGAATCATTACGTTGTACCCCTGAAACTGATATAATATTGTATGTCAACTTTACCTCAATAAAAAAAAACACAACAAACAAAACCATTTGAATATTGTAAATGAGTTCAGTGAATCCCTGAAAGTGCCCCATTCCCATATGAGAGTTACAGGAAGCAGAGAGGATGAAGTAAATGGAAGAAAGATGTACAAAACACTATTCAAATTAAAATAATTTAAGTTGCTATCAGCTCCTTGTGGCAAAGTTCTGTGAGCACTGATCTTCTTTCACATTTTTCCTGGAAAAGCATACTTTCAGATCCAACCCATAACAGTTTCATCATTTCCTCTAATAAGACAATTTCAACTTAACAAATAAAACCAAAAGCATCCCTTATGTATGAATAAAGTTAATGAACTTTACAGAGAAAAGAGCATATTTGCACAATCTCAATAAAGGAAACAGAAGAACTGAATGATGATCAAGTCTCATTCAAGCTTATCTTTGAAAGCCAGTAAGACCAGCTTATCTTTTCAAGGATGTGTGTAGAGTTGGGAGGCTTGGAAGATAGAAATAGTGGCCTCCTTTGGAGCAAAGGGTAGCCTTGCTTACTGCCCAGTATAATAAAATTAACACCCCCCCAGGGCAAAGGTTAGCAGACATCCTGCCCGTTATCAAAGATTTGAATTCCTTAGGCTCTGAGATCTTGTAACCCTCTGCATGTCACCTGGCCCACTGTGTATCAGCCTGTAGGAAGTGGGATTTAGTGAACCAGTGCCAATGCTGATACTCTGGCCACTGCTATTGCTGTGTCATTAAGTCCTTTGTCTCTGACCCATGGGTCTCCTGTCTTTTGCCAGCATCTGTAAAACCATTGTAGGCTGACTTATTAGCTTGCAGGAAAGGTAAAATATCAGACCTTTCACAGTTCCCGACAAGCCCTTTAAGTAACTAGTAGTCTTAGGAACAGAGAGCTATCCAGAACACTATGCATGGATGGTCTTCATAGAAGACTTCATGCAACCAAAACTTTAATAAGTCTCTCTGATCTCTTTTATTTCTACCCCAATTAGAAGGAGAGGCACCAAGCTATTACAGACCTAGGGCTTGTGCAAGCCACCTGGAGACCTAGTAACCAGCAACTTCCCATGGGCAGCAAAGACAGATGGGCATACTTCCAAAATGGACCCATATGTCTCCCTATCATCCAAAAGACAGTACATTATCTTAATTTATGATGATTTGAGTCATTAAAATCTTGTGATGGGCCAAAGATACACTTCTACGAGGAGTCAGGCACATAGCAGTTGTAAGCAGATTAACACACTTGGTGAATATCAAACGCTCAACTAAATGTAGTGTTCTAATCAATTATAAGGTACAACAAATTTAATTAGGTCAATTAAATGATATTTGATGGTATCCTTGACTATCACTCTCTAATAATAAACAAGAATCTCACATAGATAACTATAATTGGTCTTACTTTAAAATATGGTAGTCAGGAGTGTTTGAGGTAAACTGGAGATAAGGAAGGGGAGAAATAGATAAAAGTTAGCTTCTCTGAAGCCACTGTCAAGACACCTGGATCTACATGTAACCCAGGAGATCGAGGCAGACGGCTTTGTGCCTAGATCCCCCTGCACTGTGGTTCTCAGTGATGTCACGGTGCTGAAGCGGCTTCCTGAATCGTGTTTACATGTCCATGTGTACAATACCCTTGACCATGGTGATGAACCACCATTCGGTCATCTCTTACACCCCTCTAATTAACAATTAGATTTCAAAATCATTGTATCATTACATGATCATTTATTCCTCAAACCTTTGGGATGCCGAGCTAAAGGAAAATTAAATCTCAATGGTTTCTTTTTTTTGAAGGACCAAGATGTCCTTTCACACTTGGAATCCAGGTTTGAAGATAAATCCATCAAATCAATGGAAATAACTTAAGAAATGGACAGAGGGATACGTCATTCATATATACACAGTTTGCACTGTGGCAAAAACAGTTATATTTTTAAAAATTAGAATTTTTTGAAATTTTATAGATATTAATGACTTTGTTCTGCTTATACTCCCTTTGGTTTACCAAACCAAACTCACTCTTTAATGGGCGTTTCTAGCATTGAGTGCTAATAACAGCAGCTTTTTTAAATTCTTATTTTTCCCAGGTCAAAGACCAAGGGCAGAGGTCATCAAGAGGTCAAGTGTAACCTACCTACAGATGTGGCAGGCTTAACTATGGATGTTCAGCCAGACATTGTCAGCAGAACCACATCTCTTCACCCATAGGTGAGTTTTTACTAGTAATCACAGAGAGTTACGGATATCAAAGGAAATTCTTTATTAAGAACAAAAGATATAGATTCCTATGTTGAGTTCATTACTTTGAATTTTTGAACCAAATCACATATATCGATTGGACCATGATCAATTCTATGATCTTTAGAAGACGCAGCCTACAGCTGAAGAGAAATAGATACAACACCATATCTTACCCTCTCTGAAACCCAACTGAGAGCTCTTGGAGTCAGAAGTTTTCAAGACAAGAAAAAGTCATCGTTCATCTGAACAGAGAAAGTAGAGGCTATTCAAAGATTCAACTCACATTGTTAACATGACTTGTTAGAATGTGATGGAGCAAGCATAATACCTTCTAAGTTTCATTATTTTTCTCCAGAATACTGACATGGATGACCTTGAAGTCCAGCTTCCGCATAAATGTCGTTATTCAGTGATAAAATTAATTTCCCTATAAAATAATTCCCGTAAAAGTGTTAAAAATATATCATAGTCTCTGACTAAAAGGAAACAAAGCATATTGAGCAGTTGAAAGCAGTGTAATAAATTCCATACAAGGATCTTATAGCAGCATTATGTATAATAGTGAAACTGGATGTAATCCCTTTGCTATCAAAGAAGATATAAACAGATCATGGTATACCTATTCTTTGGAATACCTCTAAAACTTCTAAAAAGGTAAGTTAGAGTGATGTGCACTGATAAGGAGAGAGGTCTATGATATATGGTTTAGGAAACAGCAAATTGCAAACGATGTAGTTATGTAATTTATGTTTAAAAAAAATTTTGTGTATTTATAAATTCATAAGAAATTTCCAGAAGAATAAGTCACAACCTCTTAACAATAGTTTCTTCTGAGTAGGAGAGTGAGTTTGCAGGGAAGGGGATGAAAGGGGAATGTTTCACTTTACTCTACATAGATCAGTGCAATTTGACTTTTTTACAGTGTGTATTTGTTTCATAATTAGAAAAATGAGTGATGTGACCATTTGGTGCATGGCAACAGTATTATGTTCACCAGTCTCTGTACTCTATGTTACTGCACAGCCTGGACTGTAGGAGAATGCCCAGAGGAGCAATGAAGACAAAGAAGACATGACACCTGCAAAAAGTCAGTGGAGTATTTCTACATAACAAACCTTCCAGGTGAGTGACGGTCAGTATCTTCCACTGCTCCAGCTCTCGCCATGAACCTAGTACCTGCCCAGAGTAAGCCGGAGGACCACTCCCCGCTAGTCCAATCCCTGCCCGGAGACTGTTTGTGCAGGGTGACTGCCATCAAGCAGACAATGGACTCAGGATGGGGCGTGTGCCTTTGGGGAGACTGGCAGAGAGGCATAAAGTGGAACACCACCTAAGTGCACTCACCTGAGAAGCGGAGCTCCAGGTGGAGACACAAAATATACCGAGAAATTGTGTGACGTGAAGGAAGCTACTCCATCTCTCTGAGCTTCAGTGTCCCCCCCTGTAAAATGGGGATCACAGGACTACTTCACAGAGCTGTTGGGGAAGTTACATAAAAGTTCCTGTGACAGCAAGTGTCCACATTATTAACAAAGTCATATCCGACTTCAAAATAATCGATGAAAAGAATAATGGCAATGAGACCAAAGACGGGATGCTCAACTTCATAAGCAGCCCCAGCAGCATGAGAATGAGACAGGGTACTAGTAAGCAGGGTTCTTCACAGCTCCACTGGAGATGATGAACACGGGCTACACCAGGATAAGTCACTGTTGTACAGTGACTCGTGTAGTGAAGATGGGTCTCTAAAGACACTGTGAAATCCAGTTACACACAGTGGCTCCTAGGAAACAACTACAAAGCAATCAACTCAGCAGATAGGAATGGGAAGGGGGTGAGCATAGGAGGGTCAGAGCCACAAAATCTGACGGAAGACATTGAACCACGAGCGCTCAGCTCTGTCAACAGCTGCTGTGGTTGCACCAGGAGATCAAATGTCTGAGACAGCCATTTTGGGGACTGCTGGGAGCACAGTGGTCACTGAAGCCACACCCCAACAGCAGTTGCATCGGAGCACACAGAACCCGAGACTTTCCTCTCCATTAATCGTTGTTTTAAGATGATGAATATCCTCATGTTACAATGTCTCCTTCCAACCCTTGTGGAGGAGTGTCATCAGAACCCCCTGAAGAGGTCACAGGCCAGAGTAGGATGGAACACTGGGGGCTGGGGGAGCGGCGCTGCACCTGACCACACGGACTATCACCCGGGTCTATTGAACACGAGAGAAGAACTCGAGGATGTGGTCTAAGGAGAATTCCCCGTCTTGCCACATTCAGAGACACTGCAGAGTTTCTCGTCCGTTCTTTACAAAAATGTGAAAGAATTCGAGTCATTAATTCATAAAGAGGTAAATTCTTCACATAGTGACAGGGTCCAGTTTCCATGACCAGCTTTTTCAGTTGTTTTGATGATATCCCACATTCAGGAATCGGAAATGTAACCTATTGGGATGTGTAATATAAACAAGGACTTTTTTTCATGTAGATCAACACCCAGGTTTTTAGGGAGGACGTGAATCATGAAAGCTGCTAACCATTCCTCCACAGGTTTCAATAAGACTTTTAAGTTAATTTACCAATCTCAGGAAAAGATAACTTGGCAATGCAAATTTTTTCTTTCTGCATTCAAGCGTATAGTACAGCCAAGAGAATGAGGAGAAAAAAATTAACAAGAAGGTCTTGCTTGCATTTCATCTTTTGCAAATAATCAGGATATTTTATGCTCTGTTCCTTTCACTACTCTAATCAATTTTTAAAGAATACGGTACATTTGACTATCCCTGGGCATGTTTATCCTGGAAACTTGCCAGAATCCAAAGCAGAGATGTTAAAGCTGACGGGTTTCAAATGCTGCCCAGGTGCTGTCTACCATGAACATGCCTCTCCCAAAGCTGGACCACCGGTCTCTTCCTGAAGGATCAGAGTCATCACTCATGTCCCTGAGAGACTGGCCACTCAGGCCTGAGCTGAGATTAGGTGATCAATCTAAAGGGCAAAATGCTTAAGCTATTCTCATCTTAAGGATGCTGTTTTGGAGGCCTCTGCACTGGAATGGGTTAGTGAAAACGGCTTACTAGATACTTGCCTGGGAATTGTGTTGTTCCCCTCTGCTCTTAGCAGATCCTGGGGAAACCAATGATTAACCCCGAGGATGCCTCAACTTCCACACCTGTGAAAAAGGCAAGCAACAGCCAATGCTACCACCCTGCAAACTCTTAAGTTGTGCTTGCAAGAGGGGCCACAAGGGCGAATGTCTCCCAAAAGCTGATGAAATGATGGCACTTTGGCTGGAGATGGCAGAGGGCAGCAGGCAAACTGGAAAGTTTCTGGGATGTCAAACCAGTTCCCATAAGCACTTTAGAGAAACACCTGGCCTTGGACTAGGTAGGAGGCTGTGGAAAGACCCACAGGCATGCAGGTGGGAGGAGGAATCAAGCAACGGAGGGAGGTGGTGGGGAAGAGGCGCCAGTCCAGCTTCAATTTTGGACAAAAGCAGTTGCATGTGGCAGGCCCGCGGCTGCCACTGCAGCCGCCACACCCTCCTAACTCCCTGGTCCCTCTCATTCCCTCCGGGACTCAGTCCAGTTGGAGCGGGTGCAGGGCCAGAGTCCTGATTCAATGGGGGTTTGGCCCTCGGCCAAGCTCACATTGCCCTGTTCCTCCCCCCAGAGCTAGGCACGGCCTCGTGCCCAGAGCCTCCTGGGAGTTCTAGTCCTGCAGCCCTACGGGTTGCCAGCTGGGAGCGGTTAAGAGAGAAAAGCTCCCAGCATGCACAGCTCGTGGCCCCAACTCGTGCCTTGTCTCTCGGGCCCTGGGCTCCACGCCTCTGATTCTCCATCCAACCCTCTTCTCTATACCACGCCCATTCTCCATGCCCTGCCCACCTCCCAGAGTATGCGCAGTGTGGTTGGGCTGCATCCCTTGAGGCCGGGACTCAGGTAGGGGTGGGGCTCACCAGCCTGGCTGTTGCTGAGGTTGCTTGCAGCCCTGGTGGAAGCTCCCTGGCCAGTATTTGAAATGTGAATTCAATATCTAAAATGGAACTACCAGGTGCCTGGGATCCTGGAATTTGCCTTTTCAAGGCCACTGTCCTACCATCCCCCCATCCCTCCAGGCTGCCATGATCCTCGCTCTGGACCCGTGGTCAGGGTCGCTGCAGAGATCCTCCCTTTGGACCCAATCTGCCTGAAGGGCCCATACCTTGGTCAGGAGTCTTAGAAGGACTGCCCTGAGCCATGTCATGAAAAGGAGAAAACATCACATTGGACAGCCCCAATTCCTGCATTATACAGACAGGAAACTCAGGCGCACTGGTAAGTGACCCCTAAGCCACTTCAGGGGACCACACACATGTCCCTTTTCCCACGCTGCACACAGGCTGGTTCACTGGACTTCCTTATCCCAGTGTGGACCTCTTGGCCTCGTTAACATAGGCAACAACACCGAAACGTCCCTTTGGTCCTTCGCACAATGTTAGGCAAGTTTGTGCAGGAAGGTAATATGCAATTTCTGCTCTACTATAGGGCTGGCTCCTTGGGAACTAGTTTTAATATCCTTGTTTGAATATACCCTCAGAATCACAAAATAATTTGTTGCTGTGGGGGGTTATGGTGATAATTCTCTGAAGTCGTTTTTCCATTTAGCTTTTCTGATTGACTCCAAATACTACAGCACCACACACTTCTTAGACTGGTGGATGCACAGCTCCACTTCTTTGCAGGGAGGATGCACAACAGCAGAATATCTGTGGCCTGACTTTCTGGAGCATCGGTATTACTACAAGATTTGGAAGAAGAAATGTTAGGTCATTTCCAAGGTAAGGAATTAAAAACTTAACACTAAGATGAGGTGGGAAAGTCATATGCCATTAATAATTGTCAGTAATCTGTGCCTGAAATGTCAGACTTTCTCTGAGAAAGAACTCTGAGACCCTATTTCCCATTGTTTTAAATAGGAAAAATTAGAAGGCATAGCAAAGCTATCGAAAAACTCTACCAATTTCCTAAGTCACAGTATGGCACCTAGACATAAGTTACGAACATCATGAGCTCCTCATTTTGTTCCTCATCCAACCCAGTCTCACAGGTCTTCAGTGCATGCTGTGAACACGGCACTGTGCTAGGTCTCGAGGCCTTGGTGAGCATCGTGGTGGGGGTGGACCTTGCTGGAGAAAGATGGCATCATAAAAACTCAAATCCATGCCACTTACAAAACTGAGGCAAAAATGGAAAGACCCAGGAGCCACGCAGGGATGAGGGCATTAATAGATACTTGGGAGTATTAAAATCCATCTAATGGTGTCATGAGTGAATGTGTTCCACTTTAAAACAAAACACTGCTGTTATTCTAAGATATTGACTTAGTATCTTTGTGCAAATATGCAGGATTTAAAATGTTTATTGATGTATAACATGCGTACAGAAATATATGCAGAAGTCATCCACGTAAATCTCAAAGAATTATTACAAAGCGAACACACTTGTGTGACCAAGAACTAACACCAGCTTTACTCAGGCCCCGACAATCCCTTTCTCCCTATTTCCTCCCCAAAGGTAACTGATATCTTACCAGTGAACACTGTATATCGAGTTTGTCTTCTTATACAAGTGTTTTATTACAGAACAATTTAAACAATATACAAAATAAGCAAAATAGCATAGTAGCCCCATCACCCAGCTTCAACAACTACTAATCATCTGCTATTTTTGTTTCATCCACACTCCATCCCATTCTCACCTCACTTTATTATTCTTTTAAGCCTTTGTGCGTGTGTGGTGAGTAAGATGTATGCACACTGGAAGGCACAAATCTCAACCGTACAGTTTTGGCAAATAAACATGCCCATATAACTTTCATCCCTTTAAGAATAGGATAGTTCCATCACCCCCAGAAAACTCCTTCCTGTTCCTTCCCAGACAATTTTTTCCTTCCCCCGATGCAACCCCTGTTCTGGTTTTTTCAGCATAGGTTCATCTTGGCTGAAATCATCCCATGTGTGTTGGTTTCTGTCCAGCTTGCCTCCCTCAGCACGAGGTTGATGAGTCTCTCTCAGCATATGTGTGTCAGCGTTTTCTCCTTGGCACGGCTGAGGACGTTCTGCTCTGTGGATGCCCCAAAGTGCGCTCATCTTGCTCCTGGGGACGTGCAGGTCATCTCCTGTGAACAGTCTTGTACAAACGTTTTTTGGTATGGTGTTTAATTCCTTTATTAGCATTTAAGTGACACACCTTTGGATTTTTACTGGTTGGTCCAGATTACAATATGCATCTTTAACATATCACAGCCTACCTAGACTTAATAGTTCACCAGTTTAATCAATGTAAAATATGGAAGACTTGCTACAGAACGGTTCCATCTACCTCTGTCTGTCCTTTGTGCTATTGTTGTCATAAATTTTACATCTACCCATGTTATAAATCCCACAATACAGTGTTATAATTTTTGCTTTAAATAGTCATAGGTATTTTAAAGAAATAAGAGAAATAAGTTAAATGTTTGGAAGGAAATGCTTTGAGACTCTGCAATTGTACTGTTTCTTCTTTAAGTTTTCTCCACAGTTTTTGCATTCATCAGTCAATCTTTCCAACAGTAATTATTACTGTAGCGTTCTAGTGGCGTTTTTCAATTTCATGCTATCTAGCGCATTTATTATTTGGAACTCTGTGAGGAAGATTCCCCACCCTCCCTCTCCTTTCCTTCTTCCTTTCTTTCTCTCTTTCTCTCATTCTTTTTTTTCCCTTTTTTCTTTCTTCCTTCCCTTCCTTTCTTATTTAATCTTTTTTATATCAGTATAGCCTCGTGGATATTTATTTTAGTCTCTGGGTAATAATCCAATGCTACCATTATTTATTTTGTTGCTCACAGTTTTCCAGCTTGAGTCATTGGGAAGTCTTTTAGACTGATTCATTTTGACACGTCCCATCATTTTCTGTGTGTGTGCGTGTGTGTGTGTGTGTGTGTGTTTTAAAGCACTTTCCTACTTTCTGGCACTACAAGATGATCCAGGCTCATTTTGTATTTTCTATCTCCAGCCCTAGAATTAGCCATTTCTCCAAGAAAACCTGGTTCTTTTTATTGGAGAATGATATTTAGAAAACAAGATCTGGGAGCTAGATGTGCTCATTAATATTAGAGTGTCACTGCTTCTAGTCCCTCTCAGCAGAGCTTGGAAATGTATGTATGAATATAAACTCAAGTATACGCATCTGTCTATCGATCTATCAATCTATCTGTCTTTTTTGATAGATATATTAAAAGAGACATGGATTCATACTGATACTTCCAACTCCAAGCCAGCACCACTGGGTTTATTCTAGCATTCTCCTTTTGTTTATTTGTAACTTCTTTCACCAACAGTGAGAAACCTAACTCCAGTTAGCTACAATATGTTTACTGTGTCAACTAGTTTCAGAATTGCTAATCCATACCCTTATGAAAAACAAATTGACCACCTAGAGTACAGTGTTTATGTCCAGTACTTTAGTTTTACAGTATCCCGTCAAAACACTGTCTTCCACTGTAACTTAGGTCAGGACCTTTCATCCCCACTCCTTCTGTATGGTTATGTCACATGCTTGTAATACAGTGAGATTCATTTGTCACTGCATTCCATCTGGGTTCCCCAGCATCCTGATTGATTTTTAAAATTTGCAGAGTAAAATTCACTCTTTGCTGTGTACAGTTCTATGGGTTTTGACTTTATGGTCATGCATACATGTCCACAGTACCATACAGAGCTGTGTTTTTCACTCCCAAAGTTCTCTCATGCTATCCCTTTGTATTCAACCCCTTCCCCTACTCCATCCCTTGGCAACCACTGATCATTTTCCATCCCTGTAATTCTGCCTTTTCTAGAAAGTCATATAAATGGAATCATATTCTATACAGCCTTTTGAATCTGGCTTCCTTCACTTAGAGAAATGCAGCCAAGATTCATCCATGTTGTTGTGTGAATCAAGAGTTTATCCTGGGACCGACCCATGGCTTAGCGGTTGAGTGCGTGTGCTCCCCTACTGGCGGCCCAGGTTCAGATCCATGGTGCGCACTGACACATCGCTTCTCAGGCCATGCTGAGGTCGTGTTCCACATACATCAACTAGAAGGGTGTGCAAATATGACATACAACTATCTACTGGGGCTTTGGGGGGAAAAAGGAGGAGGATTGGCACTGGATGTTAGCTCAGGGCTTATCTTCCTCACACACAAAAAAAAGAGTTTATCCTTTTTATTGCCAAGTACTATTCTAATGTACCAATGCAACACAGTTTCTTTCTCCATTCACCTGATGAAGGACATTTAGTTTATTTCCAGCTTTTGGCAAGTATGAATAAAATGGCTATAAAGATTCCCACAAAGATTTTTGTTTAAACATTAGTTTTCAATTTTCTTCAGTAAATACCTAGGAGTGGGATATCTGAGTCATATAATAAGTGTATGTTTAGCTTTATAAGAACCTGCTCAACTGTTTTCTGAATGCAACTATCATGTTGCATTCCCAGTTCTAATTGCTCCTAGTCCTCACCAGCACGTCGTATTTGCAATTTTATTTTTTATTTCAGCCATTTAATAGGCGTGCAGTATCTTATTATGGCTTCTACTTCCTTTTTGAAAGTGAGTTCTGCTAAATGTAGAATTTTGTGTTGACTTTTGGGTTTTCTTTCTGCACTTGAATGATGTCATTTTGTTGTTGAGTTGTCTCTTTTGTTTTTGATAGTACATCATCCATCATTCACAGTATTTCTCCCTGTATGTAATGTCTTCCACTGTATGTGTGTATTTCCCTGATGCTTTTAAGAATTTCTTTTTATCTTTGGATTTTAGTAGCTTGACTATCGTGTACCTAAGTATGCTTTTCTTTTATATTTTATTTTGTGGGTTTGCTGAATTTCTGGGATCTAAAATTTTAGATTTTCCAACAAATTTTGGAAGTTTTATGCTATTACTTATTGATTTGCCTTTCTGCCTCATTTAATTTTTCTGTCTCTCCCCTCTCTGCTTGGGACTCAATCATCTCACAGGTCATAAGGCTCTCTTCATTTTTCTTCAAAATTTTTACATTCTTTTCTTCAGACTGGATAATTTCTATTGCTGTATCTTCATGTTTTTTCTACTATTTCTAATCTACCGGTAAACTCAAAAGTATTTTTTTTATTTCATCTTCCTATTTGGTTCTTTTGTGTAATTTCCACTTCTCTGCTGAGTTCCCACATCTGTTCATTCACTATGGGAATATTTTTCTTTACCACCATGATCACCTTTATAATAACTGCTTTCGTATTCTTGACTGCTAATTAGAACACATTGGGGAGAGTTTCTACTGCCTGCTTTTGGTCACATATGGATTACATTTTCCTATTTTGTCAAATCTCGTGCTTCTTTTAAATTGTGTACTGGAAATCATGAAAGATAGGTATAGAGGCTCCGGATTCTATTGTATTCCTTGGAAGAGTTTTGTTATTTTTCTAGCAGGGAATCAACTTGGCTAGACTGAAATTCCAATCCTATCTCATTTACAGTGGGCATAACTGAAATCCTAGTTTAGTTCTTTCATCTTCCAACTGCTATTTTTACACTAGGCCTTCTGGGGCCTACCCTGCATGTGTGTTGTTGAAAGATCTGCCAATTTGGAGTGTGTGGGGGAGAGACTTACATATATATTTTGCGATTTTCCTCTTTGTGGCTCCCTCCCTTCCAGAATTTCTCCCCTAACTTTCCAGCTACTCTGCCAGCCCAAAAATACATCCTCTAACATGACAAGTAAGACTGTAGTTTTTCCCCTGTCTAGGCCATGTGCAGATTTTGGAATGCTTTGAGGCAAAAGACTCAAGCTTGCAAATATCTCCTGGTGCAATTCCCATCATTTAAAGGAAGATTCCCTCTCAGTTCTGCTTGCTTTTGGAAGTGATTTATACATACACACAAGTACACATTTATTTTATGTGTATTACATATAGCCACACGAGTCTGTATAAATATATATAATATTTTGTGCAGATTTTATCATTGTTATCTGTGAGAGTGTTAGTTCAACAGGCTACTCCACCATTACTAGAAGCCAGACCTCGGTTTTGTTTCTTTCTTGGATTTTATATAAATGGAATTATAAAATATATAGTCTTTTGAATATAATTTCTTTTATGCAGCCTTATGGTTGTGATATTCATCCATGCTATCGCATGTAGCTAGTGTTTGTTCATTTGTTGATAATAATTAATTTTTTAATGGTCATAAAATATGCATAACATAAAATTTTAACCATTTTTAAGTGTACAGTTCAGTGTCATTCAATACATTCACATAGTTGTGTAGCCATAACCTCCAACCTTCCACAGAACTGTTTTCACCTTGCACTGAAACTTTGTGCCCATTAAGCAACAACTCCCTGTTATCCCTCCCTCTTGCCCCTGGGAACCACCATTCTCCTTTCTATTCCTATAAATTTGACTACTCTAAGTACCTTATATGAGTGGAATCATACAGTATTTTTCCTTTTGTGACTGGCTTTATTTCACTTAGCATAAAGTCCTCAAGGTTCATCCATGTCATAGCATGTGTCAGAATTCCTTCCTTTTTAAGGGTGAAGAGTATTCCACTATGTGTATACACCACATTTTTTTGTCAGTTCGTCCATTGATGGACACCTGGCTTGATTCCAGCTTCCGGCTATTTTGAATAATGCTGTTAAGAACACGGGTGTACATATATGTCTTTATACCTCTGCGTTCAGTTCTTTTGCGTGTATACCCATAAATGGTGTTCTCAGATTCACTTTTTCACATGTAGGAGGGTTCCCCACGCCTCCAACAAGCAATTCTTGGAATGCCAGCTGGTCGCCAGATAATTCAACTCAATTTGATGCTGACAACCCAGAGATACATCAGATTCCACAGGTTGATGGCTCCGTCCTATAAGTCTGCACACCCACCCAACCTCGCCTCAACTTCAGATGCCAGTTACAAGCCCAGGCTGTTACCTATACTTCTGACTTACTGGCTAAAAACCAGAGGTTCCCACAACCTTCTCCTTGGGTTTGATTAATTTGGTAGAGTGGCTCACAAAACTCAGAGAAACATTTACTAGGTCACCAGTTTATTATAAGAGGATATAATTCAAGAACAGCCTGTTGGAAGTGGTGCATAGGGAAAGGTATGGAGACGGTACACAGAGCTTTCATGCCATCTCCAGGTACACCAGTCTCCAAGCAGTCCTTGTCATTGCCAACCTGGAAGCTCTCTGAACCGCCTTCTCTTGGGATTTTTATGGAGGCTCTCTCACATAGGCATGATCAATTATTAACTCAATTTCCAGCTCCTCTCCTCTCTCTGGAGGATAAGGGGTAGGGCTAAAAATTCCAAGCTTCTAATCAGGGCTTGGTCTTTCTGGTGACCAGCCCCCATTCAGGAGGCATCCAGGAGCCCACCCAGAGTAGCCTCAATAGAACAAAAGATTCTCCTAGTGTTCTTATCACTGGGGAAATTACAAAGGTTTTAGGAGCTCTGTGCCAAGAACTGGACACAGAGGCTGATAAATATGATTTTTATTATTTCAGAACCCATAAGTGGAATTTCTAGATCATATAGTAATTCTATTTTTAATTTTTGAAGGAACTGCCACACAGTTTTCCACAGTTTTATATTCTCACACTCAGAGCACAAGGGTTCCAATTTCTCAACATCCTTGCCAACACTTGTTATGTTCTGATTTTGTGATAGTAACTATCCTAATGGGTGTGAAAAGGTATCTCATTGTGGTTTTATTTCACATTTTCCTGATACTTAGTGATGTTGAGCATCTTTTCATGTGTTTCCTGTTCATTTTATATCTTCTTTGGAGAAATGTCTATTCAAGTATTTTGTGCATTTTTAAATTGAGTTGTTTTTTTATTGTTGAGTTGTAGATGTTCTTTATTTATTCTAGATATTAATCCCTTATCAGATTTGTGATTTGCAAATATTTTCAATCTTTCTATGGTTTGCCTTTTTACTCTGTTGATAGTATCTTGTGATACAGAAATCTTTTTCATTTTGATGAAGTAAAATTTGTTATTTTTTTTGTTACTTATGTCTTTGGTGTCATAAAGAAATCATTGTTACAATGGCATTTGGACCCAATGACACACAGCTTTTACCATGTGTTTTCTTCTAAGGACTTTATAGCTTCAACTCTAACATTTATATCTTTGATCCATTTTGAGTTAATTTTTGTATATGGTGTAAAGTAAGGGTCCAACCTCGTTCTTTTGCATGTGGGTATCCAGTTTTCCCAACAACATTTGTTGAAAAACTGATCTTTTCTCCTTTGAATGATCTTTGTACCTTTGTCAAAAATCATTGGACCATATACGCAAAGTTTTATTTCTGGGGTCTCTGTGCTATTTCATTAGCATAGTGTGTGTATTTACGCCAATACCACACTGTTTTGATTACTTTATAGTAAGTTTTGAAATCAGGAAGTGTGAGTTCTCTAACTTTGTTCTTCTTTTTCTAGATTGTTTTGGTTATTCAGGGTCCCTTGAGAGTCCATATGAATTTTAGGATAGATTTTTCTAATATTGCAAAACCATCACTGGAATTTTTACCTCTTTGAGTAAGTTGATTCTTAAGTATTTTACTCTTTTTGATGCTATTGTAAATAAAAATGTAAAGTTTTTAAATTTCTTTTTCAGATTACTTATTATTAATGTATAGAAGAACAACTAGTTTTTGCATGTTGATTTTGTGTCCCACTACTCTGCAGAATTTTCTAGTTCTAACAAATTTTTGGTGGAATTTTTAGGGGTTTCAGCATATAAGATACTATTTGTAAACAAATATAATATTACTTCTTCCTTTCCAATTTGGATGCTATTTCTTTCTTTTTCTTGCCTACTTACCTTGGCTAGAACTTCTAATACCATGTTGAATAGAAGTGGTGAAAATGGGCCTTCTTGCCTTGTTCCTGATCTTAGAGAAAAAGCTTTCATTCCTTCACCCTTGAATATGATGTTCTCTGTGGATTTCTATATATGGCTTTTATTATGTTGAAGTAGTTTCCTTTTACTCTGAGGGGTTTTTTAGTGGTTTTAGCATGAAAGCATGTTTAGTTTTGTCAAACGCCTTTTCTGCATCCATTGAGATGATCATGTGTTTTTTTCCTTCATTCTGCTAATGTGGTTTATTACATTGATTCATTTTCATATATTGAAACATCCTTTATTCCAGGAGTAAATCCCACTGAAAAATGCTGTATAATCCTTTTAATATGTTGATTGATTTAGTTTATTACTGTTTTATGGAGGATTTTTATATCAATATTCATCAAAGATATTGACCTATAGTTTTCTTTTCTCTTAGTGTCTTTGGCTTTGATATCAGGGTAGTGTTAATCCCATAGGATGACTTTAGGGGTATTCTCTCCTCTTCAACTTTTTGAAAGAGTTTGAAAAGAATGGGTGTTAGTTAATTAAAAAAAAAAATCTTTGGCCCAGGAATAAATTCAGCATAAAATAAATACAAATAAATATTTTTTAAAAATATGAAAAAGTTTTCTTACTAAAAGAAATTAAAAATTAAGCAAGTACATCACTTATCACTTTCTTTCTTTTTTTTTTTGATTTATTTATTTATTTATTTATTTTTCCCCCAAAACCCCAGTAGATAGTTGTATGTCGTAGTTGCACATCCTTCTAGTTGCTGCATGTGGGACGCGGCCCCAGCGTGGCCAGAGAAGCGGTGCGTCGGTGCACGCCCGGGATCCGAACCCGGGCCACCAGCATCGGAGCGCGCGCACTTAACCGCTAAGCCACCGGGCCAGCCCTCACTTTATTTCTAAAAAGTTTTTTAACCTACTAGTAAGCATGAACAAATTGTTAGAATTAAAATGACTGAAGTGTTAATTTTCTTCATTGCAAATTTTCTGACAGAAGTATATGATGCCGTCATGTATCACATCTTTTATGAAAAAATGATCATTTTTTTGTAGTATTTGAAAATATTATGAATTTTCCCAGTGGCCTCTGACAATACTCTGATATGCAAAGTTATCTTTTCAACATGTATGTCTCATCATCATCTTTACCAAATTAACAAACTCAGGTGCTAATTAATCAACTACTTTTCATATGATTCAGGTTCTCCACCACCAACACCCCTAAGCATCAGGAAATTCTACAACTTCTGCAAGATTAACAATTTTACCTTATATTGTATTCATCTCATGTGGTTTAAAACATCCAAAAATCATTGATAAACTGACCCTGCCCAGACAAAAGCATTGTGAATTATAAAAGATGGTCTCTGTTAAGTGAGGAGGGATTTCAGGTTGAACTTAATATTATGAGTGGTCAATTTATTACAGTGTATTGTTCTGTTATGTATTTCACTTCTTTTCTAAAAAAAAGTGATAGTTGAGGGCACTTAGATAAAAATTTGAGAAAATAAGGAACTGTTACACACTGTAAGCTTCAAATGTTTTCAAGCATAAGATAAAATAAGAACTAAAACTATGAAATGACAGACGAAATAGAGATAAGGGGATGAAATTGCAAAACTGAATCTATAATAATATCTCAATGGCTAATGTTGTGGTGCCAGAAAGGTGGTGAAGTCAAAGAATTCGTGAAGATGATAATAAACACACTACAAAGAAAAAAGATTGAAATTTTCATAGAGAGAATTTTTACAGTGATATGACAGAGAACAGGGAAGAGAAGTTGGAGTGAGAGACTATCTGCTTCTTAAATTATTTCCACTGTTGAGAACAAAAATCCAATTTGCTGAAATCTTTATTCCCCTCTATGACCCTATCTTTACCTGCAAAGTCTCAGCATTGAATCGATGTCACAGTCCAGCTTTTCCATCCCTAGGGAACAAAGCAATTTATCTCATCTGAAACCTCAATTGCTCAGGCTGTGAAACAAGGCCGGCCATCCATTCTCACAGAGGAGCCAACTGGAGGTAGGATTTTTGGTTCTGAATTCAGCTAAACATCTTCAAAGAATTGTATCTGGCCTTCCTTATCCAGGGCTATCAGTGAAGTGCTGGCTGGCTTTCAGAGAAGAACAATTCACAGTCAGCGGAGATATTTTCTGTTGAGCTCTCTAGAGAAGGCTGTGGGGCTTGTCAGTAAGAGTTAATTTATATGCGGGTTATAAATTTTTATTTTATTCAAAGATTTATAAAGAAATTTACATGGTAAGTATTATTATCAACATAAAACGTTGTCTATTCTCTGGTCATTTAAGCAAAATTTTCCTCTCAGGGTCCACCCATGGACAAAGCCCAGATTTAATCTCCAAGAGTCAGCCAGGCACTCTGTGGTCCATGGGAAGCCCTCAAGTTTGCAGCCTGTTTCCTTGTGTGCTGTGCTGGTGTTTAATCTTCCATCTCTTCTGGGTACAACTAGACAGATGCTTATCAAATCATCAAGGGACTTGACATTCGAAAAATGTACTTTTCATTATCTTTAGACTTCTGCACTTTTCAAAAAGACTCTCAGCATTTCCAGTAATTGTGCAGCAGTTTACCCAACACTAAGGTTCTCACTATTAAAAGTTAAAACAAATAAATGTTGAAAAGGAAAAAGTGATCTTTGCAATTTTGTACAGAATCTATATAATGGGTGCATCCTTATAAATGGAGGTGATGGTGCTCAGGGCAAGCTACCCCAGGAGGCACCACTCTGGTATGCAGATTATTTCGAGCTGAAGACAATAAGGACTCAGAGAACTCACGAAGAATATTTGAGTTTCCCTTCCCAAACTGCCTAAAGAATTTAAAACAAAAGATCTGTTTCAGGAAGGAGTTATTATCATGATGGCTGTAAAGATAATGTAGGATAGAGGTTACAACAGGAAAGGCACCAAGCCCCTTTTATCAAAAACTCTCTCTCTCCCTGACCACATTATCTATAGATGACCCTGAGAGGAGTTGTCAGGCAAACATTTGCATTTCTATCTCCATGTGAGTTGTCTTCTTGCCTTCTGAGGTCCCAGACCACTACCCATCCCCAACACCTTCCTCGTCTTTAGCTACAATACTTAAGCGGGCAGCTGAGACAGAGGGACGAGTTGCTCATTTCTGAGTTTCTCCCATGTATACATGTTATTAAACTTGGTTTTATTTTCTCCTGCTAACCTGTCTTGTTAATTATTTGGCCAGCCATAAGAACCTTAAGAAAAGGACAGAGGAAGATTCTCTCTCTCCCCCAACAGTTTTTGTGCCCAACGTGGGGCTACACTGGCTGGCAAGTTGCGTTCTCTGGCTGGAAGAACTGCCTTCTCCCTGGATTACTTCAGATGATGAGATACGGGAACGCCTGACGAAAGTCGGCAAAATATAAGACTTCTTACCACGTCAGCCTCCCAGAATCTCTACCTGTGGAGTCCGGTGGAAGGAAGTGGTGAGAATTTTTTTCTCTTTCTAAATTTAGATTGGCAGGAGAAAATATTTGGGAAACGAGTTTCTTGTGCTTTTAGTGACGCTGGTACATTTGGTAGAGTACTCTTGGTTTTGATCTTGATCCCTTTTCCTCCCAGAGATAGTCTCTGTTTTTCTCTTTTGTCTTTGTCTTTTGTATCGTGTGTCATAAGAAGGAAATACCATAGTGTAGGACGCAGGCATAGACCCTATAAGCCTAATGTCTGGGCCGGCCCCACAGACTGGTGAGTTTGTGGGTCTCACCAGACTGGCGTCTATTTAGACAAACTTTGCTGTGGGTTAATATGCACATGAAGTGAAGGCCATTGCCAAGGGCATCTTGGAAGCCAAAAAGGCCACAAATTTGGTGGGCACGGGTCGAGCGGTTAAGAGCCATTAGGGCGCTCGCCACTTTCAGGAAACTCCCGTGACAGGATAAGTTGGGTCACGGAACGGGGTAGATGACACAGGTCCCCCGTCAACTGCAAGAAAATGTCCATGCAATGACGAGGTACTCTGTAAAGCACACAGTCCCCAACCCCGTGACACCTCCCCTCCTAGGTATTATTCTGGCTCCAACAGACCTAAGGCGTGGCTAAAGCTGTCATTGTGCACATAAGAAAAAAACCGGATGAGGTTTTTCCTTCTGTCTTGTTCTGTGTCCTGAGACAACTTGGCTTTGTGCCAAGTGAGAATATCCTCCTTGGTCTCCACCATATGGAAGGTGCATTTACTGGGGTGCCCCTTGGTGGCCAGTCGAATAGACTGGGGTTCTGAACTGTCTCTTTGTCTGGCTGTGCCAAGCTCTCAGGGGAGTTTGTCATAAAGGGCCCAGTCCATAAGGGCTTTTGTCGTCTTAACCTTCGTTGCTTGTTAGTGCTGGAAAAATCCCATACCAGTATCACCTGCCCGATGTCACAGATTAGCGTAGCGGGTCTGTGACTGGAGGCGTCCCACACTATTGTGGGAGACCGGAGACACCGTTTTCACTACACCATCCTTACCGCCTGTGCAACGAAGGTCTTTACTTTCTCTGAATATCTTTGGGAGTGAATTCTGTGGATCATGGGGGCTACATCATCTGCGCCCTCACCAGGGACGCCTCTTGCGTCCACGGTAAAGATTTATTCTAAGCGTGGAAAGTTACCTCTGGGTCTTTCTTAAAAAGTCTTATTGGATCGAGTCACTATTGGAATAAATATACAAATGAAGATCCTACTCGTCAATGGCCAGATGACGGATTCTTTGAATTGGGAAAACTTCTAAATTGGGGGAAAAAAATATGTTTTGAGAGCTCTCACACAATTGTTTAATTGGTACCTAAAAAAGGGCCAGAAAAAGGAGGGGAAAAATTTAAATAGCCTTAAGAGCTTGACTCAGGTTACAATTGAATTGAGAACATGTAAAAGTGTAAGTGTTGATAAGATTATAAAGGTTGGAATGTTTGAGCTAATTTTATATAAAGAGGTTACATCAACTTTGCCTGAGTATATTTTAAAATGTCTGACTGGGAATTCTTCCCTTGTCCAAAATCAGAAGACCCAGATCTATTAATAAAAATCTTAATGATAACTATGGTTAAAGGTATAAGAGGTGATGAAATTTACATGAAGTTTTGTACAAAAAACTGATGTTATTTCTATTACAGAACTGGTTAACAAAAATAGTAATTTAAATGATGGCTAATTTTATCTAATGTCTTATGAAGTCTTATAGACAATCTAAATAATTATTGGGAACAAGTAACTAAATAGTTGTGAAAAAGATGAATGTTGGGTGAACTTTAAACAATAATTATGTGTTATGGTGGTTACAGCTTCCAAACTCTTTTTGGTGACATAAAACTTTAGAGTTTTGCTAAATTTTGTGATAAAAATTCACTGAGTATTATCATTTCCAAATAAGATAAGATATTAGACATTGATTGCTAAACTTACGTTTGTCTACTTTTGGCTTTTCATTACAGGAAAACTAAAAGGTGTTTTGGGTCTATTGGTAAACGTGTGTTTTATTAAAAGATTGTACTATAAAGGAACATATTTCTAGAAGTTATGAAGTCTTTATAAATTTTCCAAGCTACAAGATCCTAATGTAAAAGAAAGTTTATAATTGTTTACTTAGTTTTTACTTACAAATTGGGGTTTCTAAGAGTTAAAATTTCTAATTAGTATATGTGATTGAAGCTACTAAATATTAAGAAAATTATGTCTGTGTACAAGGAAAGTAAGATGTATAAAGAAGGAACAAAGAATGGAGATATTTTATTTGATTGATTAAGAAAGATAAATTTGTCTTCAAGAACTAGGAGGGAAAAGAAAGACATGGGACAAATTCTGAATGTAAAAAGAAAGTTATAGGTTTGTGGAAGAGGAATTCTGGAAAAGCAGTTTTTGTATGGTCAAGTTGGCTCAGATTGAAATGAATTTAATTAAGTAAATGAGTTTTAATATCAGAAGGAAGCTGGTACAAAATTATAATTTGGTCTTCTTTCTCTTAAAAGGATAATTTTCTTGAACTTGATAAAGAGGTTATAAAAGATTTTTCTTTACCTTTGGGTAAGTCTACCTAAAAGACGGAAAAAAAAAATCTGTTAAAATGATTTCCTGCGTTCAAAAGACTGAGGTCTCTCTATTAAAATGTTTGGACTGTCAATGCTCTCTTTGCTTTAACGTTTTCTATTTTTGACAAGCTCCCCAAAATTCATATAAATAAAGTCTTTTTTTTTACTTTTTTTCTTTGAGAATTTTCAAAGGGCCCTGGAACTTCTCAAAGAAATTTGCTCTCTTCCTACAAAGGGAAAGATACTAAATTTATTAGGCTTATTCCGTATGTTAAATTACATGGAAAGCATTGTCAGACAAGTGATGGTAAGTCTGCTTAGGCGCTGTTATGTGGGCAAATGTTATTGACATAGGTGTTTTAAAATTGTATAACATTACTGAAATTCTGATCTGTCCTGATTATCAGTCATAATTCTGGTTATTATTATTTTAAAGTGTTGTATGTCACAAAATTAACCAAATTCCTCTGTCAATTGCCATTTTGAGGTCTTGTTTACAGACTTATTTCTTTGCTCTAATGCCCTTGCAAAATGTTTCAACTTCAGAAAAATTCATGGAAAGGACTCTGACATTTACACTGGAGTACAGGTTTCTGACAAACTTTCTGATAATAAAACTGAACTTGGTAAGAAATTACAGAAAGCTGATGGAAAGACTGATAACTTCATGAAACTGCTCACAAAAAGATTGGGATCAAGAATGGATTACACAGGACTGAATGAACTGATAAGGATGATTATAATTTTTATTATTTTTCATTTGAAGTATTGCTGAATTTTTAATATTTTGTTTTTTTAGATTTAAGGAAAACTTTTTCTCTTTTCTCCTGAGCTAGCTATGACTTATAACAATTTGGTAAATAATATTTTTGTAAGTAAAATTGAAATATTTATCTTTCTCTCTATCTGATCCCTCGAATTTGGAAACTCTTGGTGAGTATTGTTGTTTTCATGGCAATATAGTTATTTGCATAAGTTCAATAAGAATCTCTTCTCCTTATAACAGGACACAATTGGAAACACTGGTTCTATTACCAAGGCTGTGACTGGAACATCATATTTGCGATATAACCATACAGCTTTTGAGGAATGAAGATTGGACTTTATGGAATAAAGCCACGTGGAAACATTGCCCTGGTACCTTATGTTCCAAGCAGCGCTTACCAGGATAAGTAAAGAATGTCACTTATCTGGCAAGCACAAGGAACCTCGAAATATTTTGGGGGAACCTCGGAAGAGAGGAGTTCACCCAAATCTGTAGGTATTACAGGCAAAGTCTGATAACAAAATTTTGGCTTGGCTTTCCTGGCCTGGAGAGGCCTTTAAAGTTCAATCTGAGATTCCTTATAAAAAGTTCCAGCAAAGCAGATTTAAAAGAGCCTATGTGATCAATTGCCATTCTTGCTGTACTTATGTAAATAATTGGGCCAACTCTATTGGAACTAGACTTATTTTGCAAACTACTTAGTTTTAATTTGTCCATCTTTGATAAAAATGAGGGTGATTTTAGAAAGAAAAATTATATTTCTGTAAAAACTATAGTGTAGATTTGCGGATATTAGATCCTGGTTTTGTTAATTGTCTTTTAAGGTTTTTGTTTTATATTGTTGACTTGACTGGATCCTGATTTCTTCTAGTCTCCTAAAATATCTGGCTACAGATGTCCAAACTAACGTTTTTTATTTTTTCCATCATTTTCATTTGGAATCGCTGAAAACTGAACCTGCCCTTTTTCCTGAAGCCTTTCAAACTGAAGCTGATGGACTTGCTATAAACTTAAGAGATTACCCGATGACATCATCAGAGACATTTTAAACTGCAAAAGCTGCTTTGACGCTGACATCTAAAAATCTTATCTGGCTGTCCTCTAAACTCAGAAACTGCTTTACAACTTGCTCCAACCATTAACCTTGTTTTTCTTTCGTTTACATAGAAATGCTTCCATTAAATACTTGATTGCTTGCTTCCACGATATAGGTGTAACCTTGAGAGCCCACCTGCATCACCACCTTCTAAAATGTACTTAATTGAACTATCTATTATCAGGACTAAGAAATGTGCTCAGTGAGATGAAACAATCTACCAACTCAGCTTTTGGACTATGAAACGTCTTTAATTTTCAAAAGGACTGTGAAACTTCTAGGAAAGTTTCAGAGGAGGGAACTGATGGTGCTCAGGGCAAGTTACCCCAGGAGGCACCACTCTGGTATGCAGATTATTTCGAGCTGAAGACAATAAGGACTCAGAGAGCTCAGGAAGAATATTTGAGTTTCCCCTCCCAGACTACCTAAAGAATTTAAAACAAAAGATCTGTTTCAGGAAGGAGTTATTATCATGATGGCTGTAAAGATAATGTAGGATAGCGGTTACAAAAGGAAAGACACCAAGCCCCTTATATCAAAAACTTTATCTCTCCCTCCACATTATCTATAGATGACCCTGAGAGGAGTTGTCAGGCAAACATTTGCATTTCTATCTCCATGTGAGTTGCCTCTTGCCCTCTGAGGTCCCAGACCACTACCCACCCCCAACACGTTCCTCGCCTTTAACTGCAATACTTAAGCAGGCAGCTTAGACAGAGGGATGCGTTGCTCATTTCTGAGTTTCTCCCATGTATACATGTTACTAAACTTGTTATTATTTTCTCCTGCTAACTTGGCTTGTTAATTATTTGGCCAGCCATAAGAACCTTAAGGGAAAGGGCAGAGGGAGATTCTCCCTCTTCCCCCAACAACAAGATTATCTGATTCCCAGAAAAAGAAAACAGTACTATAATATTAAGGCTACAACTGTCAAAATGAAGCCAATATACACTCAAGTCAAGCTTTTGCTCAAAAGTTAATTGGCTCCTCTTTGAAACTTTATCATGTTTATTATGTAAGCATAATATAGAGCCTAGAATATAGAAAGTGCTTATTGGTAAGTTAACATTGTGATCATTTATTTTGTAAATGTTAGTATGAGAGATGTAATTCGTTTTCTAGTATATTCAGATTTTCAAGTTCTGCTAAACCTAAAGCCACATTACTGGCAAGTTGGGATACCTCTAGACATCTGAAAAATATGAATCCTAAACAGAAGCATATAAATTCTCTATTCATCAGGTTCTAAGTTCTAAAACATTCTAAGGTGTTGGAACAAATCAATGGCATTCCAAATTTACAGTAAGGCTACATGTGCCACACAGGATCCTACAGGAAGAGAAATCCAGATTTTAAATAGAGGAGATTATGCACAAAAATAAAGTACGTTTTCAAGTCTGAAAGGGGATTTCAAGAAAGAAGAGACTCTCAGAACATGTGGGAAGTGGTAAATAACTTATCAAGGGCTCTCTAAAGGAGAACATATTGTGGACAAAAGAGCTTCACACCAGAGAGCTAAAATGGCATCTCTGGAATCCTTACGATGAAATAGATGCTGAACTACTATTTCCTGAAACTTAAAATGCACCTTGGGCCGGCCCCGTGGCTTATCAGTTAAGTGCACACGCTCCGCTACCTGCGGCCCGGGTTCGGATCCCGGGCGCGCACCGACGCACGGCTTCTCCGAGCACGCTGAGGCCGCATCCCACATACAGCAACTAGAAGGATGTGCAACTATGACATACAACTATCTACTGGGGCTTTGGGGGAAAATAAAAGGAGGAGGATTGGCAGCGGATGTTAGCTCAGAGCTGGTCTTCCACAGCAAAATGAGGGGGATTAGCATGGATGTTAGCTCAGGGCTGATCGTCCTCACACAAAAAAATAAAAATAAAATGCATCTTATCCTCCAAACAAATACCACCTCCTGCCTTGCAGCTTACCTGGACATAGTGATGTGTTGGAATCGTTTTTCTAATTCATTGGTTCTTTTTTTTTTTGAAGATTTTATGTATTTATTTTTCCCCCCAAAGCCCCAGTAGATAGTTGTGTGTCATAGCTGCACATCCTTCTAGTTGCTGTATGTGGGACTTGGCCACAGCATGGCAGGAGAAGTGGTGCCTTGGTGCGCGCCCAGGAACCGAACCTGATCCACCAGCAGCAGAGCGTGCGCACTTAACCGCCAAGCCACGGGGCCGGCCCCTAATTCATTGGTTCTTAAACTTGATGGGCACCAGAAGCACCTGGAGGCCTTGTTGAAACCCAGATTGCCAGGCCCCACCCCAGACTTGCCAGTTCAGCAGGTCTGCAGCAGCACCTGACAATTTGCATTTCAGCCCAGTTCCCAGGTGATGCTGATGCTGCTGGTCCAAGGACTCCACTTTGAGAACCACAGCCTGATTTGCACCCTATATATGGTTACCAAATCCATTATTTTATCCTTTGGCTGCTACTTTTCCTTTATCACATCAGCACCTTAGCTCCGAATCTCCTCACCTAGCAATGGGAATACGTGGAGAGTTTAACAGCTGGTTCTCCTTTCCAGATCAGTTCTCCCTCTTCCTCTCAATACTACATTCTCTTGCCAGGTAACTGTTCCTTAAACATCAGTGCATCATAGATCTTCCTCGCTCAAAAACTCATGACTCTTATGCTGAACACAAGACATTTTAAATTCTCCACTTGGTTCACAATGTCTTTAATAGCCTTACTTTAATAGTAAAATGTGGACACCCTGTTCCATACCCTGCCTGCTATAAAGGAGTATGTGAGGATTACATAAGATACAGTCAGTTCTCTTTCTGCACAGTGTGACATTCTATAAGGTCATTGTGTACACTGAATCGGTGAATATGACCCACTGCTCCTACGGGAAATGCAGTGTTAGGTTTCTGTAAGCCTTAGTCACATTTTCTTCAACTCATCAGTACATTACCTTGTTCTCTGTGTGTTCTCTTTAAAGTCACCTTATTTAATATATATTGTTGATATATTAACATTGAACTCACACCAACAGCACTGTAACTCGTGTCTGATAGTAGCTTGTCGAACACACATACTTTCTCAGTAAAGGCACGTCACAGCCTCTTGCCCTGAGGAACACCAGGCAGCATTGCAGCACTACACATGGGGGACATATTAAATGGCAAGGTCACCAACATAATGCACAAAAAGATAAGAAATGAGGCACTAAATAGACTGCAAGAAGGACACTTGTTTACAATGTGGGCTGAAACAAGAGGGCAGAGCAGCACCTTGTTCCCCCTCAGCTGGGAACGTGCACGTCGAGTGAATCAAATTTCTCACCACTTTGTGCATATCTGCAAATGGACATGAAAGCCCTGAGAGTGTTCATTTGGGGGCTGCCAGTACATTTTAGCTAGTGGGCAAGTGTGCAAACACGGAATCCACAAATAATGAGGAGCAACTATATTATGAAAGCATCTTTTCAAAACCAGAATATTGCTTATATATAAGAGCAATAATGATAACATAACAGCTAACATTTAATTGCCTACTGTGTGCCAGGAGCTCTTCTAAGTACTTTACATAAGTTAATGCATGTAAATCTCACTAAAACGCTACAAGACAGGAGTTTTCAGTAGCCCCTTTTGATAGATGAGGAAACTAAGGTTCAGAGAGTAAATATTTCCACAGGTTCTCCAGTTAAAAGTGGAATAACTGGGATTGATGCCCAGACAAACTAGTCCAAAGCCCACAGCCTCAACCACTATGGTAGGAATGTGAGCGAATTTTCTACCACTCCCTAAAAAGCCCCTTCTGATGCAGCCTGTGTGGTCTCACACATACTTATTCACTCATCAAACATTTTCTGAGTGCACCAAAGGTGTCAGGTACGGTGTTTAGATACTGGAGGGACAAATAGAATATCGTCACAAATAATCCATAACCAACCAATAAATCAAAATTGGGGTGAGTTTATTATGAGCCAAGCTTTGAGGATCATATAGCCCAGGAGAGTCTTTTCACAAAGAAATGGAGCACTGCAAAGAAGTGGGGTGTATAGTGTGGTTATATACCATCAAAGAGCATGTACCACATGTGATTGCAATGTCCCTTTTACAATAGCCACGACATTGACCTGTTGGCACGTGGATTGATGGACACTATGGGTATCAGGTGTGCTGTCTCCATGGGCGTGGCTGTTGTCTCAAGTTTGGTGGTCACGGAATGATCGCAGCAATCAAATCCTAGCCTATGGAGAAATGCTTATCCTTAAGGAAATGCTAATTTGGGGGAAGTTGCATTTACACCTTAAGGGCATTGCTTTTGTCTTTGGGACACGTTAATTGCTTAAAGCGGATATACAATGGATGAACAGAGGCTACAGGCCCCTTTTGGGGAAAAGAAAAAAAAAACAAGGTCAGGCCCAATTAGTTTTACACCAAATGGCTTCCTCATATGCTCCAATGTATCCTGTTGCTGGCCATTTATTCATCAAGAAGAAGGATCGTCTCAGATTTAAGGAGCTCACTGTCTATGAGACAAGAATAAAACAACAGTTATGGAAAAGGAAATAAGTACAGGGTCCCAGAGTGGGGACATCAAAATGGGTCTCTAGATGGAGACCTCTCAGGAAATGTCTTCAAGAGGAAGGAACATTTGATATGAGTTTAGATCAAGAAATAGGAATTAAGTTGATTAATAAAGGAGGTAGGAGTGCAGAAGAAACACATATAAAAAGACAGATATAAAGGATGCTAAAGCTTTCAGAAAATGGGGGTATTTTTAAGGCTGGAACAAAGCGAACATGTAGGACACAGTGGGTGATGAGGCTAAAGATGAGGACAGCAAGAGAAAGCCTGCGTGTCCAGCTCAGGAGTCTGAATGTTCTCTCGGATGCTCTGAGCAGTCATTGAAGGAGTCTAAGCAGATATCAGATTTAAGCAAATTTGGATTCTAGAAGGTAACTCTGGAGGCATTGTGAAGGAAAGATTAGAAGAAATTAAGACTGAAGGAAAGGGACCTGTTGGAAGACTAGGCAGCGATCCAGATAAGATAGGTCTTGGCCGGCCCGGTGGCGCAAGCTGTTAAGCATGCGTGGTCCAATGCGGTGGCCCGGGCCTCGCCGGTTAGGATCTCGGGTGCGCACCAACGTAGCGCTTGGCAGGCCATTCTGTGGCAGCATCCCATACAAAGTGGAGGAAAGTGGGCATGGATGTTAGCCCAGGGCCAGTCTCCCTCAGCAAAAAAAGAGGAGGATTGGCAGATGTTAGCACAGGGCTGATCTCCTCACACACACAAAAAAGATAGGCCTTGGCTCAACCACGGAGTCTGCAGGTGGAGGAGGCCAGGAGGTGGGAAACAGTGCTGGGTTCCTGCAGGAGGAAACTGAGCTGCCTCTCAGTCACGGGAAGACTGTGCCTGTCATGGCCTCCCCACTCCCATGCCCAAATGCCATGTTCCTTTCTGCTTCAGTACCTTTCCTCTCTTCTCCCATCTGAAATCCTCACTCTTTCTTCCCTCCACCTGCTCAAAAGTGGTCCCTTTGAGGACTTGATCTAGTCTACCTCTCCTAAGAAGCTGTCCTTAATTACAATTTCTCGATAACATTCTCATTTTTTTTAAGGTTCTGTAATACAACATACACTAAATACCTTGGCAGAATCAAATTATATCTTGCAAACAATTTCATGTATGTGGAGGAGCTTGGAACCGTATAATTCTTTATATTTCCTTCGATACCTACCACAAATACCTTGCACATAGACGTCAATGGATGTCCAGTAAAGTTAAATAGAGTGGAAGCACACTTTATAAGCTAAAAACTTTTATGAGTTCAGTTATTCCTTTAGATCAGCTGCTTGAACCATTTGTTTTTCTCCACAGGTCAACAGTGTTGCCCAGCACAAATGAATTTTACACCTTCTCAAACTCAATAGAGCAAAGATGGATCTTCATTCCCCTTGCAAGTCTTACTGCCCCAGAGGAAAGCAACAACATGTGACGTCTAATTCTTTCTTCACATTCTCGTCTCAAATTGTAACTGTTTCCCAGTTGCTAATTGGTTTTCATTATTAAAACTGACAAAAAAGTTTCTCATAATTTCTTTCTTTCTTTTTTTTGTGTTATGAGAAAGATCAAACCTGAGCTAACTTACAATGCCAATCCTCCTCTTTTTGCCGAGGAAGATTGGTCCTGGGCTAACAATTGTGCCCATCTTCCTCCACATTATATGGGATGCCGCCACAACATGGCTCGACAAGCGGTACATTGGTGTGCGCCCGGGATCCAAACCTCTGAACCCGGGGCTGCCGTAGCGGAGCGTGCTCACTTAACTGCTGCACCACCGGGCTGGCCCCTCTCTTTATTTCTAAAGCTAAAATGTCTAAATCTTTCTCTGGGCTAGTTGGAGTTTCCATAAAATGAAAATGTACATTCCAGAAAAATCCTTAACTTTCCAGAATAATCTTGAATATGGTAAACACCTTGGCAAAAATGTCACTGATTTTCAATGTCAGTGCCTCCACAAGGGTATCCTTGCATTGTCTCCCCTCCCAACCACCTCTCACTTTGGCCCTCCCCAGGCTCATGGGGTCAAACTCTTTACTGAGCGCTAGGAATGATCAGAGTCTGAGGGAGACTTCAAGGATGACTAAGCCATGGTTTCTGACCCCAACCATCTCTCTCCATCTCTGCTTTAACCTCTATTTTTCTTACTCTGGTTTCTACTTTAGTTGTTTACTTGTCTTGTGAATTGTTGTTTTGTGGTTTATAATTATCATGTAAATTCATATTACTTGTTGCCTTAGAGTTTAGAAAGAACTTACATTAAACAATGTTTTTTCCCAGCCCTTTGATGTGTCTAACACCTTTCAACGAAATTCAAGTGGCTTCTTGTTTTTACGTCTCCATCATTATTTAGAATTATGTTCACCCCACACTTTTGAACTGACTAATGCTGCTTTATTCTTTAAACTATTCTATGACAAGACTCACGTGAGGAATCCCTGAAGCACCATCAGCTAGGCATCCCCACATTCCTCACATCTGTTTCCTTGATTTGTTCCTAACTAAAGATGTTTCTGAAACTAATACTGAATTGTACCAAGTGGTCATTGCATAAAAAGCACTATCACAGATACCTTAAAGAGAAGAAATGGAAAAGAATATTCAATTCCTCAGATAAGTTTGCAATCCAATGAGGCATTGAGGGGACCAGGGGGCACTGATCAGAGCAGGAATCTAAGAGAAGAGTTTTAAGTCAATTTCAAATGAGGTTAAAACTGGAATGAGATAGTATTTTACCGGTTATCTGAAATCATAGGCATTTTTCTGACCTATGAAAATTTATTTGCATATAAACTGTACGTGTGGGGTAAGAGAGTGCTGATATTTTTTGATTTCTTTTTATTATTCACCACTTTGTAATAGATGTGGCTATTCACAATTAATAAATATCATAACGTGGAGAGACCCAATTGCCTCTTGTTATCAATTCTTACACAAAGCTAAAGTTTTAAAGATCAAACTTCATTCTAGTTACCTTGCAACTAGTCTATTTATATCAGAAAGATGCTGAGTTTTAGGAAAATACTTCAAAACACAAATTTTATATGTAATTTCAAAAGCAAAAAATGAGTTAAAAATTGGGTGGTAACCAGTTTTGCTGCTATATATTAAACTTTAACATGGGAGCAGACATTTTTAGAGAATATAATTGATATTTGCCTATTTGTATATTGTAGAATGTTAAAGGATTTACAGTTTTAATAGTATTTCAAATACCAGAGAATAAAAAACAGAACTGTTTCAGTTTTACGAAATAGCTTTTTAGACATAGCAGATTTTCAGAGCATATTACTTGAAAATAAAATAATCAGTTAGTGAGGTTTAAGCCATGTGGTTTTATTTTGAAATTGCTCATTCCATAGGAGCATCAGTAAAAGCCCTCCAGGAGTAGCTGATGCTCTTTCCTTCCGCCTGAGCACCGGCTGTATTTTCTTTAAGCCTCAGACTCTCGGGCAACACCATAGCCCTCAACTCTGTTTAGTTGAGAAAAGGCTTTATGAGTCATATGTTTTTTCTAGGGGTATGGAGCTCCCAGACTTATTAAGTACAGGGAGAGAGTAAGAGTCTGAACACATTCAATAAACTCCAATGTGCTCAGGTGAGAAGACAGGTGCCTGAACTCACATGTGAAGAAGAACTTAAGAGGATGCTTTCTGACTCTGGTTCGTGCCTCTGACTAAGCAGTCCTGGACATCCCCGTTACAGCCACGGAATAACACAGGCAGTCTTGATGGAGCAGAAGTCCTCCTATGTCCATCATTTGTGCAGAGCAAACTGGCTTAAGATCTCTCATTTCCTGCTGCAGTGGTAATTTACAGAGATACAGAACTGCCATCTAGTGACTAAGAGAGCAGCAAAGTGCTTTACATGAAAAGTGAAATTCTGAGTTTTATAAAACAGAACAGTGAAGCACTAAAGTTGGTAAAGTTGATACAATGTGGCACACGAAAGTTATAGTAAACCTGAAAAATGTGTAGGTGAACTAATCAGTTGCTCTCTATGCCTCTAAAACATGTCTTGACATCCTACTCATAAATAGTAGAGTTTAAATATAATAGAATAACTTTGGAAACAAACTTCTCATCTCATCTCATCCACTGCTGTTGGCAGGAGCCGGTATTAAATAACCAGATGGTGAGAACCCATGTTGAAGCACCATTTTTATCACAATGGAGAGAATATGAGGCATAACCCAACGGACTGATGTTCACATCTTCCCTCTTACCCTTGATCAGTTTTGTAAACATGGTTTTCTTTATCAGTTAAATATGAATTATAACAGTTACTTTAAAGGATTACTGTAAGAATTGCATAAGGGAATACAGTAAAGGAACTGGCGCACAGTAGATTGATAGTTAATTCTCCTGCCCTGTCTCTCTTCTAAGAAACATACAGAAATAATCTAAGAATAGAACCCATGTATAAAGTAAACTTATGACAAACAGTCAATGGCTCCTGAAGTAAGGGACATCATTGTTGAGTGCTTAACCTCAACTGCCTCCAAATACTGTTAACTCTCAATTAATTTTATGTGTTTTCTGTCTTCCAGACACTTCACTGGCTACAAGGAAAGGAGAAGTGTGAAATTGAAATTAATTTCACCCTTGAATGGCCTAGCTGTAACAACAGGTGTTTTAAATCACCTAGTTCTTCAGGTTTTCTGCTTATTACTATATATTTTAACATGGTTCACAGCCAGAGAAAATAAGAAAATCATTATAATTTTACACACGTGAATATATGTCTTGACTATTACAGCTGGACTCTTAATATATAGAGCAATGTTGTACATGTTTTGTGCTTGTTGATAGTACAGAATACTTTTGTCCAGGCTTTCTTTGGCATTATCATAAATAATGAAGATCTCAGTAATATAAGCCCAGGAGAAAAGGGTTTATAAAAATCTAACATACTATCCTAGTCATGCCTCAAAAAAAAAAAAGCTATAAAAATAATGAGAGGATATTTTGAAGGCACTATTTTTCTTAATTATTTCCAACTTTATTTCCCTTTACCTCTTTTTAATCTTTCTCCGTCTTATTCGCTATTGGCTAATCATCTCACAGTAATTAAATCACCCTCAGCTGAGTCCACCATGCCTCTTCAAGTGCCCCAGCCTAATGTCTGTCTCAGCTCTGACAAAAAGTAGCTGGGAAAACCTGTTTTGTGGCACTATTCTTAAGAATATCTTTACTCTTGGGCTGGCCCCGTGGCTTAGTGGTAAGTGTGCACACTCTGCTGCTGGCGGCCCGGGTTTGGATCCCAGGCATGCACTGACATGCCAGTTCTCTGGCCATGCTGACACCGCGTCCCAAATACAGCAACTAGAAGGATGTGCAACTATGACATACAACTATCTACTGGGGCTTTGCGGGGAAAATAAATAAATAAATAAAATTATTAAAAAAAAAAGAACATCTTTACTCTTACAATAATAGCTATATGTTTGAAAGGCACCAGTGGATTACAAAATGAAGTACTTGACCAATGTTGTATCCTCATTTTCCCTCCAGGGAGAACACAACATTCGTGTGTAATGCAGGGCTGCTGCTTTATTGTTCTCTCCTTTCAAGACATTTTATTACTTGTAAAACATAATAGGATTAATGGTGATATATGAGTAACAATATAAACTTACAGACAGCAAAAAGATACTATTTCAGTGTCATCATTTTATGTACTGTAACAAACAGTAATATTTTCATAGTGTAATATCTTGATTGATCATAAATTTTTTCCTGGCTCATTTTTATGCTAATTCATTTATTAGATTACCAAATTTATACTTTTATGATCTTTATTTTCAATCAATATAATTGAAGGGACATCAGTTGTTTTTGGTAAGTGAAAGTTCAGAAAAAATTTTTGATAATGTATAAGTTTGAGAAGGATCTTTTTGTTTTTTAAAAGAGAAGTCAGGCCTGGCCCTGTGGCTTAGTGGTTAACTGCGCGCGCTCCGCTGCTGGAGGCCCGGGTTCGGATCCCGGGCACGCACCGACGCACCACTTCTCCGGCCATGCTGAGGCAGTGTCCCACATACATCAAGGATGTGCAGCTATGACATACAGCTATCTACTCGAGCTTTGGGGGAAAAATAAATAAATAAAATTATAAAAAATATAAAAGAGAAGTCATTTAATATTTAGAAAAGTTCTCAAAAATCATCAAACTCTTTAATTTTACAGAAAGGAATACTACGTTCCAGAGAGCCTAAGTACGTTGTCACACACTAACCAGAAACAGACCTGGGCCTAGAACTCAGGTCTGAGTCACCTGACTTCTACTGGACCACACTCAAGGGAGCACACCCTCTTCTTACTGGTAATTTCTAATACTAAGTTATTTTCAAAAGCACAGTTGAGAGAAATTGTAAATAAATAAAACATGATTTTATATAAAAAAGTAGCAATTGCGACCCACAATTTCTATTCCATATGAGTGTTTCCTTTCTTGTAGGTTTCTTGTTTTTAATACCAAGTCCATTTTGGTAACAAGAAAAAAGACATAATGTTTAGTTTCTTTAGTAACATACAAAAAGCTTCTGTGGAAATTAAAAAGACACTAACTAATGTCTCGTCTACTAAAGCAACTTAAGAATATTATTTGATTTTGGGAAAGCTCTGAGAGATTTTTTTAAAAATCATATCCACGTGACTATTAGTCCAGCCAGGCACATCTCCACATGACATCTCCTAGAGTGCCCAGTTTTCTGCTGGATCCAGCTATTGTCAGGCCCAATGCTCTGGCTGAGTAGAGAATGATGCCGCTTCTGAAAAGCATGTACTCAGTTCCACTTCAAGGCTGATTGATGGAGACACTAGGAAAGGAAAAGATGAAAATATTACCCTAATCAATGATGTAAAACACAAGCTATGAGCAACCGTTAAAAGAATTCTCTATGAAATTGATCAAATCTACTATCACTACACCGGGCTATTTCCTATCAGTAATTTGACACATAAACAAATAGAATAGTGTATTTAATGATATCAATTCTTTTAGTTGTGTGCTTTTCCTTTTAAAACTACATATGCTTATATGTGTTTGCTTTATTTTCAGGTGGTGTCACCGTGTCAAGGCCTCGCGGGCAGGTGGGGCTTTCACTGAGGACCCCCAAGGCCCCCCCTAGGCCCGCTGGCTGTGCACGTGCCCTTGGCCTCATGGGTTAAACCCAAGGCCGCAGGGCTTCCATAGCGAGCGGCCAGAGAAAGAAGGGCCCATGAGAGAGGTAGGCGAGGGGCGCGGGCTCTGCCAACTTCCTCTTCTCAGGTCCCTGAGAGAGAGAGACACAGAGAGAGAGAGAGAGAGTGAGAGAGCGAGAGAGATCCCTGACCTCTGCATTGCTGCCTCCACCGCTGGTGCCATGTCACACACCATCCCCCTTCCCCCAGCATCCCCATGCTACCCCTGGGAAGGCACCACCACTGGGAGGCCTGTTCCTGGTCACCTCCCTGTCGTCCCTTCAGGACCAGAGCCCAGTGCAGGGGAGTTGGTTCAGACAAACATTTACATGTCCCTCTCCATGAGAATTGTCTTCTCCAGTCTCACATCCCAAACCCCACCCCCAACATCCTCCTTTGTCTTATCTGAAGATAGTATTTAAGAGGAGCATCTCTGCCATTCTTTTGAGAGACTCCATTTCTCATGTGTCTCCCATGTATACATGTTATGAGCCCAATTTAATCAAGCATGGATTCTTTTACTTGCCTATTTGCATCAGGAACATAATTACTAGCTAGAGAATTAATTAGAGAATATTCATGGTGAATGAAAGATGTCATTTCTAATAACATAATGGAATTCCTTGAGGCTTTATTCTGGGGATATGTGTAGGATTAAGTCAGGACACACTGTGAGAGTGATAGATAAGTTCTATATATTTTTCTTCTTCAAGACCATGAATTTCAGCCACAGTTCATACCCATCTACTTTGCAACAATGAAAAACAAACAATGACCTTGAATATTTTGCCCTCAGATTCATTAGTCTTTAAAGTATTAATTGAACAATTTAAATCTAGATGAGTGAAAGACTATGGAGACTTCTAGAATGTCACGTTAGGTCCTTTAGAAGTGAAGAATTGTTTTTATAAAACATTTCTATTCCTTCTTATACCTTGACAATAATGTTACTCTGAATCTGTTTTAAAGAGGATAATGGCAGATTTACTTTAATTTGCACCCTTTTTTAAGTACATTTACCTAATATTTCTCAGTCTCTTGAAAACTTTTATCTTTAGCTCAACATTCATTTAAATCACCAGACCTATTTGATGAAGCCGACATGAACATTTACTCGAAAACTCCTCAGAAAATTACTAATTTAACCTGTACTCTGGACGATCCATTGTAAAACGCAAACTGGATTTGCCAGGCCCCTCAAAACGGCTCATAACTCTGTTTGTACATTTATCTGGGCAGATACTATCTGAAGGTAATTGTTCTTCCCAAATGCTTTCTTTAATTCAATCAGCAATACTTCCAAAGTCTTAATGAAAATGTGGCCAATTTTGTGAAATCCAAGTGACTTTTTTGTTTTTGCATGCCAATGAGATTAAGAAAATAAGTGTTTTAATTATTGTTATTGATTTTAAAAATCAGAGACGAAGAAAACAAACTTCTTTGTCCAAAGACATTTCTGCAAATGAAATCGTCTGAAAAACTGACAGCTAGCCCCCTGTTTTAACCACTAAACCATAAGAAATGTAATACCGTGGGCAAACACTTGAGAGTTGTCACCTGCAGGAGTCCCCAGCACTGTTGCCCCATCAGGGCCATGGATCAGGGGAAGGAGCCAGTGGAGGGGAGTCAGCTGGGCCCTCAGCATCCTTCCTTCCTTGGTCAGAACCCGGTCCCAGCTGCTCCCTGTATCATCTTCTGGGGAAGCAGAGAATTCTTCTGGAGACACAACACATTGGGTGTTAAGGATGTCATTGTTCTTTTATAAACAGATGTTAGATCGTGTAACGGGCTTCTCAGCACAGGAGAAGCCACCTCAAGGGAAGGCAGAACTTCTCCAGGAGCTGAAGGTCATCCAGGGAGAGCAGAGTCAAGGGCTGCACAGCGTCAGCCGGCTCCTGCTCTCCATCTCATGGACACCTCGGTCCCCAATCCCCGACACCCCTCCCAGTGCCCCCCCCAAGGGTTCCCATTGTATCCTCAGAGTCCCGAGCAAGCGCAGGACCGGTGCTCAGAGTGGCAGAGGGGCCGCCGAGCTGGAGAGCCCCGGGGCGCAAGCACTGGGGGCGGAGTCCCTGATGCGGAAGTGGCGGCCACTGGAGTTTGTGTGGGGGGCTCAGGCAGTTTCTGGATCCTTCCTCCAGGATTTTCAGCGCGGGGAGCTCTCCTTTCTGCAGTGTGGAGGAGCGCTGGGCAGGAGCGGCGCTGAGGTAGGCGGTGGGCAGCGGGCTCGGCGTGGAGATCGCCGCCGCGTATGGCGGGAGCGCGGCGTCCGGGGCGGCGGATGGGACCGGGGGCCGGGGCTGCTGGCGGGCTGCTCCAGGCGGGGGAGCCCAACCTCTGTCCCTTGGAGGAGCAGAAGAGCGCCGCTTGGCCAGCCTGTCCCTGTGCCTTGGCGGGGCCCCACCTCAGCGGGGTCACACCCATCCGTGGTGCAGGGGGCGGCAGGGAGTCGCCTGCCCTGTGCGCCCGCCCTTGAGTTCGCGCCCCCCGGGACCCCGTCTAGGCCAGGTCGCGACATCTCTGGGTGAACGCTTTCCTTCGGAAGAGGGCCTGTGGTCAGCGCTCCTCTGCCTGACTCCGCTCAGGCTATTGGGTTCCTCATTGCCTTCATTAAACAAATGAACGGTTCCTACATCCTTGGGACCACCTTTATTGAAAAGCCTGATCGCATTCATGGTTTCTGATAATTGACTCTATATTTGCAAGGTGAACTTTGAAGCCTGTGAATTGTTGTAAACTGCATTTAATGAAAGGAGCTTTAAACAATCTTTGGTGCAAATTGTGTAGCTTCCTAATACTAACTCACCTTCTGTTAACATAGACTGATGACTGATCAATTGATGATTGACATAATGTGTATGGAATTTTGGTTTCAGTTGAAAAGATTTTCTTGGCAGTCGGTGCTAAAATTAAAATCGGATAAAGAGGAGGATTTTGGAAGCTGTATGTAGTGTCTGTTTTGTCTCCGTACTCATTTAGAATTGTAAGAATTTAGATTTGGAAAGCCCATAGAACAAGAAGTTTGAAATTTTGATTTGACTGACAAGGGGAAAGGTCAAAAGGTCAAATACGGTAAGATGTCATTTATATAATATTCTAGAAAAGATAAACCATAGGGAAAGACAACAGATCGTTAGTTGTCATTAGTTTTCATATTTAGTTAATCATTTAGTTCAATAGTTTAATCATTAGTTTTAATATTTCTTATTAAAAAATACATTTTAATGATAGCATCCTAATTATGCTTTTGGGTGATACCAGAAGTTGATAACCTATTAAATTCTGCAGTAGGAAGAAATGACATGTTGGTTATTGGCGTCTTTGAAGTGTAAGTATTGGCGGTAATGAAACTTTTAAATGAGCTTTTTTGGATTCTGAACTACTGATTTTTTTACTAGATCCTGTTGGACGTGGCATGTTACAAGTTTCAAAAGGCTCTTTAAATTATTGTAGCAGGCTGAAGCTATTAAATTATAATGTAAGCTCTTTATAGATGAAACAGGCAAAAATACAAAAAGCCATTCATCAATTTATTTTTGTTAAAAAATCAAGTGAATCTTACCATACACATGAATGACTTTTGGCTAGACAGACCTGAACTTGACAAGATGGACTCATTGGTATGGGGAACTTCTTTTGGAATGTTAAAATGGGAGAGGATATATAAATTTTACCTGAGGGTGACCCAAGTCGATATGGCAGGTTTAGTTGCTTTTACACTCTTTCTGAGTTATGATCTTGATTAAAAACCTGGTCATAGACATTCCAAGACATTTGGACCATTTTATGTATCAATATAATAAGATGTTTTATTTCTCTGATACTTTCTGATTTCAGGGTGTCTGGGAAAAACAGTTTCTCAACATAGGTACTTTGGAATATAATTTTTGATTGTTGACTTATTGAATCATAGAATTGTTGAGTTGCAAATAATTTTAGTGGTTTAGAGCCTAACCTCTTCAATTTCCAGGAAATGGAACGTGAGGTTTCTTGAGTCCACAGTCAGACTGCTACTTTAGTGGCAGAGTTGGAACTAAATGCTCAGATGCTTGTCTCCAGATTCCTAGTACAGTGCTCTCTGTGCTGCGTACTATTAGGTAGACAAATCAATGAGTTACCTTCTCATATCATATACATAGCCAGCAGGGTCGATTATTTCCCATATGCATTTCTTTCCTTTCTTTTTTAAGTAACTACTAACCACAATTAATTTATTCCCCTGCCATGTTTAATGACCATCCTTGTGTGTGTCTCCTCGAGCACACGTGTGAACTCCCTAGAATGGACACCTGCCTGTGATTGGATTGTTGGGCCAGAGGCTGATGTGCATCAGCCTCTTGATGAGCTGCAGCCAAATCATCCTCTGAAGTTTTAACAATTTCCATTCCCTCCAACAGTGTTTGAGTCATCCTTGCCCTGGGAATGGTCAGATTGGCATTGTCAGATTTTTAAATTTTTGCCAATCTGATGGGTGAGGAATGAAGTATTTGTTTTCCTCTTTTGACAAACGCATGGAGCTGTGCAACTACCAAAATTGAGATACAGAACAGTTCCAGCACCCAGAACTCCCTTGAGCTGCTCTTTTCTAGTCAACTCTTCCCCCAACCTTAACCCCTGGTGGTTAATGATCTGTTGTCTTTCTCTATGGTTTGTCTTTTCTGGAATATCATATAAATGGAATCCTACAGTATTTGGCCTTTTGAGTCTGGTTTCTTTCATTTAGCATGATACATTTATTTGAGTGTTCATCCATGTTGTTGACTGTATCAGCAGTTCCTTCTGTTTTATTGCTGAATGTAGTATCCATTGTATGAATTTACCACAGTTTATCCATCCACCAGTTGAAGGACATTTGAGTTATTTTCAGTTTTGTCTTTTTTGACTATGAATAAAGCTGCTATAAATCTTTATGATTTGAGAAGGCAAACAAGTTTTTGCATGAACATGTCTTCTTCTCCTGGGTAAGCACATAGAAGTGGAATTGCTGGGTCATATGGTATGTGCATGTTTAACTTTATTTTAAAAACTCTTTGTGGTAGCAAAGTCATGGCCCACAAAGATGTCCTAATCCCTGAACCTGGGAATACATTGGTTTACTTGGCAAAGGTGAATTAAATTTGCAGACAGAATTAAGGTTACTGATCAACTGACTTTAAAATAGGGAGAGGATCCTGGATTATCCAGGTGGGCCCAGTGCATCACAAAGGCCCTTAAAAGGGAAAGAGAAGCAGTAGAGTAGAAAAAGATCCAAGGGAAGCAGGGCCAGAGAGATGCCGAGTTCTTGGTTTTGAGGGTGGAGGAGGGGGGCATAGGCTAAGGAATGTGGTGGTCTCTAGAAGCTTGAAAAGGCTAGGAAATGGATTAAGCTTTAAAGTCCCCCCAAAAGAACCTAGCTCTGCCAACACCTTGATTATAGCCCAAAGAGACCCGTGTCAGACTGCTAACCTACAGTACTGTAAAACAATAAATCTGAGTTGATTTAAGCCATGAAATTTGTGCTAATTTGTTACAGCAGCATAATAAACTCCACTTTAAAACTGTTTTCCAAAGAGGCTGAACCACTTTGTGTTCCCACCAGCAATGTAAGGGTGTTCCAGTTACTTTCCATCCTCATTAACACTTGGTATGCTCAACCTCTTTAATTCTAGTCATTCCAGTATGTACATAGCAGGATCTCAATGTGGTTTTTATGTGCCTTTTTCTCATGATTAACGACCTTGAGCATCTTTTCATGTGCTTATTTGCCATCTGCGTATCTTCTTTGGTGAAGTGTCCAAATCTGTGACCATTTTAAACTTGAATTTTCTTATTGCCGAGTTTTGAGAGTTCTTTATAGTCCTGTCAGATATGTGATTTGCAAAGGTCTTCTCCCAGTCTGTGGTTTGCCTTCTCCAGCCTCCCACGAGTGTCTTTGTAACGTCCGTGTAACATAACTCGAGAGGTTTCACATGACCTTATCTTCCTTCATTGGGAAACAGAGTGAAGTTGGAGCACTTGAGTCCAATCAGACCTTGATCAGAGTTGGGTCTGGGTCTCAGTTTTAGTAAACCCAGGCCTTCCACTTTCCCCCTGTTCCTGTTTGAGGTGCTCCCCTCCCCCGCACAGGGGTCTGGTCCTAAGTCTGGTAGATCTGTCTCCTCAGGTTTGGGAGCCCACAGAAAACTTAGCTACGCCCGTCAGACATCTCAGCGTAGCTCTCCAGCCTCCTACCTTACATTGTTCACAATATGGCAAATTCCCAAAAGGTCACACTAGCAGTATGTTTGACTTAGGCCACTTCCACCACTTCTGGAGGTTTCGCTTTGCTTTGTGGAAGCTTTTGGCCTATTTCCCCAGATTCCTGTGTGGCACCAAAACTTAACACAGGTGCTGTGAGGAAGAGCAGTTGTGTGTCTGAGAGCCTTCAGGTTTCCTCTGCCACACCAAACTAGAAGTTTGGCTAGTTTCTCTTTTCCCTAGCCGAGGCTCTGACTGAGCAAGCCAGAGTCTCGGCAAGCACCTAGAATCAGAAAATGCCTGCAGGGGAAAGAAAGATAAAAATCCCTGCTCACATAAAAGAGTTTTCTTCTTTCTGGAATTTTAGTTGGTTGGTTCTGAAGTTCTCTGATGCTCTAAAAATATATTTATAATTTATCTGGCTTTGTCCAGTTTTGCAGCAAGAGTGTTTTCCTGTCCTAGTCTCCTCTAAACCAGAAGTTCCCTTGTCATTAGTTTTTAACTCCATCAGTTATACCCTGCCAATATTATTATTGTTTGGTAAAGTCATGCTTTCAATGATTTACTCAGACGTTTACCCTTTTTTATCCTCACGATCCATTTTTACATCTTAGCATTTCTTCTTCTATCAATTTCTTCTTAAAGTACATTCTTTTTCACTTTTTAAATTTTTTCTTTGAGGAAGATTAGCCCTGGGCTAACATCTTTTCCTATCTTCTGCTATTTTGCATGTGGGTCACCACCACGGCATGGCTGATGAGTGCTGTAGGTCCACACCTGAGATCCAAACCCATGAACCCAGGCAACCAAAGTGGTGCGTGGTGAACTTAAACCAATACACCAGGTGGCTGGCTCCCTTAAAGTACATTCCTTCGATGTTCCTTAATGAGCATTTGTTGGTGGTAATACTCTTAGTAAATGTTTGCATAAAAATATCTTTAATTCACCCCAGTTCTTGAGATATGGTTTGATTGGGTATACACTGAAAGTGATCGTCTCTCTGTACCCTGAAGAATTAATCCAACTCTCTCTTGCCTTCCGTTGTTAAGACACGTATCATGGGTCTAAATGTAAGTCTCCATAAGTGTTCTGTCCCTCTGCGGGGCTTTGAATATCTTCTTTTGTATTTGGTGTTCTTTGGTTTCCCTGGATGGATCTGACTCTAGATTTATTTTTTTAATTCTGCTTGAGATGTATTCAGCTGCCTGAAGCTAGAGTAGAAGAATTTTATCAATTCTGGAAATTTCTGTTATTATGTCTGAATATTCCTTTAAATCATATATATATTTATATTTTTTAATTCAAATATATATGCACATACTTATTTATACACATTCAATATATATTCATTAAATATATATTTATATTATTTAACTCAATGTATTATATTATTCAATATAATGATTTATGTTATTCAAAAAATACATATATTATTCATATATATAGTTTCCTTTACTTGACCAAACTCAAGCCAGGCTCCTTTGAGCCCTCTTCTTCACTAGGCCTTGATCTTGGCCTATAATAACTACAGCCTCTCAGCACAAATGGTTTCACCCCACACACACACATTAAAGAATTAAACACTGACATAGTTTCTAACAGCTCAAATCCACATCCCTACGATGACCCCTGCCCCCTTATAGTGCCTGCCTGAGAAAGCTCAAGGCAGCCAAAAGAATTGACTGTTTGTTCTGGCCAACACTCGATCATTGGCCCCTGACATCCCTTTCTTAGAGCATTTACCCAAAAGTGCTTACAACTGTGAATCTTTCCTCTGTCTTTTTGAGTTGTGTATGTGTCTCCTATAACTGCATTTCTCAAGGTTCTGAGAGCCATTCCTTGAGAGGAGGACAGGGTGTCTGTCTCCCAGACTCTGTGAGAGGAGAGAAGTTAAACTTTGATCATTTCCAACTAGCAGACACAACTGGCCAGATCACACTGCACTGACCAACACTCTGTAGCTGTTCCCTCCCTGACTCTACTGAGCCCCTGCTCACCCCTCTGCCTGCTCCCTCATTCTCCCTTTCAAATGCCCCGTCACCTCTGTACAAATCAAATTGAATTCAGCCCTGTTCCCTCTTCCCTACTGCAGTGGTATATTACTGATTAAAATCTGTTTTGATCTTTTTAACTAGATTCTGGCTTTGTGTATACTCTACATTTAACACACATCCTGATAATCTCATGCATATGCATATATATGCATATACCAACACAACCATGGGCCCTCCAGGACCAGTTCAGCTGACCCCATCTTATCAACAGAGTAGTTCCGCATTTTCTTTCAGGAACTGACACCCCTCGTCCAGTTCAGGCCAGTTGAGACCACCAACCCATCAACCGGGCCTGCGCAAATGCTTGATAAGTGACCTTTTTGACATCGAGCTAAAAGCTCCATCCTCAGATCATGGTAACACTGCCAATTTGTGAACACACATCTGATGAAGAGCCATGAAGCTTGACTTTGCTTGCGCAGATCATCAATTACCTCACTTCTCCTTACTTCCAATCATCTACCTCCACACATCAGACCACCCTACCCTTCATCCCATAAATTGTAACCCAAGCCCTGGATCAGGGAGACAGATCTGAGACAGACACGTGCCCCATCTCCTTGCAGATCAATCTCACAAAATAAAGCTACAATTCTTTCCCCAAAAGCTAATGCCAGAATAATTACCTTTTTTAATGTAGATTGGGCAAGAGAACCTCAATATTGTGCGGTAACATCAATACATATATATATACTTAATGGATGTTTTATCTTCTTTTTCTTTTTCTTTGCTGAGGAGGATTCACCCTGAGCTAATATCTGTTGCCAATCTTCTTCTTTTTCAAAGGAAGATTCGCCCTGAGCTAACCTCTGTGCCAACCTTCCTCTATTTTGTATGTGGGTTGCCACCACAGCCTGGACCACTGATGAGTGGTGTAGGTCCATGCCCAGGAACTGAACCTGGGCCGTTGAAGTGGAGTTCTCTGAATTTAACCACTAGGCCATGGGTCTGGCCCATCTCTAACTGTTTTGAAGATGTTACTAGAGATGTAATTGAAGTTTCACTATGATCTCTGGATTTCCTTGCTGCTCCTTTAGTCCCTCACTTCAGTGTATGTGTTTCTTGCTCCATCTTTCATGCTAGAGGAATTCCTCAAATATCTAGTGGTCCTTGGCTACCCATTCGTATTTCTGTGATGAGGAGGAAACAGCTGAGTATGATCTCTGTGGGCCTGATGGGGCCTGTGTCTGTCTGGACTCAGTGTTTCTTCAGGGGTGTAGAGTGTTGACATAAACAAGCAAACAATGTTGGTACCCACACTGATCTCTAACAACATACTTATTCCACACATTCCCACAATGACAGACATCCTCTGAACACTTGGAAATGCTGACAACACACACACACACACACACACACACACACACACTATTTGCAAATGACCAGCAGCATTCAGCCTGTAAACTGCACCTGATAATGCACACTGATAATCAGAACATACACACAAACTCACACACATACAGACCACTCACTGTCTCAGAGCCCACAGTGACTTGAACTCTAAACACACACAGACATCAACAAAACACACATTCACATAGATGCTATAATAGCCATGCACCCTGTGACCATACAGAATTGCTGAACACACACACATCCACACAACAAGGAACGTGGCCATGCACGTGTGGGCTTGATCAGGGGTTTTTTCACACCTCAGCATCAACATGGACACCCCGGGGCGAGAGGGAGAGGCAGAGGGAACAGGGAGAACATGGGGGGAGCAGACAGGAGGCACTTGCATAAAGCAAATATGATACCTGCAAAGCTGGTTCCTAAATGACATATGACTCAAGGGTATGAGGAGCCAAGAGGGTCTGAAATGGTACAAAGGAGGTGACTGATACAAACCCATCACAAGATATTGAAATGTAAGGGACAGTGATATTTTAAAAGGCACTGAGGAGAGTTCATCAAAGCTTAGGTATAATTCCAGACAATGAGTGACATGGAATTCTGGCCAAAGAACAGCCATTATTGCTGTTAAAATTCCTATTTAAATGTTTCTTATAAAATTATACTCATTGAAAAATGACAAATATTCATTGGTTTAAAACATTTAAAACATTTCAGGATAAAATTACTGCAGGTTCCACTTTTATTGAGTAGCTTTCCTTGGGCAGCTATAAAAGCTGGATAAAGCACACAGAACAGCTGCTTGAAGGGTCAGAGAACATGCCGTGCAGGCAGGACTTGGGGGTCTATAATCTCTGAGATGAGGGAAGCACAAGATTGTGAGCACCAGCTCCATGCAGCTTCTCCCCTAAGGCATTTGCTATTTCAACAGTGAGAGAAGAGAGTCTGAGTAGAAAGAGGAGGAAAAATGAAATGAAATTTGGTTCCAGCAAAGTCCAGTAACTTCTGCTTCCAGTCAGATGTGGTAAAGGCAGAGCAACAATTAAACATTGATTTAATAAATACAGTGTGTTTGAAAACACCAAAGGGATGTGGAAGAAACAGGACTAGATGAAATAAAATTTCAAAAAGTTAAGAGCCTTTTTAGGTGAGATTGCCCGACATACCCTCACCCGGGGGAATTTGCGTAATCTGGACTGTGGTAATCAGACTTGTGTTAGCAGAAGACAATAGTAAGTATAATCTGTCATATTGATCTATGTTAGCTTTTTAATATCACAAGTTTTGTTTCCCTGTTAAATTTTATTGCCTCCACTAGAAGACTCTGTGAAGGGAAGGACATTGTATCATTTGCCACGTGATCTCCAGAACATTCTTCAGTTGGGGCTGCATGACTACTATAGATATTTGTTAATTGTTGGTTTCATGAATGCTATGGACTGAATGTCTATGTAACCCAATTTCATACATTAAAATCCTAACCCCTGACGCGATGGTATTTGAAAGTGGAGCCTTTGGGAGTTAATTAGGTTAGGTGAGGCCATGAGTGTGAAGCCCCCATGATGGGATTAGTGCCCTTATAAGGAGATGGAGGGCCAGAACTCTCTCTGCCAGATGAGGGTAGAGCAACAAGCTGTCCTTCTGCAAAACAGGAAGACAGGTCTCACCAAAAACAAATCAGCTGGAACCTAGATCTTGAACATCCCAGTCTTGAGAACTCTAAGGAATGCATTTCTGTTGTTAAAAGTGCCCAGTCTAGGGACAGCCCAGTTGCGCAGTGGCTAAGTGTGTGTGCTCCACTTCGGCGGCCTGAGGGTTTGCAGGATCGGATCCTGGGTGCACACTGACGCACCGCTTGTCAAGCCGTGCTGTGGCAGCATCCCATATAAAAAGTAGAGGAAGATGGGCACAGATGTTAACCCAGGGCCAATCTTCCTCAGCAAAGATGAGGAGGATTGGCATCAGATCTTAGCTCAGGGCTGATCTTCCTCACACACACACACACAAAAACCCAAAAGTGCCCAGTCTAGGGGCCTGCCCCACCACCTAGTGGTTAAGTTTAGTGAGCTCCTCTCTGGTAGTCTGGGTTCGGTTCCTGGACACAGACCTACGCCACTCATCAGCAGCCATGCTGTGGGGGTGACCCACATACAAAATAGAGGAAGACTGGCATGGATGTTAGCTCATGATGACTCTTCCTCAGCAAAAATATAAATAAAGAACCCAGTCTATGGTATTTTTGTTACAGCATCCCATACTGACTAGGACACTGAGTGTGTGAATAACTTCATCTAGATCCATGATCCTTCTTCCACGTGACACATTATTGCCAATGATTCCTAATTTGGTGTGAGTCAAATGTCCCTTAAGGATCATAAAGACGTTAGGGACCTTCTCCGTAGTTATGTACATATTGATACGCATGAAAACGTTGCATCAAGTGCTTTATCGACGCCTTAGTCTCACACCTCATCCCATTAGCCTTCAACGAACCTCAGTGTTACAGCCAGTGCTTTGGGAAATAGAGGAAAGTCCCTGGACGGAAGAGGGACTGGTGTCCATCGTGCAGCTCCTGTCCTCTGCCCAGCCAGCTCCAGCGCAGGGTCAATTTATAAGATGGGCTTTCCTCCAGGCAGCTCTGTCTTTCTCCCAGCCTGTTCTCATATAGGATGATCTCACCAAGAGCAATGAGTGGAAATTGGAAGGGAAGAGCTACAGAAGGCATCTGCCAGGGGAAATTCTTTGTGGTTACATGATCTAGAATATGGACACCCGGCTGCTCTAAAGGGTCCTGAAAATGGAACCCTTCCCATGTCTGCAATATCCCTCTATGTCCTCTTTCCCCACCATCTCTCTGTTCTTGGTGGCAAAATTCCCTTGGCAACGACAATATAAAAATGCAAATAGGGAATGGTCCATTTCCAGTCTCAGAATTCTGTGAAATTTTACTGCCTATCCCCAGTCTCCCAGGACTAAGGCCCTTTTTACTCTTTTAAGATTAGATCACATTTTAATCTCCTTGAATCAGAGTTTTCTCTCATCCTTGTTATGTATATACATTTTCTAACACAGAATATTGAAAACATTATTTTTGGCCCTACAATTTCCAGATTAATTCATAGCTATTTTCTGATGGATGCATGCCTTTTTAATTATGTTTATAACTCCATTAACTATAGAAATTGACTACATGCTGAGTAGTAATGTACTAATACAGGAAAATGGCCCATTTTTATTCATCATAAAGTTTCATGTTTTCATCAAGACAAATACACGAATACTTAATTATTCAGCAAAAACTCTTACTGTGTACATGTAAGCAATAATAAATCTATTGGAGTTGGTTTACCTTGTCGATTATTCCTTGTTTCTGAATTGTCCCTTCAGCATTTCCATGAACATTTTAGAATCCTGCATCCTTATCCTACCATTTTAAATACTAGGTCATTGACAAAAGTCCACATGAAGAAATACGGAATAGATAGAAAATGACTGGCTTACTCTGGTCCTAACTCAGATCACGTAGGGCTTGAATCGTTGAACAAATGAGCCATTAACGGCGGCTACACCACTGGGATTTCCTGATCTAACATCGGTTATACAGCCTATTGTGGATATGGACTCTAGAATAGGATTGTGCTGTTATCCTCAGGGTAACTTGTTCTGCTGATCAATATTTTGGATCAATAAGTGATAAAATATTTTGACTAGCTGGTCTAGATTTTAATCACTCGGTGGTTATTTTCTTCCCTGAGGTCACCCCAACCAAAATTCTTAGTCCATTTAAGTTTTGTTATCCCTTGATTTGGCTTACCTTTGTTTTTTTTTAATTAATTGAAGCTCCATAGGGTCTTCTCGCCTTATTTTGTCATTCCCACCTCTTCAGGGAAAGGTCCATTTCACTGTTTAAATGTAAGAGAGAGTAAAACCCTCGAGTGGCCCTTCATACAAGTTCTCATTTAGACAACAAATGATGATGTTGCCTTTGCAAGGTCTGGTCACCGCGGCTTTTACACCGTGTCACTGAGCAAGCAGTGCCTGTAACACCAGAAATGCCAGAGGAGATGCTTTTTCTAAACAGGTGTGGGCTGTGTTTGCCGATTTTCTTTTAATTTTTAAAGCTTTCCTTGAATGCCTACCTGTGTTGGGTTAACAATTAATATAATAAATAATTATTGGGTTGAATTTATTTTATTGTTAACTTTTGGTGATTATGTGTTCTGATATCAGATTATGCAAGGAGAAACAACTCTTATTCCTCATAGTAACAGTACTACTTCTATGAATTAATAGATTAATGCAGTATTAGATTAGGAGTTAGTTTCTGTGACTGAAATTAAGTATATTGTCGAACCCGAAAGCTTTCTTAATTGGTGGCTGAATTTAGGCCAACGAGGGTATTGTTTGTACTCCCTCTCTAAGGAAGGTTGTATCCTGTATCTAAAAGGCTGTACCTCTTTAGGGCTGGGTCTGGAGGAGGCAGGAGGCTGGACAAGTGTGGAGCTGGCTCTGGCCCAGAGGGATGAGCAAGAGACACAGGGCACCTGCTGCCACACACAGCCGCAGCAGACATCACTCATCAGTCACGACATGCTTGGCTGCAGAGCCAAGAGAGCCCCCAGTCCAACAAGGTGCACTCCGAAGCCACTCCCGGGCAGAGCAGGGGACTGTGATGAACCCATTTGTAGTCCCTGCTCCCCTAAGACGTGCTGCAGGCCTCCTCTCCCCACTTACCTCAGCAGCTCCTCACTGTCCTCGGGACTCAGGCCTTCAAGGCCCGCCAGCAGGCTGCTCCAGCACTTCTCCTTCCTTATCATCGTCTCCCCTCTCTGCTCCAACTCTAGTTCCAGGGCAAGTTACTTGTGGCTCCTGAGTGCTGCTCCTTGGCCTGGAAGGCCCTTCCTTCACCCCATCCACCCTGTGCACTCCTACTTACGCTTCAAGACTCGACTCCAGTGATGCCTCCTCAGGAAGCCCTCCCTGATGCTCCATCTTCCCAGGCATGCTCTGGGCCACCACTCTGCCTCCTGCCCACGTCCATCACTGCCGGGAACCTTGCTGGGCCCTTGTCTGGTCTCCACGTCCAGCCTAGCCCCTAAGGGGGGGAGGAAATGCTTAGGCTCAGGCAGTGGAGCAGACTCCTGGACCGTGGTGACACTCTCCACCCAAGGAGAGGTCATTCATTGACCCACTTCCAGCTTGGGCCCAATGCAGCTCAGGGGGAGCCAGGACACAGGGAGGCTGGCTCTGGGCTCCACAGGTCACAGGGTCAGCCTAGAGAAAGGGCACAAGGGGCCACACAAAGGGCCTCAGGACAGAACTCCAAGTCAACAATACCCTTGCCAAGGGCAGCAGGGGCCAAAGGCAGCTGCACAGGCCGCAGGAGGTTCTGGTGAGCTTTTCATCTGCTCAGAGAGGCCCAGGGCTGGATAGAAGGAACTCAGGAGGCCCGTCTGAGGTGGAGGCCACCTCGGGGGCATGTAAGCAGAAGCTGAGCTTCCCACAGTAAGTGGAATCTGAAGAGGTGACCCTCAGACCCCTGGCAGCTCTAACGTCTCCGAGTTGGAAGTCAGTCCCCTCAGTCACAGCCTCTAGCTGCCCCCTCATAGGGCTGTGCCTCTCAAACACAGCTCCCAAGGTGAGTGGAGGCTGAAGGTGAATCAAACTTCCTACCCGTGAGAACCTCTGTGATCCCGGCCTCCCACAAGGGGCCAAGGATGATGAGCAAGGGACAGAGGGACTGACCCACACGACTTCCCCACGGATTCTGAACATGCTTGTGATTCACGGGGCCAATTAGTATCTGTCCTCATCTCCACTCCTCTCTCCCCAAAAGGACATGTCAGTGTTTACTATGACATCCACAGACACATCAAGGGCATCTGGGAAGAGTCATGTGTACATCTGGAGAGAAAGGAACTGTGAAAACCAGTAATATCTGCATCCATGTGTGCAGATACTGACATCCACATACAGCTGTCACATTCCTCCAGCAGCCCTGGAATACTCCGCAATCACGCTGACAGGTTTTGGCACATGGGAGCCAAACCAACTGGTGCTGTCCCCGAATGCCACCACTGCTGGGGCCTACCTTGAGATTGGGGGGAGCCTGGGTGCCATGCCCCATCTCACAAAATTCTGGCTGTTGTCCAGGAGGGTCTCACAGCCTTTGAGGATCATGCACTCCATGGCTATGTTTTCCTGGATGCTCTCTGTCTCATTTACTTCATTGTTCATTATCCTGTGGGGACAGAAAATAAGCCAGAGACAGGCTGTCCCCACCTCTCAGGGAGAAGGGAATGCCGGGCCTCTGGCCAGACGTAGGAAGAAGGCCTGGCACCCAGGATGCTCAAGTGGAGCCTGTGGTCATGAAGGGGGAGAGAGCATGCATATTGAATACCTGCTGTGCTGGGCACTCTATGGGCATGATCTCACATCATCCTTCTGACAGCCCAAGGAGACAGGCTTCAGGAAAGGGGATCAGGGTCTTGGGACAAAGGGCTTGGCACTCATGTGCCTTCCTCACTCCTGCCCGACCGGGAACAGGGCAACCCACAGTGACGAGGAGCCTAGCAGGAGACCCAGGTATCATCCTTGGGGAAGTGTGCAGGATTTGGCTCCTTGGGGCATGAGAAGACTGGGGTCCCCACCCCACAATGGTTTTTGTTAGTCTGCAATCACGCTCTGATTACATTTGCTCCCTGAGTGAACCTCCACTCCGGAGCCTGTGCCCTACCCTGGTCCAGCCTTGTCCTCCCTCTACCCAGCTGGGATCCGTGGCCCTACTGGCTGCCTTTTGCTGGATTCGGGAAGCCATTTAGGGCACTGAGTGTTTGGCAGGGCTGGGTACTGGACCTCACATACTGCACACCGACAATCCTTTGCAGTTTGTGGCAGCTCAACACTGACTACGAGGCTGCTCATCATCTCTTGGCCTTCATAAGGTGGAGAACCCAGGGTTCAGCTCTTGGTGCGCATCTCGTTCCTGCCTAAACTCACTCCCCTGGTGATCTCACTAGTCTTGTGACTTTAAATACCATCTCCGAGCTGATGGTTCCTGAATGGCTCCCATCCTGAAACCCCAGACTCAAACACCCTCCTCCCTTCTTGTCCTCTCCACCACTGTTGTCCATCTCAAGTTCAACATGCCCCCAGTAAAGCTCCAGTGAAGCAAGAAAGACTGCCCCTCCACACCTGCCCTTCCTGCACCTTTCTCCATCCCGGTTAGCAGCAACTCCAACCTTCTGCTTGCTCAGCCAAAAACGCTGGACTCACCCTTGACTCCCGTCTTCTCTCTCCTCACATCTAATGCATCAGAAACTCCTGTTGGTTCCATCTTCAAAACACACCCAGAATCTGAACCTCCTTCTCGCCTCCACTGCCACCACCTGGTACAGGCCACCGTCAACTGCTGCCTGGGTTGTTGTAGGCGCCTTGTTCCTGGCCCCTCTGCTTCTGCCCCGGCAGAGGAAGGTTGCCCCGTACTTTGGTGACTGAAAGAGGGGCAGGGGAGGGGCCTTGACCAGAGGGCTGGGGCCTCTGACACTGGACTAGTCATGGGCTTCTCCACCCATGACACTGCCTGCTGTTGACTGCAGCCTTGAGCACATGAAGGCCCATCACCCAGGACCCCCTCTGGGGCTCCTAAACCACAGATTGTGACACACTGACACTGGAGAACAGAGGAAGTTGGCAGAGTGCCTGTGAGTCCCTGGGCGGTTCCCCATTTTGGCAGGTGGGCTCACGTGAGTACCCAAGGCCCTTCCTCGAACCCCATCTGTGCCAAGGACAGCACAGCACCCACACCATCCCACCAAGTGCCCACTGGGCTTCAGCTGTGAACTCCTCAGATTGTTCCGGGGGCCCTGCTTGCAGGTGGGGCAAGCTGGGGGTCCCCCAACCCTCACCACTTGGGATCCTAACCTGAACATGAGATTTTACCATCTGGGGGTCAGCAAACTCCCACTGGGGAGCCTCCTCAGCCCTGGCTTGTCCACTGGCGGGGGCACCCGGAAGCCGGGCTCACCCAGACAGCTCCTCCATTTTAGCCCTGGCGTCGTCCAGGCTATTGGCTCGATGTGCTCATGAAAAGTGGGCCAGGAGCTCATGCAGTGTCAGAATGTGCCTGGGAATCTGCAGGAGGGAGAGGCAGGGGGAGAAGAACAGAGGCAAAGATGGGGAAGGAGAGAGACAGTGATGAAGCAAGTCAGAGAGAGAGCAGCAACGTAGAGAGGGGGAGAGAGAGAGACAAAGCAAATGGAGAATGGCTCTCTCAGCTCCCAGCACTCCCACGAGCAGGGCTGAGGATGGACACCCACAGCACTTCTGATCTCAGACTCTAAGGTGGAGCCTCTTCCAAGGTCTTGTCTGGGGCAAGAGCCCAACGCTTGAGGCTCTAAGCCGACAGGAGGAAGGGCCTGGAGGTGGGCTTAGGACCCAGAGCTCCCCCTCACCTTCCCACACTGCCTGCTCTGCGGAGCTGGACAGCCTGTGTGGTCCGCTGGGTCAGGGGCTGGCTCTAACCGCATTCTCCACGCAGCCCAGAGCTGGAGCCTGTTAGGGCCTGGGCCCTCCCGGCCATGGGCCCCTGGTGTTCCCAGAGGTGGCTTCCTCCCAGCTGGGGCCCTCACTGCCATGGCCCCCGAGTGGTCTCCCCAGGCATGTGCCCTCAAGGACATGGTTCAGACTTTTAGATCAGACCTGCTTTCTAGCTATTAATCTCCATTTCCGTCTCTCTGAAATAAGGCCATCTGTCTCCTTGGGCTGTCAGAAGGATGATGTGAGATCATGCCCATAGAGTGCCCAGCACAGCAGGTATTCAATATGCATGCTCTCTCCCCCTTCATGACCACAGGCTCCACTTGAGCATCCTGGGTGCCAGGCCTTCTTCCTACGTCTGGCCAGAGGCCCGGCATTCCCTTCTCCCTGAGAGGTGGGGACAGCCTGTCTCTGGCTTATTTTCTGTCCCCACAGGATAATGAACAATGAAGTAAATGAGACAGAGAGCATCCAGGAAAACATAGCCATGGAGTGCATGATCCTCAAAGGCTGTGAGACCCTCCTGGACAACAGCCAGAATTTTGTGAGATGGGGCATGGCACCCAGGCTCCCCCCAATCTCAAGGTAGGCCCCAGCAGTGGTGGCATTCGGGGACAGCACCAGTTGGTTTGGCTCCCATGTGCCAAAACCTGTCAGCGTGATTGCGGAGTATTCCAGGGCTGCTGGAGGAATGTGACAGCTGTATGTGGATGTCAGTATCTGCACACATGGATGCAGATATTACTGGTTTTCACAGTTCCTTTCTCTCCAGATGTACACATGACTCTTCCCAGATGCCCTTGATGTGTCTGTGGATGTCATAGTAAACACTGACATGTCCTTTTGGGGAGAGAGGAGTGGAGATGAGGACAGATACTAATTGGCCCCGTGAATCACAAGCATGTTCAGAATCCGTGGGGAAGTCGTGTGGGTCAGTCCCTCTGTCCCTTGCTCATCATCCTTGGCCCCTTGTGGGAGGCCGGGATCACAGAGGTTCTCACGGGTAGGAAGTTTGATTCACCTTCAGCCTCCACTCACCTTGGGAGCTGTGTTTGAGAGGCACAGCCCTATGAGGGGGCAGCTAGAGGCTGTGACTGAGGGGACTGACTTCCAACTCGGAGACGTTAGAGCTGCCAGGGGTCTGAGGGTCACCTCTTCAGATTCCACTTACTGTGGGAAGCTCAGCTTCTGCTTACATGCCCCCGAGGTGGCCTCCACCTCAGACGGGCCTCCTGAGTTCCTTCTATCCAGCCCTGGGCCTCTCTGAGCAGATGAAAAGCTCACCAGAACCTCCTGCGGCCTGTGCAGCTGCCTTTGGCCCCTGCTGCCCTTGGCAAGGGTATTGTTGACTTGGAGTTCTGTCCTGAGGCCCTTTGTGTGGCCCCTTGTGCCCTTTCTCTAGGCTGACCCTGTGACCTGTGGAGCCCAGAGCCAGCCTCCCTGTGTCCTGGCTCCCCCTGAGCTGCATTGGGCCCAAGCTGGAAGTGGGTCAATGAATGACCTCTCCTTGGGTGGAGAGTGTCACCACGGTCCAGGAGTCTGCTCCACTGCCTGAGCCTAAGCATTTCCTCCCCCCCTTAGGGGCTAGGCTGGACGTGGAGACCAGACAAGGGCCCAGCAAGGTTCCCGGCAGTGATGGACGTGGGCAGGAGGCAGAGTGGTGGCCCAGAGCATGCCTGGGAAGATGGAGCATCAGGGAGGGCTTCCTGAGGAGGCATCACTGGAGTCGAGTCTTGAAGCGTAAGTAGGAGTGCACAGGGTGGATGGGGTGAAGGAAGGGCCTTCCAGGCCAAGGAGCAGCACTCAGGAGCCACAAGTAACTTGCCCTGGAACTAGAGTTGGAGCAGAGAGGGGAGACGATGATAAGGAAGGAGAAGTGCTGGAGCAGCCTGCTGGCGGGCCTTGAAGGCCTGAGTCCCGAGGACAGTGAGGAGCTGCTGAGGTAAGTGGGGAGAGGAGGCCTGCAGCACGTCTTAGGGGAGCAGGGACTGCAAATGGGTTCATCACAGTCCCCTGCTCTGCCCGGGAGTGGCTTCGGAGTGCACCTTGTTGGACTGGGGGCTCTCTTGGCTCTGCAGCCAAGCATGTCGTGACTGATGAGTGATGTCTGCTGCGGCTGTGTGTGGCAGCAGGTGCCCTGTGTCTCTTGCTCATCCCTCTGGGCCAGAGCCAGCTCCACACTTGTCCAGCCTCCTGCCTCCTCCAGACCCAGCCCTAAAGAGGTACAGCCTTTTAGATACAGGATACAACCTTCCTTAGAGAGGGAGTACAAACAATACCCTCGTTGGCCTAAATTCAGCCACCAATTAAGAAAGCTTTCGGGTTCGACAATATACTTAATTTCAGTCACAGAAACTAACTCCTAATCTAATACTGCATTAATCTATTAATTCATAGAAGTAGTACTGTTACTATGAGGAATAAGAGTTGTTTCTCCTTGCATAATCTGATATCAGAACACATAATCACCAAAAGTTAACAATAAAATAAATTCAACCCAATAATTATTTATTATATTAATTGTTAACCCAACACAGGTAGGCATTCAAGGAAAGCTTTAAAAATTAAAAGAAAATCGGCAAACACAGCCCACACCTGTTTAGAAAAAGCATCTCCTCTGGCATTTCTGGTGTTACAGGCACTGCTTGCTCAGTGACACGGTGTAAAAGCCGCGGTGACCAGACCTTGCAAAGGCAACATCATCATTTGTTGTCTAAATGAGAACTTGTATGAAGGGCCACTCGAGGGTTTTACTCTCTCTTACATTTAAACAGTGAAATGGACCTTTCCCTGAAGAGGTGGGAATGACAAAATAAGGCGAGAAGACCCTATGGAGCTTCAATTAATTAAAAAAAAACAAAGGTAAGCCAAATCAAGGGATAACAAAACTTAAATGGACTAAGAATTTTGGTTGGGGTGACCTCAGGGAAGAAAATAACCACCGAGTGATTAAAATCTAGACCAGCTAGTCAAAATATTTTATCACTTATTGATCCAAAATATTGATCAGCAGAACAAGTTACCCTGAGGATAACAGCACAATCCTATTCTAGAGTCCATATCCACAATAGGCTGTATAACCGATGTTAGATCAGGAAATCCCAGTGGTGTAGCCGCCGTTAATGGCTCATTTGTTCAACGATTCAAGCCCTACGTGATCTGAGTTAGGACCAGAGTAAGCCAGTCATTTTCTATCTATTCCGTATTTCTTCATGTGGACTTTTGTCAATGACCTAGTATTTAAAATGGTAGGATAAGGATGCAGGATTCTAAAATGTTCATGGAAATGCTGAAGGGACAATTCAGAAACAAGGAATAATCGACAAGGTAAACCAACTCCAATAGATTTATTATTGCTTACATGTACACAGTAAGAGTTTTTGCTGAATAATTAAGTATTCGTGTATTTGTCTTGATGAAAACATGAAACTTTATGATGAATAAAAATGGGCCATTTTCCTGTATTAGTACATTACTACTCAGCATGTAGTCAATTTCTATAGTTAATGGAGTTATAAACATAATTAAAAAGGCATGCATCCATCAGAAAATAGCTATGAATTAATCTGGAAATTGTAGGGCCAAAAATAATGTTTTCAATATTCTGTGTTAGAAAATGTATATACATAACAAGGATGAGAGAAAACTCTGATTCAAGGAGATTAAAATGTGATCTAATCTTAAAAGAGTAAAAAGGGCCTTAGTCCTGGGAGACTGGGGATAGGCAGTAAAATTTCACAGAATTCTGAGACTGGAAATGGACCATTCCCTATTTGCATTTTTATATTGTCGTTGCCAAGGGAATTTTGCCACCAAGAACAGAGAGATGGTGGGGAAAGAGGACATAGAGGGATATTGCAGACATGGGAAGGGTTCCATTTTCAGGACCCTTTAGAGCAGCCGGGTGTCCATATTCTAGATCATGTAACCACAAAGAATTTCCCCTGGCAGATGCCTTCTGTAGCTCTTCCCTTCCAATTTCCACTCATTGCTCTTGGTGAGATCATCCTATATGAGAACAGGCTGGGAGAAAGACAGAGCTGCCTGGAGGAAAGCCCATCTTATAAATTGACCCTGCGCTGGAGCTGGCTGGGCAGAGGACAGGAGCTGCACGATGGACACCAGTCCCTCTTCCGTCCAGGGACTTTCCTCTATTTCCCAAAGCACTGGCTGTAACACTGAGGTTCGTTGAAGGCTAATGGGATGAGGTGTGAGACTAAGGCGTCGATAAAGCACTTGATGCAACGTTTTCATGCGTATCAATATGTACATAACTACGGAGAAGGTCCCTAACGTCTTTATGATCCTTAAGGGACATTTGACTCACACCAAATTAGGAATCATTGGCAATAATGTGTCACGTGGAAGAAGGATCATGGATCTAGATGAAGTTATTCACACACTCAGTGTCCTAGTCAGTATGGGATGCTGTAACAAAAATACCATAGACTGGGTTCTTTATTTATATTTTTGCTGAGGAAGAGTCATCATGAGCTAACATCCATGCCAGTCTTCCTCTATTTTGTATGTGGGTCACCCCCACAGCATGGCTGCTGATGAGTGGCGTAGGTCTGTGTCCAGGAACCGAACCCAGACTACCAGAGAGGAGCTCACTAAACTTAACCACTAGGTGGTGGGGCAGGCCCCTAGACTGGGCACTTTTGGGTTTTTGTGTGTGTGTGTGTGAGGAAGATCAGCCCTGAGCTAAGATCTGATGCCAATCCTCCTCATCTTTGCTGAGGAAGATTGGCCCTGGGTTAACATCTGTGCCCATCTTCCTCTACTTTTTATATGGGATGCTGCCACAGCACGGCTTGACAAGCGGTGCGTCAGTGTGCACCCAGGATCCGATCCTGCAAACCCTCAGGCCGCCGAAGTGGAGCACACACACTTAGCCACTGCGCAACTGGGCTGTCCCTAGACTGGGCACTTTTAACAACAGAAATGCATTCCTTAGAGTTCTCAAGACTGGGATGTTCAAGATCTAGGTTCCAGCTGATTTGTTTTTGGTGAGACCTGTCTTCCTGTTTTGCAGAAGGACAGCTTGTTGCTCTACCCTCATCTGGCAGAGAGAGTTCTGGCCCTCCATCTCCTTATAAGGGCACTAATCCCATCATGGGGGCTTCACACTCATGGCCTCACCTAACCTAATTAACTCCCAAAGGCTCCACTTTCAAATACCATCGCGTCAGGGGTTAGGATTTTAATGTATGAAATTGGGTTACATAGACATTCAGTCCATAGCATTCATGAAACCAACAATTAACAAATATCTATAGTAGTCATGCAGCCCCAACTGAAGAATGTTCTGGAGATCACGTGGCAAATGATACAATGTCCTTCCCTTCACAGAGTCTTCTAGTGGAGGCAATAAAATTTAACAGGGAAACAAAACTTGTGATATTAAAAAGCTAACATAGATCAATATGACAGATTATACTTACTATTGTCTTCTGCTAACACAAGTCTGATTACCACAGTCCAGATTACGCAAATTCCCCCGGGTGAGGGTATGTCGGGCAATCTCACCTAAAAAGGCTCTTAACTTTTTGAAATTTTATTTCATCTAGTCCTGTTTCTTCCACATCCCTTTGGTGTTTTCAAACACACTGTATTTATTAAATCAATGTTTAATTGTTGCTCTGCCTTTACCACATCTGACTGGAAGCAGAAGTTACTGGACTTTGCTGGAACCAAATTTCATTTCATTTTTCCTCCTCTTTCTACTCAGACTCTCTTCTCTCACTGTTGAAATAGCAAATGCCTTAGGGGAGAAGCTGCATGGAGCTGGTGCTCACAATCTTGTGCTTCCCTCATCTCAGAGATTATAGACCCCCAAGTCCTGCCTGCACGGCATGTTCTCTGACCCTTCAAGCAGCTGTTCTGTGTGCTTTATCCAGCTTTTATAGCTGCCCAAGGAAAGCTACTCAATAAAAGTGGAACCTGCAGTAATTTTATCCTGAAATGTTTTAAATGTTTTAAACCAATGAATATTTGTCATTTTTCAATGAGTATAATTTTATAAGAAACATTTAAATAGGAATTTTAACAGCAATAATGGCTGTTCTTTGGCCAGAATTCCATGTCACTCATTGTCTGGAATTATACCTAAGCTTTGATGAACTCTCCTCAGTGCCTTTTAAAATATCACTGTCCCTTACATTTCAATATCTTGTGATGGGTTTGTATCAGTCACCTCCTTTGTACCATTTCAGACCCTCTTGGCTCCTCATACCCTTGAGTCATATGTCATTTAGGAACCAGCTTTGCAGGTATCATATTTGCTTTATGCAAGTGCCTCCTGTCTGCTCCCCCCATGTTCCCCCTGTTCCCTCTGCCTCTCCCTCTCGCCCCGGGGTGTCCATGTTGATGCTGAGGTGTGAAAAAACCCCTGATCAAGCCCACACGTGCATGGCCACGTTCCTTGTTGTGTGGATGTGTGTGTGTTCAGCAATTCTGTATGGTCACAGGGTGCATGGCTATTATAGCATCTATGTGAATGTGTGTTTTGTTGATGTCTGTGTGTGTTTAGAGTTCAAGTCACTGTGGGCTCTGAGACAGTGAGTGGTCTGTATGTGTGTGAGTTTGTGTGTATGTTCTGATTATCAGTGTGCATTATCAGGTGCAGTTTACAGGCTGAATGCTGCTGGTCATTTGCAAATAGTGTGTGTGTGTGTGTGTGTGTGTGTGTGTGTTGTCAGCATTTCCAAGTGTTCAGAGGATGTCTGTCATTGTGGGAATGTGTGGAATAAGTATGTTGTTAGAGATCAGTGTGGGTACCAACATTGTTTGCTTGTTTATGTCAACACTCTACACCCCTGAAGAAACACTGAGTCCAGACAGACACAGGCCCCATCAGGCCCACAGAGATCATACTCAGCTGTTTCCTCCTCATCACAGAAATACGAATGGGTAGCCAAGGACCACTAGATATTTGAGGAATTCCTCTAGCATGAAAGATGGAGCAAGAAACACATACACTGAAGTGAGGGACTAAAGGAGCAGCAAGGAAATCCAGAGATCATAGTGAAACTTCAATTACATCTCTAGTAACATCTTCAAAACAGTTAGAGATGGGCCAGACCCATGGCCTAGTGGTTAAATTCAGAGAACTCCACTTCAACGGCCCAGGTTCAGTTCCTGGGCATGGACCTACACCACTCATCAGTGGTCCAGGCTGTGGTGGCAACCCACATACAAAATAGAGGAAGGTTGGCACAGAGGTTAGCTCAGGGCGAATCTTCCTTTGAAAAAGAAGAAGATTGGCAACAGATATTAGCTCAGGGTGAATCCTCCTCAGCAAAGAAAAAGAAAAAGAAGATAAAACATCCATTAAGTATATATATATGTATTGATGTTACCGCACAATATTGAGGTTCTCTTGCCCAATCTACATTAAAAAAGGTAATTATTCTGGCATTAGCTTTTGGGGAAAGAATTGTAGCTTTATTTTGTGAGATTGATCTGCAAGGAGATGGGGCACGTGTCTGTCTCAGATCTGTCTCCCTGATCCAGGGCTTGGGTTACAATTTATGGGATGAAGGGTAGGGTGGTCTGATGTGTGGAGGTAGATGATTGGAAGTAAGGAGAAGTGAGGTAATTGATGATCTGCGCAAGCAAAGTCAAGCTTCATGGCTCTTCATCAGATGTGTGTTCACAAATTGGCAGTGTTACCATGATCTGAGGATGGAGCTTTTAGCTCGATGTCAAAAAGGTCACTTATCAAGCATTTGCGCAGGCCCGGTTGATGGGTTGGTGGTCTCAACTGGCCTGAACTGGACGAGGGGTGTCAGTTCCTGAAAGAAAATGCGGAACTACTCTGTTGATAAGATGGGGTCAGCTGAACTGGTCCTGGAGGGCCCATGGTTGTGTTGGTATATGCATATATATGCATATGCATGAGATTATCAGGATGTGTGTTAAATGTAGAGTATACACAAAGCCAGAATCTAGTTAAAAAGATCAAAACAGATTTTAATCAGTAATATACCACTGCAGTAGGGAAGAGGGAACAGGGCTGAATTCAATTTGATTTGTACAGAGGTGACGGGGCATTTGAAAGGGAGAATGAGGGAGCAGGCAGAGGGGTGAGCAGGGGCTCAGTAGAGTCAGGGAGGGAACAGCTACAGAGTGTTGGTCAGTGCAGTGTGATCTGGCCAGTTGTGTCTGCTAGTTGGAAATGATCAAAGTTTAACTTCTCTCCTCTCACAGAGTCTGGGAGACAGACACCCTGTCCTCCTCTCAAGGAATGGCTCTCAGAACCTTGAGAAATGCAGTTATAGGAGACACATACACAACTCAAAAAGACAGAGGAAAGATTCACAGTTGTAAGCACTTTTGGGTAAATGCTCTAAGAAAGGGATGTCAGGGGCCAATGATCGAGTGTTGGCCAGAACAAACAGTCAATTCTTTTGGCTGCCTTGAGCTTTCTCAGGCAGGCACTATAAGGGGGCAGGGGTCATCGTAGGGATGTGGATTTGAGCTGTTAGAAACTATGTCAGTGTTTAATTCTTTAATGTGTGTGTGTGGGGTGAAACCATTTGTGCTGAGAGGCTGTAGTTATTATAGGCCAAGATCAAGGCCTAGTGAAGAAGAGGGCTCAAAGGAGCCTGGCTTGAGTTTGGTCAAGTAAAGGAAACTATATATATGAATAATATATGTATTTTTTGAATAACATAAATCATTATATTGAGTAATATAATACATTGAGTTAAATAATATAAATATATATTTAATGAATATATATTGAATGTGTATAAATAAGTATGTGCATATATATTTGAATTAAAAAATATAAATATATATATGATTTAAAGGAATATTCAGACATAATAACAGAAATTTCCAGAATTGATAAAATTCTTCTACTCTAGCTTCAGGCAGCTGAATACATCTCAAGCAGAATTAAAAAAATAAATCTAGAGTCAGATCCATCCAGGGAAACCAAAGAACACCAAATACAAAAGAAGATATTCAAAGCCCCGCAGAGGGACAGAACACTTATGGAGACTTACATTTAGACCCATGATACGTGTCTTAACAACGGAAGGCAAGAGAGAGTTGGATTAATTCTTCAGGGTACAGAGAGACGATCACTTTCAGTGTATACCCAATCAAACCATATCTCAAGAACTGGGGTGAATTAAAGATATTTTTATGCAAACATTTACTAAGAGTATTACCACCAACAAATGCTCATTAAGGAACATCGAAGGAATGTACTTTAAGGGAGCCAGCCACCTGGTGTATTGGTTTAAGTTCACCACGCACCACTTTGGTTGCCTGGGTTCATGGGTTTGGATCTCAGGTGTGGACCTACAGCACTCATCAGCCATGCCGTGGTGGTGACCCACATGCAAAATAGCAGAAGATAGGAAAAGATGTTAGCCCAGGGCTAATCTTCCTCAAAGAAAAAATTTAAAAAGTGAAAAAGAATGTACTTTAAGAAGAAATTGATAGAAGAAGAAATGCTAAGATGTAAAAATGGATCGTGAGGATAAAAAAGGGTAAACGTCTGAGTAAATCATTGAAAGCATGACTTTACCAAACAATAATAATATTGGCAGGGTATAACTGATGGAGTTAAAAACTAATGACAAGGGAACTTCTGGTTTAGAGGAGACTAGGACAGGAAAACACTCTTGCTGCAAAACTGGACAAAGCCAGATAAATTATAAATATATTTTTAGAGCATCAGAGAACTTCAGAACCAACCAACTAAAATTCCAGAAAGAAGAAAACTCTTTTATGTGAGCAGGGATTTTTATCTTTCTTTCCCCTGCAGGCATTTTCTGATTCTAGGTGCTTGCCGAGACTCTGGCTTGCTCAGTCAGAGCCTCGGCTAGGGAAAAGAGAAACTAGCCAAACTTCTAGTTTGGTGTGGCAGAGGAAACCTGAAGGCTCTCAGACACACAACTGCTCTTCCTCACAGCACCTGTGTTAAGTTTTGGTGCCACACAGGAATCTGGGGAAATAGGCCAAAAGCTTCCACAAAGCAAAGCGAAACCTCCAGAAGTGGTGGAAGTGGCCTAAGTCAAACATACTGCTAGTGTGACCTTTTGGGAATTTGCCATATTGTGAACAATGTAAGGTAGGAGGCTGGAGAGCTACGCTGAGATGTCTGACGGGCGTAGCTAAGTTTTCTGTGGGCTCCCAAACCTGAGGAGACAGATCTACCAGACTTAGGACCAGACCCCTGTGCGGGGGAGGGGAGCACCTCAAACAGGAACAGGGGGAAAGTGGAAGGCCTGGGTTTACTAAAACTGAGACCCAGACCCAACTCTGATCAAGGTCTGATTGGACTCAAGTGCTCCAACTTCACTCTGTTTCCCAATGAAGGAAGATAAGGTCATGTGAAACCTCTCGAGTTATGTTACACGGACGTTACAAAGACACTCGTGGGAGGCTGGAGAAGGCAAACCACAGACTGGGAGAAGACCTTTGCAAATCACATATCTGACAGGACTATAAAGAACTCTCAAAACTCGGCAATAAGAAAATTCAAGTTTAAAATGGTCACAGATTTGGACACTTCACCAAAGAAGATACGCAGATGGCAAATAAGCACATGAAAAGATGCTCAAGGTCGTTAATCATGAGAAAAAGGCACATAAAAACCACATTGAGATCCTGCTATGTACATACTGGAATGACTAGAATTAAAGAGGTTGAGCATACCAAGTGTTAATGAGGATGGAAAGTAACTGGAACACCCTTACATTGCTGGTGGGAACACAAAGTGGTTCAGCCTCTTTGGAAAACAGTTTTAAAGTGGAGTTTATTATGCTGCTGTAACAAATTAGCACAAATTTCATGGCTTAAATCAACTCAGATTTATTGTTTTACAGTACTGTAGGTTAGCAGTCTGACACGGGTCTCTTTGGGCTATAATCAAGGTGTTGGCAGAGCTAGGTTCTTTTGGGGGGACTTTAAAGCTTAATCCATTTCCTAGCCTTTTCAAGCTTCTAGAGACCACCACATTCCTTAGCCTATGCCCCCCTCCTCCACCCTCAAAACCAAGAACTCGGCATCTCTCTGGCCCTGCTTCCCTTGGATCTTTTTCTACTCTACTGCTTCTCTTTCCCTTTTAAGGGCCTTTGTGATGCACTGGGCCCACCTGGATAATCCAGGATCCTCTCCCTATTTTAAAGTCAGTTGATCAGTAACCTTAATTCTGTCTGCAAATTTAATTCACCTTTGCCAAGTAAACCAATGTATTCCCAGGTTCAGGGATTAGGACATCTTTGTGGGCCATGACTTTGCTACCACAAAGAGTTTTTAAAATAAAGTTAAACATGCACATACCATATGACCCAGCAATTCCACTTCTATGTGCTTACCCAGGAGAAGAAGACATGTTCATGCAAAAACTTGTTTGCCTTCTCAAATCATAAAGATTTATAGCAGCTTTATTCATAGTCAAAAAAGACAAAACTGAAAATAACTCAAATGTCCTTCAACTGGTGGATGGATAAACTGTGGTAAATTCATACAATGGATACTACATTCAGCAATAAAACAGAAGGAACTGCTGATACAGTCAACAACATGGATGAACACTCAAATAAATGTATCATGCTAAATGAAAGAAACCAGACTCAAAAGGCCAAATACTGTAGGATTCCATTTATATGATATTCCAGAAAAGACAAACCATAGAGAAAGACAACAGATCATTAACCACCAGGGGTTAAGGTTGGGGGAAGAGTTGACTAGAAAAGAGCAGCTCAAGGGAGTTCTGGGTGCTGGAACTGTTCTGTATCTCAATTTTGGTAGTTGCACAGCTCCATGCGTTTGTCAAAAGAGGAAAACAAATACTTCATTCCTCACCCATCAGATTGGCAAAAATTTAAAAATCTGACAATGCCAATCTGACCATTCCCAGGGCAAGGATGACTCAAACACTGTTGGAGGGAATGGAAATTGTTAAAACTTCAGAGGATGATTTGGCTGCAGCTCATCAAGAGGCTGATGCACATCAGCCTCTGGCCCAACAATCCAATCACAGGCAGGTGTCCATTCTAGGGAGTTCACACGTGTGCTCGAGGAGACACACACAAGGATGGTCATTAAACATGGCAGGGGAATAAATTAATTGTGGTTAGTAGTTACTTAAAAAAGAAAGGAAAGAAATGCATATGGGAAATAATCGACCCTGCTGGCTATGTATATGATATGAGAAGGTAACTCATTGATTTGTCTACTTAATAGTACGCAGCACAGAGAGCACTGTACTAGGAATCTGGAGACAAGCATCTGAGCATTTAGTTCCAACTCTGCCACTAAAGTAGCAGTCTGACTGTGGACGACTTAACTCAAGAAACCTCACGTTCCATTTCCTGGAAATTGAAGAGGTTAGGCTCTAAACCACTAAAATTATTTCCAACTCAACAATTCTATGATTCAATAAGTCAACAATCAAAAATTATATTCCAAAGTACCTATGTTGAGAAACTGTTTTTCCCAGACACCCTGAAATCAGAAAGTATCAGAGAAATAAAACATCTTATTATATTGATACATAAAATGGTCCAAATGTCTTGGAATGTCTATGACCAGGTTTTTAATCAAGATCATAACTCAGAAAGAGTGTAAAAGCAACTAAACCTGCCATATCGACTTGGGTCACCCTCAGGTAAAATTTATATATCCTCTCCCATTTTAACATTCCAAAAGAAGTTCCCCATACCAATGAGTCCATCTTGTCAAGTTCAGGTCTGTCTAGCCAAAAGTCATTCATGTGTATGGTAAGATTCACTTGATTTTTTAACAAAAATAAATTGATGAATGGCTTTTTGTATTTTTGCCTGTTTCATCTATAAAGAGCTTACATTATAATTTAATAGCTTCAGCCTGCTACAATAATTTAAAGAGCCTTTTGAAACTTGTAACATGCCACGTCCAACAGGATCTAGTAAAAAAATCAGTAGTTCAGAATCCAAAAAAGCTCATTTAAAAGTTTCATTACCGCCAATACTTACACTTCAAAGACGCCAATAACCAACATGTCATTTCTTCCTACTGCAGAATTTAATAGGTTATCAACTTCTGGTATCACCCAAAAGCATAATTAGGATGCTATCATTAAAATGTATTTTTTAATAAGAAATATTAAAACTAATGATTAAACTATTGAACTAAATGATTAACTAAATATGAAAACTAATGACAACTAACGATCTGTTGTCTTTCCCTATGGTTTATCTTTTCTAGAATATTATATAAATGACATCTTACCGTATTTGACCTTTTGACCTTTCCCCTTGTCAGTCAAATCAAAATTTCAAACTTCTTGTTCTATGGGCTTTCCAAATCTAAATTCTTACAATTCTAAATGAGTACGGAGACAAAACAGACACTACATACAGCTTCCAAAATCCTCCTCTTTATCCGATTTTAATTTTAGCACCGACTGCCAAGAAAATCTTTTCAACTGAAACCAAAATTCCATACACATTATGTCAATCATCAATTGATCAGTCATCAGTCTATGTTAACAGAAGGTGAGTTAGTATTAGGAAGCTACACAATTTGCACCAAAGATTGTTTAAAGCTCCTTTCATTAAATGCAGTTTACAACAATTCACAGGCTTCAAAGTTCACCTTGCAAATATAGAGTCAATTATCAGAAACCATGAATGCGATCAGGCTTTTCAATAAAGGTGGTCCCAAGGATGTAGGAACCGTTCATTTGTTTAATGAAGGCAATGAGGAACCCAATAGCCTGAGCGGAGTCAGGCAGAGGAGCGCTGACCACAGGCCCTCTTCCGAAGGAAAGCGTTCACCCAGAGATGTCGCGACCTGGCCTAGACGGGGTCCCGGGGGGCGCGAACTCAAGGGCGGGCGCACAGGGCAGGCGACTCCCTGCCGCCCCCTGCACCACGGATGGGTGTGACCCCGCTGAGGTGGGGCCCCGCCAAGGCACAGGGACAGGCTGGCCAAGCGGCGCTCTTCTGCTCCTCCAAGGGACAGAGGTTGGGCTCCCCCGCCTGGAGCAGCCCGCCAGCAGCCCCGGCCCCCGGTCCCATCCGCCGCCCCGGACGCCGCGCTCCCGCCATACGCGGCGGCGATCTCCACGCCGAGCCCGCTGCCCACCGCCTACCTCAGCGCCGCTCCTGCCCAGCGCTCCTCCACACTGCAGAAAGGAGAGCTCCCCGCGCTGAAAATCCTGGAGGAAGGATCCAGAAACTGCCTGAGCCCCCCACACAAACTCCAGTGGCCGCCACTTCCGCATCAGGGACTCCGCCCCCAGTGCTTGCGCCCCGGGGCTCTCCAGCTCGGCGGCCCCTCTGCCACTCTGAGCACCGGTCCTGCGCTTGCTCGGGACTCTGAGGATACAATGGGAACCCTTGGGGGGGGCACTGGGAGGGGTGTCGGGGATTGGGGACCGAGGTGTCCATGAGATGGAGAGCAGGAGCCGGCTGACGCTGTGCAGCCCTTGACTCTGCTCTCCCTGGATGACCTTCAGCTCCTGGAGAAGTTCTGCCTTCCCTTGAGGTGGCTTCTCCTGTGCTGAGAAGCCCGTTACACGATCTAACATCTGTTTATAAAAGAACAATGACATCCTTAACACCCAATGTGTTGTGTCTCCAGAAGAATTCTCTGCTTCCCCAGAAGATGATACAGGGAGCAGCTGGGACCGGGTTCTGACCAAGGAAGGAAGGATGCTGAGGGCCCAGCTGACTCCCCTCCACTGGCTCCTTCCCCTGATCCATGGCCCTGATGGGGCAACAGTGCTGGGGACTCCTGCAGGTGACAACTCTCAAGTGTTTGCCCACGGTATTACATTTCTTATGGTTTAGTGGTTAAAACAGGGGGCTAGCTGTCAGTTTTTCAGACGATTTCATTTGCAGAAATGTCTTTGGACAAAGAAGTTTGTTTTCTTCGTCTCTGATTTTTAAAATCAATAACAATAATTAAAACACTTATTTTCTTAATCTCATTGGCATGCAAAAACAAAAAAGTCACTTGGATTTCACAAAATTGGCCACATTTTCATTAAGACTTTGGAAGTATTGCTGATTGAATTAAAGAAAGCATTTGGGAAGAACAATTACCTTCAGATAGTATCTGCCCAGATAAATGTACAAACAGAGTTATGAGCCGTTTTGAGGGGCCTGGCAAATCCAGTTTGCGTTTTACAATGGATCGTCCAGAGTACAGGTTAAATTAGTAATTTTCTGAGGAGTTTTCGAGTAAATGTTCATGTCGGCTTCATCAAATAGGTCTGGTGATTTAAATGAATGTTGAGCTAAAGATAAAAGTTTTCAAGAGACTGAGAAATATTAGGTAAATGTACTTAAAAAAGGGTGCAAATTAAAGTAAATCTGCCATTATCCTCTTTAAAACAGATTCAGAGTAACATTATTGTCAAGGTATAAGAAGGAATAGAAATGTTTTATAAAAACAATTCTTCACTTCTAAAGGACCTAACGTGACATTCTAGAAGTCTCCATAGTCTTTCACTCATCTAGATTTAAATTGTTCAATTAATACTTTAAAGACTAATGAATCTGAGGGCAAAATATTCAAGGTCATTGTTTGTTTTTCATTGTTGCAAAGTAGATGGGTATGAACTGTGGCTGAAATTCATGGTCTTGAAGAAGAAAAATATATAGAACTTATCTATCACTCTCACAGTGTGTCCTGACTTAATCCTACACATATCCCCAGAATAAAGCCTCAAGGAATTCCATTATGTTATTAGAAATGACATCTTTCATTCACCATGAATATTCTCTAATTAATTCTCTAGCTAGTAATTATGTTCCTGATGCAAATAGGCAAGTAAAAGAATCCATGCTTGATTAAATTGGGCTCATAACATGTATACATGGGAGACACATGAGAAATGGAGTCTCTCAAAAGAATGGCAGAGATGCTCCTCTTAAATACTATCTTCAGATAAGACAAAGGAGGATGTTGGGGGTGGGGTTTGGGATGTGAGACTGGAGAAGACAATTCTCATGGAGAGGGACATGTAAATGTTTGTCTGAACCAACTCCCCTGCACTGGGCTCTGGTCCTGAAGGGACGACAGGGAGGTGACCAGGAACAGGCCTCCCAGTGGTGGTGCCTTCCCAGGGGTAGCATGGGGATGCTGGGGGAAGGGGGATGGTGTGTGACATGGCACCAGCGGTGGAGGCAGCAATGCAGAGGTCAGGGATCTCTCTCGCTCTCTCACTCTCTCTCTCTCTCTCTGTGTCTCTCTCTCTCAGGGACCTGAGAAGAGGAAGTTGGCAGAGCCCGCGCCCCTCGCCTACCTCTCTCATGGGCCCTTCTTTCTCTGGCCGCTCGCTATGGAAGCCCTGCGGCCTTGGGTTTAACCCATGAGGCCAAGGGCACGTGCACAGCCAGCGGGCCTAGGGGGGGCCTTGGGGGTCCTCAGTGAAAGCCCCACCTGCCCGCGAGGCCTTGACACGGTGACACCACCTGAAAATAAAGCAAACACATATAAGCATATGTAGTTTTAAAAGGAAAAGCACACAACTAAAAGAATTGATATCATTAAATACACTATTCTATTTGTTTATGTGTCAAATTACTGATAGGAAATAGCCCGGTGTAGTGATAGTAGATTTGATCAATTTCATAGAGAATTCTTTTAACGGTTGCTCATAGCTTGTGTTTTACATCATTGATTAGGGTAATATTTTCATCTTTTCCTTTCCTAGTGTCTCCATCAATCAGCCTTGAAGTGGAACTGAGTACATGCTTTTCAGAAGCGGCATCATTCTCTACTCAGCCAGAGCATTGGGCCTGACAATAGCTGGATCCAGCAGAAAACTGGGCACTCTAGGAGATGTCATGTGGAGATGTGCCTGGCTGGACTAATAGTCACGTGGATATGATTTTTAAAAAAATCTCTCAGAGCTTTCCCAAAATCAAATAATATTCTTAAGTTGCTTTAGTAGACGAGACATTAGTTAGTGTCTTTTTAATTTCCACAGAAGCTTTTTGTATGTTACTAAAGAAACTAAACATTATGTCTTTTTTCTTGTTACCAAAATGGACTTGGTATTAAAAACAAGAAACCTACAAGAAAGGAAACACTCATATGGAATAGAAATTGTGGGTCGCAATTGCTACTTTTTTATATAAAATCATGTTTTATTTATTTACAATTTCTCTCAACTGTGCTTTTGAAAATAACTTAGTATTAGAAATTACCAGTAAGAAGAGGGTGTGCTCCCTTGAGTGTGGTCCAGTAGAAGTCAGGTGACTCAGACCTGAGTTCTAGGCCCAGGTCTGTTTCTGGTTAGTGTGTGACAACGTACTTAGGCTCTCTGGAACGTAGTATTCCTTTCTGTAAAATTAAAGAGTTTGATGATTTTTGAGAACTTTTCTAAATATTAAATGACTTCTCTTTTATATTTTTTATAATTTTATTTATTTATTTTTCCCCCAAAGCTCGAGTAGATAGCTGTATGTCATAGCTGCACATCCTTGATGTATGTGGGACACTGCCTCAGCATGGCCGGAGAAGTGGTGCGTCGGTGCGTGCCCGGGATCCGAACCCGGGCCTCCAGCAGCGGAGCGCGCGCAGTTAACCACTAAGCCACAGGGCCAGGCCTGACTTCTCTTTTAAAAAACAAAAAGATCCTTCTCAAACTTATACATTATCAAAAATTTTTTCTGAACTTTCACTTACCAAGAACAACTGATGTCCCTTCAATTATATTGATTGAAAATAAAGATCATAAAAGTATAAATTTGGTAATCTAATAAATGAATTAGCATAAAAATGAGCCAGGAAAAAATTTATGATCAATCAAGATATTACACTATGAAAATATTACTGTTTGTTACAGTACATAAAATGATGACACTGAAATAGTATCTTTTTGCTGTCTGTAAGTTTATATTGTTACTCATATATCACCATTAATCCTATTATGTTTTACAAGTAATAAAATGTCTTGAAAGGAGAGAACAATAAAGCAGCAGCCCTGCATTACACACGAATGTTGTGTTCTCCCTGGAGGGAAAATGAGGATACAACATTGGTCAAGTACTTCATTTTGTAATCCACTGGTGCCTTTCAAACATATAGCTATTATTGTAAGAGTAAAGATGTTCTTTTTTTTTTAATAATTTTATTTATTTATTTATTTTCCCCGCAAAGCCCCAGTAGATAGTTGTATGTCATAGTTGCACATCCTTCTAGTTGCTGTATTTGGGACGCGGTGTCAGCATGGCCAGAGAACTGACATGTCAGTGCATGCCTGGGATCCAAACCCGGGCCGCCAGCAGCAGAGTGTGCACACTTACCACTAAGCCACGGGGCCAGCCCAAGAGTAAAGATATTCTTAAGAATAGTGCCACAAAACAGGTTTTCCCAGCTACTTTTTGTCAGAGCTGAGACAGACATTAGGCTGGGGCACTTGAAGAGGCATGGTGGACTCAGCTGAGGGTGATTTAATTACTGTGAGATGATTAGCCAATAGCGAATAAGACGGAGAAAGATTAAAAAGAGGTAAAGGGAAATAAAGTTGGAAATAATTAAGAAAAATAGTGCCTTCAAAATATCCTCTCATTATTTTTATAGCTTTTTTTTTTTTGAGGCATGACTAGGATAGTATGTTAGATTTTTATAAACCCTTTTCTCCTGGGCTTATATTACTGAGATCTTCATTATTTATGATAATGCCAAAGAAAGCCTGGACAAAAGTATTCTGTACTATCAACAAGCACAAAACATGTACAACATTGCTCTATATATTAAGAGTCCAGCTGTAATAGTCAAGACATATATTCACGTGTGTAAAATTATAATGATTTTCTTATTTTCTCTGGCTGTGAACCATGTTAAAATATATAGTAATAAGCAGAAAACCTGAAGAACTAGGTGATTTAAAACACCTGTTGTTACAGCTAGGCCATTCAAGGGTGAAATTAATTTCAATTTCACACTTCTCCTTTCCTTGTAGCCAGTGAAGTGTCTGGAAGACAGAAAACACATAAAATTAATTGAGAGTTAACAGTATTTGGAGGCAGTTGAGGTTAAGCACTCAACAATGATGTCCCTTACTTCAGGAGCCATTGACTGTTTGTCATAAGTTTACTTTATACATGGGTTCTATTCTTAGATTATTTCTGTATGTTTCTTAGAAGAGAGACAGGGCAGGAGAATTAACTATCAATCTACTGTGCGCCAGTTCCTTTACTGTATTCCCTTATGCAATTCTTACAGTAATCCTTTAAAGTAACTGTTATAATTCATATTTAACTGATAAAGAAAACCATGTTTACAAAACTGATCAAGGGTAAGAGGGAAGATGTGAACATCAGTCCGTTGGGTTATGCCTCATATTCTCTCCATTGTGATAAAAATGGTGCTTCAACATGGGTTCTCACCATCTGGTTATTTAATACCGGCTCCTGCCAACAGCAGTGGATGAGATGAGATGAGAAGTTTGTTTCCAAAGTTATTCTATTATATTTAAACTCTACTATTTATGAGTAGGATGTCAAGACATGTTTTAGAGGCATAGAGAGCAACTGATTAGTTCACCTACACATTTTTCAGGTTTACTATAACTTTCGTGTGCCACATTGTATCAACTTTACCAACTTTAGTGCTTCACTGTTCTGTTTTATAAAACTCAGAATTTCACTTTTCATGTAAAGCACTTTGCTGCTCTCTTAGTCACTAGATGGCAGTTCTGTATCTCTGTAAATTACCACTGCAGCAGGAAATGAGAGATCTTAAGCCAGTTTGCTCTGCACAAATGATGGACATAGGAGGACTTCTGCTCCATCAAGACTGCCTGTGTTATTCCGTGGCTGTAACGGGGATGTCCAGGACTGCTTAGTCAGAGGCACGAACCAGAGTCAGAAAGCATCCTCTTAAGTTCTTCTTCACATGTGAGTTCAGGCACCTGTCTTCTCACCTGAGCACATTGGAGTTTATTGAATGTGTTCAGACTCTTACTCTCTCCCTGTACTTAATAAGTCTGGGAGCTCCATACCCCTAGAAAAAACATATGACTCATAAAGCCTTTTCTCAACTAAACAGAGTTGAGGGCTATGGTGTTGCCCGAGAGTCTGAGGCTTAAAGAAAATACAGCCGGTGCTCAGGCGGAAGGAAAGAGCATCAGCTACTCCTGGAGGGCTTTTACTGATGCTCCTATGGAATGAGCAATTTCAAAATAAAACCACATGGCTTAAACCTCACTAACTGATTATTTTATTTTCAAGTAATATGCTCTGAAAATCTGCTATGTCTAAAAAGCTATTTCGTAAAACTGAAACAGTTCTGTTTTTTATTCTCTGGTATTTGAAATACTATTAAAACTGTAAATCCTTTAACATTCTACAATATACAAATAGGCAAATATCAATTATATTCTCTAAAAATGTCTGCTCCCATGTTAAAGTTTAATATATAGCAGCAAAACTGGTTACCACCCAATTTTTAACTCATTTTTTGCTTTTGAAATTACATATAAAATTTGTGTTTTGAAGTATTTTCCTAAAACTCAGCATCTTTCTGATATAAATAGACTAGTTGCAAGGTAACTAGAATGAAGTTTGATCTTTAAAACTTTAGCTTTGTGTAAGAATTGATAACAAGAGGCAATTGGGTCTCTCCACGTTATGATATTTATTAATTGTGAATAGCCACATCTATTACAAAGTGGTGAATAATAAAAAGAAATCAAAAAATATCAGCACTCTCTTACCCCACACGTACAGTTTATATGCAAATAAATTTTCATAGGTCAGAAAAATGCCTATGATTTCAGATAACCGGTAAAATACTATCTCATTCCAGTTTTAACCTCATTTGAAATTGACTTAAAACTCTTCTCTTAGATTCCTGCTCTGATCAGTGCCCCCTGGTCCCCTCAATGCCTCATTGGATTGCAAACTTATCTGAGGAATTGAATATTCTTTTCCATTTCTTCTCTTTAAGGTATCTGTGATAGTGCTTTTTATGCAATGACCACTTGGTACAATTCAGTATTAGTTTCAGAAACATCTTTAGTTAGGAACAAATCAAGGAAACAGATGTGAGGAATGTGGGGATGCCTAGCTGATGGTGCTTCAGGGATTCCTCACGTGAGTCTTGTCATAGAATAGTTTAAAGAATAAAGCAGCATTAGTCAGTTCAAAAGTGTGGGGTGAACATAATTCTAAATAATGATGGAGACGTAAAAACAAGAAGCCACTTGAATTTCGTTGAAAGGTGTTAGACACATCAAAGGGCTGGGAAAAAACATTGTTTAATGTAAGTTCTTTCTAAACTCTAAGGCAACAAGTAATATGAATTTACATGATAATTATAAACCACAAAACAACAATTCACAAGACAAGTAAACAACTAAAGTAGAAACCAGAGTAAGAAAAATAGAGGTTAAAGCAGAGATGGAGAGAGATGGTTGGGGTCAGAAACCATGGCTTAGTCATCCTTGAAGTCTCCCTCAGACTCTGATCATTCCTAGCGCTCAGTAAAGAGTTTGACCCCATGAGCCTGGGGAGGGCCAAAGTGAGAGGTGGTTGGGAGGGGAGACAATGCAAGGATACCCTTGTGGAGGCACTGACATTGAAAATCAGTGACATTTTTGCCAAGGTGTTTACCATATTCAAGATTATTCTGGAAAGTTAAGGATTTTTCTGGAATGTACATTTTCATTTTATGGAAACTCCAACTAGCCCAGAGAAAGATTTAGACATTTTAGCTTTAGAAATAAAGAGAGGGGCCAGCCCGGTGGTGCAGCAGTTAAGTGAGCACGCTCCGCTACGGCAGCCCCGGGTTCAGAGGTTTGGATCCCGGGCGCACACCAATGCACCGCTTGTCGAGCCATGTTGTGGCGGCATCCCATATAATGTGGAGGAAGATGGGCACAATTGTTAGCCCAGGACCAATCTTCCTCGGCAAAAAGAGGAGGATTGGCATTGTAAGTTAGCTCAGGTTTGATCTTTCTCATAACACAAAAAAAAGAAAGAAAGAAATTATGAGAAACTTTTTTGTCAGTTTTAATAATGAAAACCAATTAGCAACTGGGAAACAGTTACAATTTGAGACGAGAATGTGAAGAAAGAATTAGACGTCACATGTTGTTGCTTTCCTCTGGGGCAGTAAGACTTGCAAGGGGAATGAAGATCCATCTTTGCTCTATTGAGTTTGAGAAGGTGTAAAATTCATTTGTGCTGGGCAACACTGTTGACCTGTGGAGAAAAACAAATGGTTCAAGCAGCTGATCTAAAGGAATAACTGAACTCATAAAAGTTTTTAGCTTATAAAGTGTGCTTCCACTCTATTTAACTTTACTGGACATCCATTGACGTCTATGTGCAAGGTATTTGTGGTAGGTATCGAAGGAAATATAAAGAATTATACGGTTCCAAGCTCCTCCACATACATGAAATTGTTTGCAAGATATAATTTGATTCTGCCAAGGTATTTAGTGTATGTTGTATTACAGAACCTTAAAAAAAATGAGAATGTTATCGAGAAATTGTAATTAAGGACAGCTTCTTAGGAGAGGTAGACTAGATCAAGTCCTCAAAGGGACCACTTTTGAGCAGGTGGAGGGAAGAAAGAGTGAGGATTTCAGATGGGAGAAGAGAGGAAAGGTACTGAAGCAGAAAGGAACATGGCATTTGGGCATGGGAGTGGGGAGGCCATGACAGGCACAGTCTTCCCGTGACTGAGAGGCAGCTCAGTTTCCTCCTGCAGGAACCCAGCACTGTTTCCCACCTCCTGGCCTCCTCCACCTGCAGACTCCGTGGTTGAGCCAAGGCCTATCTTTTTTGTGTGTGTGAGGAGATCAGCCCTGTGCTAACATCTGCCAATCCTCCTCTTTTTTTGCTGAGGGAGACTGGCCCTGGGCTAACATCCATGCCCACTTTCCTCCACTTTGTATGGGATGCTGCCACAGAATGGCCTGCCAAGCGCTACGTTGGTGCGCACCCGAGATCCTAACCGGCGAGGCCCGGGCCACCGCATTGGACCACGCATGCTTAACAGCTTGCGCCACCGGGCCGGCCAAGACCTATCTTATCTGGATCGCTGCCTAGTCTTCCAACAGGTCCCTTTCCTTCAGTCTTAATTTCTTCTAATCTTTCCTTCACAATGCCTCCAGAGTTACCTTCTAGAATCCAAATTTGCTTAAATCTGATATCTGCTTAGACTCCTTCAATGACTGCTCAGAGCATCCGAGAGAACATTCAGACTCCTGAGCTGGACACGCAGGCTTTCTCTTGCTGTCCTCATCTTTAGCCTCATCACCCACTGTGTCCTACATGTTCGCTTTGTTCCAGCCTTAAAAATACCCCCATTTTCTGAAAGCTTTAGCATCCTTTATATCTGTCTTTTTATATGTGTTTCTTCTGCACTCCTACCTCCTTTATTAATCAACTTAATTCCTATTTCTTGATCTAAACTCATATCAAATGTTCCTTCCTCTTGAAGACATTTCCTGAGAGGTCTCCATCTAGAGACCCATTTTGATGTCCCCACTCTGGGACCCTGTACTTATTTCCTTTTCCATAACTGTTGTTTTATTCTTGTCTCATAGACAGTGAGCTCCTTAAATCTGAGACGATCCTTCTTCTTGATGAATAAATGGCCAGCAACAGGATACATTGGAGCATATGAGGAAGCCATTTGGTGTAAAACTAATTGGGCCTGACCTTGTTTTTTTTTTCTTTTCCCCAAAAGGGGCCTGTAGCCTCTGTTCATCCATTGTATATCCGCTTTAAGCAATTAACGTGTCCCAAAGACAAAAGCAATGCCCTTAAGGTGTAAATGCAACTTCCCCCACATTAGCATTTCCTTAAGGATAAGCATTTCTCCATAGGCTAGGATTTGATTGCTGCGATCATTCCGTGACCACCAAACTTGAGACAACAGCCACGCCCATGGAGACAGCACACCTGATACCCATAGTGTCCATCAATCCACGTGCCAACAGGTCAATGTCGTGGCTATTGTAAAAGGGACATTGCAATCACATGTGGTACATGCTCTTTGATGGTATATAACCACACTATACACCCCACTTCTTTGCAGTGCTCCATTTCTTTGTGAAAAGACTCTCCTGGGCTATATGATCCTCAAAGCTTGGCTCATAATAAACTCACCCCAATTTTGATTTATTGGTTGGTTATGGATTATTTGTGACGATATTCTATTTGTCCCTCCAGTATCTAAACACCGTACCTGACACCTTTGGTGCACTCAGAAAATGTTTGATGAGTGAATAAGTATGTGTGAGACCACACAGGCTGCATCAGAAGGGGCTTTTTAGGGAGTGGTAGAAAATTCGCTCACATTCCTACCATAGTGGTTGAGGCTGTGGGCTTTGGACTAGTTTGTCTGGGCATCAATCCCAGTTATTCCACTTTTAACTGGAGAACCTGTGGAAATATTTACTCTCTGAACCTTAGTTTCCTCATCTATCAAAAGGGGCTACTGAAAACTCCTGTCTTGTAGCGTTTTAGTGAGATTTACATGCATTAACTTATGTAAAGTACTTAGAAGAGCTCCTGGCACACAGTAGGCAATTAAATGTTAGCTGTTATGTTATCATTATTGCTCTTATATATAAGCAATATTCTGGTTTTGAAAAGATGCTTTCATAATATAGTTGCTCCTCATTATTTGTGGATTCCGTGTTTGCACACTTGCCCACTAGCTAAAATGTACTGGCAGCCCCCAAATGAACACTCTCAGGGCTTTCATGTCCATTTGCAGATATGCACAAAGTGGTGAGAAATTTGATTCACTCGACGTGCACGTTCCCAGCTGAGGGGGAACAAGGTGCTGCTCTGCCCTCTTGTTTCAGCCCACATTGTAAACAAGTGTCCTTCTTGCAGTCTATTTAGTGCCTCATTTCTTATCTTTTTGTGCATTATGTTGGTGACCTTGCCATTTAATATGTCCCCCATGTGTAGTGCTGCAATGCTGCCTGGTGTTCCTCAGGGCAAGAGGCTGTGACGTGCCTTTACTGAGAAAGTATGTGTGTTCGACAAGCTACTATCAGACACGAGTTACAGTGCTGTTGGTGTGAGTTCAATGTTAATATATCAACAATATATATTAAATAAGGTGACTTTAAAGAGAACACACAGAGAACAAGGTAATGTACTGATGAGTTGAAGAAAATGTGACTAAGGCTTACAGAAACCTAACACTGCATTTCCCGTAGGAGCAGTGGGTCATATTCACCGATTCAGTGTACACAATGACCTTATAGAATGTCACACTGTGCAGAAAGAGAACTGACTGTATCTTATGTAATCCTCACATACTCCTTTATAGCAGGCAGGGTATGGAACAGGGTGTCCACATTTTACTATTAAAGTAAGGCTATTAAAGACATTGTGAACCAAGTGGAGAATTTAAAATGTCTTGTGTTCAGCATAAGAGTCATGAGTTTTTGAGCGAGGAAGATCTATGATGCACTGATGTTTAAGGAACAGTTACCTGGCAAGAGAATGTAGTATTGAGAGGAAGAGGGAGAACTGATCTGGAAAGGAGAACCAGCTGTTAAACTCTCCACGTATTCCCATTGCTAGGTGAGGAGATTCGGAGCTAAGGTGCTGATGTGATAAAGGAAAAGTAGCAGCCAAAGGATAAAATAATGGATTTGGTAACCATATATAGGGTGCAAATCAGGCTGTGGTTCTCAAAGTGGAGTCCTTGGACCAGCAGCATCAGCATCACCTGGGAACTGGGCTGAAATGCAAATTGTCAGGTGCTGCTGCAGACCTGCTGAACTGGCAAGTCTGGGGTGGGGCCTGGCAATCTGGGTTTCAACAAGGCCTCCAGGTGCTTCTGGTGCCCATCAAGTTTAAGAACCAATGAATTAGGGGCCGGCCCCGTGGCTTGGCGGTTAAGTGCGCACGCTCTGCTGCTGGTGGATCAGGTTCGGTTCCTGGGCGCGCACCAAGGCACCACTTCTCCTGCCATGCTGTGGCCAAGTCCCACATACAGCAACTAGAAGGATGTGCAGCTACGACACACAACTATCTACTGGGGCTTTGGGGGGAAAAATAAATACATAAAATCTTCAAAAAAAAAAAGAACCAATGAATTAGAAAAACGATTCCAACACATCACTATGTCCAGGTAAGCTGCAAGGCAGGAGGTGGTATTTGTTTGGAGGATAAGATGCATTTTATTTTTATTTTTTTGTGTGAGGACGATCAGCCCTGAGCTAACATCCATGCTAATCCCCCTCATTTTGCTGTGGAAGACCAGCTCTGAGCTAACATCCGCTGCCAATCCTCCTCCTTTTATTTTCCCCCAAAGCCCCAGTAGATAGTTGTATGTCATAGTTGCACATCCTTCTAGTTGCTGTATGTGGGATGCGGCCTCAGCGTGCTCGGAGAAGCCGTGCGTCGGTGCGCGCCCGGGATCCGAACCCGGGCCGCAGGTAGCGGAGCGTGTGCACTTAACTGATAAGCCACGGGGCCGGCCCAAGGTGCATTTTAAGTTTCAGGAAATAGTAGTTCAGCATCTATTTCATCGTAAGGATTCCAGAGATGCCATTTTAGCTCTCTGGTGTGAAGCTCTTTTGTCCACAATATGTTCTCCTTTAGAGAGCCCTTGATAAGTTATTTACCACTTCCCACATGTTCTGAGAGTCTCTTCTTTCTTGAAATCCCCTTTCAGACTTGAAAACGTACTTTATTTTTGTGCATAATCTCCTCTATTTAAAATCTGGATTTCTCTTCCTGTAGGATCCTGTGTGGCACATGTAGCCTTACTGTAAATTTGGAATGCCATTGATTTGTTCCAACACCTTAGAATGTTTTAGAACTTAGAACCTGATGAATAGAGAATTTATATGCTTCTGTTTAGGATTCATATTTTTCAGATGTCTAGAGGTATCCCAACTTGCCAGTAATGTGGCTTTAGGTTTAGCAGAACTTGAAAATCTGAATATACTAGAAAACGAATTACATCTCTCATACTAACATTTACAAAATAAATGATCACAATGTTAACTTACCAATAAGCACTTTCTATATTCTAGGCTCTATATTATGCTTACATAATAAACATGATAAAGTTTCAAAGAGGAGCCAATTAACTTTTGAGCAAAAGCTTGACTTGAGTGTATATTGGCTTCATTTTGACAGTTGTAGCCTTAATATTATAGTACTGTTTTCTTTTTCTGGGAATCAGATAATCTTGTTGTTGGGGGAAGAGGGAGAATCTCCCTCTGCCCTTTCCCTTAAGGTTCTTATGGCTGGCCAAATAATTAACAAGCCAAGTTAGCAGGAGAAAATAATAACAAGTTTAATAACATGTATACATGGGAGAAACTCAGAAATGAGCAACGCATCCCTCTGTCTAAGCTGCCTGCTTAAGTATTGCAGTTAAAGGCGAGGAACGTGTTGGGGGTGGGTAGTGGTCTGGGACCTCAGAGGGCAAGAGGCAACTCACATGGAGATAGAAATGCAAATGTTTGCCTGACAACTCCTCTCAGGGTCATCTATAGATAATGTGGAGGGAGAGATAAAGTTTTTGATATAAGGGGCTTGGTGTCTTTCCTTTTGTAACCGCTATCCTACATTATCTTTACAGCCATCATGATAATAACTCCTTCCTGAAACAGATCTTTTGTTTTAAATTCTTTAGGTAGTCTGGGAGGGGAAACTCAAATATTCTTCCTGAGCTCTCTGAGTCCTTATTGTCTTCAGCTCGAAATAATCTGCATACCAGAGTGGTGCCTCCTGGGGTAACTTGCCCTGAGCACCATCAGTTCCCTCCTCTGAAACTTTCCTAGAAGTTTCACAGTCCTTTTGAAAATTAAAGACGTTTCATAGTCCAAAAGCTGAGTTGGTAGATTGTTTCATCTCACTGAGCACATTTCTTAGTCCTGATAATAGATAGTTCAATTAAGTACATTTTAGAAGGTGGTGATGCAGGTGGGCTCTCAAGGTTACACCTATATCGTGGAAGCAAGCAATCAAGTATTTAATGGAAGCATTTCTATGTAAACGAAAGAAAAACAAGGTTAATGGTTGGAGCAAGTTGTAAAGCAGTTTCTGAGTTTAGAGGACAGCCAGATAAGATTTTTAGATGTCAGCGTCAAAGCAGCTTTTGCAGTTTAAAATGTCTCTGATGATGTCATCGGGTAATCTCTTAAGTTTATAGCAAGTCCATCAGCTTCAGTTTGAAAGGCTTCAGGAAAAAGGGCAGGTTCAGTTTTCAGCGATTCCAAATGAAAATGATGGAAAAAATAAAAAACGTTAGTTTGGACATCTGTAGCCAGATATTTTAGGAGACTAGAAGAAATCAGGATCCAGTCAAGTCAACAATATAAAACAAAAACCTTAAAAGACAATTAACAAAACCAGGATCTAATATCCGCAAATCTACACTATAGTTTTTACAGAAATATAATTTTTCTTTCTAAAATCACCCTCATTTTTATCAAAGATGGACAAATTAAAACTAAGTAGTTTGCAAAATAAGTCTAGTTCCAATAGAGTTGGCCCAATTATTTACATAAGTACAGCAAGAATGGCAATTGATCACATAGGCTCTTTTAAATCTGCTTTGCTGGAACTTTTTATAAGGAATCTCAGATTGAACTTTAAAGGCCTCTCCAGGCCAGGAAAGCCAAGCCAAAATTTTGTTATCAGACTTTGCCTGTAATACCTACAGATTTGGGTGAACTCCTCTCTTCCGAGGTTCCCCCAAAATATTTCGAGGTTCCTTGTGCTTGCCAGATAAGTGACATTCTTTACTTATCCTGGTAAGCGCTGCTTGAAACATAAGGTACCAGGGCAATGTTTCCACGTGGCTTTATTCCATAAAGTCCAATCTTCATTCCTCAAAAGCTGTATGGTTATATCGCAAATATGATGTTCCAGTCACAGCCTTGGTAATAGAACCAGTGTTTCCAATTGTGTCCTGTTATAAGGAGAAGAGATTCTTATTGAACTTATGCAAATAACTATATTGCCATGAAAACAACAATACTCACTAAGAGTTTCCAAATTCGAGGGATCAGATAGAGAGAAAGATAAATATTTCAATTTTACTTACAAAAATATTATTTACCAAATTGTTATAAGTCATAGCTAGCTCAGGAGAAAAGAGAAAAAGTTTTCCTTAAATCTAAAAAAACAAAATATTAAAAATTCAGCAATACTTCAAATGAAAAATAATAAAAATTATAATCATCCTTATCAGTTCATTCAGTCCTGTGTAATCCATTCTTGATCCCAATCTTTTTGTGAGCAGTTTCATGAAGTTATCAGTCTTTCCATCAGCTTTCTGTAATTTCTTACCAAGTTCAGTTTTATTATCAGAAAGTTTGTCAGAAACCTGTACTCCAGTGTAAATGTCAGAGTCCTTTCCATGAATTTTTCTGAAGTTGAAACATTTTGCAAGGGCATTAGAGCAAAGAAATAAGTCTGTAAACAAGACCTCAAAATGGCAATTGACAGAGGAATTTGGTTAATTTTGTGACATACAACACTTTAAAATAATAATAACCAGAATTATGACTGATAATCAGGACAGATCAGAATTTCAGTAATGTTATACAATTTTAAAACACCTATGTCAATAACATTTGCCCACATAACAGCGCCTAAGCAGACTTACCATCACTTGTCTGACAATGCTTTCCATGTAATTTAACATACGGAATAAGCCTAATAAATTTAGTATCTTTCCCTTTGTAGGAAGAGAGCAAATTTCTTTGAGAAGTTCCAGGGCCCTTTGAAAATTCTCAAAGAAAAAAAGTAAAAAAAAAGACTTTATTTATATGAATTTTGGGGAGCTTGTCAAAAATAGAAAACGTTAAAGCAAAGAGAGCATTGACAGTCCAAACATTTTAATAGAGAGACCTCAGTCTTTTGAACGCAGGAAATCATTTTAACAGATTTTTTTTTTCCGTCTTTTAGGTAGACTTACCCAAAGGTAAAGAAAAATCTTTTATAACCTCTTTATCAAGTTCAAGAAAATTATCCTTTTAAGAGAAAGAAGACCAAATTATAATTTTGTACCAGCTTCCTTCTGATATTAAAACTCATTTACTTAATTAAATTCATTTCAATCTGAGCCAACTTGACCATACAAAAACTGCTTTTCCAGAATTCCTCTTCCACAAACCTATAACTTTCTTTTTACATTCAGAATTTGTCCCATGTCTTTCTTTTCCCTCCTAGTTCTTGAAGACAAATTTATCTTTCTTAATCAATCAAATAAAATATCTCCATTCTTTGTTCCTTCTTTATACATCTTACTTTCCTTGTACACAGACATAATTTTCTTAATATTTAGTAGCTTCAATCACATATACTAATTAGAAATTTTAACTCTTAGAAACCCCAATTTGTAAGTAAAAACTAAGTAAACAATTATAAACTTTCTTTTACATTAGGATCTTGTAGCTTGGAAAATTTATAAAGACTTCATAACTTCTAGAAATATGTTCCTTTATAGTACAATCTTTTAATAAAACACACGTTTACCAATAGACCCAAAACACCTTTTAGTTTTCCTGTAATGAAAAGCCAAAAGTAGACAAACGTAAGTTTAGCAATCAATGTCTAATATCTTATCTTATTTGGAAATGATAATACTCAGTGAATTTTTATCACAAAATTTAGCAAAACTCTAAAGTTTTATGTCACCAAAAAGAGTTTGGAAGCTGTAACCACCATAACACATAATTATTGTTTAAAGTTCACCCAACATTCATCTTTTTCACAACTATTTAGTTACTTGTTCCCAATAATTATTTAGATTGTCTATAAGACTTCATAAGACATTAGATAAAATTAGCCATCATTTAAATTACTATTTTTGTTAACCAGTTCTGTAATAGAAATAACATCAGTTTTTTGTACAAAACTTCATGTAAATTTCATCACCTCTTATACCTTTAACCATAGTTATCATTAAGATTTTTATTAATAGATCTGGGTCTTCTGATTTTGGACAAGGGAAGAATTCCCAGTCAGACATTTTAAAATATACTCAGGCAAAGTTGATGTAACCTCTTTATATAAAATTAGCTCAAACATTCCAACCTTTATAATCTTATCAACACTTACACTTTTACATGTTCTCAATTCAATTGTAACCTGAGTCAAGCTCTTAAGGCTATTTAAATTTTTCCCCTCCTTTTTCTGGCCCTTTTTTAGGTACCAATTAAACAATTGTGTGAGAGCTCTCAAAACATATTTTTTTCCCCCAATTTAGAAGTTTTCCCAATTCAAAGAATCCGTCATCTGGCCATTGACGAGTAGGATCTTCATTTGTATATTTATTCCAATAGTGACTCGATCCAATAAGACTTTTTAAGAAAGACCCAGAGGTAACTTTCCACGCTTAGAATAAATCTTTACCGTGGACGCAAGAGGCGTCCCTGGTGAGGGCGCAGATGATGTAGCCCCCATGATCCACAGAATTCACTCCCAAAGATATTCAGAGAAAGTAAAGACCTTCGTTGCACAGGCGGTAAGGATGGTGTAGTGAAAACGGTGTCTCCGGTCTCCCACAATAGTGTGGGACGCCTCCAGTCACAGACCCGCTACGCTAATCTGTGACATCGGGCAGGTGATACTGGTATGGGATTTTTCCAGCACTAACAAGCAACGAAGGTTAAGACGACAAAAGCCCTTATGGACTGGGCCCTTTATGACAAACTCCCCTGAGAGCTTGGCACAGCCAGACAAAGAGACAGTTCAGAACCCCAGTCTATTCGACTGGCCACCAAGGGGCACCCCAGTAAATGCACCTTCCATATGGTGGAGACCAAGGAGGATATTCTCACTTGGCACAAAGCCAAGTTGTCTCAGGACACAGAACAAGACAGAAGGAAAAACCTCATCCGGTTTTTTTCTTATGTGCACAATGACAGCTTTAGCCACGCCTTAGGTCTGTTGGAGCCAGAATAATACCTAGGAGGGGAGGTGTCACGGGGTTGGGGACTGTGTGCTTTACAGAGTACCTCGTCATTGCATGGACATTTTCTTGCAGTTGACGGGGGACCTGTGTCATCTACCCCGTTCCGTGACCCAACTTATCCTGTCACGGGAGTTTCCTGAAAGTGGCGAGCGCCCTAATGGCTCTTAACCGCTCGACCCGTGCCCACCAAATTTGTGGCCTTTTTGGCTTCCAAGATGCCCTTGGCAATGGCCTTCACTTCATGTGCATATTAACCCACAGCAAAGTTTGTCTAAATAGACGCCAGTCTGGTGAGACCCACAAACTCACCAGTCTGTGGGGCCGGCCCAGACATTAGGCTTATAGGGTCTATGCCTGCGTCCTACACTATGGTATTTCCTTCTTATGACACACGATACAAAAGACAAAGACAAAAGAGAAAAACAGAGACTATCTCTGGGAGGAAAAGGGATCAAGATCAAAACCAAGAGTACTCTACCAAATGTACCAGCGTCACTAAAAGCACAAGAAACTCGTTTCCCAAATATTTTCTCCTGCCAATCTAAATTTAGAAAGAGAAAAAAATTCTCACCACTTCCTTCCACCGGACTCCACAGGTAGAGATTCTGGGAGGCTGACGTGGTAAGAAGTCTTATATTTTGCCGACTTTCGTCAGGCGTTCCCGTATCTCATCATCTGAAGTAATCCAGGGAGAAGGCAGTTCTTCCAGCCAGAGAACGCAACTTGCCAGCCAGTGTAGCCCCACGTTGGGCACAAAAACTGTTGGGGGAGAGAGAGAATCTTCCTCTGTCCTTTTCTTAAGGTTCTTATGGCTGGCCAAATAATTAACAAGACAGGTTAGCAGGAGAAAATAAAACCAAGTTTAATAACATGTATACATGGGAGAAACTCAGAAATGAGCAACTCGTCCCTCTGTCTCAGCTGCCCGCTTAAGTATTGTAGCTAAAGACGAGGAAGGTGTTGGGGATGGGTAGTGGTCTGGGACCTCAGAAGGCAAGAAGACAACTCACATGGAGATAGAAATGCAAATGTTTGCCTGACAACTCCTCTCAGGGTCATCTATAGATAATGTGGTCAGGGAGAGAGAGAGTTTTTGATAAAAGGGGCTTGGTGCCTTTCCTGTTGTAACCTCTATCCTACATTATCTTTACAGCCATCATGATAATAACTCCTTCCTGAAACAGATCTTTTGTTTTAAATTCTTTAGGCAGTTTGGGAAGGGAAACTCAAATATTCTTCGTGAGTTCTCTGAGTCCTTATTGTCTTCAGCTCGAAATAATCTGCATACCAGAGTGGTGCCTCCTGGGGTAGCTTGCCCTGAGCACCATCACCTCCATTTATAAGGATGCACCCATTATATAGATTCTGTACAAAATTGCAAAGATCACTTTTTCCTTTTCAACATTTATTTGTTTTAACTTTTAATAGTGAGAACCTTAGTGTTGGGTAAACTGCTGCACAATTACTGGAAATGCTGAGAGTCTTTTTGAAAAGTGCAGAAGTCTAAAGATAATGAAAAGTACATTTTTCGAATGTCAAGTCCCTTGATGATTTGATAAGCATCTGTCTAGTTGTACCCAGAAGAGATGGAAGATTAAACACCAGCACAGCACACAAGGAAACAGGCTGCAAACTTGAGGGCTTCCCATGGACCACAGAGTGCCTGGCTGACTCTTGGAGATTAAATCTGGGCTTTGTCCATGGGTGGACCCTGAGAGGAAAATTTTGCTTAAATGACCAGAGAATAGACAACGTTTTATGTTGATAATAATACTTACCATGTAAATTTCTTTATAAATCTTTGAATAAAATAAAAATTTATAACCCGCATATAAATTAACTCTTACTGACAAGCCCCACAGCCTTCTCTAGAGAGCTCAACAGAAAATATCTCCGCTGACTGTGAATTGTTCTTCTCTGAAAGCCAGCCAGCACTTCACTGATAGCCCTGGATAAGGAAGGCCAGATACAATTCTTTGAAGATGTTTAGCTGAATTCAGAACCAAACTCCTACCTCCAGTTGGCTCCTCTGTGAGAATGGATGGCCGGCCTTGTTTCACAGCCTGAGCAATTGAGGTTTCAGATGAGATAAATTGCTTTGTTCCCTAGGGATGGAAAAGCTGGACTGTGACATCGATTCAATGCTGAGACTTTGCAGGTAAAGATAGGGTCATAGAGGGGAATAAAGATTTCAGCAAATTGGATTTTTGTTCTCAACAGTGGAAATAATTTAAGAAGCAGATAGTCTCTCACTCCAACTTCTCTTCCCTGTTCTCTGTCATATCACTGTAAAAATTCTCTCTATGAAAATTTCAATCTTTTTTCTTTGTAGTGTGTTTATTATCATCTTCACGAATTCTTTGACTTCACCACCTTTCTGGCACCACAACATTAGCCATTGAGATATTATTATAGATTCAGTTTTGCAATTTCATCCCCTTATCTCTATTTCGTCTGTCATTTCATAGTTTTAGTTCTTATTTTATCTTATGCTTGAAAACATTTGAAGCTTACAGTGTGTAACAGTTCCTTATTTTCTCAAATTTTTATCTAAGTGCCCTCAACTATCACTTTTTTTTAGAAAAGAAGTGAAATACATAACAGAACAATACACTGTAATAAATTGACCACTCATAATATTAAGTTCAACCTGAAATCCCTCCTCACTTAACAGAGACCATCTTTTATAATTCACAATGCTTTTGTCTGGGCAGGGTCAGTTTATCAATGATTTTTGGATGTTTTAAACCACATGAGATGAATACAATATAAGGTAAAATTGTTAATCTTGCAGAAGTTGTAGAATTTCCTGATGCTTAGGGGAGTTGGTGGTGGAGAACCTGAATCATATGAAAAGTAGTTGATTAATTAGCACCTGAGTTTGTTAATTTGGTAAAGATGATGATGAGACATACATGTTGAAAAGATAACTTTGCATATCAGAGTATTGTCAGAGGCCACTGGGAAAATTCATAATATTTTCAAATACTACAAAAAAATGATCATTTTTTCATAAAAGATGTGATACATGACGGCATCATATACTTCTGTCAGAAAATTTGCAATGAAGAAAATTAACACTTCAGTCATTTTAATTCTAACAATTTGTTCATGCTTACTAGTAGGTTAAAAAACTTTTTAGAAATAAAGTGAGGGCTGGCCCGGTGGCTTAGCGGTTAAGTGCGCGCGCTCCGATGCTGGTGGCCCGGGTTCGGATCCCGGGCGTGCACCGACGCACCGCTTCTCTGGCCACGCTGGGGCCGCGTCCCACATGCAGCAACTAGAAGGATGTGCAACTACGACATACAACTATCTACTGGGGTTTTGGGGGAAAAATAAATAAATAAATAAATAAATCAAAAAAAAAAAGAAAGAAAGTGATAAGTGATGTACTTGCTTAATTTTTAATTTCTTTTAGTAAGAAAACTTTTTCATATTTTTAAAAAATATTTATTTGTATTTATTTTATGCTGAATTTATTCCTGGGCCAAAGATTTTTTTTTTTAATTAACTAACACCCATTCTTTTCAAACTCTTTCAAAAAGTTGAAGAGGAGAGAATACCCCTAAAGTCATCCTATGGGATTAACACTACCCTGATATCAAAGCCAAAGACACTAAGAGAAAAGAAAACTATAGGTCAATATCTTTGATGAATATTGATATAAAAATCCTCCATAAAACAGTAATAAACTAAATCAATCAACATATTAAAAGGATTATACAGCATTTTTCAGTGGGATTTACTCCTGGAATAAAGGATGTTTCAATATATGAAAATGAATCAATGTAATAAACCACATTAGCAGAATGAAGGAAAAAAACACATGATCATCTCAATGGATGCAGAAAAGGCGTTTGACAAAACTAAACATGCTTTCATGCTAAAACCACTAAAAAACCCCTCAGAGTAAAAGGAAACTACTTCAACATAATAAAAGCCATATATAGAAATCCACAGAGAACATCATATTCAAGGGTGAAGGAATGAAAGCTTTTTCTCTAAGATCAGGAACAAGGCAAGAAGGCCCATTTTCACCACTTCTATTCAACATGGTATTAGAAGTTCTAGCCAAGGTAAGTAGGCAAGAAAAAGAAAGAAATAGCATCCAAATTGGAAAGGAAGAAGTAATATTATATTTGTTTACAAATAGTATCTTATATGCTGAAACCCCTAAAAATTCCACCAAAAATTTGTTAGAACTAGAAAATTCTGCAGAGTAGTGGGACACAAAATCAACATGCAAAAACTAGTTGTTCTTCTATACATTAATAATAAGTAATCTGAAAAAGAAATTTAAAAACTTTACATTTTTATTTACAATAGCATCAAAAAGAGTAAAATACTTAAGAATCAACTTACTCAAAGAGGTAAAAATTCCAGTGATGGTTTTGCAATATTAGAAAAATCTATCCTAAAATTCATATGGACTCTCAAGGGACCCTGAATAACCAAAACAATCTAGAAAAAGAAGAACAAAGTTAGAGAACTCACACTTCCTGATTTCAAAACTTACTATAAAGTAATCAAAACAGTGTGGTATTGGCGTAAATACACACACTATGCTAATGAAATAGCACAGAGACCCCAGAAATAAAACTTTGCGTATATGGTCCAATGATTTTTGACAAAGGTACAAAGATCATTCAAAGGAGAAAAGATCAGTTTTTCAACAAATGTTGTTGGGAAAACTGGATACCCACATGCAAAAGAACGAGGTTGGACCCTTACTTTACACCATATACAAAAATTAACTCAAAATGGATCAAAGATATAAATGTTAGAGTTGAAGCTATAAAGTCCTTAGAAGAAAACACATGGTAAAAGCTGTGTGTCATTGGGTCCAAATGCCATTGTAACAATGATTTCTTTATGACACCAAAGACATAAGTAACAAAAAAAATAACAAATTTTACTTCATCAAAATGAAAAAGATTTCTGTATCACAAGATACTATCAACAGAGTAAAAAGGCAAACCATAGAAAGATTGAAAATATTTGCAAATCACAAATCTGATAAGGGATTAATATCTAGAATAAATAAAGAACATCTACAACTCAACAATAAAAAAACAACTCAATTTAAAAATGCACAAAATACTTGAATAGACATTTCTCCAAAGAAGATATAAAATGAACAGGAAACACATGAAAAGATGCTCAACATCACTAAGTATCAGGAAAATGTGAAATAAAACCACAATGAGATACCTTTTCACACCCATTAGGATAGTTACTATCACAAAATCAGAACATAACAAGTGTTGGCAAGGATGTTGAGAAATTGGAACCCTTGTGCTCTGAGTGTGAGAATATAAAACTGTGGAAAACTGTGTGGCAGTTCCTTCAAAAATTAAAAATAGAATTACTATATGATCTAGAAATTCCACTTATGGGTTCTGAAATAATAAAAATCATATTTATCAGCCTCTGTGTCCAGTTCTTGGCACAGAGCTCCTAAAACCTTTGTAATTTCCCCAGTGATAAGAACACTAGGAGAATCTTTTGTTCTATTGAGGCTACTCTGGGTGGGCTCCTGGATGCCTCCTGAATGGGGGCTGGTCACCAGAAAGACCAAGCCCTGATTAGAAGCTTGGAATTTTTAGCCCTACCCCTTATCCTCCAGAGAGAGGAGAGGAGCTGGAAATTGAGTTAATAATTGATCATGCCTATGTGAGAGAGCCTCCATAAAAATCCCAAGAGAAGGCGGTTCAGAGAGCTTCCAGGTTGGCAATGACAAGGACTGCTTGGAGACTGGTGTACCTGGAGATGGCATGAAAGCTCTGTGTACCGTCTCCATACCTTTCCCTATGCACCACTTCCAACAGGCTGTTCTTGAATTATATCCTCTTATAATAAACTGGTGACCTAGTAAATGTTTCTCTGAGTTTTGTGAGCCACTCTACCAAATTAATCAAACCCAAGGAGAAGGTTGTGGGAACCTCTGGTTTTTAGCCAGTAAGTCAGAAGTATAGGTAACAGCCTGGGCTTGTAACTGGCATCTGAAGTTGAGGCGAGGTTGGGTGGGTGTGCAGACTTATAGGACGGAGCCATCAACCTGTGGAATCTGATGTATCTCTGGGTTGTCAGCATCAAATTGAGTTGAATTATCTGGCGACCAGCTGGCATTCCAAGAATTGCTTGTTGGAGGCGTGGGGAACCCTCCTACATGTGAAAAAGTGAATCTGAGAACACCATTTATGGGTATACACGCAAAAGAACTGAACGCAGAGGTATAAAGACATATATGTACACCCGTGTTCTTAACAGCATTATTCAAAATAGCCGGAAGCTGGAATCAAGCCAGGTGTCCATCAATGGACGAACTGACAAAAAAATGTGGTGTATACACATAGTGGAATACTCTTCACCCTTAAAAAGGAAGGAATTCTGACACATGCTATGACATGGATGAACCTTGAGGACTTTATGCTAAGTGAAATAAAGCCAGTCACAAAAGGAAAAATACTGTATGATTCCACTCATATAAGGTACTTAGAGTAGTCAAATTTATAGGAATAGAAAGGAGAATGGTGGTTCCCAGGGGCAAGAGGGAGGGATAACAGGGAGTTGTTGCTTAATGGGCACAAAGTTTCAGTGCAAGGTGAAAACAGTTCTGTGGAAGGTTGGAGGTTATGGCTACACAACTATGTGAATGTATTGAATGACACTGAACTGTACACTTAAAAATGGTTAAAATTTTATGTTATGCATATTTTATGACCATTAAAAAATTAATTATTATCAACAAATGAACAAACACTAGCTACATGCGATAGCATGGATGAATATCACAACCATAAGGCTGCATAAAAGAAATTATATTCAAAAGACTATATATTTTATAATTCCATTTATATAAAATCCAAGAAAGAAACAAAACCGAGGTCTGGCTTCTAGTAATGGTGGAGTAGCCTGTTGAACTAACACTCTCACAGATAACAATGATAAAATCTGCACAAAATATTATATATATTTATACAGACTCGTGTGGCTATATGTAATACACATAAAATAAATGTGTACTTGTGTGTATGTATAAATCACTTCCAAAAGCAAGCAGAACTGAGAGGGAATCTTCCTTTAAATGATGGGAATTGCACCAGGAGATATTTGCAAGCTTGAGTCTTTTGCCTCAAAGCATTCCAAAATCTGCACATGGCCTAGACAGGGGAAAAACTACAGTCTTACTTGTCATGTTAGAGGATGTATTTTTGGGCTGGCAGAGTAGCTGGAAAGTTAGGGGAGAAATTCTGGAAGGGAGGGAGCCACAAAGAGGAAAATTGCAAAATATATATGTAAGTCTCTCCCCCACACACTCCAAATTGGCAGATCTTTGAACAACACACATGCAGGGTAGGCCCCAGAAGGCCTAGTGTAAAAATAGCAGTTGGAAGATGAAAGAACTAAACTAGGATTTCAGTTATGCCCACTGTAAATGAGATAGGATTGGAATTTCAGTCTAGCCAAGTTGATTCCCTGCTAGAAAAATAACAAAACTCTTCCAAGGAATACAATAGAATCCGGAGCCTCTATACCTATCTTTCATGATTTCTAGTACACAATTTAAAAGAAGCACGAGATTTGACAAAATAGGAAAATGTAATCCATATGTGACCAAAAGCAGGCAGTAGAAACTCTCCCCAATGTGTTCTAATTAGCAGTCAAGAATACGAAAGCAGTTATTATAAAGGTGATCATGGTGGTAAAGAAAAATATTCCCATAGTGAATGAACAGATGTGGGAACTCAGCAGAGAAGTGGAAATTACACAAAAGAACCAAATAGGAAGATGAAATAAAAAAAATACTTTTGAGTTTACCGGTAGATTAGAAATAGTAGAAAAAACATGAAGATACAGCAATAGAAATTATCCAGTCTGAAGAAAAGAATGTAAAAATTTTGAAGAAAAATGAAGAGAGCCTTATGACCTGTGAGATGATTGAGTCCCAAGCAGAGAGGGGAGAGACAGAAAAATTAAATGAGGCAGAAAGGCAAATCAATAAGTAATAGCATAAAACTTCCAAAATTTGTTGGAAAATCTAAAATTTTAGATCCCAGAAATTCAGCAAACCCACAAAATAAAATATAAAAGAAAAGCATACTTAGGTACACGATAGTCAAGCTACTAAAATCCAAAGATAAAAAGAAATTCTTAAAAGCATCAGGGAAATACACACATACAGTGGAAGACATTACATACAGGGAGAAATACTGTGAATGATGGATGATGTACTATCAAAAACAAAAGAGACAACTCAACAACAAAATGACATCATTCAAGTGCAGAAAGAAAACCCAAAAGTCAACACAAAATTCTACATTTAGCAGAACTCACTTTCAAAAAGGAAGTAGAAGCCATAATAAGATACTGCACGCCTATTAAATGGCTGAAATAAAAAATAAAATTGCAAATACGACGTGCTGGTGAGGACTAGGAGCAATTAGAACTGGGAATGCAACATGATAGTTGCATTCAGAAAACAGTTGAGCAGGTTCTTATAAAGCTAAACATACACTTATTATATGACTCAGATATCCCACTCCTAGGTATTTACTGAAGAAAATTGAAAACTAATGTTTAAACAAAAATCTTTGTGGGAATCTTTATAGCCATTTTATTCATACTTGCCAAAAGCTGGAAATAAACTAAATGTCCTTCATCAGGTGAATGGAGAAAGAAACTGTGTTGCATTGGTACATTAGAATAGTACTTGGCAATAAAAAGGATAAACTCTTTTTTTTGTGTGTGAGGAAGATAAGCCCTGAGCTAACATCCAGTGCCAATCCTCCTCCTTTTTCCCCCCAAAGCCCCAGTAGATAGTTGTATGTCATATTTGCACACCCTTCTAGTTGATGTATGTGGAACACGACCTCAGCATGGCCTGAGAAGCGATGTGTCAGTGCGCACCATGGATCTGAACCTGGGCCGCCAGTAGGGGAGCACACGCACTCAACCGCTAAGCCATGGGTCGGTCCCAGGATAAACTCTTGATTCACACAACAACATGGATGAATCTTGGCTGCATTTCTCTAAGTGAAGGAAGCCAGATTCAAAAGGCTGTATAGAATATGATTCCATTTATATGACTTTCTAGAAAAGGCAGAATTACAGGGATGGAAAATGATCAGTGGTTGCCAAGGGATGGAGTAGGGGAAGGGGTTGAATACAAAGGGATAGCATGAGAGAACTTTGGGAGTGAAAAACACAGCTCTGTATGGTACTGTGGACATGTATGCATGACCATAAAGTCAAAACCCATAGAACTGTACACAGCAAAGAGTGAATTTTACTCTGCAAATTTTAAAAATCAATCAGGATGCTGGGGAACCCAGATGGAATGCAGTGACAAATGAATCTCACTGTATTACAAGCATGTGACATAACCATACAGAAGGAGTGGGGATGAAAGGTCCTGACCTAAGTTACAGTGGAAGACAGTGTTTTGACGGGATACTGTAAAACTAAAGTACTGGACATAAACACTGTACTCTAGGTGGTCAATTTGTTTTTCATAAGGGTATGGATTAGCAATTCTGAAACTAGTTGACACAGTAAACATATTGTAGCTAACTGGAGTTAGGTTTCTCACTGTTGGTGAAAGAAGTTACAAATAAACAAAAGGAGAATGCTAGAATAAACCCAGTGGTGCTGGCTTGGAGTTGGAAGTATCAGTATGAATCCATGTCTCTTTTAATATATCTATCAAAAAAGATAGATAGATTGATAGATCGATAGACAGATGCGTATACTTGAGTTTATATTCATACATACATTTCCAAGCTCTGCTGAGAGGGACTAGAAGCAGTGACACTCTAATATTAATGAGCACATCTAGCTCCCAGATCTTGTTTTCTAAATATCATTCTCCAATAAAAAGAACCAGGTTTTCTTGGAGAAATGGCTAATTCTAGGGCTGGAGATAGAAAATACAAAATGAGCCTGGATCATCTTGTAGTGCCAGAAAGTAGGAAAGTGCTTTAAAACACACACACACACACACACACGCACACACACAGAAAATGATGGGACGTGTCAAAATGAATCAGTCTAAAAGACTTCCCAATGACTCAAGCTGGAAAACTGTGAGCAACAAAATAAATAATGGTAGCATTGGATTATTACCCAGAGACTAAAATAAATATCCACGAGGCTATACTGATATAAAAAAGATTAAATAAGAAAGGAAGGGAAGGAAGAAAGAAAAAAGGGAAAAAAAAGAATGAGAGAAAGAGAGAAAGAAAGGAAGAAGGAAAGGAGAGGGAGGGTGGGGAATCTTCCTCACAGAGTTCCAAATAATAAATGCGCTAGATAGCATGAAATTGAAAATCGCCACTAGAACGCTACAGTAATAATTACTGTTGGAAAGATTGACTGATGAATGCAAAAACTGTGGAGGAAACTTAAAGAAGAAACAGTACAATTGCAGAGTCTCAAAGCATTTCCTTCCAAACATTTAACTTATTTCTCTTATTTCTTTAAAATACCTATGACTATTTAAAGCAAAAATTATAACACTGTATTGTGGGATTTATAACATGGGTAGATGTAAAATTTATGACAACAATAGCACAAAGGACAGACAGAGGTAGATGGAACCGTTCTGTAGCAAGTCTTCCATATTTTACATTGATTAAACTGGTGAACTATTAAGTCTAGGTAGGCTGTGATATGTTAAAGATGCATATTGTAATCTGGACCAACCAGTAAAAATCCAAAGGTGTGTCACTTAAATGCTAATAAAGGAATTAAACACCATACCAAAAAACGTTTGTACAAGACTGTTCACAGGAGATGACCTGCACGTCCCCAGGAGCAAGATGAGCGCACTTTGGGGCATCCACAGAGCAGAACGTCCTCAGCCGTGCCAAGGAGAAAACGCTGACACACATATGCTGAGAGAGACTCATCAACCTCGTGCTGAGGGAGGCAAGCTGGACAGAAACCAACACACATGGGATGATTTCAGCCAAGATGAACCTATGCTGAAAAAACCAGAACAGGGGTTGCATCGGGGGAAGGAAAAAATTGTCTGGGAAGGAACAGGAAGGAGTTTTCTGGGGGTGATGGAACTATCCTATTCTTAAAGGGATGAAAGTTATATGGGCATGTTTATTTGCCAAAACTGTACGGTTGAGATTTGTGCCTTTCAGTGTGCATACATCTTACTCACCACACACGCACAAAGGCTTAAAAGAATAATAAAGTGAGGTGAGAATGGGATGGAGTGTGGATGAAACAAAAATAGCAGATGATTAGTAGTTGTTGAAGCTGGGTGATGGGGCTACTATGCTATTTTGCTTATTTTGTATATTGTTTAAATTGTTCTGTAATAAAACACTTGTATAAGAAGACAAACTCGATATACAGTGTTCACTGGTAAGATATCAGTTACCTTTGGGGAGGAAATAGGGAGAAAGGGATTGTCGGGGCCTGAGTAAAGCTGGTGTTAGTTCTTGGTCACACAAGTGTGTTCGCTTTGTAATAATTCTTTGAGATTTACGTGGATGACTTCTGCATATATTTCTGTACGCATGTTATACATCAATAAACATTTTAAATCCTGCATATTTGCACAAAGATACTAAGTCAATATCTTAGAATAACAGCAGTGTTTTGTTTTAAAGTGGAACACATTCACTCATGACACCATTAGATGGATTTTAATACTCCCAAGTATCTATTAATGCCCTCATCCCTGCGTGGCTCCTGGGTCTTTCCATTTTTGCCTCAGTTTTGTAAGTGGCATGGATTTGAGTTTTTATGATGCCATCTTTCTCCAGCAAGGTCCACCCCCACCACGATGCTCACCAAGGCCTCGAGACCTAGCACAGTGCCGTGTTCACAGCATGCACTGAAGACCTGTGAGACTGGGTTGGATGAGGAACAAAATGAGGAGCTCATGATGTTCGTAACTTATGTCTAGGTGCCATACTGTGACTTAGGAAATTGGTAGAGTTTTTCGATAGCTTTGCTATGCCTTCTAATTTTTCCTATTTAAAACAATGGGAAATAGGGTCTCAGAGTTCTTTCTCAGAGAAAGTCTGACATTTCAGGCACAGATTACTGACAATTATTAATGGCATATGACTTTCCCACCTCATCTTAGTGTTAAGTTTTTAATTCCTTACCTTGGAAATGACCTAACATTTCTTCTTCCAAATCTTGTAGTAATACCGATGCTCCAGAAAGTCAGGCCACAGATATTCTGCTGTTGTGCATCCTCCCTGCAAAGAAGTGGAGCTGTGCATCCACCAGTCTAAGAAGTGTGTGGTGCTGTAGTATTTGGAGTCAATCAGAAAAGCTAAATGGAAAAACGACTTCAGAGAATTATCACCATAACCCCCCACAGCAACAAATTATTTTGTGATTCTGAGGGTATATTCAAACAAGGATATTAAAACTAGTTCCCAAGGAGCCAGCCCTATAGTAGAGCAGAAATTGCATATTACCTTCCTGCACAAACTTGCCTAACATTGTGCGAAGGACCAAAGGGACGTTTCGGTGTTGTTGCCTATGTTAACGAGGCCAAGAGGTCCACACTGGGATAAGGAAGTCCAGTGAACCAGCCTGTGTGCAGCGTGGGAAAAGGGACATGTGTGTGGTCCCCTGAAGTGGCTTAGGGGTCACTTACCAGTGCGCCTGAGTTTCCTGTCTGTATAATGCAGGAATTGGGGCTGTCCAATGTGATGTTTTCTCCTTTTTATGACATGGCTCAGGGCAGTCCTTCTAAGACTCCTGACCAAGGTATGGGCCCTTCAGGCAGATTGGGTCCAAAGGGAGGATCTCTGCAGCGACCCTGACCACGGGTCCAGAGCGAGGATCATGGCAGCCTGGAGGGATGGGGGGATGGTAGGACAGTGGCCTTGAAAAGGCAAATTCCAGGATCCCAGGCACCTGGTAGTTCCATTTTAGATATTGAATTCACATTTCAAATACTGGCCAGGGAGCTTCCACCAGGGCTGCAAGCAACCTCAGCAACAGCCAGGCTGGTGAGCCCCACCCCTACCTGAGTCCCGGCCTCAAGGGATGCAGCCCAACCACACTGCGCATACTCTGGGAGGTGGGCAGGGCATGGAGAATGGGCGTGGTATAGAGAAGAGGGTTGGATGGAGAATCAGAGTCGTGGGGCCCAGGGCCCGAGAGACAAGGCACGAGTTGGGGCCACGAGCTGTGCATGCTGGGAGCTTTTCTCTCTTAACCGCTCCCAGCTGGCAACCCGTAGGGCTGCAGGACTAGAACTCCCAGGAGGCTCTGGGCACGAGGCCGTGCCTAGCTCTGGGGGGAGGAACAGGGCAATGTGAGCTTGGCCGAGGGCCAAACCCCCATTGAATCAGGACTCTGGCCCTGCACCCGCTCCAACTGGACTGAGTCCCGGAGGGAATGAGAGGGACCAGGGAGTTAGGAGGGTGTGGCGGCTGCAGTGGCAGCCGCGGGCCTGCCACATGCAACTGCTTTTGTCCAAAATTGAAGCTGGACTGGCGCCTCTTCCCCACCACCTCCCTCCGTTGCTTGATTCCTCCTCCCACCTGCATGCCTGTGGGTCTTTCCACAGCCTCCTACCTAGTCCAAGGCCAGGTGTTTCTCTAAAGTGCTTATGGGAACTGGTTTGACATCCCAGAAACTTTCCAGTTTGCCTGCTGCCCTCTGCCATCTCCAGCCAAAGTGCCATCATTTCATCAGCTTTTGGGAGACATTCGCCCTTGTGGCCCCTCTTGCAAGCACAACTTAAGAGTTTGCAGGGTGGTAGCATTGGCTGTTGCTTGCCTTTTTCACAGGTGTGGAAGTTGAGGCATCCTCGGGGTTAATCATTGGTTTCCCCAGGATCTGCTAAGAGCAGAGGGGAACAACACAATTCCCAGGCAAGTATCTAGTAAGCCGTTTTCACTAACCCATTCCAGTGCAGAGGCCTCCAAAACAGCATCCTTAAGATGAGAATAGCTTAAGCATTTTGCCCTTTAGATTGATCACCTAATCTCAGCTCAGGCCTGAGTGGCCAGTCTCTCAGGGACATGAGTGATGACTCTGATCCTTCAGGAAGAGACCGGTGGTCCAGCTTTGGGAGAGGCATGTTCATGGTAGACAGCACCTGGGCAGCATTTGAAACCCGTCAGCTTTAACATCTCTGCTTTGGATTCTGGCAAGTTTCCAGGATAAACATGCCCAGGGATAGTCAAATGTACCGTATTCTTTAAAAATTGATTAGAGTAGTGAAAGGAACAGAGCATAAAATATCCTGATTATTTGCAAAAGATGAAATGCAAGCAAGACCTTCTTGTTAATTTTTTTCTCCTCATTCTCTTGGCTGTACTATACGCTTGAATGCAGAAAGAAAAAATTTGCATTGCCAAGTTATCTTTTCCTGAGATTGGTAAATTAACTTAAAAGTCTTATTGAAACCTGTGGAGGAATGGTTAGCAGCTTTCATGATTCACGTCCTCCCTAAAAACCTGGGTGTTGATCTACATGAAAAAAAGTCCTTGTTTATATTACACATCCCAATAGGTTACATTTCCGATTCCTGAATGTGGGATATCATCAAAACAACTGAAAAAGCTGGTCATGGAAACTGGACCCTGTCACTATGTGAAGAATTTACCTCTTTATGAATTAATGACTCGAATTCTTTCACATTTTTGTAAAGAACGGACGAGAAACTCTGCAGTGTCTCTGAATGTGGCAAGACGGGGAATTCTCCTTAGACCACATCCTCGAGTTCTTCTCTCGTGTTCAATAGACCCGGGTGATAGTCCGTGTGGTCAGGTGCAGCGCCGCTCCCCCAGCCCCCAGTGTTCCATCCTACTCTGGCCTGTGACCTCTTCAGGGGGTTCTGATGACACTCCTCCACAAGGGTTGGAAGGAGACATTGTAACATGAGGATATTCATCATCTTAAAACAACGATTAATGGAGAGGAAAGTCTCGGGTTCTGTGTGCTCCGATGCAACTGCTGTTGGGGTGTGGCTTCAGTGACCACTGTGCTCCCAGCAGTCCCCAAAATGGCTGTCTCAGACATTTGATCTCCTGGTGCAACCACAGCAGCTGTTGACAGAGCTGAGCGCTCGTGGTTCAATGTCTTCCGTCAGATTTTGTGGCTCTGACCCTCCTATGCTCACCCCCTTCCCATTCCTATCTGCTGAGTTGATTGCTTTGTAGTTGTTTCCTAGGAGCCACTGTGTGTAACTGGATTTCACAGTGTCTTTAGAGACCCATCTTCACTACACGAGTCACTGTACAACAGTGACTTATCCTGGTGTAGCCCGTGTTCATCATCTCCAGTGGAGCTGTGAAGAACCCTGCTTACTAGTACCCTGTCTCATTCTCATGCTGCTGGGGCTGCTTATGAAGTTGAGCATCCCGTCTTTGGTCTCATTGCCATTATTCTTTTCATCGATTATTTTGAAGTCGGATATGACTTTGTTAATAATGTGGACACTTGCTGTCACAGGAACTTTTATGTAACTTCCCCAACAGCTCTGTGAAGTAGTCCTGTGATCCCCATTTTACAGGGGGGGACACTGAAGCTCAGAGAGATGGAGTAGCTTCCTTCACGTCACACAATTTCTCGGTATATTTTGTGTCTCCACCTGGAGCTCCGCTTCTCAGGTGAGTGCACTTAGGTGGTGTTCCACTTTATGCCTCTCTGCCAGTCTCCCCAAAGGCACACGCCCCATCCTGAGTCCATTGTCTGCTTGATGGCAGTCACCCTGCACAAACAGTCTCCGGGCAGGGATTGGACTAGCGGGGAGTGGTCCTCCGGCTTACTCTGGGCAGGTACTAGGTTCATGGCGAGAGCTGGAGCAGTGGAAGATACTGACCGTCACTCACCTGGAAGGTTTGTTATGTAGAAATACTCCACTGACTTTTTGCAGGTGTCATGTCTTCTTTGTCTTCATTGCTCCTCTGGGCATTCTCCTACAGTCCAGGCTGTGCAGTAACATAGAGTACAGAGACTGGTGAACATAATACTGTTGCCATGCACCAAATGGTCACATCACTCATTTTTCTAATTATGAAACAAATACACACTGTAAAAAAGTCAAATTGCACTGATCTATGTAGAGTAAAGTGAAACATTCCCCTTTCATCCCCTTCCCTGCAAACTCACTCTCCTACTCAGAAGAAACTATTGTTAAGAGGTTGTGACTTATTCTTCTGGAAATTTCTTATGAATTTATAAATACACAAAATTTTTTTTAAACATAAATTACATAACTACATCGTTTGCAATTTGCTGTTTCCTAAACCATATATCATAGACCTCTCTCCTTATCAGTGCACATCACTCTAACTTACCTTTTTAGAAGTTTTAGAGGTATTCCAAAGAATAGGTATACCATGATCTGTTTATATCTTCTTTGATAGCAAAGGGATTACATCCAGTTTCACTATTATACATAATGCTGCTATAAGATCCTTGTATGGAATTTATTACACTGCTTTCAACTGCTCAATATGCTTTGTTTCCTTTTAGTCAGAGACTATGATATATTTTTAACACTTTTACGGGAATTATTTTATAGGGAAATTAATTTTATCACTGAATAACGACATTTATGCGGAAGCTGGACTTCAAGGTCATCCATGTCAGTATTCTGGAGAAAAATAATGAAACTTAGAAGGTATTATGCTTGCTCCATCACATTCTAACAAGTCATGTTAACAATGTGAGTTGAATCTTTGAATAGCCTCTACTTTCTCTGTTCAGATGAACGATGACTTTTTCTTGTCTTGAAAACTTCTGACTCCAAGAGCTCTCAGTTGGGTTTCAGAGAGGGTAAGATATGGTGTTGTATCTATTTCTCTTCAGCTGTAGGCTGCGTCTTCTAAAGATCATAGAATTGATCATGGTCCAATCGATATATGTGATTTGGTTCAAAAATTCAAAGTAATGAACTCAACATAGGAATCTATATCTTTTGTTCTTAATAAAGAATTTCCTTTGATATCCGTAACTCTCTGTGATTACTAGTAAAAACTCACCTATGGGTGAAGAGATGTGGTTCTGCTGACAATGTCTGGCTGAACATCCATAGTTAAGCCTGCCACATCTGTAGGTAGGTTACACTTGACCTCTTGATGACCTCTGCCCTTGGTCTTTGACCTGGGAAAAATAAGAATTTAAAAAAGCTGCTGTTATTAGCACTCAATGCTAGAAACGCCCATTAAAGAGTGAGTTTGGTTTGGTAAACCAAAGGGAGTATAAGCAGAACAAAGTCATTAATATCTATAAAATTTCAAAAAATTCTAATTTTTAAAAATATAACTGTTTTTGCCACAGTGCAAACTGTGTATATATGAATGACGTATCCCTCTGTCCATTTCTTAAGTTATTTCCATTGATTTGATGGATTTATCTTCAAACCTGGATTCCAAGTGTGAAAGGACATCTTGGTCCTTCAAAAAAAAGAAACCATTGAGATTTAATTTTCCTTTAGCTCGGCATCCCAAAGGTTTGAGGAATAAATGATCATGTAATGATACAATGATTTTGAAATCTAATTGTTAATTAGAGGGGTGTAAGAGATGACCGAATGGTGGTTCATCACCATGGTCAAGGGTATTGTACACATGGACATGTAAACACGATTCAGGAAGCCGCTTCAGCACCGTGACATCACTGAGAACCACAGTGCAGGGGGATCTAGGCACAAAGCCGTCTGCCTCGATCTCCTGGGTTACATGTAGATCCAGGTGTCTTGACAGTGGCTTCAGAGAAGCTAACTTTTATCTATTTCTCCCCTTCCTTATCTCCAGTTTACCTCAAACACTCCTGACTACCATATTTTAAAGTAAGACCAATTATAGTTATCTATGTGAGATTCTTGTTTATTATTAGAGAGTGATAGTCAAGGATACCATCAAATATCATTTAATTGACCTAATTAAATTTGTTGTACCTTATAATTGATTAGAACACTACATTTAGTTGAGCGTTTGATATTCACCAAGTGTGTTAATCTGCTTACAACTGCTATGTGCCTGACTCCTCGTAGAAGTGTATCTTTGGCCCATCACAAGATTTTAATGACTCAAATCATCATAAATTAAGATAATGTACTGTCTTTTGGATGATAGGGAGACATATGGGTCCATTTTGGAAGTATGCCCATCTGTCTTTGCTGCCCATGGGAAGTTGCTGGTTACTAGGTCTCCAGGTGGCTTGCACAAGCCCTAGGTCTGTAATAGCTTGGTGCCTCTCCTTCTAATTGGGGTAGAAATAAAAGAGATCAGAGAGACTTATTAAAGTTTTGGTTGCATGAAGTCTTCTATGAAGACCATCCATGCATAGTGTTCTGGATAGCTCTCTGTTCCTAAGACTACTAGTTACTTAAAGGGCTTGTCGGGAACTGTGAAAGGTCTGATATTTTACCTTTCCTGCAAGCTAATAAGTCAGCCTACAATGGTTTTACAGATGCTGGCAAAAGACAGGAGACCCATGGGTCAGAGACAAAGGACTTAATGACACAGCAATAGCAGTGGCCAGAGTATCAGCATTGGCACTGGTTCACTAAATCCCACTTCCTACAGGCTGATACACAGTGGGCCAGGTGACATGCAGAGGGTTACAAGATCTCAGAGCCTAAGGAATTCAAATCTTTGATAACGGGCAGGATGTCTGCTAACCTTTGCCCTGGGGGGGTGTTAATTTTATTATACTGGGCAGTAAGCAAGGCTACCCTTTGCTCCAAAGGAGGCCACTATTTCTATCTTCCAAGCCTCCCAACTCTACACACATCCTTGAAAAGATAAGCTGGTCTTACTGGCTTTCAAAGATAAGCTTGAATGAGACTTGATCATCATTCAGTTCTTCTGTTTCCTTTATTGAGATTGTGCAAATATGCTCTTTTCTCTGTAAAGTTCATTAACTTTATTCATACATAAGGGATGCTTTTGGTTTTATTTGTTAAGTTGAAATTGTCTTATTAGAGGAAATGATGAAACTGTTATGGGTTGGATCTGAAAGTATGCTTTTCCAGGAAAAATGTGAAAGAAGATCAGTGCTCACAGAACTTTGCCACAAGGAGCTGATAGCAACTTAAATTATTTTAATTTGAATAGTGTTTTGTACATCTTTCTTCCATTTACTTCATCCTCTCTGCTTCCTGTAACTCTCATATGGGAATGGGGCACTTTCAGGGATTCACTGAACTCATTTACAATATTCAAATGGTTTTGTTTGTTGTGTTTTTTTTTATTGAGGTAAAGTTGACATACAATATTATATCAGTTTCAGGGGTACAACGTAATGATTCAATGTTTGAGTATATATTGAAATGATCACCACAATGAGTCCAGTTAACATCCGTCCCCATACATAGTTACAAATGTTTTTGTCTTGTGATGAGGACATGGCATATTTCAAGGTGCAGAAGACTCAACGATGGTGTCATACTTTTCTATATACAGCTTGATGAATTTGGACATAAGTATACACCCTTGAGACTGTCACCACCATCAAGGCCACAAACATTTCCATCACCTTCCAAAGTTTTCTCTCACCTCCTTTATTACTATCATTCTGTGGTAAGAACTCTTAGTATCTACTCTAGTAGCAAATGTGACGTATGCAATAGAGTTTTGTTAGCTGAAGGCACTACGCCGTATCCTACATCTCCAGAACTTATTTCTCTTGATAACTGAAACTTTGTATCCTTTGACAATCAGCTCCCCATTTCTCCATCTCCCCAGCCCCTGCCAACCACCATTCTAACCTCTGCTTGTATGAATTTCACAATTTTAGATTCCACATATAAGTATTTGTCTTTCTCTGTCTGCCTTATTTCACTTAGCATAATATCTTCTAGGTCCCTCATGTTGTCAAAAATGGCAGGAATTCCTTCTTTTTTCAAGGTTGAAGAATATTCCATTTCTTTATCCATTCATCATCAGTGACGTTTAGGTTACTTCCATATCTTTGCTATTGTGAATTAGCTGCAAGGAACATTAGAGTACAGGTATCTTTTTGAGACCCTGATTTCAATTCCTGTGTGTATATACCAGAAGTGGGATTGCTGGATCATATGCTAGTTTTCTTTTTTGGAGGAACCTCCATACTGTTTTTCATAATGGCTGTACTAGTTTACATTCCCATAAGGGTTCCTTTTATTTACATCTTCACCAATATTCGTCATTTTTAGTTTTTCTGATAATCGCCATCTTAACAGGTGTGAAGTGATAGCTCATTGTGGTTTTGATTCGTATTCCCTGATGATTAGCGATGCCAAACACCTTTTCATAGACCTATTGGCCACTTGTATATCTTCATTGGAAAAAGTCTATTGTGGTCCCTTGCCCATTTTATAAATTGATTTGTCTTTTTGTTATTGAGCCAACACAAAAAAAGGAGAACAAAATTTCCAGGCATTATGGATGCTTCCCAGTTGATGCAGATGGTTTTGTGTTTACAGTGGTACCAAAAGATCATGTTTCGTGTTTTTTCTTCGGCTTGTTATAAGACCCGCAGTAGCTGCAGCATGGCAGATAATCGGGATCTTCTGGGTTTGGAGGTTTACAAAATAAATGAGTGGTAAGGATTTTTTATTTTTCCAAGGAAGTTATTGTGATCATTGTCCATGGAATCCAGGATTAGATAGGTGGAGGAGAAAATTAAGGTCAGGAATGGTGATCTGGCATTACTTCTGATCTTGAGGGACAGGTATTTACTGCATGAGTGTTTGAATAAAAATATTAGAGATCAGGAATTTGTGGTGGGTGAATATGTTTTCTGAATTATTTACTTTTGAACACAACCACTTGGATTATGTGAACATCTGGGATATGGGAGTAAGTCGTTAGCAGGGGGTGGTTGATAATATCACTATTGATTTAACCTCTATGGACACCAAGTGGTCAATGGATTAAGCAAATGAGTAGACAGAAAACACAGAAATGGTAAAAATTGGGATTTAGTAAAGGACTGGGGACTGACTGTCCTGAGTGGGAGTGCCAGGACTTGTGCGGTTGAGAGTGACAAGGACAAGAAGAGAATAGAATCACACTCAAACAAGGAGGGGGTGTTAACAGGATGGAGGGGGAGAAATTATCTGGAGTAGCTTTGAGTTTTGACCTTGAGCTTTCTGTTCTTGATGCAAATCTGCCTGATGACATCCTGGGACACAGGTCAGATCTATCCCCAGGGGATCGAGGGAGGGTGGAAGTACAAAACAGCCAGGATAATTGTCCTAAAAAGGCAGGCTTCCTTTATCATTTGACCCACTTTCATGATTGGTTTATCTAGGGTAAGAGGAAAAGAAAGATGATAAGAAGGATGATAGTCACGTCTTCGCAGACTTGGTGAACACAGAAGGAGCAGCAGGGGCCTGGCTTCCTGAGGACAGGTTTAGGCTGAGGGCTAAACCCACCGCAACAGCCTGGAAGAAGCTACATCCAGCAGGATAGACGAGCACGGAAGCCAGAGACCTGCTGATGGCACCAGCTCGGCAACTCCTCCTGGAACAGCCCAGCCAACACCACTGTGTCCCATGACCAGGGCCTCCTGCCCAAAAATGGCACCCTGCTGCCCATGGGCTGAACAGATCCCTCTGCTTGTTAACCTGGACAAGATAGATGGGAATGTTTCAGAGAATGCTCAAGTGAGAAACTATCAAAACCACAGCCCACTCAGTCCCCTGCCCCACACTCCCCTCCTCTCTTTCCAGACCCACAGCCTCCACTCTGTCTTGGTCATCAGTTCTCTGCTCAAGGACTCGTCTTGGCTATAGAGCTCCTTAAGTTTTTCAGAGCTTTACCCGAGGGGAGGGGAAAGAGGGAAGGATAAATTTAGGGATAATGTGAGGGGTCTGAGTGCAAATCCCTTTTCTTTGACAACCCAAGAGATTCAACCTGCCTGGAGGAGTGTTCTCACTGGGCTCCTCTGAGCGCTAAGGTCTCATGGGACTGGGAGGGGACTCTCCTGTTGGTCACTGGGGTCTCCACTCCCCAGCTCTACAGAGCAGCTCTGTTTTGACCACTATGAGTTTCAACTGACCATAGAGTTCTGTTGCTATAAACACTTGAAAATCTCCAATGTGGCTCAACCCAGTACCTGACATTTAGGGAAACTGAGTCCTGAAGCAGAACTGGTTCACTAAGGACACCAGGAGACTTAGAGACCAACTGCCGACGCCCAGGCCCTGTCCCCAGCATTTGCTGCCTCCCAGGAGTTCCCAGCTGACTGAGGCGCCAATGGCAGTCATACAGGAGATCCCCCATCCATCCTGGTCCTCCTATGGAGAGAGGCTTACCCACGGGGAAACTTCCCCCGATGTGTTCTTCAGGTGGCTTGTGGAAGTTTTCTGCAGAGCAGAGATGACAGTGCAGGGCGAGGAGAAGTTCTTCCAGATCTCGCACTCCTGGGGAAGGGAAAAGAATGAGGTGTGAGGTTGGGCACTGGAGCCCCGCTTGCTCTAGCTTCAGTCCCCTTCTATTTAAATCTCCCCTCCTGGATGAGACAGATGCTCAGGGAGCCCCAGAAGGACATTTAGGACTCAGAGAGTAACACTCACAAGGAGGAGGAGTTTAGCTCAACCCAGGGAATTAGACAGGTAGGAAGTGAGCATCCTCCCACTAGGACCTGGAGTCAAGGTCAGTGGGCCCCTGGCAGGAAGCGCCTAGGGACTTGCAGGAGCTTAGACCACACACTGCAATCCTGGGAGCTGATAAAGGTGGAGAGGCAGTTCCCAAGTCTCCAGAGAGGGGCTCCACTGGGCCTCCCACGGCACGCCTGGGCCACCTGGACCCAGTGCTCTACCACCCTCGCCCTGTCCTGGGCTGTCATGCTCGCGTCCCTGAGGCAGGTGGTGATGACGAGGCTGGCCACCCTTCTGAACTGGTCGATGGTGGCCTGGATGGTGGGTGTCTAGTGCTCACTGCCAGGCTTGTTCTTCTTGTGCCAGGTGGATCCCAGGCACTGAGAGGGCACCACCTTCCAGAAGAGCTCCTGGGGAACAGGGGGAATGTCATCCAGCCCTGCCACAGGTCACCTCTGTGTCCACAGCCCCTAAAGTCCGACACAGGTGTCACAGTTTAGAGCTGGAGCTCAGGAAGCTCAGGATGTGTCCTGAGCCTTGTGAGAGTCCCTGGGTTTTCTTCTCTGTCCACCGAGGGTGCCCAGCACAGGATGACCCAGGACCCAATCCCGGCAGGGAAGGGAGAGGGGCATTTGCACCCAGCCCGTCCTGGCTAACTCCAAGCTCCAGATGGTGGCTCAACTCTGCTCATGTCAAGGAGGCATCTTCCACCACCTTGATCTCCGCTCTGATCCCACTCCCCATTCTGATGCACATTCCCCCGTGGCAGCTACAACCACTGGCCTTGTCTGTCTCCCTTGTAGTGAAGCACACATCAGGTGTCAAGTCCTGAGGCTGTTGAGCCTCCTGAGGAGACGGCAGGGCCACCGTAGACCTGGCTGCACACAGTGAGTTCCCCTCCACCGCTGATGGGCCAGGCCCTGTCCAGCTTTCCATCTCTTCTACCTCATGGAGCCGGCACAGCCACTCTGTGCAGCAGGTCCTGTTAGTGTCCACCTCTACGATCTGCAGGTGGACAGCAAAGGCTTGGGGGTTCCAGAAGTTGCCCAGGTCATACGGTTGGTAAGGGGTGGAGCTGGGATTTGGGCCCAGATCATGGGAGTCTGGATCAGGTCTGGGACAACGATGGCGGAGGGAAGGCCTGTTCCACCCTGCCCTGAGAGCCCAGCTGCTCACCGCATCCATCACGGTCAACCGCTCTACCACCTGCTTAGGAGAGAAGGCCGTGAGGTTGGGCTTCTTCTCACGCTCCTTAACAGCCACAGGTGGAGACAGACTTCCCACTAGAAATGATGGTCCAGGTGACTCCAGCTCAGCAGCTCCCACTCCTGCTGGAGCCGATGTTGGCCCTTGCTCCAGCTCCAACACTGCTGATGGAGGGGACGCTGGCTCCAACGCTAGAAGGGGTGATGTCAACGGAGCTGTAGCCAGCTCTACCTCCACCACTGCCCACTGCTCTGCTTCTGCCACTGGCTGGAGCTCTGCAGCTGGCGCTACAGTGGGATAAAGAGAAAGATTCACCCACATAGCTGACTGTCCATGTGTCCCTCTAAACACAGGAAAGATCCCACTTCCCTTCCAGGAATATGCAGCCTGCAGTCCCCCTTACCCTCTGCCTCTGTCTCAGTGGCCTCCAGAAGCTCAAACCGGGCAAGGGTAAGAGGGTCATGGCAGCTCAGCTCCGAACCAGGCAAGGTTACCTGCGTGTACATCCCCTTTAGCTTGAAAAAGGGACAGCCCCAGTCTGGTCATGCCCTAGTTCTGCTCCAACCTGGTTATCTCAAGGTCCTGAGTGTGGAGACCCTCTGCTCCTGCTCTTATCTCAGAGCAGCACTGGATGGTGTTTGTGGCCTCAGGCACCTTCCCCTTGCCTAGTGAGTTGGTGAAATTGAAACCATTGGGCAGCTCCTCGATGACCTTCTGATTGGAGTTCTGCAAAGACTGCTCTGGAGCTGGGCCAGAAGGAATCAGGGGCTGCCTGCACACTGCCACTGGGGTCAACCCCCAAGAGAAAGTCTGCTCCTCAGTTCAGGCACAGAGGGACATCCCTGCAAAGAACTGTGGTCAGGCAGGAAAAGAGATGAAACCTCTATGGCTCAGTAACATAAGAGTAGAGGAGCTCACCTTCTCATGCTGCCAGCCATGACCTGGGCTATGAACATGACAGGCCCACCATGCTTCCGACACCTAACAACCAGCTCCTGCCCAAGAATGGCCTACCCCTCATACCCTGCCTTCTCCCCTCTGCACAAACACACACAGACACACACACACACGATGAAGTGTAAGGGGTGTGGGGCTGATCAGGTGGGATCACAGTTGTGTCCTGGCCTGCACTAGCCTTTCCTGGGCTGCCCCGTGTTACCCTTCACTGCCTCCTGCCAGATGTCCAGAGGCGTCGGGGATGAGGGCTGAGCCAACGTCGGCAACGACCAAAAAGTTTCTCTTTCTGGTTTTTTTTGAGCCTAGATCCTCCAAAATTTGGGATACAACAACAAAATATTTTTGCCTGTTGACTGTCTCCAGTCAAGTGAGCTGAATTGGGGGCTGTGGGTGCCTGGTTACCAGAGTTCTAAGATCTGTTGAGGTTTATGACCAAGGAAGTGAGGTCATTTTTCAAGATTCCTTTACCTGGGCCCCTTCCCTCAATCAGACTTGTCCAGAGCTGCCGCCTGTGCCCTGGCTGCTAACCCTCCTCCCCCATGTCATCTCTTGAACTGTACACAAGGAGCCTACACAGCCCTAGCCACAGCTCCCTGGAAACCTAAGTCGGGTCTTAGCTTTGAGGAGACAGAGACGAATGCAGACCTCCTTTTTCTTACCAGTTCTTCATCCTGAGAAAGTCCCTGTACCTCTCAGGTCCTCCTCAGTCTCTAAACCTGCACCATGGGGATCAGGCTAGAATCTACTTCCTAGGGATGTCACCCGGTGTATATGACATAATATCTATTACCCCTGTGGGCTGGTGTCACATGTACGTAAGGCACAAACTTAGAGATGGAAGAATAACAAGAAGGGGTGACAGGTAGCACAGAACACCACTCAAAACAGGCCTGGGTTCTAGCAATGTGATATTGGAACAGTCGCTTCCAACTTGGCCTCATTTTCAGGTCAGCATCATGAGGGGGTTGAAACTAATGGAAATTTAGATACTGCCATCCTGTGGCATAAAACCATTCAATTGTTTCCTGTTTAATGGAGAATGTGACCCAAGTGCCTCATCTTCGCATACGAGGTGGGCAATCTCCACAGTGGTACCTAGTAAGCGCCACCCATGGTATAGCCATCCCAGTGGAACCACTAAGTAGTTAGTAACTGGCTTCTTAACATAATAACAGCCAAAGTGATGGGATGTCTTGTCTAAATTTTAACTAAAAAAGTCTCTCACTTCCTCTTACTCCCTCTTTCATGTCCCATCTCTCTCTCTCTCTCTCTCACTCTGTCGAATCCCTGTAACTGAGGAATCAAATACCAGTGTTTTTGGGCTGCCCAATGTGGACGCCTAGAGAGGAGAGAAGCACGAGATTGCCCAGGCCAACAGACAGAAAGAAACTCAGGCTCTCAGTCCAAACTGAACCCTGAAAGCTGAGAGTGAACTTGGGGGCCAGTCCTCCCCAAGTTGAGCCTCAGTTTCAGGCCACACAAGGGGGTGATGAGGTAAGAGGGAAGAAAGGACTGTGGGAGCTTTCTGCCTGATCCACCTGGAAGAGTGAGGGCGAGAACAGTGTCATGTGACACTGAGTCCTCAGGAGAACCTGTGAGGTAGCTGGAATTCTCACACCTTCCAGATGAGGAAACAGCCTCGGGGAGGCCTGGCCCAAAGCCCAAGCTCACACCCAGAGTGAGAGTTGGAGCTTGGCTTGTTCTAGGATCACAACACCTTGGAGGATGGAGTGCTATTGGTACCAGATGCCTGGAGTCAGATGTCCACGGTCAGAGGCCAGCGGTGCTGGAGAGAAATGGAGTGAGGGGACTATGGTCTTACTGACACTCACCTCGACCCTGGCAGCAGAGGCCCTCCACGTTTGCCCCCCCACAGATCAGCCCCCAGAGAGTGCAGGAGAAGCAGCAGCAGCAGCAGGTGAGTGTGCCTGTGGGGGAGGGGTTCTGCCCTCCCAGCTGGAGGCCCTCAAATCAAGAGAGGAGGCCCCTTCCTCTTGCTGCCACAGTGCCTGAATCCCCCAGTAGAAGTGACCGGGGTGAGGGCCTGGAAGAGCTGGTGCAGGATGGGTTTGTTGTGGGGAGGGCCAGGGACTGCACACCCTGTGATTTGCCAGAAGCCGGCCCTGGGAGGTGAGGAGGAGGAGTGTGGTTTTCTTGGGCTGTGAAAGGAGGAGGAGTTGAGGGGAGGCTGCTAAGGGTCTTGGCTGCTCCCCGTGGGAACCCTGGGGTGGGCCAGGAGGCTGAGGGTGAGGACTTTTCAGGGGAGGCTCTGCAGGGGGCTGACTTGAGAGCAAGGACTCATCCCACCCACACCCCGATATCACAAAGTGTCGTCCCCTATCTTGGCACTTTCCTTGGTCACCTGCTGATGCTGCACCTGCTGATGGGTGATAATCTCGAGATGGGTGCACCTGAGGACCAGGCAGGGAGGACCAGGATCCTGAGCCTTGGGATGGGGAGCCCCCGAACTGAGCTCTGAGCTCTCAGCGCTTGGCACATCTCCTGTCATAAGAGCCTCTCAGCCACCCCTGGGAGCTGGGGCATCAGGCCCATCTTAGGGATGAGTGAACAGAGGCTCCACCTGAGACACCCATTCTGGTTCCTCAGGCTGGGGAAGCTCAGATCTGCCTGACGGCACAGCTGCTTGAGGTTTTATCTGAGCTGGACGCAGCCTCTCCCTCCCACGCTGCCCATGGAGGGAGAGAGATGTCAGACCCCTCCAAGTCAGGCAGCACATAAGTGGCTGAGCAGTCCCCTCTGCCTGAGGCCTCAGCCTCCAAGTCTGTCATCAGAGAGGGTTGTGCTGCCAGGTCCCTCAGCCTCTCCCCCATGTCCTGCTTCTCTGGAGCCCAGATCCCAGCCTAGGTCCAAGTCCTGTTTTCTGTGCATGCCCGGCCCCCTCTGGGGACCTGGCAGTAGTGCAACATGAGAAGGGGTGGGCCTAGGGGTCTAGTCAGGCTAGAGGGCCCTGTCTGATGGACTCTGGCTCTCTGCCTTCCAGGGGAATGAGATCAACCTGAGAAGAGGACTGAAGTGAACAGCTGCCGCACTGCCTGCAGGGGAGGGGAAGGAGGAGGAAATCAGAGACCCTCTGGGCAGAACAGTCCCTGGCTCCACCCCCTGTATCTTACATTTAGTGGAAGAGTTTGATAACAGAGAAGTGGGAGACCCAACCAATTGGCGGGTGGGTTGAGGGGAAGATGACATCAAGGAAAACATCCTGGAGGAGGGGCTGATTATTCCCATTCTGAGAACAGGTAGAGCCTGGATGGAACTGGAGGGAAGGAGGGTTCCCAGGATGGTCCCCTGCCCCACTCCTCACCACCCACAAGGTCCATGAAGCATCCCCCACCCAGGCCCTATCTGCATCCTCTCCTTCCCTCTGGTCCCAGGAATACCCAGTCATGAGGGCGATCCTTCTGCTCCAGGTGGCCGCAAAGAATTACAACCTAGAGCCCGAGGAGCGATTTGGGGCCTGGTTCTAGGACATGGAGCTGCTCAACGAGAATGATAGGTGAGGCCGGGCAGGAGTTGGGTGAGGGCAGGGGTGGACGCTCCCTGTTGGCCAGTCCAGAGAGCCTGTCTCCGTGGCCCCCCACTCAGCCCCAGGTCTTATTGCATGGCGACCTCTGGGACTCCTAGACTCCAGCTGCTGGGCAGGCAGTGGGGGGACACCTGAGGTGTGTCTCCTGGTAGGCTCACAGGTGCCTTTCTGTCCTGGAGCTACAGCCTGTCCTGCCAGTTGGACCCCCCAGACCTAGTTGGCCAGAAGAATACTCAAGGATAAGAAGAACCCGCCATCATTAAGGTCAGGGGTGAGTGAGTGTCTGGGCCGTGGTGACTGACTCCCAGGGGTTCAGTAAAGCTTCGGGCTAAACGTGCCCTTGGGGAGTTGGACAGCTGGCACTGGGATCCCAGCTCCACTACTGAGCAGTCCTGTGACTGGGGTGACTCTCTTCAGCTTCCTGAGACTCCGTTTCCTCCTCTGTGAAATAGGTGATACCAAATGATCTCTTGCGTGGCAGGGACAAATGGGGTACTGGTGGCTGACAGCACTGAGCACAGAGTCTGGAGCACTCAGTGCAGTGGGGACAGGGTGGGGGCCATGATTCTGAGGGAGGCCCCCCAGGGTAACCCGACTCTTCTACTCAGTCCCCAGGCCCCAACACCGAGCCCTGTACCAGTGGCCGATCACAGCCCCATCCTCAGCAGCGGGGACACAGCTGGGAGGCTTTCGATGCACTGGGCCAGCTCCTCCCACCTGACGGGAAGGGGAGCATTGTAAGCTGATCTCTGAGGTCCCCTGAAACCCAAGAGAGAGGGGACGACCCCACCCCAGCTCCCTGATGTCTCTACCCCAGCACCTATTCACCCATTGGGGAGGGACAGTAGTTATTTGTTGTAAATAATAAATGCCCTATTTGAATATTATATTAAAGTCCTGTTCCCTTTAGAGCTGGGAGTTGTGGTGTGGTTCTGTCGCTTTCTGTAGGCATGTAAGTGAGACACTGAATCTCACATTTCTACTTGAATCACGAACTCTTCTGGGTTCATCAGCTTATTGTCTGTGGGCGAAGGGAGAAGGGCCAGCCCCTTCCCTGCTTAGTGGGGACACTCCCAAGTCCCCATAATTCCGAAGATCAGTTCATTTCAGTATCATTCAGCTCCTCCAGGAGCAGACATGGCCCCCACCCTTTCTCTTGGGATTTTAAGGTTGAAGGTACTTTCACAGGCAGAGCAACAACCACTGAAATGTGGGTGTCTTTAAAATAGCACTACCCAGGACAACGTCGTGCCACAGGCAGGGGCTGCCTTTCTCCATTCTTGAGGAACAGGGAACTTTTTCTGCTCCTCTTTTTGAGATTTCTTTTGACTAAATTTTAGGAACTTGTAGTTTTCTAGTTGAATCTCTGGAATTGCATCAGCTCTAAGTGATGAAAACAATGTAAAAAGATCAAAACTTTCACGTTGAGAGGACAAGGCCCAAGGAAGCTCATTTGCAAATGGACTAAAGGCAGGCAGGACCTCGCTCCTGAGGCCCCTCTAGGAGCTCCCTGTTCACCCCTGACGTGGATTTGAATCCTGCTGGGATCCTTGTCCAGGACTCTGAATTCCTTCTCCTGCTTGTTTTGTATCCAGGCGGAAAGATTTGTGACGCAGCTTTTAAGGCTACTGCTGGGTCTCGTTCCATAAACATGACTGCTCCCTGTGAACTAGGATTTTCAGCACCCCTGCCTTCCTTATGCAATTCCCTTTAGGGCAGAAATTCCCCAGAAGGCCCCAAGCCTCCTCCCTCGATGGATCCCGGGTGAGCTCTACTTGGCCAGTATAAGGGACCATAATCCTGGTCAGTGAGTGACCTCACACTGTCCCTTGCTGTCCAAGGTGACTTCTGAGCCCGTGTCATTCTGAGGTCCATGGTCTTGGACAATCCTCCAGTTTACACACTAAGTGTTGGTGTTACCAACTCGTCCAAATGGGGCAATTGGGCCTGAGCCCATAAACTGTGTTGCCCCTGGGTTTTTGTGTTTTTGTCCCCAGTCCTGTGCTGTGGTTACATTACCACCACCTGCTGGAGTGTGAACACTGTTTGGAGCTTTCAAAGATGACGCACGACAGAGGTGTGGGGGGCTACAGCAGGGAATGCCACTGAACCGATGGTCCATGGACGTGCATGAACACAGCCTTACCAATTAAAATACTGAAATGCTTCCCATCTGGTGGTGAACAGACACTGCTCTGAGCTCGCACCGAGAACCCACCCCATGACTAGGAGCTTTCAAATGGTTACCAAGTGGCATTTTGAACCTCATCCCTTGGGAACACCCTGTAAGACAAGGACCAGATGAATTGCTTGGCATTTGTGAGTTATCCCCTCATTTCTGATGGCTGCAAGTGTCACTCAGACACACAGGCTGCACTCTGCCAGGGAAGCCTTCTCAGGACAACCAGAAGCTGAAAATGAATCCTGGTTCCCAGCATCCCAAGCCCTTCCTGACATGGCACAGCCACCCAGGAAAGTGATTTGGTAACGGAAAGACTGGGAAGGCTGTACTTTCTCTCCAAAGAGAAAGAGAAGAGCCAACAGTGAAAGCTTGATCCCTCAAATAGACAATTAAATCCCAACAAGCAGTGGGTTCTTTCCGCATTATTGATGCTGAAAAGATCTCTTTTGATAATCGCACGATCCCCCAACTGCCATGTTCATCTCCATGAATCAAATTTCCAACACATATGGATCTAAAAAACTAAGGGAAATCTGGTATTTCCTTAGATGCAACTCTGAATTAGCATGCAACAGAGAACAGAAAAATGGAGACCAAGAAGTAAATATCTAATTTGAGAACATAGACACAAAAGTGCGTTTGAAATAATATTTTGGAATCTATTGGAATATTATACAAAAAGAATAATCCATTTTTAGTAGGTTTTACTGTGACTGTGAGGGGAAAAACTGAATCATCCCGTGACATTGATAACTCGCTGCTGACTTTAAAGTACAAATAAATAATATACATAGTAAAGGAAAATGAGAGAACAGCATGAAAAAGGAAGATCTTTCTCTCCTCACCTGAAACTCAACCTCTCACCTCAGAAAGAAACTGTTGTCTATATTTTCTATGTCTCGAAGCAGAGTTTAATAAAAGAAAAGTATCAATATATTTTAAAGTTTCAAGAGCTCAAAGCAAGGAAACATTAGGGACGCTGCCAAGAGACCTCACTGAGGTGCCTGCTCCATTTAATCTGCTGTCAGGACGGCCTTCTTAGACCCTCACTTTCTCTGCCTTGCTAGCAAGTGTGTCCGCCATCAGTGCTATCACCAGTCTCGCTCCTGTGCTCTTCACTGCCCTTTCCTCCTTCCTGATACCTCCACAGTGGAGCTGTGGAATGCACAGATCAGTTCCTGGAATCATCTCTGCCAAATCTGAAGACCAGCAGGAGTGGGAATGGGACCTGGAATGCAGACCACCTGCGAGCACACCTGGCAGGGATTCACCTGTGTGACTAGGTGCAAGTTTTTACAACGTTTTGGCAAGATTGAAAGGACTTACGTGTTGTCATGCACTGCTGCAGGCCTGGAGTCCTTGCGGTCTCTCGGGCCAGCAGATCTGGTGGGGCTGGTCCAAGTTGTCCTCTCAGAGACCAGAAATTGCCAGGATGGGATGGGATTCTAGTAACTGGCCTCTTGAATATGTCACTGGACAACCTCAAAAGAATGGAAATGCTTAAACCAGGCTTTGGTTTGGACTGGTTCCCACAGTTACGCTGCTTCTTCTGTGAAGACGTGACTTATCATCCTTCTTTTCCTCTTACCCTATAAAAACAAACCATGAAACTGGGTCAAATGATAAAAGAGGCCTGCCTTTTTAGGACAATTATCCTGGCTGTTTTGTACTTCCACCCTCCCTCTACGCACTCGGGATATATCTGACCTGTGTCCTGGGATGTCATCAGGCAGACTTGCATCAAGAACAGAAAGCTCAAGGTCAAAACTCAAGGCTCCTCCAGATCATTTCCCCCTCCATCCTGTTAACACGCCCTCCTTGTTTGAGTGTTAGTCTATTCTCTTCTTTTCCTTGTCACTCTCAACCGCACAAGTCCTGGCACTCCCTCTCAGGACAGTCGGCCCCCAGTCCTTTACTAAATCCCAAATCTTACCATTTCTGTGTTTTCTGTCTACTCATTTGCTTAATCCATTGACCACTTTGTGTTCATAGAGGTTAAATCAATAGTGACGTTATCAACCACCCCCTGTTAGCAACTTACTCCCATATCCCAGATGTTCACATAATCCAAATGGTTATGTTCAAAAGTAAACAACTCAGAAAACATATTCACCCATCACAGATGCCTGATCTCTAATATTTTTATTCAAACATTCATACAGTAGATACCTGTCCCTCAAGATCAGTAGTAATGCCAGATCAACGATTCTCACCTTAATTTCCTCCTACACCTATCAATCCTGGATTCCATGGACTATGATCACAATAATTTCCTTGGAAAAATAAAAAATTCCTTACCACTCATTTATTTTGTAAACCTCCAAACCCAGAACATCCCGATTATCTGCCGTGCCACAGCTACTGCTGGTCTTATGACAAGCTGAAGAAAAAGCACGAAACACGATCTTTTTGTACCACTGTAAATACAAAGCCATCTGCATCAACTGGGAAGCACCCATAATGCCTGGAAATTTTGTTCTCTTTTTTTGTTTGGCTCAAAAACAAAAAGACAAATCAATTTAAAAATGGGCAAGGGACCAGAGTAAAATTTTTCCAGTGAAGACATACAGGTGGCCAGAAGGTGTATGAAAAGTTGTTCAGCATCACAAATCAGGGAATGCAAATCAAAACCACAATGAGCTATCATTTCACACCTGTTATGATGGCGATTATCAAAAAAACTAAAGATGACAAATGTTGGTGAGGATGTGGAGAAAAGGAAACCTCGTCGGAATGTAAACTAGTACAGCCATTATGGAAAACAGTATGGAATTTCCTCCAAAAGTGAAAACTAGCTTATGATCCAGCAATCCCACTTCTGGTAGACACCCACAGGAATTGAAATCAGGGTCTCAAAGAGATATCTGCCCTCTAATGTTCATTGCAGCAAATTCACAATAGCCAAGATATGGAAGTAACCTAAACGTCACTGATGGATGAAGGGATAAAGAAATGGCATATTCTTCAACATTGAAAAAAGAAGGAATTGTTGCTATATTTGATAACATGAATGCACCTAAAAGACATTGTGCTAAGTGAAATAAGGCAGACAGAGAAAGGCAAATATTCCCTTATTTGTGGAAGTTAAAATAGTCAAACTCACACAAGCAGAGGTTAGAATGGTGGTTGCCAGGGGCTGGGGAGATGGAGAAATGGGGAGCTGATGTTCAAAGATACAAAGTTTCAGTTATCAAGATAAATAAGTTCTGGAAATCTAGGATACGACATAGTGCCTACAGCTAACAAGACTGTATTGCATACGTTACATTTGCTAATAGAGTAGATATTAAGAGTTCTTACAACAGAATGATAGTAATAAAGGAGGTGAGAGAAAACTTTGGGAGATGATGGATATGTTTGTGGCCTTGATGGTGGTGACAGTCTCAAGGGTGTATGCTTAAGTCCAAATTCATCAAGCTGTCTATGGAAATGTATGACATCATCGTTGATTCTTCTGCACCTTGAAATATGCCATGTCCTCATCACAAGAGAAAAAATTTGTAACTCTATATGGTGACGGATGTTAACTGGACTTATTGTGGTGATCATTTCAACATATATACAAACATTGAATCATTATGTCGTACCGCTGAAACTAATTTAATGTTGTATGTCAACTTTATCTCAATTAAAAAACCACAACAGACAAAACCATTTGAATACTGTATATGAGTTCAGTGAATCCCTGAAACTGCCCCATTCCCATATGGGAATTACAGGAAGCAGAGAGGATGATGTAAGATGGAAGAAAGTTGTACAAAACAGTATTCAAATTAAAATCATTTAAGTTGCTATCAGCTCCTTGTGGCAAAGTTCTGCGAGCACCGATCTACTTTCACATTTTTCCTGAAAAAACATACTTTCACATCCAACCCATAATAGTTTCATCATTTTCTCTAATAAGAAAATTTCAACTTAATAAATAAAACAAAAAGCATCTCTTATGTATGAATAAAGTTAGTGAACTTTACAGAGAAAAGAACATATTTGCACAATCTCAAAACAGGACACAGAAGAACTGAATGATGATCAAGTCTCACTCAAGCTTATCTTTGAAAGCCAGTAAAACCAGGCTGTCTTTTCAAGGATGTGTGTAGAGCTGTCAGCCTTGGAAGATAGAAATAGTGGCCTCCTCTGGAGCAAAGGGCAGGCTTGATTACTGCCCAGTATAATAAAAATAACACCCCCCGCCCCCAGGGCAAAGGTTAGCAGACATCCTGCCCGTTATCAAAGATTTGAGTTCCTTAGGCTCTGAGATCTTGCATCTCTCTGCATGTCACCTGGCCCACTGTGTATCACCCTGTAGGAAGTGAGATTTATTGAACTGGTGCAAATGCTGATACTCTAGCCACCGCTATTGTTGTGTCATTAAGTCCTTTGTCTCTGACGCCTGGGTCTCTTGACTTTTGCCAGCATCTGTAAGACCATTGTAGGCTAACTTATTGGTTTGCAGGTAAGGTAAAACATCAGATCTTTCACGGTTTCTGACAAGCCCTTAAAATAACTAGTAGTCTTAGGAACAGAGAGCTATCCAGAACAATATGTATGGATGGTCTTCATAGAAGACTTCATGCAACCAAAACTTTAATAAGTCTCTCTGACCTCTTTTATTTCTACCCCAAGTAGAAGGAGAGGCACCAAGCTATTACAGACCTAGGGCTTGTGCAAGCCACTGGAGACCTAGTGACAAGAAACTTCCCATGGGGAGAAAAGACAGATGGGCATATTTCCAAAATGGACCCATGTGCTTCCCGGTCATCAAAAAGAGAGTGCATTATCTTAATTTATGATGATTTGAGTCATTAAAATCTTGTGATGGGCCAATGATACACTTCTAAGAGGAGTGAGGCACATGGCAGTTGTAAGCAGATTAACGCACTTGGTGAATATCAAACTCTGAACCAACTTTAGTGTTCTAATCAATTAAAAGGTACAACAAATTTATTTAGGTAGATTAAATGATATTTAATGTTATGCCTGATTATTACTCTTCAATAATGAACAAGAAGCTCATGTAAATAACTATAATTGGCCTTACTTTAAAACATGGTAGTCAGGACTGTTTGAGATAAGCTGGAGAGAAGGAAAGGGAGAAATAGACAAAAGTTAGCTGCTCTGAAGCCACTGTCAAGACCTCTGGATCTACATGTAACCCAGGAGATCGAGGCAAAGGGCTGTGCCCCTAGATCCTCCTGCACTGTGGTTCTCAGCGATGTCACGGGGCTGAAGCAGCTTCCTGATTCGTGTTTACATGTCCATGTGTACAATACCCCTGACCATGGAGATGAACCACTATTCAATCATCCCTTACACTCCTCTAATTAACAATTAGATTTCAGAATCATTGTATCATTACATGATAATTTATTCCTCAAACCTGTAGGATGCCGAGCTAAAAGCAAATCAAATATCAATGGCTTCTTTTCTTTGAAATACCAAGATGTTCTTTCACACTTGGAATCCTGATTAGAGGATAAATCCATCAAATCAATGGAAACAAGTTAAGAAATAGACAGAGGGATATTTCATTCATATATATACATTTTGCATTGTTGCAAAAATAGAGTTACATTTAAAAAATTTAGAACTTCTTGAAATTTCATAGATATTAAAGATTTTCTTCTGCTTATACTCCCTTTGGTTTACCAAATCAAACTCACTCTTTAATGGGCATTTCTAGCATTCAGTGCTAGTAACAACAGTTTTTTTAAATTCTTATTTTTCCCACGTCAAAGAACAAGGGCAGAGGTCATGGAGAGGTCAAGTCTAATCTACCTAGGGATGTGGCAGCCTTAACTATAGATGTTCAAGCCAGACATTGCCAGCAGAACCACATCTCTTCATCCACAGGTGAGTTTTTACTAGTAATCACAGAGACTTGAGGATATCAAAGGAAATTCTTCATTAAGAACCAAAGTTATAGGGCCGGCCCGGTGGCTTAGCAGTTAAGTGCGCGCACTCCACTGCTGGCAGCCCGGATTCGGATCCCGGGTGCGCACCGACGCACCGCTTCTCCGGCCGTGCTGAGGTCGCGTCCCACATACAGCAACTAGAAGGATGTGCAGCTATAACATACAACTATCTACTGGGGATTTGGGGGAAAAAATAAATAAATAAAAAACTTTAAAAATGAACCAAAGTTATAGATTCCTATCTTGGGTTCATTACTTTGAATTTTTGACCCAAATCATATATATAGATTGGACCATGTTCAATTCTATGATCTTTAGAAGATGCAGCCTACAGCTGAAGAGAAACAGATACAACACCAACATCTTATCCTCTCTGAAGCCCAACTGAGAGCCCCTGGAGTCAGAAGTTTTCAAGACAAGAAAATGTCATCCTTCTTCTGAACAAAGACTGTAAGGCTATACTAACATTCAATTTTATTTATTTTGTTTTTTATTTTTGCTTTGTGAGGAAGATCGGCCCTGAGCTAACATCTGCCAATCCTCCTCTTTTTGCCGAGGAAGACTGGCCGTGGGCTAACATCCATGCCCATCTTCCTCCAATTTATATGGGACGTCGCCACAGCATGGCTTGACAAGCAGTGCGTCGGTGAGTGCCCGGGATCCGAACCCGCGAACCCCGGGCCGCCGCGAACCCCGGGCCGCCGCAGCGGAGCACGCGCACTTAACCGCTTGCGCCACCGGGCCAGCCCAAACATTCAACTTTAAATTGTTAACGTGACTTGTTAGAATGTGATGCAGCTAGCATAATATCTTCTAAGTTTCATGATTTTTCTCCAGAATACTGAGATGGATGACCTTGAACTCCAGTTTCCCCATAAATGTCTTGATTCAGAGATAAAATTAATTTCCCTATAAAACAATTCCCATAAAATTGTTAAAAATATATCATAGTCTCTGACTAAAAGGGAACAAAGCAAATTGAGCAGTTGAATAGCAGTGTAATAAATTCCATACAAGGATCTTACTGCAGCATTATGTATAATAGTGAAACTGGAAATAACCCCATCTCTATCAAAGAAGAAATATACAGATCATGGTATTCCTGTTCTTTGGAGTAGCTCTAAAACTTCTAAAAAGCTAAGTTAGAGGGACGTGCACTGATAAGGAGAGACGTCTATGATATATGTTTTGGGAAACAGCAAGCTGCAAAACGATGTAGTTATGTAATTTATTTATGTTAAAAAAATCTTTATGTGTATTTATAAATTCATAGGAAATGTCCAGAAGAATAAGCTGCCACCTCTTAACAATAGTTCCTTCTGAGTAGGGGAGTGAGTGTGCAGGGAAGGGGATGGAAGGGGAAGGTTTCACTTTACTCTACATAGATCTGTGTAATTTGCCTTTTTTTACGAAGTATGTAATTCTTTCATAATTAGAAAAATGAATGATGTGACCGTTTGGTGCAGGGCAACAATATTATGTTCACCAGTCTCTGTACTGTATGTTACTGCACAACACGGACTGTAGGAGAAAGCCCAGAGGAGCAATGAAGACAAAAAGACATGACACCTGTAAAAAGTCAGTGGAGTATTTCTACATAAGAAACCTTGCAGGTGAGTGACGGTCAGTATCTTCCACTACTCCAGCTCTTGCAATAAACCTAGAATCTGCCCAGGGTAGGCCGGACGACCACGCCCTGCTAGTCCACTCCCCACCCAGGGCCTGTTTGTGCAGGGTGACTGCCAACTAGCAGACAATGGACTCAGGATGGGCCGTGTGCCTTTGGTGAGGCTGGCAGAGAGGGACAAAGTGGAACACCAGCTAAGTGCACACACCTGAGAGGCGGAGTTCCAGGTGGAGACTCAAAATGCACCAAGAAACTGTGTGAAGGAAGCTACTCGACCTCTCTGAGCCTCAGTGTCCCCCCTGTAAAATGGGGATCACAGGCATACTTCACAGAGCTGTTGAGGAAGATACATAGAAGTGCCTGTGACAGCCAGTGTCACATTATTAACAAAGTCGTATCCGACTTCAGAATAATCGATGAAAAGAATAATGTGATGAGACCAAAGACGAGATGCCCAGCTTCATAAGCAGCCCCAGCAGCATGAGAATGAGAGGAGCTCCGAGTAAGCAGGGTTCTTCACAGCTCCACTTTAGAGGACGAACATGGGCTACACCAGGATAAGTGGCTGTTGTACAGTGACTCGTGTAGTGAAGGTGGGTCCCTAAAGACACTGTGAAATCCAGTTACACACAGTGGCTCCTAGGAAACAACTACAAAGCAATCAATGCAGCAGTTAGGAATGAGAAGGGGCTGATCAGAGGAGGGTCAGAGCCACAAAATTGATGGAAGACACTTAACCATGGTGAGCGCCCAGCTCTGTCAACAGCTGCTGTGGTTGCACCAGAAGATCAAATGTATGAGGCAGCCATTGTGGGGACTGCTGGGAGCACAGTGGTCACTGCAGCCACACCCCAACAGCAGTGCATCGGAGCACACAGACCCAGAGACTTTCCTCTCAATTAATTCTTGTTTCAAGATGAGGAATATCCTCACGTTACAATGTCTCCTTCCAACACTTGTGGACGAGTGTCATCAGAACCCCCTGAAGAGGTCACAGGCCAGAGTAGGATGGAACACTGGGGGCTGGGGAGCGGTGCTGCACCTGACCACACGGACTACCACCCGGGCCTGTTGAACACGAGAGAAGAACCCGAGGTTGCGGTCTAACGAGAATTCCCTGTCTTGCCACATTCAGAGACACTGCAGAGATTCTCATCCTTTCTTTACAAAAATGTTGAAGAATTCATGTGTCATTAATTCATAAAGAGGCAAATTCTTGACAAAGTGACAGGGTCTAGTTTCGATGACCAGGTTTTCCAGTTGTTTTGATAATATTACACATTCAGGAATCGGAAATGTAACCTATTGGGGTGTTTGATATAAACAAGGACTTGTTTTCATTTAAATCAACGCCCAGACTTTTAAGGATGACATAAATCAGAAAAACTGCTAATCATTCCTCCACAGGTTTCAATAAGACTTTTAAGTTAATTTACTAATCTCAGGAAAAGAGAATACGGCAATTCAAGTTTTTTGTTTCTGCATTCAAGCGTACAGTACAGCCAAGAGAATGAGCAGAAAAAAATTAACAAGAAAGTCTTGCTTGCATTTTATCTTTTGCAAATGAGCAGGATATTTTATGTTCTGTTCTTTTCACTGATGTAATCAATTTTTAAAGAATACGGTACATCTGACTATCCCAAGGTGTGTTTATCTGGGAAACTTGCCTGAATCCAAAACAGAGATGTTAAAGCTGACGGGTTTCAAATGCTGCCCAGGTGCTGTCTACCACGAATATCCCTCTCGCAAAGCTGGACCACTGGTCTCTTCCTGAGGGATCAGAATCACCACCCATGTCCCTGAGAGACTGGCCACTCAGGCCTGAGCTGAGATTAGGTGATCAATCTAAAGGGCAAAATACTTAAGCTATTCTCATCTTAAGGATGCTGTTTTGGAGGCCTCTGCACTGGAATGGGTTGGTGAAAACGGCCTACTAGATACTTGCCTGGGAATTGATTTGTTCTCCTCTGCTCTTAGTGGATTGTGGGGAAACCAGTGAGTAACCTCACACATGCCTCAACTTCCACATCTGCGAAAAAGGCAAGCAACAGCCAATGTTACCACCCTGCAAACTCTTCAGTTGGGCTTGCAAGAGGGGCCACAAGGGCGAATGTCTCCCAAAAGCTGATGAAATGATGGCACTTTGGCTGGAGAAGGCAGAGGGCAGCAGGCAAAGTGGAAAGTTTCTGGGATGTCAAACCAGTTCCCATAAGCACTTTAGAGAAGCACCTGGCCTTGGACTAGGTAGGAGGCTGTGGAAAGACCCACAGGCACACAGGGGGGAGGAGGAATCAAGCAACGGAGGGAGGCGGTGGGGAAGAGGCATGAGTTCAGCTTCAATTTTGGACAAAAGCAGTTGCACGCTGCAGGCCCGCAGCTGCCCATGCAGCTGCCACACCCTCCTAACTCCCTGGTCCCTCTCGTCCCGTCACATCCCTCCGGGACTCAGTCCAGTTGGAGCGGGTGCAGGACCAGAGTCCTGAGTCAACGGCGGTTTTGCCCTGAGGCAAGCCTTCACAGCCCTGCTCCTCCCCCCAGGGCTAGACACCGCCCCGTGCCCAGAGCATCTTGGGAGTTGTAGTCCTGCTGTCCTGCAAGCTCCCAGCAGGGAATGGTTAAGAGACAAAAGCACCAAGCATACACAGCTAGGGGACCCCACTCCCACCTGTCCCTCCACCCCTGGCCCACGCCCCTCTGCTTCTACACCCCACCTTCTACTCCGCCTCTTCTCTATACAATGTCATCTCTCCATGCCTTGCCAATCCCCCAGAGTTGTGCAGTGTGGTTGGGCTGCATCCTTTGGGGCCAGTACTCAGGTAGGGGTGGGGCTCACCAGCCTGGCTATTGCTGAGGTTGCTTGCAGCCCTGGTGGAAGCTCCCTGGCCAGTATTTGAAATGTAAATTCAATATCTAAAATAGAAATACCAGGTGCATGGGATCCTGGAATTTGCCTTTTCAAGGCCATCTGTCCTACCATCCCCTCCATCCATCCAGCCTGCCATGTTCCTCCCTCTGGACCTCGTGATCAGGGTCGCTGCAGAGATCCTCCCCTTGGAACCCACCCACCTTAAGGGCCCATACCCATCATAAAAACTCAAAGCCATGCCACTTGCCAAATTGAGGCAAAAATGGAACCACCCAGGGGGGCCACTCAAGGGTGAGGGCATTACTAGATACTTGGGAGTATTAAAATCCATCTGATGATATCATGAGTGAACGTGTTCCACTTTAAAACAAAACACTGCTGTTATTCTGAGATATTGAGTTAGGATCTTTTTGCAAATATACCGGATTTAAAATGTTTATTGATGTATAACATGCGTATAGAAATATACGCAGAAGTCATCCATGTAAACCTCAAAGAATTATTACAAAGTGAACACACTTGTGTGACCAAGAACTAGCACCAGCTTCACTCAGGCCCCGACAATCCCTTTCTCCCTCCTTCCTCCCCAAAGGTAGCTGACACCTTACCAGCGAACACTATATATCGAGTTTGTCTTCTTATACAAGTGTTTTATTACAGAACAATTTAAACAATATACAAAATAAACAAAACAGCATAGTAGGCTCGTCACCCAGCTTCAACAACTACTAATCATCTGCCATTTTTGTTTCTTCCACACTCCATCCCATTCCCACATCACTTTATTATTCTTTTAGTCCTTTGTGTGTGTGGGGGGGGGTAAGAAGTACGCACACTGAAAGGCACAAATCTCAACCTTACATTTTTGGCAAATAAACATGCCCATATAACCTTCACCCCTTTAAGAACAGGATATTTCCATCACCCCCAGAAAACCCCTTCCTGTTCCTTCCTAGGCAATTTCTTCCTTCCCCCGAGGCAACCACTGTTCTGGTTTTTTCAGCATAGGTTCATCTCGGCTGAAATCATCACACGTGTATTGTTTTCTGTCCAGCTTGCTTCCCTCGGCACGAGGTTGATGAGTCTCTCCCAGCATGTGTGTGTCAGCGTTTGCTCCTCGGCACAGCTGAGGGCGTTCTGCTCTGTGGATGCGTCGCAGTGGGCTCTTCTTCGTCCTGGGGACGTGCAGGTCATCTCCTGTGAACAGTCTTGTACAAACGTTTTTTGGTATGCTGTTTAATTCCTTTATTAGCATTTAAGTGACACACCTTTGCATTTTTTAGTGGTTGGTCCAGATTACAATATGCATCTTTAACATATCACAGCCTACCTAGACTTAATAGTGCACCAGTTTAATCAATGTAAAATATGGAAGACTTGCTACAGAACAGTTCCATTTACCTCTGTCTGTCCTTTGTGCTATTGTTATCATAAATTTTACATCTTCTCATGTTATAAATCCCACAATACAGTGTTATAATTTTTGCTTTCAATAGTCATAGGTCTTTTAAAGTAATTAACATAAAAAAGTTATATATTTTGAGGCAGATGATTTGAGGCTCTGCAAATGTATTCTTTTTTTTTAATTTCACCCACAGTTTTTGCATTCATCAGTCAGCCTTACCCACAATAATTATTACTGTGGTGTTCTAGTGGCGATTCTCTATTTCATGCTATCCAGCCACATTTATTATTTGGAATTCTGTGAGGAAGATTCCCTCCCTCCTTCTCCCGTCCTTCTTCCTTTCTTTCTCTTATTCTTTTTTATTCCTCTTTCTTTCTTCCTTTCTTATTTAATCTATTTTATGTCAGTATAGACTCATGGATATTTATTTTATTCTCTGTATAATAATCCAATGCTACCATTATTTATTATGTTGCTCACAGTTTTCCAGCTTGAGCCATTGAGAAGTCTTTCAGATTGATTCCTTTTGACACATCTCATCATTTGCTGTGTTTTATTTAAAGCACTTTCCTACTTCTGACACTACAAGATGGTCCAGGTTCATATTGTATTTTCCATCTCCACCCTAGAATTAGCCATTTCTCCAAGAAAACCTGGTTCTTTTTATTGGAGAATGATATTTGGAAACCAAGATCTGGGAGCTAAGTGTGCTCATTGATACTAGGGTGTCAGTGCTTCTGGACCCTCTCAGCAGAGCCTGGAAATGTATGTATGAATATAAACACAGGTATACACATCTATCTATTCATCTATCAATCTATCCATCTATCTGGATAGATATATTAGAAGTGACATGGATTCATACTGATACTTCCAACTCCTATCCAGCACCACAGAGTTTATTCTAGCATTCTCCTTTTGTTTATTTTTAACTTCTTTGACCAACAGTGAGAAATTTAACTCCAGTTAGCTACAATATATTTCCTAATGTGTCAACTAGTTTCAGAATTGCTAATCCATACCCTTATGAAAAACAAACTTACCACCTAGAGTAGAGTGTTTGTGTACATTACTTTAGTTTTACAGTATCCCATCAAAACACTGTCTTCCACTGTAACTTAGTTCAGGACCTTTCATCCCCACCCATTATGTGTGGCTATGTCACATGCTTGTAATACAGTGAGATTCATTTGTCACTGCATTTCATCTGAGTTCCCCAGCATCCTGATTGATTTTTAAAATTTGCAGAGTAAAATTCACTCTTTGTAGTGTACAGTTCTGTGGGTTTTGACAACTTTATGGTCATGTATCCACCTCCACAGTAGCATACAGAGCTGTTTTTTTCACTCCCCAAAATTCTCTCATACTGTCCCTCTGTAATCAACCCCTTCCCCCATTCCATCCCTTGGCAACCACTGATCATTTTTCATCTCTGTAATGCTGACTTTTCTAGAAAGTCATACAAATGAAACCACATACTGTACAGCCTTTTGAATCGGGCTTCCTTCACTTAGAGAAATGCAGCCAAGATTCATCCATGTTGTTGTGTGAATCAAGAGTTTATCCTTTTTATTGCCAAGTAGTATTCTAATGTCACAATTCACCACAATTTCTTTCTCCATTCACCTGACGAAGGACATTTAGTTTATTTTCAGCTTGTGGTAATTATGAATAACATGGTTATGAATATTCACCCAAAGATTTTGTTTAAACATTAGTTTTCAATTTGCTTGAGTAAATCCCTAGGAGTGGGATATCTGAGTCATATAATAAGTGTATGTTTAACTTTATAAGAACCTGCTAAACCATTATCCGAATGCAACTATCATGTTGCATTCCCAGTTCTAGTTGCTCCTTGTCCTCACCAGGACTTGATATTTGCAATTTTATTTTTTATTTCAGCCACCTAATGGGTGTGCGGAATATTATTGTGGCTTCTGCCTCCTTTTTGAAAGTGAGATCTGCTAAATATAGAATCTCGTGTTGACTTTTGGGTTTTGTTTCTGCACTTGAAAGATGTCATTTTGTTGTTGATTTGTCTCTTTTGTTTTTGATAATATATCATCCATCAATGACATTATTTCTCCCTGTATGTAATGTCTTCCCCTGTATATATGTATTTCCCTGACTGCTTTCAAGATTTTGTTTTTATCTTTGGATTTTAGCAGCTTGACTATCATGTGCCCAGGTATGGTTTTATTTTGTATTTTATTTTCTGGGTTTGCTGACTTCCTTGGATCTAAAATTTTAGATTTTCCACCAAATTTTGGAAGTTTTATGCTATTACTTATTGATTTGTCTTTCTGCCTCATTTAATTTTTCTGTCTCTCCCCTCTCTGCTGGGGACTCAATCATCTCACAGGTAAGGCTTTCTTCATTTTTCTTCAAAATTTTTACATTCTTTTGTTCAGACTGGATAATTTCTATTGCTCTATCATCATGTTTCTTCTACTGTTCCTTTTTATTTTTAATTTTATTTACTTATTTATTTTTTGCCCCAAAGCCCCAGTAGATAGTTCTATGTCATAGCTGCACATCCTTCTAGTTGCTGTATGTGGAATGCAGCCTCAGTATGGCCAGAGAAGCAGTGCATCCGTGCGAGCCCAAGATCCGAACCCGGGGCCGCCAGCAGTGGAGCCCGCACACTTAACTGCTAAACCCCAAGGCCGGCCCTCTTCTACTGTTTCTAATGTACATGTAAACTCAAAAGTATTTTTTTTATTTAATCTTCCTATTTGGTTCTTTTTTGTAATTTCCACTTCTCTGCTGAGTTTCCAGATATGTTCATTCATTATGAGAATATTTTTCATACCACCTTGATCCTCTTTATAATAGCTGCTGTCTTATCCTTGTCAGTTAATTGCAACACCTTGGGGAGAGTTTCTCCTCCCTGCTTTTGGTCATATATGGATTACATTTTCCCATCTCTTCAAATCTCATGATTTTTTAAACTGTGTACAGGAGGGCCGGCCCCATGGCTTAGCAGTTAAGTGTGCATGCTCTGCTACTGGTGGCCTGGGTTCAGATCCCGGGCGCGCACCGAGTCACTGCTTCTCCGGCCATGCTGAGGCCACGTCCCACATACAGCAACTAGAAGGATGTGCAGCTATAACACACAACTATCTACTGGGGCTTTGGGGGAAAAATAAATAAAAAAAAAATTAAACTGTGTACTGGAAACCATGAATGATAGTTATAGAGACTCTGGATTCTATTGTATTCCTTTGAAGAGTGTTGTTATTTTTCTAGCAGGGAGATAACTTGGCTGGACTGAAACTCCAATCTTCTCTCCTTTACCGTGAGCATAGCTGAAATTCTCATTCAGTTCTTTCATCTACCAATTGCTGTTTTTACACTAAGCCCTCTGGTGTCTACCCTGCATGTGTGTTGTTCAAAGATCTGCCAATTTGGTGTGTGTGTGGGGGGGAGACTTACGTACATATTTTGAGATTTTCCTCTGTGTGTCTCCCTCCCTTCCAGAATTTCTCCCTTAACTTTCCAGCTACTCTGTCAGCCCCAAAATACATCCTCTAACTTTACAAGTAAGACTGTAGTTTTTCCCCTGTCTCGGCCATGTACAGATTTTGGAATGCTTTGAGGCAAAAGACTCAAGCTTGCAAATATCTCCTGGTGCAATTCCCATCATTTAAGGGAAGGCTCCCTCTCAGTTCTGCTTGCTTTCGGAAGACATTTATACATACACACATATATGCATTTATTATATGTGTATTACATATAAATACATGATTCTATATAAATACATATAATATTTTATGCAGATTTTATCATTGTTATCTGTGAGAGTGTTAGTTCAACAAGCCACTCCACCATTACTGGAAGCCAGACCTCGGTTTTGTTTCTTTTTTAGATTTTATATATATGGAATTAAAAAATCTATAGCCTTTTGAATATAATTTCTTTTATGCAGCATTTTGGTTGTGATATTCATCTATTGCATGTAGCTAGTGTTTGTTCATTTGTTGAAAATAATTAATTTTTTTAAATGGTCATAAAATATACATAACCTAAAATTGACCATTTTAACCAATTTTAAGTGTACAGTTCAGTGACATGCAGTACATTCACATTATTGTGTAGCCATAACCTCGAACGATCCACAGAACTATTTTCACCTTGCACTGAAACTCTGTGCTCATTAAGCAACAACTCCCTGTTATCCCTTCCTCTTGCCTTTGGGAAACACCATTCTCCTTTCTATTCCTATGAATTTAAGTTCTCTAAGTACCTTATATGAGTGGAATCATACAGTATTTTTCCTTTTGTGGATAGCTTTATTTCACTTAGCATAAAGTCCTCAAGGTTCTTCCTTGTCATAACATGTGTCAGGATTTCTTCCTTTTTAAGGGTGAATGATATTTCACTGTGTGTATACACCACATGTTTTTTGTCATTTCATCTGTTGATGGACACCTGGTTTGCTTCCAGCTTCTGGCTATTTTGAATAATGCTGTTAAGAACATGGGTGTACATTTATGTCTTTATACCTCTGCATTCAATCATTTTGGGTGTATGCTCATAAATGGTGTTCTGAGATTCATTTTTTCACACGTGGGAGGGTTCCCCACACCTCCAACAAGCAATTCTTGGAATGCCAGCTAGTCGTCAGATAATTCAACTCAATTTGATACTGTCAACCCAGAGATACATCAGATTCCACAGGTTGAGGGCTTAGTCCTATAAGACTGCACACCCACCCTACCTCACCTCAACTTCAGATGCCGGTTACAAGCCCAGGCTGTTACCTGTACTTCTGACTGACTGGCTATAAACCAGAGGTTCCCACAACCTCCTCATTGGGTGTGATTAATTTACTAGAGTGGCTCACAAAACTCAGAGAAACATTTACTAGATCACCAGTTTATTATAAGAGGATATGACTCAAGAACAGCCGATGGAAGTGGTGCATAGGGAAAGGTATGTGAGAAGGGGCACAAAGTTTTCATGCCATATCCAAGTGCACCACTCTCCAAGCACTCCTTGTCATTGCCAACCTGGAAGCTCTCTGAACCTCCTTCTATTGGGATTTTAATGGAGTCTCTGTCACATAAGCATGATTAATTATTAACTCAGTTTCCAGCCCCCCTCCCCTCTCTGCAAGATAAGGGGTAGGGCCAAAATTTCGAACCTTCTAATCAGGGCTTGGTCTTCCTGGTGACCAGCCCCCATCAAGGAGCCATCCAGAAGCCCACCCAGAGTTGCCTCAATAGAACAAAAGCTTCTCCTAGTGTTCTTATCAATTAGGAAATTACAAGGAGGTAGGCCCCGTGGCTTAGCAGTTAAGTGCACACGTTCCACTACTGGCGGCCCAGGTTCAGATCCCGGGCACGCACCGATGCACCATTTCTCCGGCCATGCTTAGGCCATATCTCACATACAGCAACTAGAAGGATATGCAAGAATGACATACAACTATCTACTGTGGCTTTGGGGAGAATAAAGGAGGAAGATTGGCAATAGATGTTAGCTCAGAGCCGGTCTTCCTCAGCAAAAAGAGGAGGATTATCACAGATGTAAGCTCAGGGCTGATTTTCCTAAAAAAAAAAAATGGAAATTACAAGGGTTTTAGGGTCTCTGTGTCAGGAATGGTGTCAAAGACAAATATTAGAATAAGAGTTGCTCCTAGTGTTCTTATCATTTAGGAAATTACAAAGTTTTAGGAGCTCTGTGCCAGGAACTGGAGGCAGAGACTGATAAATATATTTTCTATTATTTCAGAACCCATAAGTGGAATTGCTAGGTCATATGGTGAATTCTATTTTTAATTTTTGAAGGAACTGCCATACTGTTTTCCAGTTTTACGTTCTCACCTTCATTGCACAAGTGGTCTAATTTCTCAACATCCTTGCCAACACTTGTTATTTTCTGATTTTGTGATAGTAACTATGCTAATGGGTGTGAACATGTATCTCATTGTGGTTTTATTTTTCATTTTCCTGATACTTAGTGATGTTGAACAACTTTTCATGTGTTTACTGGCCATTTTATATCTTGTTTGGAGAAATGTCTATTCAAGTCCTTTGTGCATTTTTAAATTGGGTTTTTTTTTATTGTTGAGTTGTAGGAGTTCTTTATATATGCTAGATATTAATCCCTTATCAGATATGTGATTTGCAAATCTTTTCAACCATTCTGTGCATTACCTTTTTACTCTGTTACTAGTATCTTGTGATACAGAAAACGTTTCATTTTGATGAAGTGCAATTTGTTATTTTTTTTGTTGCTTATGTCTTTGGTGTCATAGTAAAGAAATCATTGTTGGCAATGGCATTTGGACCCAATGACATGCAGCTTTTACCCTGTGTTTTCTTCTAAGGATTTTATATCTTCAACTCCAACATTTATATCTTGGATCCATTTTGAGTTAATTTTTGTATATGGTGTAAGGTAAGTGTCCAACATCATTCTATTGCATGTGGGTATCCAGTTTTCCAGCACCATTTGTTGAAAAACTTATCCTTTCTCCAGTGAATGATCTTTGCACCCTTGTCAAAAATCATTTGACCATATATGCAAAGGTTTATTTCAGGGCTCTCTCTAATATTTCATTAGTATATTGTGTGTATTTATGCCAGTACTGCACTGTTTTGATTACTTTGTAGTAAGTTTTGAAATCAGGAAGTGTGTGTTCTCTAACTTTGTTCTTTTTCTAGATTGTTATGGCTATTCAGGGTCCCTTGAGAGTCCATATGAATTTTAGGATAGATTTTTCTATTTTTGCAAAAAAATCATTGGGATTTTTACCTCCATGAGTAAGTTGATTCTTAAGTATTTTACTCTTTTTGATGCTATTGTAAATAAAAATGTAAATTTTTTAAATTTCTTTTTCAGATTACTTGTTATTAATGTATAGAAGAACAACTAATTTTTGCAAGTTAATTTTCTGTCCCACTACTCTGCATAATTTATTAGTTCTAAAATTTTTTGTGAAATTTTTAGGGGTTTCAACATATAAGATATTATGTGTAAACAAATATAATATCACTTCTTCCTTTCCAATTTGAATGCTATTTCTTTCTTTTTCTTATCTAATTGCTTTGGCTAGAACTTCTAATACCATGTTGAATAGAAGGGTGAAAGTGGGCCTTCTTGCCTTTCTCCTGATCTTAGATAAAAACATTTCAGTCTTTCACCCTTGAATTCGATGTTCTCTGTGGATTTCTGTATATGGCTTTTATTATGTTGAAGTAGCTTCCTTTTACTCTGAGGGATTTTTAGTGTTTTTAACATGAAAGCATGTTTAGTTTTGTCAAACGCCTTTTCTGCATCCATTGAGGTGATCACTTTTTTTCCTTCATTCTGTTAATGTGGTTAATTACATTGATTCATTTTCATATATTGAAACATCCTTGTATTCCAGGAATAAATCCCACTTAAAAATGATGTATAATCCTTTCAATATGCTGCTGAATTTGCTTTGTTACTATTTTATTGAGAATTTTTGTATCAATATTCATGAAAGATATTGACCTATAGTTTTCTTTTCTCTTAGTGTCTTTGGCTTTGATATCAGTGTAGTATTAACCCCATAGGATGACTTTAGAAGTATTCTCTCCTCTTCAACTTTTTGAAAGAGTTTGAAAAGAATTGGTGTTAGTTAATTAAAAAAAAGTCTTTGAGCCAAGGAATAAATTCAGCATAAAATAAATACAAATAAATATTTTTTAAAATGTGAAAAAGTCTTTTCCTAAAAAAATTAAAAATTAAGCAAGTACATCATTTATCACTTTATTTCTAAAAATTGTTTGCAACCTAATAGTAAGCATGAACAAATTATTAGAATTAAAATGACTCAAGTGTTAATTTTCTTCATTGTAAATTTTCTGACATAAGTATTTGATGCCATCATGTATGACATTTTTTATGAAAAAATGGCCATTTTTTGTAGTATTTGAAAACATTATGAATTTTTCCAGTGGCCTCTCACAATACTCTGATATGCAAAGTTATCTTTTCAGCATGTATATCTTATCATCATCTTTAACAAATTAACAAACTCTGTCAGGTGTTAATTAATCAACTACTTTTCATATGATTCAGGTTCTCCACCATCAACTTCTCTAACCATCAGGAAATTCTACAACTTCTGCAAGATTAACAATTTTACCATATTGTATTCATCTCGTGTGGTTTAAAACGTGTGGTTTAAAACATCCAAAAATCATTGATAAACTGACCCTGCCCAAACTAAAGTATGGTGAATTATGAAAGATGGTCTCTGTTAAGTGGGGAGGGATTTCAGGTTGAACTTAATTTTATAATTGGTCAATTTATTACAGTGTATTGTTCTGTTATGTATTTCACTTCCTTTTTTAAAAAAGTGATAGTTGAGGGCCCTTAGATAATAAAAAGTTGAGAAAATAAGAAACACTATAAGCTTCAAATATTTTCAAGCATAAGATGCAGTAAGAACTAAAACTAAGAAATGGCAGAGGAAATAGAGATAAGATGATAAAATTTCAAAACTGAATCTATAATAACATCTCAATGGCTACTGTTGTGGTGCCAAGAAGATGGTGAAATCAAAGCATTCGTAAAAATGATAATAAACAGACAGCAAAGAAAAAAGACTGAATTTTTTTTTGTGTGTGTGTGTGTCAGGAAGATCAGCCCTGAGCTAACATCTGTGCTAATCCTCCTCTTTTTGCTGAGGAAGACTGGCTCTGAGCTAAGATCTATTGCCAATCTTCCTCCTTTTTTTCCTCAAAGCCCCAATAGATAGTTGTATGTCATATTTGCACATCCTTCTAGTTGCTGTATGTGGGACGTGGCGACAGCATGGCCGGAGAAGCAGTGCATCCGTGTGCGCCCGGGATCCGAACCCGGGCCGTCAGTAGCGGACCGCACGCACTTAACCACTAAGCCATGGGGCCGGCCTGAAATGGTTTTTTAGACATAGCAGATTTCAGAGCATATTACTTGAAAATAAAACAATCAGTTAGTGAGGTTTAAGCAATGTGGTTTTCTTTTAAACTTGCTCATTCCATGGGAGCATCAATAAAACCCCTCCAGGAGTAGCTGACACTTGCCTTCCGCCTGAGCACCAGCTGTAATTTCTTTAAGCATGAGACTCTCGGGCAACACCATAGCCCTCAACTCTGTTTAGTTGAGAAAAGGCTTTATGAGTCCTGTGTTTTTTCTAGAGTTATGGAGCTCCCAGACTTATTAACTACAGGGAGAGAGTAAGAGTCAGAACACATTCAATAAACTCCAGTGTGCTCAGGTGAGAGGACAGGTGCCTGAACTCACATCTGAAGAATTTAGAGGATGCTTTCTGACTCTGCTTCGTGCCTCTGACTAAGCAGTCCTGGACATCCCCGTTACAGCCACGGAATGACACAGGCAGCCTTGATGGAGCAGAAGTCCTCCTATGTCCATCATTTGTGCAGAGCAAACTGGCTTAAGACCTCTCGTTTCCTGCTGCAGTGGTAATTTACAGAGATACAGAACTGTCATCTAGTGAATAAGAATAAAACAGCAAGGTGTTTGACACGAAAAGTGACATTCTGAGTTTTTTCAAAAAGAACAGTGAAGCACTAAAGTTGGTAAAGTTGACACGATGTGGCACACGAAAGTTATAGTAAACATTAATAATGTGTGGGTGAACTAATCAGTTGCTCTCTATGTCTCTAAAACATGTCTTGACATCTGACTCATAAATAGTACAGTTTAAATATAATAGAATATCTTTGGAAATAACTTCTCATCTCATCTCATCCAATGCTGTTGGCAGGAGCCAGTAATAAATAGCCAGATGGTGAGAACCCATGTTGAAGCACCATTTTTATCACAGTGGGGAGAATATGAGGCAGAACCCAATGGACTGATGTTCAGATCTTCCCTCTTACCCTTGATCAATTTTGTAAACATGGTTTTCTTTATCAAATATGAATTATAACAGTTACTTTAAAGGATTATTGTAAGAATTGCATAAGGGAATACAGTAAAGGAACTGGCGCACAGTAGATTGATAGTTAATTCTCCTTCCCTGTTTCTCTTCTAAGAAACATACAGAAATAATCTAAGAAGAGAACCCGTGTATAAAGTAAACTTATGACAAAAATTCAATGGCTCCTGAAGTAAGGGACATCATTGTTGAATGCTTAACCTCAACTGCCTCCAAATACTGTTAACTCTCAATTAATTTTATGTGTTTTCTGTCTTCCAGACACTTCACTGGCTACAAGGAAAGGAGAAGTGTGAAATTGAAATTGATTTCACCCATGAATGGTCTAGCTGTAACATCAGGTTTTTTAAATCACCTAGTTTTTCAGGTTTCCTGCTTATTCCTGTATATTTTACCATGGTTCACAGCCCGAGAAAATTAGAAAATCATTATAATTTTACACACATGAGTATATATCTTGACTATTACAGCTCGACTCTTAATATATAGAGCAATGTTGTACATGTTTTGTCCTTGTGGATAGTACAGAATACTTTTGTCCAGGTTTTCTTTGGCATTATCATTTATAATGAAAAACTCAGTAATATATGCCCTGGAGATAAGGGTTTAGAAAAATCTAACATACTATCCTCGTCATGCCTCAAAAAAAATAAAATAAAATAAATAAAAAGCTATAAAAATAATGAGAGGATATTTTGAAGGCACTATTTTTCTTAATTATTTCCAACTTTATTTCCCTTTACCTCTTTTTAATCGTTCTCTGTCTTATTTGCTATTGGCTAATCATCTTACAGTAATTAAACCACCCTCAGCTGAGTCCCCCATGCCTCTTCAAGTGCCCCAGCCTGATGTAGGTCTCAGCTCTGACAAAAAGAAGCTGGAAAACCAGTTTTGTGGCACTATTCTTAAGAATATCTTTACTATGACAATAATAGCTATATTTTTGAAAGGCACCAGTGGGTTACAAAATGAAGTACTCGACCAATGTTGTATCCTCATTTTCCCTCCAGGGGGAGCACAACTTTCATGTGTAATGCAGGGCTGCTGCTTTATTGTTTTTTCCTTTCAAGACATTTTATTTCTTGTAAAACATAATAGGGTTAATAGTGATATATGAGTAACAATATAAACTTACAGACAGCAAAAAGATACTATTTTAGAGTCATAATTTTATATACTGTAACAAACAGTAATACTTTCATAATGTAATATCTTGATTGATCATAAAATTTTTCCTGGCTCATTTTTATGCTAATTCATTTATTAGATTACCAAATATATACTTTTACGATCTTTATTTTCAATCAATATAATTGAGGGGACATCAGTTGTTCTTGGTACGTGAAAGGTCACAAAAAATTTTTGATAATTTATAAGTTTGAGAAGGATCTTTCTACTTTTTATAAGAGAAGTCATTTAATATTTGGGAAAGTTCTCAAAAATCATCAATTCTTTAATTTTACAGAAAGGAATACTACGTTCCAGAGAGCCTAAGTACGTTGTCACACACTAACCAGAAACAGACCTGGGCCTAGAACTCAGGTCTGAGTCACCTGACTTCTACTGGACCACACTCAAGGGCGCACACCCTCTTCTTACTGGTAATTTCTAATACTAAGTTATTTTCAAAAGCGCCGTTGATAGAAAGTGTAAATAAATAAAACAGATGATTTTATATAAAAAAGTAGCAATTGTTACTCACAATTTCTATTCCATATGAGTGTTTCCTTTCTTGAAGTTTTCTTTTTTTTAATAGTAAGCCCATTTTGGTAACAAGAAAAAAGACATGAAATTTGGCTTCTTTAGTAACAAAAAAAAAAGCTTCTGTTGAAATTAAAAAGACACTAACTAATGTTTCATCTACTACAGCAACTTAAGAATATTATTGGATTTTGGAAAAGCTCTGAGAGATTTTTTTAAAACTCATATCCATGTGACTATTAGTCCAGCCAGGCACATCTGCACATGACATCTCCTAGAGTGTCCAGTTTTCTACTGGATCCAGCTGTTGTCAGGCCCAATGCTCTGGCTGGGTAGAGAATGATGCAGCTTCTGAAAAGCATGTGCTCAGTTCCACTTCAAGGCTGATTTTCTCTGCAAAGTCTAAGTGGAAGAAAACATCCCTTTCCACCTGACTGGATTCCCCTGCAGGCTTAGAGAAACAAGGTGGCCTAGTCAGATGGGCAGACAGGAAGATAAATGAGAGTCTGTCACAATTTTATGATAAATAAGAGAGAAAAGTATTTGACATCCTAACAAGATTTTCTTACCTGTTGAACAGCATCTGAACATATTTTTCAGAGTTTCCAAAATAGCAGATTGAGATTCTAGGTTGGAAAGGAAGAAGATAGTCAATATATTAAAAAATAAATTTTCTCATTTCCTCAATCGGAAAACAAAACTAAATAAAATATATCTTTAACCATAAGTACCAAAAACATCCAGTTTATCTTCCAGTTATAATTCTGTGTTATGAGAACATGAATACTTTTCAATATATTTAATATGTACAGTGACTAACACTCATGCCTTTAATTACTTTTGAATTAGACTAGCCCTATGCCCTTATTGACAGACATCAATCATAATTACTTTTCTCAATTCCTAGTTTCTATTTTGTGTCAGAGAGTACCTGCTGAGACATTCACTTTTTATATTATTCACTTAGAATAAGTCTGTAAAATGATGGACGACAACTCAGCCATCTTGAAGGATGGGGTCTCAAATGCTATATCTCACTATTGACAAATCACCTTCTGGTTTAAATGAGCGACAATGAGCACTGTCACAAGAGACACTCGGAAAAAAGGGATCTTGCTCCTTTTGTCTGTCCTTTGGGAGTCTGTGAGACTGCAAACTCTTCGTACTGGAAAACCTAAGTGAGGACCAAGTCCAGGAATCTTTTTAAAGCTAAGGGACACTCTCTTCTATGTGAAGCTTGCATCGAAGTTTATAAACATAAGAAAAAAAACAAAGAGCCTTCAGGGCCAGCTGGGTGGGGAAGCGGTTAAGTGCGCGCGCTCTGCTGCAGCGGCCCAGGGTTCACCGGTTCGGATCCTGGGCGCGCACCGACGCACCGCTTGTCAGGCCATGGTGTGGTGACATCCCATATAAAGTGGAGGAAGATGTGCATGGATGTTAGCCCAGGGCCAGTCTTTCTCAGCAAAAAGAGGAGGAGTGATAGATGTTAGCTCAGGACCGATCTTCCTCACAAAAACAAACAAACAAACAAACAAAAACCAAGAGCCTTCAGGAATATCCAGCGCTCCATGGATCGGAGTCTGAAAACCACTCATCTTTTCCGTCCTTCGCATGTTACAGATGAAACATAACACAAACTGTTTGTGACAACCTGAAGACTAGAGCTCCTCTCCTGACTGTCACATCACTCCCACCCCCGACTGCTGTGCAGACCAGACGCCTGACAAGATACAGCAGTCACTCCTGGGGATAATTTAGACATTCCCAATTTAGCAGCATTTTAGTTGATGTGCTTAACAAGACTATAGAAAAACAAAAGGTATTTACTACTTAAATTGTATAACGTATAGTTAAATGACATTGAAAGTTTTCATTTCACTTACAGCAGAGTTTTGATGGGCCCAGGGGCCTTCTTTCATCTGCTCACCCTCCCTGGCATCTCAAACCTTCTCTGCCTTTCTCCTCTTGCTCACTGTGCTCCAGCCACACTGGCTTCTTGCTGCCCAACAACATCCGAGTCATAATTCCTCCACAGCATCTCTGCAGCCCTGGGATATCTGCATGTCCTCCTGCTCTGTCCCTTCCCTCTGGGCCTTGCTCCAGCCTCCCTGTGCTCTCTAATTAAAGTAGCAACCCACTCACTCTCTAGCTCTCCCCATTGCCTGTCGCTTACCTTCTTCTTGACACAGATCATCACACGATAGACTATGTAATTCTCTTGTCTGTCTACTTATCCATTATCTCACTTAGCCAACAAAAACAAGTTCTGTGAAGACAGAGATTTTGTAGAAAAATTTTTCCTTAGTGTATCCCAAGCCTGGCATACAGTAGGTGTTTAAATATTTGTTGAGTAATTGTAAGAGGGAATGAAAGTAGTGATCAGAAGAATGATCACACCATGGAAGTCGGTGCCACCATGAAGAGTGGGTATCCTGGGAAGGGAAAGAGGGAGGAAAGATTTTATATCGGGCAACACGAGTACCACTGTGCCTTTACTGCTTCCTACACCTCAGCTTGTCGACGTAAATAATCCATAATCAATCTATAAATCAAAATTGGGGTGAGTTTATTATGAGCCAACTTTTGAGGACCATGACCTGTGGCCTTCCTTCCCTAAGGAAGGAAGGTCACCGAAGAAGTGGGCTGTACAGAGCGGTTATATACCATCAAAGAGCATGTATTGCAAGTGATTGCAATGTCCCTTTTACAATAGCCACGAGATCAGCCCTGCCAGATTGCCCTGCCAGAACAGCTATTGATGGACACAGCGGGGAGCAGATCTGTTGTCTCAATGGGCATGGCTGGTGTCACGTCTGTTGTCTGGAGCTGGGTGATCACAGGATGACTGCAACAATCAAATCCTAGCCTAGGGAGAAATGCTTATCCTTAAGGAAATGCCAATGAGGGGGAAGTTACATTCTTATCTTAAGGGCATTTACTCTTCTCTTTGGGACATGGCAAAGCAGATACACAGTGCAGGCGACAGACCCTTTTGGAAAAACAAATTCAGACTGAATTAGCTTTACCCCAAATGGCTTCCTCATGTGTTCCATTATATCCTATTGCTTGCCATTTATTTATCAAGCTCAGTATGTCTTTCAAACAGAAATCATCGAGAATAGCATGAAGTAGTCACTTACCAACAGATGTCACTGTGGCAACAGAATATGAACAAGTGACCTTCAAATATAACCATTCTCCCAAATACTGTATTTCAGTGATATAATCAAAAAGGGATTCTTCTCTCTTATACTGACACATCTCCACTCTGAACTTAGCATTAGAGGTAGTCAATTTTGAATAAAGACCTTTAACATCAAAGCCAGCAAATAGTTCTTGTTAAAGCAAATCCAAACTCGGGAAAACTTTTGTTTTCAGTCACCTCCAATCCTCTCAAACTCAAGATAAGGTCTTGGTTTTGTGCAGATGGAGAAAAGCTTCTCTTCCTCTTTTTCTATTCAGATAGTGCAGGGAAGATCCCAAGGTGTCTCCTGGTGGAACACTAACAGTTCTTCACATTAGAAATGCATGTAATGTTTCCTAGCTTCTTTTCTATAGGCCAAGGTCTGATGAGCTGCCCCAAGGAGCAAACATCTGGGCTCCAGCAGTAAATAAGACTCTGTGCAGTTTACCACAACAATGAACTACGAAGATGTATCAGGAAATATTTTGAACACCTACACTTAAGCTCTCAGTTTCCCTCTGTCTAATTCCATGGCTACCTGAACTGAATTCACTCTTCATCCCCATCCCATTTGTGATAGTTTTTATTTCCTTGAATCAGCATGTTATAACATCTAAGAGAAATTTATCAAAATACTCTCTTCAAAATAGCGAGCTGAGGTCCAGCCCCGTGGCTTAGCGGTTAAGTGCGCGTGCTCCGCTGCTGTTGGCCCGGGTTCGGATCCCGGGCGCGCACCAACGCACTGCTTCACTGGTCATGCTGGGGCTGCGTCCCACGTGCAGCAACTGGAAGGATGTGCAGCTGTGACATACAACTATCTACTGGGGCTTTGGGGGGGAAAAATAAAAAATAGATAAAATCTTTAAAAAACATAGCTAGCTGAAGTATAGGAGTTGTAGAGGATCAAGATTTTAAGGTGAATGTGATGTACAGAGTAACTGTACTACAAAATAAAAAGAAAATGAATGAGAACAATAAGAGACTGAGAAAAATGATAAGGAGAAGGAATATAATAGAGAGTAAAAGTAAGAAAAAGAGAAAAAAGAAGAAAGAAGGTGTAGGAAAGAGAGAGAGTCAGGAGAAGCATGAGAAATGGCAGAAAGGGGCACGAGCAGAGGGCAGACACCAGGCTCAGAGCGAATGAAAAGTCAACTGGTTTCTGAGCAGGGCTCAGTTCTAGAGTCACTGGGCTGCATCTGAGAACTCCACTCAGTTCTAACATCCTGAGAAAGACCATGCCTCATCCAAACTCAAACAACACTGGCTACCAGCGCTCTCCTCTCCCAGGACCTGCTGGAGCTTTGAGAACTGCCTCTCTCAGCTCTGGGACTGACAGAGTCCCCATTAAATATTCATCAACTGGGATGGTTGTTTTGAAAGAGTAACCCAGAGGGAGCTCTATCAAGGGTAAATTTAAACCTGCCAACTCCTTCACTCATCCTTTCAAAGAATTAAGAAACCAAAAAAAAAAAAAAAACCCTACTGTTAAGCAAAGTAGCAGAAAACTTTCCTGGCAAACGTTAAATGTTCCATCTTTTTTGAAGTTACCTCACAAAATTCTGAGCATAGTCTAAAATTCTGGGCTCCCTACAGTTCCAAACATGTTTCAGAAATGATCTCTTTTTCATTCACAAAGTAAGCCTATGCCTTATAAAGCAAAATAAACTTGGATGAGTTTTAACTTGTAGAGAGAGGACAGCAAGAAAAAGAGTAGGATGTGCCTCTCTGCTATGAAGGATAATAAATAAAATCACACCAAAATATACAAAATATGGGCCGGCCCTGTGGCTTAGCGGTTAAGTGCACGCGTTCCGCTGCTGGCGGCCCGGGTTCAGATCCCGGGCGTGCACCGACGCACCGCTTCTCCGGCCATGCTGAGGCTGCGTCCCACATACAGCAACTAGAAGGATGTGCAGCTATGACATACAACTATCTGCTGGGGCTTTGGGGGAAAAAATAAATAAATAAAATCTTTAAAAAAAATATATACAAAATATGCCTCTAAAACTGAAAGAAGCAGACTCTAAAGAGTTTTACATTTTAAGTAAAAATGCACTTATATAAAATTATACATCAGTTTGACTAAAATAAAATTAATTTTATAGAAGAAGAATTCATTAAGTTTCATTTAAATAGCATGACATGATTAGCTGCATAATAAATGGTAGATATTTTAATTCGGGTATACCATGTTCTTCCACCAATGAGGGTGGGCTTAAACTTGTAGTTTTCCTAAAAGGCACCAACCGTATGTTCTGCTTATTTGATTATTTAATAGTATGGATCTGCTCCTCATTGCCAATGAAGGATGTCTACACACACGCTTTAGCTTGCATATGTAAGGGGAAATGCAGGATGAGTTTATAAAAAGAAAAATTGAAAATGAGCACTGTCTTTAGGAGACGTAGTCAATCTGTTCAAGAACATTTTCTCCCTTGGTCAAGTGAGAAGCTGAAAGAGAGAATGCTATCAGCCTCTTCCTTGGCCCCTTATAGAATTCTGCATTACCTCAATTAAACTTATGCTAAAGTGTTTGTAATAAACTTGGAAATGAGTTGATGATACTGTATTTGCATTACATCACACAGACTATCTTTCATTAGGTATGATTCAAAACACTTTTTTGGACATTAGAGGGCATACAAGTTTTGCTTCTCTGACAGAATGTAGCTTTTAATCTCATGGACATGAAATGATAGAGAATTGTTCCCATTTCCCTTTCTACTTTAAACCTGAGTGATAAATTTCCAACTACCTTTAAAAACTGCAGGTCCTTCTGAAACACATTTTAGTGTGCTGGTTTACCTTAGCTTCATTTCTTTGTTCTATCCTAAACTCCTTTCAGTTTGATCTATGTTCCTTTGTATTCCTTTTGTATACCTAGATATTTAAAATTTGCTCTAACCTATATTGGAGAAATGTTGAGTTACAAATCTTTCAGCCAGCATGTAAACTCAATTTTTAGGATTTCTACACAAAAAGTTTCTGCCATGTTTCTACCAGCTCTCCTTCCATATATTTTCCTCCACGATTTCCTGCAACAAAATTGCCTTTCTAAAAACCAGTCCTCTGTTCACTCTCTTAGCCTGTCACATTTTCATAGAAAAATAAAGGACTGGATTTTCCAAACATGCAACATGAATGATCAAGTGCTGATTCACACCTAGATATCCTGCTCCTGTTCTCCATGAATTTTAAAACTAAAGTTAATTATCTATTTCATTTTGTCTCAATCTATTGAGTAACCTTGGCACTGAGCCCCTAAACTGGTCCACAGCTTGCTTCAGCAGACACAAAACTCTCTCTCAAATGCTTGCATTCATGTGCTGAGTAGGTATTGTATTTATTTAGATCTTATTCAACAAAAGATCTTCATTGATTCACTCAAATACTTATGTATATATTATGTGCCCAAAGGTCTTGAAATGTTGGGGGTCTGCAAGGAAGACAGATATGTATAAACAGATAAATTATGCTATGGAAATAATTTGATAGAAAGAGATATGAATAAAATGCCATGGGACTCCAAGAAAAAGAACCTCCATGGGTTGACCTACAACTAAGATATATAGCAATGTACTGGGGTTTTGAGGGAAAAAAAAAAAAGCACCATGGGTGGTGGATAGGGTTTATACCATATAACTAAAGGAAAATGAAAAGAGAGAAGATAAAGAGAAAACAAGATAAACGGAAAGGTTTTCTTCTTCTTAATGTTTCTGCCACCAACTTTTGGAGTACACTGCTTGCTGATGTCCTTTCTAGCCAGTCTTATCCTTCAGCCGGCTTCTAAAGACTTCAAAAATTCACTTGTAACAAGCTGGGGTTCTCCGCGCAGACAATGCCAAGTATGTAGGGAGCCAGGAGGTGAGCAAAAGATTCACAGGACTCTGCAGCCATTCTGCAGCTCAGTGGTGGGGAAGGACACCGTGGCATCACCTTGGCCTTTCTTTCCAAGTTCACATAAAGGAGGGTCGGTTCCTTCCTCAATATATGAAGGTGGAGATAAACCTCTTTCACAGAATGGATTATGGAAAAATTAATGTGAGAGCCATGAAAAAGGCAGAGGAGATAGCACCATGAATCTGAAGTAACTGGACATGTGAATTAGTAATCAATATAAAGAAGAGCTGAAGACAAGAAAAAGGGCTAAAAACAAGTTCATAATTTTCTAAGATGGAAATGCAAGTCTTTCTTCTTCAAAAGAAAAATGTCATTGAACACTTTCCATTAAAATAAAATTGAAAGGGGCCCCATGTTGCAAATAATGGTTTTAACCATGATGTCCTTACACAATAATGTGTAGCAATCAGCTGTTAAGTGCACTGCAAATTGTTCATTCCTTAACAATCATGTTATCAAAGCTTGCAATTGATATATATATTTTAGTAAATTGTAGACTGTGTGCAAATTTGTCACCATATTATTGACAATGTGACTCTTACAACTGAAATCATGACTAGGAGAGAGAAGGTGGTGTGACCCTAGATTGCTAGAATCACAGCAAGAAAAGTTAAGAAAGTGCCATCAGGTCATTTGGACAAAAGAATGCTATATGCCTGTTGGGTTTATAACAGATTAATTGGAGAAAAACAAGTCACTACAGTAAATTATTGTCTACTTACCTCAGTCACCCTCTCCAAGAACACATATTTTAAAATGAGACAAGTTGTTAAATTTAAAATTACCGGTTCTGGCATTTTAGAAACTATATCAAATAATGAAGTAAAAATTAGCTTACAAACATCCTGGTATCAATTCCAGCTACCATCTTTTACCAAACTAAAACTCTAATTATCACTAATTCACTTGCAATCTAGTCCTCCTCCAATATACAAAATCAACAACTTCAAATGTTTCATAACTTTTTTTAACTTTCCCTAAAATTTGAGAAGATAATATAAATATATCTCTTGGAAAAGTTGAGAAAGATAGAGACACAAGGAAAAGTAAAGATGAAAATATTACCTTAATAAATGATGTAAAACACAAGATATGAACAACTGTTAAAAGAATTCTCTGTGAAATTGATAATTCTACTATCTGTACACCTGCTTATTACCTATCAGTAATTTGATACGTAAACAAATAGAATAGTGTATTTAATGGGATCAATTCTTTCAGTTGTGTGCTTTTCCTTTTAAAACTACAACTGCTTTTATGTGCTGGCTTTATTTTCAGGTGGTGTCACATTAGAACACCCTCATCTCTGAAGATTTTTGCAATAAGGAACTCTACCTTGGCCCTTGATCATCTGTACTCTGTGTTATGATAAAATCAGAGCCCTACATGGAACAATGTTTCCTAAATCCTATCTCCCGTGTGTTGTTCATGTCAGGGAGTATATTCCACCAAGTAAACACTAAACAGTATTTCAAAAGCATGGGATATTAAAAGGAGTACATGCAGGGTTGGGTGTGGGACCCCATTCAGTGCCTCAGTGCCAAGAAGAAAGAGTTCCAGAGACTGGGATAAAAATAAGAGGTTATGAGCGGGAGGATCCCTCTGCAGGCCATTAAGCAGGAGCCTGGAATAAAACTGTTGACACCATGGACCATGGTTGGTTTGACAGGGAACTCACGAGGAAGTGAAGGACATGAAATAATGATAATTATAATAACAGCAGCAAACACTTCTACTGAGCCAGGCACTACACTCTGAATGTTAATTCTGTGCTTGAAGATACATTAACACACATAATCCTCAAAATATCCCGACGTAGTAGATGTTGGTCTTTTCACAATTATATAGATGAAGAGACTGGGTGCAGGGGCTAGAAAACTCATCCAGGTTACACAGCTCATAAATGGCAGAGCCCAAGCTCAATGCTGTTATGTTATGCTCTTTTACTACAACTCCAAGTTAAGTCTCTAATGACTATTTCCACTTGGCAAGTGCCAAGACCTTAGTAGTCCCTCCATGGAGGTAGGAATGGGCATGGCGGGGACACAGCTGAGGGAGGCTAAAAGACCCGAGGTGTGGCACAGCAGTTGTCAAGTGGTTCCCTTCGCAGAAGGGGGCAAGAACACACCCCAAAAAATTGGCAGCAGGCACCAAGGCTCTTTCCACCGGACATGATCCCACAAGGAAAGGGGCCCGGCGCAGGTGGATGAGCCAATAGGCAAGCCTCCTTTGGAAAGAGCACGCGATCTGCGCCAGCCTTCATGTCGCCCTGGGTGTGGCACATGCACCCTTAGTCAGAGGGCCTCATGCCACACTCTGGCGAGGATTTCTCCCTAGAGCCATGGCCAAGGACTAGGAAGGCCAGACCTTCCCGACTCCAGAGAGGAGGCTGGGAGCTGTTGTGGGAAGGGATTGCCCAGTAGGGCCAGTAGGGCCAGTAGGGCCCTGGCTCCCTAGCCCTGCAGTGCCATACGCCTGTCTCGGCACTTCTGACTTCAAGAGCCTTTCCTACACCTGGCCTGGCTGCAGTCGCAAAGTGGAGGTGTGGGGTGAAGCAATAGCTTTGTCTTTCCAGGAAGAAATGAGCCAGGGGACGAAGCAGCTGGCCAGGCAGAGCCTTGAGCTTGAAGCCCGGTACGCCTCTGGCCATCAGAGCCAGAGCAATGCTTTCAAGGCAGGGAAGCGGCCTTCAAGCTGAGTGGGAGTGGGGGAGGGGAGGGAGACAGCAGCTGAAGCCAAGTCCAGAAGGGCGGCGATGAAACCGCTGCAGCTGGGTGGCGCCAGCCGGTCAGAGCCTGGCGGGTGGGCGGGGCCTTCACTGCGGACCCCCGAGGCCAGCCCTAGGCCCCGCCGATCGCGCACACGCCCTTGGCCTGTACGGGGGTGTGGAGGGTTGAACCCAAGCCCGCAGGGCTCCTGGAGCGGTCAGAGAAAGAAGGGCCCATGGGAGAGGTAGGCGAGGTGGGCAGGGCGCAGCACCTTACTCTCCTCAGGTCCCCGAGGCGGGGAGAGAGAGAGAGAGGGGGAGAGAGAGAGAGAGACCCCTGACCTCTGAGTCGCTGCCTCCACCGCTGGCTGGTGCCAACTCACACGCCATCCCACTTCCACCCACCACCCCCATGCCTGCCCCGGGGCCAGCCACACCACAGACAGGCCTGTTCCTGGTCACCTCCGTGCTGGCCCTTCTGGACCTGACCCCAGTGCAGGGGAAAGGGTTCAGATAAGCCTTTCCATGTCCCTCTGCATGACAATGGCCTTCTCCCCCTCTCCCATCCCCCAGGCCCACCCAAGACATACACCTTTGTCATTAGCTCAGGAGAGGATGCAAGATGAGAATCTCTGCCCTGTGTGGAGAAACTCAGTTTCCCAGGTTTCTCCCATGGACACATGTTCTTCAGCTGGGTCTGATTTTCTCCAGCCAACCTGTCTTGTTAAGGATTTGGCCAGCCCTAAGATCCTGCAGGGAACGGTCAGAGGGGGATTCTCTCTCCCCCTTTCCTCCCCCTCTCTCTCCTCCTCCAGGTTTGGGGGAGGTGATTCCCCTCTCCCCCTCCCTTGCTGAGATATTTTCTCTCAGAACAGACAGTTTTCTTTTCTTCTTCCTTTCTCTCTCCTCTCTCTCCAGGGCTCCTTGCTACTCCTTCATTTATTTATTTATTTATTTTTAATTTTTGTTTATTGCAGTAACATTGGTTTATAACACTGTATAAATTTTAGGTTTATATCATTATGCTTCTATTTCTGCATAGATTACATCGTGTTCACCACTCAAATACCAATTACAAACCATCACCACTCCTTTCTAATCATTGGTTTGATTTCCTGTTTGACCAAACGGTTATGCATGAGAGTGTTTATTGGCTTATAAATTGTCTGATTTGTTTAAGATATGTTGGCAGTTAATGAGCATTTTTGCGTGCAAGTTGGTTAAGGAACTGGATTTCAATTCTGCCCGTTCCTCTGATGAGCTACTGAGTCAGAATATCTATGGTTGGCCATGTATCTCTCTTCTGGCGGCTTCAGGAATTGATTGCTATGTCGAAATTGCTTGCTGGACAAGGATAGACCTAATTTTATAATAATATGCTTTCTTTGTTTTGAAGTAGGATGTTTGATATTTATATGCAGGCACGTGTGTGTGTATGCTCCAAACATATTTAATGATAAATCAAGATTAACAATATATATGATTCCTATATTGACTTTTTTTGGACAAATACTGAGAAGTTAATTGAATACTCTTACTTTGGTTGTAGTTAGGTTCACTTTACTTCCTATTATTAAATCCTTTTTTAAATATATGATACTATAATTGAACATATACATTTTGACTGCTAACCACCTTTTAGCGCCTAAATATTTTGCCTTCAGATATGTGTACCATTATACACATTCATATATAAAAGTTTCATATTAGTTGTGGCTTTACTTTTGTGAGCACGTGTATGGAATATCACTGACAATCCCCTTTCTTTCAGCATCTATGTTCAATGTTAGTTTCCTATGTCTTTGTGGAATGTAGAGTAACATTCAATATTGAAAAAGTGATTTAAGTAACTTCAGTATAGTATAACTGCTATATGTAGCATTATCTCTGTGGTTTTATTTTTAAATTTTGTACTTTGCTTTTTTTCTTTTTTCCTTGTTTTGCACCATTTAAAGTAATTTTCCTTATTAAACTTTTTTTCACCATGTTGGATATATACATCTTTTTCACATTCTATTTTAGAATTATTTTTTCTGCTGAGGAAAACTGGCCCTGGGCTAACATCCATGACCATCTTCCTCTACTTTATATGCGACACCACCACAGCATGGCTTGATGAGTGGTGCAGAGGTCCGCACCCGGGATCCGAACCCACGCACCCTAGACCACCAAAGCAGAGCGTGCAAACTTAACCACTATGCCACCAGGCTGGCCCCTATTTTACAATATTTTTAATTTGAGAAATAAGAAGAACCCAGAATCTGAAGTCTTGCCTCACTGCCTCCTCAATGTTAGGTGAAAAATTAATTAGTATTCTACTTCTTTTCTTTTTCTCCAAATCCAGTGTCTCTAGGTATAGATTAAGCTCTTGGTTCAGGATGGTTTTAAATTTTATGCACATTCTTTAAAGTAGTTTGTGTTTTGCATTTTTTAAAAATCACATTAACACAAAGTACTGAGACAATTGTTTTAATTTTTCAGTGTTCACTTCTTTGGTACTGTGTTTTTTTTTGAAACTCGTCAACCTCAAACTTGATTATGGATCTGAATTATCTGGAAGGCTTGTTAAAACACAGAAGGTTTGCTGTACCCCACCCCAAACATTCTGATTCAGTAGGTCTCGGGTGGAGACTAGCATCTCCACATTGTGATTCAAAGCTCCTCTGCCTAACATTCCTTATTTTTTTTCATTTCAGAGGGAGTAAAATCCGTATCTGAGTGTGCGGGCTGTTCCTACCCAAGCCTTTGATTCTTCACAGGTGTTATGCCACAATAATCTTCTTGTACTCCTAACTCCACCTCAGCATTTTGAGGCCCTAACTGACACAAAAACGTTCTTCATTTTTCCTCTGAAAGGTGTGCTTTATTTTCAGAAATGTGGCACAATCAGCAATACGTTTAATGTGGATGCTGTTCTCTGTTCTTTAGACATTGTAATTTATTTATACAACACCTGCACCATTCTTCCTTGTTCTCAGTATTTAATGCTCTAACATTGGAAACACATGGGGCTTCTGGACATTCTGGACACTCTCCCTTCTTCAAGTTTAATTGATCACATCACACCTGAACTAAGTTGAACTAAAGTTGGCCATATCATGGCTTGTCACATGACGATCAGGTATATGTGTAGTATGTGTGCACCTCACAGAAACAGAATGTTCCTGGAGTGTGCATCTCAATGATTCTTCTCCTAAAACTTGATTAAATATGTTCTAAATAGAGGTTCTTAGTTTCACTTAAATGTACCTAATCCATACATACATTACTGGAAAATTATCTATATCTTAAACTTATTTTGTTGAATAGCGTGTAAATTATTTCTATACTCCCAAGCTCACACATTTGATTTTAAAATTTATTTTCTTTTCAAGTTAAAGAAAGAATTTTTATTAAAAGAAAGAAATGCAAAGAAGTATCCAAAAGAATGAAATACTAGGAGTATGGAGGACTAGATACCTCAAAGGAGTTTCCCTCCACATAACGCTATCTTCCATAAAATATAATGTTATTGCATTCTTGAGTTCACAAGATGTAAGCCAAGTCTCAAAGGACAGAAGAAGGAAATTGTAAGCACTAGACAAATTTGGATTCACCCAGTGGTCAAAGGCCAGTATGATCCTCTCATGAAAGGATTTGTCTTTGAGTCACCAGTGATTTGAGGGAATGAATCTGGGACTCACAGATTAGTTGTGAGTCACACAAAAAAGGCACTTAGCTTGGTGTCATCCCACATGACTGTGAGCAGAAACCAGTGACATTCTTCTCTGGAGGAAAGAATCTAAACTAAAGCCTTACATTCTGTACACATTAAAATCAGACAAATATGAGCTCATAATCAAAGTTCTCCAAACAAATAAGGAATACATGCCATTGTCGATAAGAGTCATAAGACATAAGAAAATTAAAAATAAAACAATAGATTTAAACACCAAAACCTTCACTATTAGACTTACCAACTTCAAGATATAAAATAACTGTGTATAAAAAATGGAACGACAAAAAATGGAATAACAAAATCAAGCAGGAGACTCTAGAAATGATATGACATATTTGGCAAAGGGCCTTATAGAACTTTAAGAGATGAAAAATACATAACTGTTGAGTTTTAAAACTTCATAGATGGGTTCTACAACAGAAGAGAGAATAGAAAACCAAATTTGAATTCTGAAGGAAATAGAATGCAGCATAGAAAGACAAGGAACTAAAAAACATGAAAGATAATTTAGATATGGAGATGATGAGAGAGAGTAAAGAAAAAGGAGAAATAAAGTACTGTACAGCAAAAACAAGTGAGTCATGAGGGTAAAACTGAAAGTTAAAGGGTCTATAAATTTCTCAGGAGATGAGAAACTATATCCACTTCAGGCAATGTGGGCTGGTGGTAAAATAGAAGTAGAGACTATAACTCTCACCCAAATAGAGGAGATACAATAGAATATGGAAAACAAGTATAAATCAATAAATTTTAAAGGGAAATAACATAATAAAACTTGTGGAAAAAATAGAAGGAAAACATATAGATAGTGGGAGCAAAAGAAGGATATAAATAAAACAAATGTAAATGCAATAAATTCTCCAGTTAAATACAGATTGTTAAATTTGATGCGACAATGATAAATTTAGCTATATCTTGTTTACAAGACTTGTGAAAACTAAAAAACATGGAAAACTAGAAATTCAAAACAGAATAGAAGATATAAAGATATGCTAGGACAAAATCAATCAAAAATCAACCCAGGGTAGCTATAATAATATGAGATAAAACAGATGCGGAACAAAGCATCATTAGGAATTAAGTGGTTAATCCCCAATGGTATATAAGTTCAACTTATCATGAAGATATAGTTGTTATACTACACACGATGTCCTGTGAAGATAATATAGCCTCAACTAGGAAAGGAAGGAGGAGAAGGAAGTGGAGGAGAAGGAGAAGAAGGAGAAGACAAGAAGAAAAAGTCGGAGGAGGAGGAGGAGGAAGTACAAGAGAAGGAGGCAGAGGAAGAGGAGAGGTAGACATAATATATCATCATAGTGAAGAATTTCAACTTTCCTCTGAGACAAAGAATAACATATATCTAATAATAGAGTATTTGAAAAACAAATTAGCAAGTTTGATTTAATGGATACACATCGAACCCTATACCCAACAAGTGAAGAACACCTATTCTTCACAGGGACATGGGGAACATTAATAAGCAGTGAGCATGAACTAGGGTACTAATCAATCCTCAAATAATAGAACACTTGAAATAAGTATAAGAGACTGCTCTATTTTATTCTTGATGCTATTACAAATCCCAGGCAATAGAAATGCAGAGAATTTTCTTTGGCTTAGGTGTTATTTGTGTGCAGAAAGTCTGTAGGAAAGATGAAGACAATATGGGCTATCAGGAATAGGTACCGTTAAAGATGTTAATGATTAATTTTAATTTTATATTTTTAAAATAAGAAATGGATGAGAAGCTTTTTAAACTTTACAATGCTCTCTCTCTTAGATTCCTAAGTGTTTCTAGTCCCTTCAGTCCTTCTTGATTCTTTCAATTGTTCCTGCCTGTTGATGATTCCTCCTTCATTGGATCTCTGAAGTTCACCTTAGTTTCCTGGTTTTGATGGTGGCAGACGCACAGGTTTGAGGGGACAGAGGTTTAGGCAATTTGATTGACAGCCTTCTGTTGCACCATTCTCAACGTGCACATGTCATGCGTCTATGCTTGTCACGTATCTTCCAGTTGCAATTATTCTTCCTCCCCAGGGCTTTCTCCAATCTCATGCTAATATTGTTGCTCTTCTAGGAAGGATTTAATGGTGTGCTCATATAAACAAGCATTTTGGATCCTGAACCAAAGAGCCATTTACAAGTCTACTCTGAATGTGATCTGTTTTTCCATTCATTGTACTTTCTTCTGTGTATTTAACCAGTTTCTTTCATGAGTGTGGAATTCAGTAAGGACGTTCCACAGCTGGAGTCATGTTATTTTCTTTAGTTATAAATTCTAAGGCTTCAAGAGTGTCATCTGTTGCCACAGACATTCGAGTCAATAGCAAATTCATTTTAATAAAGTCATTGTATTGCATTTGAAGGAAATCATTTTGAGTATTTTCCCTAAGGATCCTTATCCCTCTATGCAGGTTTCAGTACAAGAACTACTAGTATGTTCTGTCCTTGGTTTTTGCCATTGAGGAAATCAACAGGGACCCTCATATATTGCCCAACATGTCTCTGGGATTTGATCTCTATAATGCCCTACCCAGTGAAAGGAGGACATTGGAGAGTTCCCTGATTTGGCTCTCAGGGTTGGGCAAGGACATCCCTAATTACGACTGCAGGAGAGAGAGTAAGTCTCTAGCGGTCCTTACAGGAACCACCTGGGCAATTTCTGCCCAGATTGGAACACTGCTAGAACTGTACAAATTTCCACAGGTAAGACTGCATGGGATGGGGAGAGATGAAACCACGTCTCCTTTGGTGCCATTCTCAGGGGCCTAAAAAGGAAGAGAGGAGGAGACTGGGTTTGTGCATCTCTCAAAGGATATGATCTCAAAGGATCCGTGTACAGGACCTCGATGGAGAATGACATTTCCTTTCTTTGGAGTAGAGAGAAGTTTGAGGGGGAAGGAGACAAAGCAGTTTCCTGAAACTCTGGCTGATCTTATTTTATAGAAAGCTTTCAGGGAGTGCAAAATGATTAGAAAATGAAATGAGCAATTGTCCTCTTCTACCACTCCAGGTGTTGCTGAACAGCCTTCAGGACTGAGAGTGTGATTTTTGCCAATCCCCTTCCTAATATTACTTCCAGTTGTCTTTTCCTTTTAGCTTACCTATGGTCCTTTTGATCTTACCCTGAATGATGATAAGCAGTTTCCATCTCTCTATTAGATGGCCCCCAGGGACACATCTCTAGCCATTGGCATGGACTCTTTGCTGCTTCATTTGAGTTGGAGCTGGGTGGGGCTGGTCATCTCAGAAGACAAGAAAGGTGTTGTGTTTCTCTCAGACTTGAGAGGAGAGATGGACAGGAATGGAATCTGTGCAGCCTTTGTGGAAAAGATTCCTGTGACTGAAAGGTCATATTACTCAAGGACATGGCCATATGATTTGCAAGTAGAGGAAACAGAAGGGAATGTGGTTATCATTTCTGGTGATGCCAACTCTCTCATAAGCTTGAGCTTTTCTACTTGGGAGTACTTAGTGATATGGAAAGTCTGGGTCACGACATCAGAGTGGGATTTTATCCACAGTGAGAGAGATTTCATCCTTGACTCATTCCATGGGACTCTCATTTTTTCACACCACCATAGTGAGGTCCCTGGCTTTGAAAATTTTATCCAGATAGTTAACCCTTCCAAATATCCAGAAGACATTTACCTCACTATGTTGTGGTTTCCCTTTATTCCTTGCACGATTTCTGAGTCTTACTGTAAAACACTGGAGAATTGTCCACCTAATGCCTCCTTAGCATGGCTGCCTTGGCAGATGTTTGACACAAGCACGACTGAATGGAGTTACAGTATGTAAAATGTTGTGTATGCTGTGGCCTGGAACCTTCACAAGCTGCTTCTTCAACATGCAGAAATGCAGCCAATGCGAAGTGGGAAGGTCTGGTGTTTTGTCCCTGGCAGGTAAAGTCTCTTCGACTTAACAGAATGTATACTCGCAAAAGTGACTTTCTTATGGTTCCACAGGTGCTCAAACCAAGCAGTTAGGACTCTTTCTCCAAGAAAAGCACAAGAGTTTCTATACTTGTTTCACTCTCTAGGAGGTATATCTAGTCCTGAGTAGTAAGTCATCTACAAGAAGGTTCTAGTGGCAACGAGGAAGTGAGCTATGAGTCAATATCAATGCTTTGTGTTACAAAGGATCCCAACATCCTGCCTGCCTAACGTTTCAATAGGGAATATCCTGTCTTCTCCCATGAAGCTCCTCAATGACAAGAAGAGAACTTGTCCTTTATGTGCCTATCTGGTGCTGAACATCATAGTGAATACTTTACATAAATGATCTCATTTAATTCTGTAACAACTTTAGGTATTGCTAACATCATTTTGCAGATTGATGGTCTGGGAAAATTCAGAGAGTGCATGAGGGTGGCTAGATTGTACCTTGTACTCGAGATTTGTCTGAATCCTATCACCACTGATCATCTTGATATTCTTGTCTTTAGTCATTTTCTCTCGAAACTAACTGATATTTTAGAAACATTATGATATTTTAGTTCTCCATATGATTTCATTTGCTTTACTTCATTGGATACTTGTAATAAAGGTACACTATGAAGCAAAGATTACAGACAATGAAAGGCTGTCCCCAATTCAGGGTTTTTCTCTTTAACACCCGGGCCCACTTCACCACAGGATGATGTGTCTCTTTTAGCTGCACCCTTTTCTGAGGAACATAGAATTTAACAATCCTGCTGGTGACTCAGTGAATTTGGCTGATGAAGGAAAATCAGATTCAGAGTAAACCATTCTCAACTTTTGGAATTTTCCCGAAGGTCTTGGACTTAAGGTGAAAGTAGGAGAATATTCCCAACATGCTCCACGTGGTCAAGAATTGTCTTTATCTGAGGAGGTGATTGAGTGGGACACGGGAATTACTGAGGTGGGTTGAACCCAATCACAATTACTTACACTACACATGAATAACCAAAATCTTGTTGGGTTTTGTGCCCCCTCAGAGCTTCATAAAGGGCCACATATGGGAATTTAACAATTCACTTCCAACTGAAGTAATTTTTTCATTTACCAACAATCCAAGATAGAAGCAAGACCTTCATAAGCAAAAGATTGCAAGTTGCTGAAGGTTCAGAAGGTGGTTAGTAATTTTCAGGAATAATTTTTTAAAAAAAATTAAGTTATGTACATGATTTTTAGAGATAATGTTATTGCACACTTAGTACACTACAGTATAGTGTAAACATAACTTCTTTATACACTAGGAAATCAAAAAATTGGTGTGACTCACTTTATTGCAATATTTGATTTATTGCAGTGCTCTGGAAACAAACCCACAGTATTTCTGAGGTGTACCAGTGTTTTATATCATACAATAAGCATGGCGTCCAACCAATGAATTGGATTTAGATATTTCAAGATTAAGTTTGTTAAGGCCCAATACTCTAAACACTCTAGCTACTTGAAAATTAGGTAAAAGTCACAGCTGTTACCAAGTGTTATCTGATTTTCTCCAGACTCCACATTCTGTATGCAGTGAGAGTTGCAGTCCGGGATTCAGGAAGAGCCCTCAAGAGAGCAAGGCTGCCTGTTGTTTTGCTTGCATTCCCAGCCCAGAGAATGTGATTTCCAATGAAATAGGTGAGTATATGCCTCGCAGCGACATTCTCCACTTCTATTTTTTTTTTGAAGGGAAATATTTGTCCTGAGCTATCTAATATCTGTTGCCAATCTTGCTCTTTTATTATTGTCCCCAAAACTGTAGTACATAGTTTTATATCCTAGTTGTAAATCACTCTGGTTCTTCTATGTGAGCCACCACCAGAGCATGGCAATTCACAGAGAGATGGTGTGGATCCATGACCAGGAAACCAACATGGGCCACCGAAGTGGTGAGCACTGAACTTTCACCACTAGGCTATCAGGGCTGGCTCTCCACCTCTCTTTTGTATGCACCGTTCTCCCAAAGAAATGGAAAAACTCTGATGAGGACTGCAGGGTCAAAATGTTGCCTTCCTCCATTTAGTAATTTAACTTTTATAGCCAATAATATTTCCTCCCAAAATGATACCCTCTCTCTCTACCTTGAACTAGCTTACTTGTCTCATTTTAGCATCATTGCAGGCATTATGATCTCAAGGAAACCCTTTATGACCACTCCACAGTAACTAACTTAAATCTCTCTCATGGAATCTAACACATGGTATTGTAAGTCCTTACTTTTCATCATCTTTAAAGCTACATTTAGATCACATTGAAGAAATCCTTATTTTTCCAGTGTCTGGTGCTGTTCTTGGCACAGAACAGGAGCTCAGAAGGTTGTGTTTGATTTAAGAAGTAAATATTTCTATGGTGTACAATGAGCTTATGGAACTGCTTGGTTTCTGATCTCCTCGAGTTCACAGGTGAGTAGGGGAGACAATATGCAGTGATGCAAATTCAAGGTGGTGACATAGGGCTGCAATATAGGTATGCAGAGACCCATGGGATGAAATAAGTGATAGCATATATGTTTGTGGGGAGGGAAGTGTCATGGACTTTTTCATAGAGGCAGTAGCATTAGTATTATATCAGACTAATGTAAGCAGATTAAATTCTTGGTGGAATTCTTAGAAATGGCAGAAACTGGCAAATTAGCCCTGCATTTAATATTCTAGGGAGCTGAGAAAAGGTTCAACGTGACTAGAACACAGACAATGTGGGTTTGGGAGTTGGGTCATGAAATAGAAGAGGGACAGAAAACCAACACTGAAGATTTTTCATACAATAATTAACATCTTGGAATTACTCAGATTTATGATATTAAACGGTGCAATGTTGAAATAACCTCAATGGTGGCATTATCTAATTTTATTTTTGTGATTGATATGAAGCTTAATTTCACAACATCTTTTGTATAATTTCAATTTATTTGAAATGTACTGAGATTGATGACATAGTCTGGCATATCGTCAATTTGGATAAAGCTTCCACGTGCACATTTGGCATGTGGTGAGTTTGGGTATATGTTCCATATGCACATCTAAAGAACACTACGTCCACTAGCTTCAATTCCTACATGCTTGGATATTAATAAATACACTTGTAAACAACCGATGATTAATGAGTAAACTATGATGGAAATTAGAATGTATTTCCAATTAAAAATATTATTCATCAAATCTGATGGGGTGGAGTTAAATCTATCCTTAAAGAGAAATGTATAATCCTAGATTATATATATTTATATATTATTGTGTATATTTAAATAAAGAAAGGTTGAATTTCTAAGTTCTAAGCATTCATCACAAACTAGAAAAAGAGCAGAAATGTAAACACAAGCAAAAGAGAAAACACAAAGTGATAAATATTAGAGGAAGTGTTAACAAAATAAAAGACAAACATCAAAAGGATAAATAAAACTAATTAGATTCTAATAAATGACAAATATGCTCAATAAAATCCTAGTACTAGTGTTCAAAAAAAGAAAAATTGCAACAAAATAATACCAAGGTAGAAAAGGGAGTAATCTGTGCAGATCACATGGAAAATATTTAACATGAAGAAAACATAAATAACATCATGTTGATACAATGAAAATTTAGAGGAAATTCACGAATTTCTGGCAAATAAAAGTTACCAAACTGCCTCAAGAAAAAATGAAAAATCTGAATATTGCCAGACCTATTACAGAAATTGAGACCATCCTTTAAAACATTTCTACAAAATTTTATTGTAAGCTATTTATTTGGTACAAAGCTGATGAATCTGCCAAAATATTCAAGAAAAAAATAATATACATCTACTCAAACTCTTCCAGAGAATAGGAAAAACTGAAAACTTTTTGACTCACTTTGAGAGACTAGATTAACATTGGTACCAAAATCTAACAAAATCATTGCAGGAAAGGAAATTACAGGCCACATTCTTTGTTGGGTTAAATTCATTTATCCTAAAAAAAAAAAATCAAATCAAATCAAGGTTCCAAATCTAGCTATATTTTATAAGAAGAACATATCATGACCAAGTTAGGTTCATGCAATGTAATTCAGTACACTAATCTCTGAAAAAAGAGAAATAATAATCTCAGTAACTGTAAGAAAAACTAGTAAAATTAAACACCTATTCATATTTTAAAACAAACAACAACAACAGAAAAAACACTTACCAAATCAGGAACAGAACGAAACTCTCTTACTCCCATACACAGTATTCACAGAATGGAACTTTATCTTACACTGATGAAAGCAAGGATAAGAGAAGAATGTTCAACATCACTGCCTCTATAAGCCGTTATGCTGGAGGTCTTGCTTGATAAAATATTGGCAGGAAAAGAAATAAAAGGAATAATTTACTTCAAAGGAAGAAGTAAAATTGATGTTATCTTCAGATGATATTATGGTATAAATGTAAAATCCATATAAATTAAGGTATTAACTGAGTTTATTGGTGGCTGAATACAAGGTTAATATAGAAAGTTTTGCTTCCATCTACCCGTCATAAGCATTCAAAATTTAAATTTAAAAAAATGACATTTACAACATCTTAAAGTATGAAGTACCTAGAAATAACTTTAATGAGACTTTCAAAAGATTTCTGTCCATTAATTTATAGAACAGCATTTAGATAAATGGAGGAAAACTGAAAGAACTGGAGGGATAAATCAAATTCGTGACTGAACAGACTCAAAATTCTACAGATATCAAAACTCTCCAAATTAATCTACAGCTTCCACAAAATTGCAGCTAAAATGCTGACCTGTTCTGTGGAAATTACAATTGATACAATTCTTATGGAAATGATAAAGGAAAAACTTAGCTAAGAAAATCTTGCAAACAATGAATAGAGTGGGAGGACTTACTCTACCTGACATCAAGTATTATAGCATCACAATAGAGGAGGTTCATCAAGAGGATAAACAAGAAAATCAACGGAACCAAATGGTGAGTTCAGATAAAAGCTGCTCATATAGGGACTCACGTATAGACGTCTGATTTACAAGGAAACACTGAAGAGGAGTGGGAAAATGAAAGCCTTTTCAATAAACCATGTTGGGTAAATTGGCTGTCTTCATGGAGAAGGCAATGACTCACCAACCCTAACTCACACCATCCACAGAAAACGTTATCAGGCAGATTGTACTTCTAAACGTGAAAAGTGAGAGAATTTAAGAGGACGTAAAGAGGAAGGAGCAATGCCCCTGTAGAAGGAAAAAGCATGTATTCATACCTGCAGGGATGAGTGGGCACGGAACACTTTCAGAACCACATGAAGATTTGGGAATCTTAAAAATCAGAGCAGAGGTAGTAGAGGTAGGCATGACCAAGGTTATACAGTCTTTTTGGTCTTCCTACGATTTTGTCGGATTTTTTAATGGAGGATAAACATGATCCCACTTACATGTAGACGTATCACTTGTGATGCAGGACAAGGGCAGGGAACCAGAGTAAAAGGATCTTATGATAACGTAGGAGAGAAGTGACTAAAATCTTAACAGAAGTGGTGGAAGTGAAATTAAGATGAAATGTTTTGTAGATCATTTTAGATGGTAGAAATGGTCTCATTTTGAAACTCCCGAGGAGTGAGGTCTATGACTTGGTCATCTCTGTTTCCCTAGTATGTAGCATATTATCTGCCTCATGGAGGTTTTCCAATAACTGCTTGCTCATTGAATGAGTAAATCTAGGCCATAGTTTACAGGGGTATAGCTCAGAGAGACAGGGAGGACGTTTGGTTTTCTGCTGAGAAAAATGTGCTTTCATGAATATGCAAGATAAATACTGAGATGGATAATAGCTTTACTTAACCATAAATAAGATGGGCAGTATTAACTGGGAATGGTTCTCTGCAGAGCATTCTGTTATTTGGTGCCTGGAGCAACAAAGGAAGACAATTGGCTAAGCTTACCCCATGCCTTCTTTGGGGGCATGCGAATGAGAGAGAATGACTGAACCTGGGCTGAGGACACTTTGCATCTCTCCCCAGACATGGATCAGTGTGTGAAGTGTCCAGATCATCAGTATGCCAACAGAGGGTGAGATTGCTGCCTCAAAAAAAGCTGTGACTTTTCTGGCTTAGGAGGACTCCTTAGGGATGGCCCTGGTGCACAGCTCTGTGCTTTTCTCTCCTCACAGCTGTGGTGCTGGGGGTCTTTGTGAAGCACCAAGACACTCCCATAGTCAAGGCCAATAATCAGACTCTCAGCTACATCTTGCTCATCTCCCTCACCCTCTGCTTCCTCTGCTCCTTACTCTTCATTGGTCGTCCCAACACAGCCACCTGCAGTCTTCAACAAATCACATTTGGAGTTGTATTTACTGTGGCAGTTTTCAGTGTCTTGGCCAAAACTATGACTGTGGCTGTGTCCTTCAAGGTCACTGCACCAAGGAGAAGGATGAGGCAGTGGTTGGTGTCAGAGGAACCTAACTTCATCTTTCCCATCTGCTCCTTTATCCAGCTGAGTCTCTGTGGAATCTGGCTGGGAACCTCTCCTCCCTTCATTGACACAGATGCACACTCTCAACACGGCCACATCTTCATCGTGTGCAACAAGGGCTCGGTCACTGCTTTCTACTGTGTCCTGGGATACCTGGGCTCCTTGGCCCTGGGTAGCTTCATTGTGGCTTTCCTGGCACGGAACCTGCCTGACACCTTTAATGAAGCCAAGTTCCTGACGTTCAGCATGCTGGTGTTCTGCAGTGTCTGGGTCACCTTCCTCCCCATCTACCACAGCACCAAGGGCAAGGTCATGGTGGCCATGGATGTCTGCTCTATCTTGGCCTCCAGTGTGGGGCTATTAGGCTGCATCTTTGCTCCCAAGTGCTACGTTATTTTCCTAAGGCCAGAGAGAAACACATCAAATGTGTTAATGAATAAAACACATTCAGCGAGAAAATAATCGAAATGTAAGTTATTTTCATAGGTCACAAGAACTTGCCTACACTTGAAAAATAAACTACGACATTTGTGCAGACCCACTTTAAGTCCCAACTAAACTTACCTTACATCTCCACTTAATTTTTTGCTTTATGTTTCTTTTGGCTTTGTGCAATTTTCCTCGGGCATTCAAATGAACAAATACAAAAACATTCATACTAATTCTCCTCTAAACTTATGTGTTAAAGATTGCAAAAATGGCCACACATTAGTCCTCTCCCACTGTCTCTTTGGTTGTACCATCCCACGTTGACTCTGGGTAAACTTGGCCTTGTAACTTGCTTTGGCCAATGGGACATTAACAAATGACATAAGCAAAGGCTTGAAAAACACTTGCTCATTGTTGGTACTTGTCCTTCTCTGGCTGCCCTTGGGAAGCCTGAGGCCATCAATATGTGAATGAGTCTAGATAGACTGCACATCTCCATCACTCCAGGTGACTTCAAGTCAACAATCAGATATGTGAGTAAGGCCGTCCTAGACCAGCCAATCCTAGCTGAGCAACCAATAGGTCCAGATCAAAATAACTGCCCAGTTAACCCACAGAATCTTGAGAAAAAGTAAACTATTCTTATTTGAAGCCACCAAATTTTAGGATGCTTTGTTATACAGCAAAAGCTAACTGATACATTATGCTACCATTTATATATGTCATCTCATTATTTGTGTAATTATCACAGATTTCTATTTCTTTATCCAATATCGTAGACTGGAATATTCTTCTCTAGATTAAGTCTCTGAAAGAAAATCAGAGACAATATCACGTTCCATTTTACTTTTTCTCCTTCCTCTTTTCAACCAGACATCTTTAAGCATATATATTAAGAATATCTTCACTAATTTTAAGATTATGGATATTCTTCTATATTGTCATCCACTACTGTTATACGCAGGGGATTTTTACTTTTAATTTTAGCCCTTATAATCCATTTGGAATGATTTACTTGTGAATAATGTTAGTTGATGGTCCAGTGTTTTATTTTACAAATGGATATCTTTTAGTCTATAAAACAAACACTACATCATTTTAAAAGTTGATTTGAAGCATATGGAATCTGAATAATGTTTGGAAACATTAAACTTATATCTTTGAAACACTGTTTTCAATCACAAGTATAGTATATCTCTCCATTTAATCAGAGCTTTTACACGCTTTGTATCTTTTTATAATCTTCTTCATATAACTAATGTGTAGTTCCAATTATTTTCACTACTCATCTTAAATAATTCATTGCTCTTATGAATGGAATAATTATTTACATGTTTAAACTAATTCTTGCTCATGTAACAGTATTTTTGATGTTTCATATAGAAATCTAGCTTCCTTACACATTACTGCATTTATTTACCAGTTCTAAACTTTATAAGTTATGTCCCACTAAAATAATAGATTTTCTCTTCTTCTCTAATTTTATTTACCTCTTATTCTGTTGATTCTCGTTTTTTCATGACTGGGCTCTCCAATGCCACACTGAATCACAGTAGTGTTTGCCAGGAGCATTTTCCTCTTCTTAAGTGTAGCGTAAACATCAGATAAATTCCTTGTCAGGGCAGAGCAGGCATCTAAGGGAGAAAAAGTAAAAACGTGAAGGGGAATCATTTCTGCCTGGAAATCAACAGACTTGCGTCTCTTGGCTGTTTGGAGCTGGAGATCTTATGACAATGTGGCCAGCTGAGAATCAGAAGATCTTTCTCTAGTCCCAGGAATTAGTCTTGGTCAAATCTCTCAACCTCTTTAGACCTCATTTTCTTCACCTGTAACATGAAGAGTTGGGCGAGTCTTTTTGAGTTCTCAAATCCAGTGACAACAAGATACCCTTCACCCAGATGCACTTGACAAAGACCAGAGAGAATTTTTAGTTTTCTTCTGCATCAACATTATTATCCATATCACCCCTTAAAGACATGTCAAATGTCTACCTTCGCATGACACTGATAAAACAGGTTCCATAACAAATCGCTGTTCATTGGGATAACAAATCTATAGTTAATTGTTTAGAGGTAAGTATAGAGATGGGCTCTGCTGGAAACAGCAATCAATGGGCCAAAAAGTCTTGCTTTATTTTACAGCAAGGCTGTGGAAACACTCCCTAATAAAACAGAATGCTGAAGTACTTAGAAAGTATGAAATAAATGGGAGCCTTGTATCCATGGTTATGAGCTAATAAGGATATGATTTTTAAAATTTTGTTAATGATGCCATTTGCCTGCTATGGGGCTGTTCTCTGGTGAGTAAAGAGCAGATGTATTCAAGGCCACTTTCATTCCTTTAATAAATATTTACTCAGCGCCTACCACTTGCTGCACGATAGCAGTCATCTACCCTGAGAGCATTTATATTCTAGTAGGGTGACACAGACCATAAACAAAAAGAGAATCTTGAGGTGATCAATAAAGTTACATATACGTCAAACTTTTTTCATTCTGGACTATTTTTCACCCTTTCCCTTCTTTGGCTGTTTACCAGAAGTCTAATCATGGACTTGAAAACCCAGAAAGCATTGGTCCCAAGTTTCTTCTCTCAACACCCTTGTTTCAAAGACATAGTGTTTATCATCTGAGAGTATGTCTCTTTAAGACTAAGTTCCTATGAATCAGCATTATTTCCTCACTTTCCTGAGAGGACAGATGTTATTATGAAGGGGAAATAAAATATCATATGGGATTTATACTTGAAATGATGTTTCCACTCTAATTGTGTTATTTAATGTGGTGTGATTTGGGGAAAGTCAGTTACTCCTTCAGAGACAGTGGTAATAATACCCTGAAAAGCATTCTATAGAGATTAAATGAAACAAAGTATGAGAAACTGCTTTGTAAATTACAAAGCAATCTATTTCAGCTTATTTTTTCTAAAAATATTTTCATTTATCCAATCCTTTTTGACTCTATGCAACCTGCCTTGACTGAGTTTTATCATTTATTCAACAATAATAATGGGTCAAAATGGTTGAATATTAGAAATTTCATATGGTTTAACTTAATTAATAGGCCATCACAATATTTAATTTGGTTATAATTACAGTTAAATTTTTCATGATGCCTTACCATATGCCAGGCACATGCTAGGCATCTGACATGTATTCACTCATTTAATCCTCACAACAATGCCATGGAGACAATACTATTAACCTCTATTGTATGGATGAGGAATATTAGAGGTTATATAATTGACCAAGGTCACACAACCGGTACCCAGGCAGTCCACCTCCAAAATCTGTTTTAGGGATCCATTAGAGGTTGTGGCGCTTACATTGTAAAAGGATCACCCTGGTTCCTGGTTGGCGAATGGATCAGAGGGTACTAAGGAAGAAAGCACATGGCTACTGAAATGATCCAGGCAAGCAATTCTGAATACAGGATTTCCTTCCTTTTTAAGGCTGAATAATATTTCATTGTATAGATGCCCTAGATTTTCTTCATCCTTTCACCCACGGATGCACAATTAGGTAGTTTCCATCTCTTGGCTATTGTGAATAATATTGCAGTGCATTTTGTCAAATAATTTCCTGGCACTTAGTGAGTTTGAAAAAATTCTTCTTATACACATTAGTTACTGTAATGAACTACCTTTCTAAATGTCTAAAGTTTAAATATTTGTCATTCTACAGAAATACCTTGCCTAATCATGATTTGTGTTGTTATCAGTTCATGAATGATCTAAGATTTTTGTACAAAAATTTGTTATAATGGCTTTTTTTGCATGTATTCAGGAACCTTGCATAATATGGGTATTCCCTGATTCTTGATTTTTAGTAGAGTTTTCTAGTAAGCCTTTAGGATAGGAAATATCTTCGTAGATGTGAGGCAGAGAGCAGAAATATAATAAAGTGATTGTTATATTTAATTATATCAAAAGAAAACTGTAGTTTTGCTAAATTGTTTTTACACAGCCTTTGCTTATTTGTAAGAGTGACACATATCATTTTATTAATGAAAAGAAAATTCAATAAACAATTTTAACATAAAACAATATCTATTGAGAACTTATATGAAAATTTTAGCAATCTGTTGTCACCAATTTCCTCATCTGCAAAATGGAGATAGATAATACCATCTTCCTTATGGGTTGCTGTGAGAAAAGTCAAGAGTAATGTATGTAAAATGCTTATCACCATGTGGGTTGGAAAGTGATGCCCCATTCATTTTTCCACCGGGATGATGACAGCTTTTTTAATGCTTGAAGTCTGTAGTTTTCAAAATACATTCTACTGTTGTAAAGTGAATCCTTTTTACAAATTCTTTGTAGAGTTAGATGATCCCTTTGGAATACAAATTCAGGCTCCCGTGTGTGTGCATATGTGTGTATGTATACGCACATCTCTCCAATAATACTTCAAACCTGATAATGAAAAGCTACCTTCCCCACTCTTGACTCTGGTTCCAAAAACAACTTCTTTAATTTTCTGGTTGAAAATCTATATTTCTAAATTAGCTACTCATACAGCTTTTTCATTTTTCAGGTTTTGACTATTTATAGTTTCTTTCTTCTCTGAAAAAAATCAGCATGAAGAGTTCTTACATATGTTAAAAACATAATTCCCCTTGCCCAATATAACTATTTAATGAATTAGGATAACTCAAAATTCGATGTCCTCTGTTTTATGACATAAGTGTTTACAATTTTATAGCAGATGAATCTTATCCAGAGATGTGCTACGTCAGATAGTATGAATACATTTTCTTTCTCACTTTTTCCTTTGACCTTTTAAATGGTAAAATTCTCTTGTTTCTTTGTTGTCTTCCTATGGATTCATCACTGGTTCATCTCCTTCCACCAAAAAATTAAATCTCTTCTCATTAACTTATGATGCATGAGACAATTCATGGGCTTCAGGTTTTGCTTGGGGACATCCCTCTTGGGCTTGAACATATACACGGTCCCACATATACGCAGTATGTCTGGAAGGATAGAGGAGGAAAGGATGTTTATCTCTGTGCAAAAGTACCGGGAGACAGTGGTAGAGTGAGAATATTTTATTGACTTTGCACCACTCTTTGAAGTTTTCGTATACGTGCACCTACGACGTGGGCCTACCTCCCCCCAGATTTTTAAAATTAAAATAGCGTTATATCCTTATCTACTGGCTTGGAACATCAAGTTGTAGACAAATGTGAATATATGATCCAATTTTTTAACGAAATTGAGAACAGCAAACGCACAAAAAATTTAGAATTCTAAATATGGGCACATCATTCTATGAGGCTGTGTAAAGGTGGGGAAAGGAATGAAGAACAGCTGTTCAACATCCAGCTACCTGTACAGTCTAGGGGTCCACAGAAAGCCTCGCCTCCAGCCCCGCCCCTGGAGCTGATTTCCTCCCCCTGTGAAGTCTGCCTGAATTATTCCAGCCACACGCCCGCCTCTTCCCGCCCCTGGAACTGGTCTCCGCCCACAACGTTCGGGCCTGGCTCAGCCCACAGCCTGGTCCACGCCCACAGCCTGGTCCCGGCTCATTGCCCCTCCGGGAGCCTTGTTCCCGCCCACAGAAGCGCCTCCCCAGCCTGCTGTCACTCACAGCCTTGTCCCCGCCCACAGCCGGCCCCTAGAACTGGTTCCCGCACACAGCCCCGCCCTAGATTTTGTCCCTGTCCCTGGAGCTGACCCAGACCGCTTTCCAGCTTCTCACTCACTCTAGAAACTAGACACCTACCCCGAGGTTGTGGTGCGTGGCCTCGCCTCGCCCGCCGCCTCAACCAGCATTCCCCAAACGTTCGTCCTCCCCGAACGTCCGCCTGAGACCGGAACCGGAAGCGCGTGCGGCGCCGTGGATGGAGCGGGCGTTCTGCAAGGTGTGTTCCGTCTTCTCGGAGCGGACCGCATTCCCGTGGATGTTCGCCCGAAGGGGCGGAGCGCGGTGAGCGGTGGGCGGTCCCGGCTCCAGTCACGGTCCACGGAGGGGCATGGGCCAGGTGCAGCCCCGCCGGGGCCCGGCTTCCCTCCGTCCTCCCGGAGCCCCATTTCCCCTGGGCTGTTTGCTCAGGGCGCCCGAGGCTGCTGTTCCTCCTGGCTCCAGGCGCCGCCGTCCCCTCTTCAGAGTCCCCGTCATCGTCCTCCGTGTGATTTTGTCCCCAGAGGGCTTATCCGCATCTGCAGACGGTGTTTGTGTTGTTACAAATGGGGCGCTCCTGGCATCTAGAGGGGGGGGCAGGGATGCTGCTCAGCGTCCTCCAGGGCCCAGGACAGCCTGACAGAGAATTATCCAGCCCCAAATGTCAGTGATGCCGAGGTTGGGAAACCTGCTCCAGGGTCTGAAAATCTCCCGAGCCCTGAATGAAGTGTGGAAATTGTTGACAAGTCAGCGAGTCACTTACAGGGTCCCTAAATGACAAGCTTGTTTAAAGGGTCCAGAGTCACCAAAAAGTCTCTGTCCAGCCAAGTGAGTTGAGCGACTCAAGTGCACACAGCACGAAGCTGCTTTCTCCCCTCTCTGGGAGCAGCAGGTGGCTGGATAGGAATCGGGAAAATCCAGTCACAACCAACGGTTACAGTTAAATCAGTAAATACGAAAAAGAAAAGTGAATGGGGTGAACTTTCCATCCAACACCCTATAAAAGGCCTCAAAAGCTTGTTTGTGCTTTTTTTTCCCCCCTCAGACACAAGAAGCATCCGTGGAGATCAAGTTTGAGGTGAAACCAGGCTGAGGGTCCACCTGTCCTCGCTGATCCATGGATTTCTGTGTGACCAGGTGAGTACCCTGTGGACCTGGTACCAACAGGTTCCGGCAGCCTCCGTTGTGCAGAAGACCTGCCAGTGGGCTTTCCTGGGCTCAGGTTCTCACCACAGGGAGTCATTGAGAGTGAGGGTATCTTGAGAAATATTATTGATGTTGGATGGATGGAAATATGGTAAGCTGTGTGTGGTTCTGTGTGGTAAATATTTCAGTAAGTACAGTTATATGCAAGTAAAAACACATGAAACAAACGTAAATAACTGCAAATGTGTATTATAGAAGAAAATATAGATTTACTTGCATTGCATAATACTCAAAAGTCAGGATTTATATATAATATAAATACAGAAATGTTTTGCATGTGTATCTAGTATTAGAAGACATCCCATGAAATATTAGCAGGGATACTCAACAACATTCCTTAGACCCATTCAATTTGAGTTCTAAAGTCCTATAAATCATCCACAAAAATTTGAAATAAAGGAGCATTCAGGGAAAAAGATGATTTGAACTTCTTTGTATTAATAACAAATTTAAAATTGAATTTGCCAGTAGCCAGATTTATTTTGAGCATTTTTTTTCTTTATGACATTTCAAATCATTTGGAGGAGTACTAAACAACACTGTAGATTGAAGGGAAGGGCGCTAGTCTCCAAAAAGACTGTCCTCACCACCTTGCCTTTTAAAGGGAATTAACTTTGTTTTTGAAACTTTTCTGAAATAACGGTCTGATGATTCACGTTGCAGAGAATCTTGTTAAGTAATTTTGTATTTAGTTGTTGGCCTCTACTAATTGTGTGTGTATGTGTGTGTGCCTTTTTCATTCTAGCTTTCCTGTGATGTTCTTGAGGGGAATGTGTGCTTGTCATGCAATAGATAGTCTTTGAGTGTATAATTTATGGTGACCAACCATCCTCGTTTATTCAGGACAGTGGGGTTTTCCAGGACACAGGACGTTTAGTGTTCAAACCAGGGCAGTCCTAGACAAACCGGGATGGTTCCTCATCTCATGAGCCAGGCCCTGGGACACATGCATGGGGACCTGGAGAACCAGAGAGACCTTGTCCCACCTCCATGGAATTTATATTGTATTTGGGAATTTGGATTTTGAAAAGTTAATGATAAGAGTGATGTGGGAGTTTGGCACAAGGGGAATCAACATGAGCGGGCAGAGAAGCCCTCTTGAGAAGGACTGATATTTAGCTTGAGAGCTGGAGTTGGGACTGGATTTAGCTGGTCGGAGGGTTAGACTGGAGTGAGGGTGTGGGAGTGTGTTCAAGAGAGCGTTTCAGGCAGAGGGACCCGCATGAGGACACCCCTGAAGCAGAGAGCCTGGTGTGTCCATGAACTGAGAACAGGGATGGCCGAGCCGAGTCAACTCAGGGGGAGCGGTGTGAGCCACACTTGCGAGGGGAGGACAGGCAGGACCAGATCAGGGGTGACTTGGGACTCTGTTCTAAGACCAGTGGGAAGACTCTGGAGAGATGCGAGTAGAAGGATGATGTGATTAGCGTTTGGTCTAAGCACGTGGGTTAAAATGGACTTCATGGTTAAGAATGAAGACTTAGTAGGCAAGATGGGAGGTGCTGGGAATAAGATTAGGAATAAGATGATTGTTCCCTAGGCCTGGGTGATGGCTGTGGAGTAGGAAAGAAGTAGAAAGAAAAGACCTTGGAATGTAGAACCGAGAGAACATAACGGTACTTTCTTGCCTGCATGTGTCAGATGGCACAGGGCACTGACTGTTCTCGCTGCTGTCCGTGCAGACCTGCAGGCACCCCCTCACACAGGTCTGTGTGTTCACCCCTCTTTGCCACTCACAGGCCCCCCTCCACATCCTAAAAGAAGCCAGGCCTTACTTGTGAGGGGGGTGTCTCACACGGGAGACACCTAGGAGAGACCCTGCAGGCATCAGAGCAGCCCCTTCAGCATCTCCATCAGCCTCCTCCCTTCCCCTCTCTCGCTATCCACACCCAGAATGACCCTGCTCAGTATTCCACATCCCCATGATCTTCCTCACCCAGGCTTGAGAAGGATGGGGCAGCCACTGGGGTGGACATGATCTGCACCTTCCACTCTGACCTCCACAGGTCCCGGGCTGGACAGAGAGGGCTTCTACTGGAAGCTGAGCCATGAGACCCAGTGTGTCACCCACCTGGGCGCCTTCACCCTGGACGGGGACAGCCTCTACGTCGGTGGTGAGGGGCTGTGCTACAGCCACACTCTCTCTCCCAGTCGGAGTTCTGTGTTCCCTCCGTTGCTCTAAAGTGAGCTATGATCCATCTCTCTATCCTCCTGGTCTGGGTTCAGTCTTCTCATCACTGTGTGATCACTGGGTCCAGCCATCTTCCATCTCGTTGCCTTCCCCCTGAACACCCCTCCACTCGTCCCCGCTGCTTTCCCCTCTGCTTTTCCCACAAAGGTCCCTACATCCTTCCTCTCCCTTAATTCTTTATGTTCACCCCAACTCTTGCTCAGCTCCTCTCGCCTTCTCTCCACAGGTTACACCTATGGAGCCGTGGCCCCGACTACCACCAATGAGTATTCCTGGCCCTGATCTCCTGTGTCCCGTCTGCATTTGGGGTTGGGGAGCACTTGTTCTCCTTCACCTGCTGTCCTTGGTGAGGGAAGCACCTGGAAGGGCCCTAAATCATCCCTTCTCTCCCGCCCAGGTTCTGGTGGAGAGTCCCAGCCCAGTGTGAGAAAGCCTTAGACACAAACATGTTCTCCACCACATTCTGACCCCACGTGGTTTTCACTTTAATTCTCCTAAAGCCCCCCCCTTGGTCCTCCTTTTCCAGGTATCCTATCCATCTGCCCATTTTTCTGCCTGTCTATCTGTCTCTCCTCCAAGTTCAGTCTCTCTTGTTCACCTATCTCTCTCTCTTGGGCTCCTCTCACCAACAGGCTTGCTCGTCCCTCTGCTCACACAGTCACCCGTCCCCTCACTCTCATTTATGCTTCATCTGTGAATGGTGGTCCTGAGACAGCCAGTGCTGGAGCCCGTGTGAGCCTGGAGGCTCCTCCCACTCTGTCCCTCCCTGCTGACAGCCCTCTCCACAGCTCCCGAGCCGGCCACCACGTCCCTGCATACTTGATCATCGCCTGTGCCACCAGAAGCCACCACAGGTATCTGGGGGCCCCTTTTCCTTCCCAAGAGAAGCTCTCTGGCCCCACTCCCCCACGAGCCAGTTGTGATCCAGGAGCTGGGAAGCCAGGGTGTGAAATTCTGGTTTTAGAGCAATCATGCTGATCACAAAGATTATACCAACGATTCAGTCTGAGGCCAGCCCTCAGAGAGCCCCTAGTCTTGTGAAATTAACACACCATTATAATACAATGTGGGATATTTTGGGGAGAGGCACCTGGCATAATTTTGAGGGGAAGAGCTTGCTAGAGAAAGTTACACAAGAATGAAGACTTTAAGAATGAGTAGGAGGGTACCTGGCAAATAGAGGATGAAGGGTTTTCCTGGCAGAGAGGATTCCATGAGCAAAGGCTCCGGCCAGAAACAACATGCCCTATGGGGAGAATTGAAACGAATTTGGGTTGCAAGAAGCATAATGTTTAACCTGCAGAAGATGAATAAAATGAGACTGAAAGGTCAGCAGGAGCCAGATTGAGTAGAGCCTTGAGTGCCAGGTCAATAAGGTTGAACTAAACACTGAAGGCCATAGGGAGCCATGGGTGGTACTAGAGCAGTGGTGGCCCTAGTGAGGTATTCATTTCAGAAAGATTCTTCTAGTAGTCCACGTAGAACATCATTTAGACAGAGCATCGAGTGAGTCTGCTGGGGTGTTGGTCCGGGTGAAGGAAGTTAAGACCTGAGCTAGGACAGGGATGGAGAGAGGGAGTGTATGTGAGGACCAGTGTGCAAGGTGAATGGGTGTTACTGGGAGGGAGGAGGAGCTGAGCAGATATGCTGGTTCTGACTTGGGTGACCACACGGGTGGGTGGTGGTGCCACTGGGACAGAAGACGACAGATTATAATGAGTACAGGACTCTGGTGTGGTCTCAGGCCAGCTTTCAGAGATGGCCATCGCTCTCCCTCTCGTCTTGCAGCTTTGGGGCACAACCTGAAGACCCTCACAGTCAATGTCACCATCTCCACCCTTCGGTATTCATCACACATGAGCAACGGCTCAGCCACGTTCAACTCCACTGAGAGGCTCCTGCAGATCCTGGTGAGACCCTGGTCCCAGCAGCTCCTGGTGGGTTAATTCCCACCCAGCCCCTCCCCCAACCCCTGTCCCTCCTGCTCCTCCTCCTCCTCCTTCCTCCCCAGCTGGATCCTTGTTTAAGAAGAGCAGCCTGGGTCCCTTCTACTCGAGTTGCAGACTGGTCTCCCTCAGGTGAGACCCTCCCCTGAGCATTTGCCCCTAATGACCACTTTTGTGACCACCCCTCTCTGTCTCCCCACTGTCCTCCCATTTCTTCCTTCCTGGTCTGGCCCCCACCCCCAGAGCTTTCAGGACCTCTCTCTAGAGTCCCCACATCCCTCTCTCCCCAGGCCTGAGAAGGATGGGCCAGCCACCAGTGTGGACGCTGTCTGCACCCACCACACTGACCCCGTGGGCCACCATGCCTCTGTGCAGGGAGCTGAGAATCTCCACCTGTCTGCTCTTCCTCTCGGTGGCTCCAGGCTCTGCAGCCTGGAGTTTATCCATCAAGAAAGAGCACCAGCTACATTTCTACATCATCAGCTGGAACCTCAACAACTCGGAGCCCACATCCTCGGAGTACACTGCCCTGCTGAGGGACACCCAGGACCAGGTGGGGTTTCCCTCTCCCGTCTCTCCTTGCCCTGAGGGCACCGTCATTCCTCTGTCTGACTTATATCTGTTGTGTGATTGTTTCAACCCTTCACTTTCCCTGCATGTCTGGGTTCTCTCAGTGTCCAGATGTGATGTCCTAGCTGCCTTCCCCATTTCTCGCATGGGTAAACTGAAGCTCAGAAAGGGGAGTATTGTGCCAAAGGTCACACAGTGAGTTAGGGGCAGAGCCAGGATTAGAAGTCAGGTCTCCCTTGCCCCAAGGTCTATGATCTTTCACTGGCTCCAGTGGCCCCCTGCGTCCCCGGGAGACCTCCACCTCACCCACTCTCCCTCATGTTTGTTCTAGGTCACCAAGCTCTACAGAGGCAGCCAGCTTTGAGACATATTTCATTCCTGCCTGGTCACCGACTTGATGTAGGTTGAGGAGATTGGAAGCATTGGCTGAGCTGGTGGCTGATGACTCTGAGCTCCCGTGACACATCATTGATCTGGAAGTCACTTACATCGTGACCATTCTGCCCCACATCCCTGTCAGCTAATCCTAACATCTCCTTCCATAGGTTTTGGGGGGATGAGGAAAGCATTAACGTTTAGTGTCACCAACCTCCAGCATCCTCCTCCTCCTCCTCTTCTGGAGACTTTCAACAAATATCAGCAGTCTAACTGTGCTCTCCAAAGGTCTAGCCACTAAACACATGGGGCAATTTAAATTTTTTATACACCTATTAGGATACGATTGACATATTATGTGTGGGGAGGAGTGTATTTTTTAGGTTTTTCTATATACAATATCTTCTCATCTGCAAAACAAATAGTTTTACCTCTTCCCTTCCAATCTGGGTTTCTTTATTCCTTTTTCTTGCCTAATTGCCCTCATTAGAACCTCTAGTACCTGTGATTAACATACGAGATATGGGAAGAATCATTGTCTTGTCCCTGGCCTTAGGGGGAAATTTTCAGTCTTTCACCATTGAATATGGTGTTAGCCGTGGGTTTTTCATCGATGCTGTTTATAGGTTGAGAAAGTTTTTTTCTATTCCTAATTTGTTGAGTGTTTTCTTTTTTAGACATGAAGGGCGTTGTATTTTGTGAAATTCTTTTCTGTATATGTGATGGAGATTGCATGGTATTGGCCCGTATTCTATTAATATTGTGTAATACATAACCAAGTTTTCAGATATTAAGCTAACCCTTCAACTAGAGGTGAGAGATTAAGATGTTCTCAAGTCTTTCCTGGGCGTGCCACAGCCCTGAGCACTTGTGGCCTTCTAGATGCCCGCAAATACACTGGAGCTTTTCAAAGCCCCCTGTGGACATCTCATTCCCCCAATTTTTCTTCTAAGTTTTTGGCTCACCTCTTGCCTGTCTCAGCTGGTATCACTCCCTCAGGCAACTACAATAGAAAACAATTAGCCCTGAATATTTTTATCAAGTGTCCTGGGGACAGACTTTCCACCCTGGGCAAGCTCTGAGTCAAGTAACGTCAAACCCTGAACATGGGGCTTTTTCGGGGAGCTGCCAGGCAGGTCAGCTAGTGAGAGTTCGATGGGGATGGGTCTTTTCAGAGCTCCAAACCCATTATGGCTGCTGGGCTGCTGGTTGTCTCAGCTACCATGGTTCTGAGACTGATGGCTTTCAAAGTTATGGAGGATATTGTGAGAGCAGGATGGGATAGTGCAAGTTATAGTGCCACAAAGTTTGCTCCCTTTATCAAGATTCCACCATGTTTCTTCACTAAACCCTCCTCAGATTCTTACAAGCCGTTGATTAATTTCTAGACTTCTGAAAAGTTGATTTTGACCATTTTTACCAGTGTTCTCATTGTTTTTATGCATTTGCAGAAGTCCTTTCTCAAATGTTTCAAAAATGTTCTCCCTGTGGTTATTTATTTATAAATTAATTACTTAAAATTAAATTACATGAGAAATTCAGTTCCTCACTCACACACACTAGCCACATTTTAAGTGCTCGATAACAACATGGGGCTAATAATGAGTGTATTCGTTAGTGCAGACAAATGTTTACATTATTGTAGAAAGTTATCTTGGACAGGACCCAGAAGAAGGGAATCTAGAATCAGGGTAGAATTCTAGACACTCTTGTTCATCCCTTGTGGCCTTCCAGTTCTGTCCCCCACAGTAACCACACTGGAGTGGACTCCCTGTGTACCTTGTCGCCTTGGCACAGAGACTGGACAGAGTTGCCATCTATGAGGAATTCTTGCAGCTGACCAAGAATGGACCAAGCTGCAGAACTTGACTCTGGACAGGAAGAGTGTCCTTGGGGATGGTAAGGCTCCCTGGTCATTGTGAAAGGAAGTGAGGCTTTTCTGGGGACTCTGGATGCCTGGGGCTGAGAGAGCATTGACCTTTCTCAGGCTGGCAGGAGGTGGCATAGTCCCCCAGTCTTTACCCACCATTGAGAGAGAGAAAAGGACACCAGTGTGATATAAGAGGCCGTCACCTTCTCCTAGACAGCTCTGTGACCTCAAGCTAGTCACCTCCCCTCTCTGGACTTTTGTTTCCTTATCTCTGCACTGTAAGCCACTGGGCCAGATGGTCAGTGAGGGCCTCCAGCTGTGTGTGAAGCAGACTTACAGGTTTGGGGGTCATGTGGTTTCTGATCCACAGGCTATAGTTTGCCAAGTCCCACGCTAGATGAGCACCAATGCGCTAGAACTTTCTGCAGTGGTGGAATGTTCTATATCTGTGCTCTCCAATGCATAGCCATATGTGGCTGTTGAGTACTCGAAGGATGATATTGTGACTGCTCTTTATTGTTACTGATTTTTAGTGTTACTGAGGTACTAGATTTTTTTATTTTATTTAACTAAAATTAATTTTAATTCAAAACGAGACTTGTTGCTGATCCATATCAGACAGCACACCTCTAAGAGTTTGTCTAGATAGAGGTACAAGTAGGGGGACCTGCACCCCTCCCCCCATGCCCACTGGGTGCTGTGTGTCCTCCCCTCCTGGAGTTTATGTTGTAGCTGGCAATAACAAGAATAGAGAATTGAAACTTATCAATTATTCGATGTGAGCAAACTCATATTTGGAGGCGGTAATCAGAGAAGACTTCCTGCAGGATATTACATTGTAGGTTAATCCTAGAAAATGAATATTAAGCAAATAGATAAAGGAGAAGTGGATGATATGTTTCTAGGCATGGAAGAACACTTGAGTGGGATTTTACAAATTTAGAGAGATCCCATAGGCTTGCCAACTGTGATGACCCATTCTCCCCCCGACCGTCATAAGAAAGTCCAGCCCAAATTCAGTCCTCTGTGCCCAGAGGTATGAATTTGGTTTAATTTATTACACTTTTGTTCTGTGATAATGGTCTTGGATTTTGTAGCAAAGTGTGCTCACTTTTTAGAGATGGAAACTAAAATGGGGTGAAACATCATGATGTCTACTTGACTTTAATATTTCATTGAAAACATGGGATGAATCAAGGGTGGCAAGTGTTAATAGTTTATACATTGATGAAATATTGTTTTAATTGGATGGACTATACATTGTTAAATCTAGATGATGGATGTTTATGAGACTGTTGCCTTTATTTTTCTGTGTCTAAAAAGTTTTATTTAAAAGAGTGAAACACACTCACATGCATTCTCCATTTCATTCACTTCCAGAATATTCTCCCAATAGAGATGACACCTTGACTGAGAAGCCTGGTAAACCTGCAGGAAGCCCCAGCCCATGGTAGGGGACGAGTGTCTTGATGCTGTGTCTCATCGAAGAGAACCATGCGCACAGTGTCTTGGATGATGAAGAATGTTGGCCAACCCTTGTCAAGGAGGGTTGAGACACAGTGGGGTCACCAGGAGCCCTGGGGCGATGAAAGGACGTGGCTCACCCCACCACTTGTCTCCCCAGACCTCCCGTTCTGGGCCCTCATCCTCATCTGCTTGGCAGGACTCCTGGTGCTCATCACAGGCCTGATCTGCTGTCTCCTGGTAAGCCATGACGTGTTGCTGGTCTTCTTACTATTGCGTTGTAAGAGCTATTTATATATTATAAATACACATCCTTTTCTAGGGATATGTTTTGCAGATGTTTTCTCCCAGTCTGTGTGTGGCTTGCCTTCTCCTTCACAACATGAGTCATTGGGGAAATGTAAGTGACAGTCATCATGAGATTCCACCACACTTGAGAATGGCTAAAATTAAAAAAACTGACTATAGCAAATGTTGTTGAAGATGTCAAGTCACTGAAACTCTCAGTGCTGGTGAAAAATAGCTTGGATTCGTCTTTAATAATTACATACGTCTACCCAGCCATTCCTCTCCTAGGAATCCATCTAAGGGAAATAACACATATGTCTATACACAGACTTGTACACACATGTTGATAACAACCTATTTATAGTAGACAAAAACGGAAAACAACCCAAACGTCCATCTACTAGTGAATGGATACACAAAGTGTGGTATATCCCCACAGTGGAGTACTATTCAACCATAAAAAGGAATGAATGATTTTTTTTCTTTTTTAATTATTTTATTGAAGTTATAAAGGGTTTTAACATTGTGTAATTTCGGGTGTCCATTATTATTTGTGATTTTCTGTATAGACGGCATCGTGCTTACCACCAGTAGTCTGACTTTTATCCATACCATGCACCTGTACCCCTTTAACTTTTTCACTCAACCCCCAGCCCCCTTCCCCTCTGGTAAGCACTAATCTGTTCTCTTTATCCCTGTGTATGTTTATCTTCTACATATGAGTGAAATTATGCATATTTCTTTGTCTGGCTTATTTCATTTAACATCACACCCTAAGGTCCATCCAGGTTTTGCAAACAGGATGATCTTGTTTTTTTTTTCTGGCTGAGTAGTATTCCATTGTATATAAGACATACCACATGTTCTTTATCCATTCATCTGTAGCAGGGCACTTGGGGTGCTTCCATGTCTTGGCTATAGTGAATAATGCCATAGTGAACACAGGGGTGCGTAAATCTCTTTGAATTGTTGATTTCAACTTCTTTGGATAAATACCCAGTAGTGGGATAGCTGGAAGGTATGGTATTTCTATTTTTAATTTTTTGAGAAATCTCCATACTGTTTTCCCTGGTGGCTGCACCAGTTTGCATTCCCACCAGCAGTGTGTGAGGGTGCTCTTTTCTCCTTATCCTCTCCAACATTTGTTATTTTTTGTCTTGGGAGTTATAGCCATTCTGACAGGTGTAAGGTGATCTCTCATTGTAGTATTGATTTGAATATCCCTAATAATTAATGATGTTATACATCTTTTCATGTGCCTGTTGGGCTTCTGTATATATTCTTTGGAAAAATGTCTATTCATATCCTCTGCCCATTTTTAGATTGGATTATCTTTTTTGTTGTTGTTGAGTGTATGAGTTGTTTATATATTTTGGAGATTAACCCCTTCTCAGATAGATGATTTGCAAATATTTTCTCCCAGTTCGTGGGTTGTCTTTTCGTTTTTTTTTTTTTTTTTGAGGAAGATCAACCCTGAGCTAACATCCGTGCTAATCCTCCTCTTTTTTCCTGAGGAAGACCAGCTCTGAGCTAACATCTATTGCTAATCCTCCTCCTTTATTTTTTCCCCAAAGTCCCAGTTGATAGTTGTATGTCATAGTTGCACATCCTTCTAGTTGCTGTATGTGGGATGTGGCCTCAGCATGGCCAGACAAGCGGTGCATCTGTGTGCGTCTGGGATCCGAACCTGGGCCGTCAGTAGCGGAGCTTGCGCAGTTAACCACTAAGCCACGGGGCTGGCCCTGTCTTTTCGTTTTGTTCATCGTTTTCTTTGCCTTGCAGAAGTCTTTTAGTCTCATGTAGTCCCATTTGTATATTTTTTCTTTTCTTTCCCTTGCCTGAGTAGACATGGTATTGGGAAGGGTGCAGCTAAGACCAATGTCAAAGACTGTACTGCGTATGTTTTCTTCTAGGAGTTTTATTATATCAAGTGTTAGATTCAAGTCTTTTATCCATTTTGAGTTAATTTTTGTGTATGGTGGAAGATAATGATCTACTTTCATTCATTTGCATGTGGCTGTCCAGTTTTCCCAACAGCGTTTATTGAAGAGACTTTCCTTTCTCCATTGTATGATCTTGGCTCCTTTGTCAGAGATTAACTGACCACAGATGTGTGGTTTGTTTTCTGGGCTTTCAGTTCTGCTCCATTGATCTATGAGTCTGTTTTTGTGCCAGTACCATGCCATTTTGATTACTATAGCTATGTAATATATTTTCAAGTTAGGATTGTGATGCCTCCAGCTTTGTTCTTTCTTCTCAGTATTTCTTTGGCTATTTGAGGTCTTTTGTTATTCCATATATATTTTAGGATTCTGTGTTCTGTTTCTATGAAGAATGTCATTGGGATTCTGATTGGGATTGCTTTGAATCTGTAGATTACTTTAGGTAATATGGGCATTTTAACTGTGTTTATTCTTCCAATCCATGTGCATGGAATATCTTCCCATTACTTCAGGTCATCATTGATTTCTTTCAATAATGTTGTCGGGGGAAGAGGGAGAATCTCCCTCTGCCCTTTCCCTTAAGGTTCTTCTGGCTGGCCAAATAATCAACAAGACAGGTTAGCAGGAGAAAATAATACCAAGTTTAATAACATGTATACATGGGAGAAAGCAGGGACACTGCGTTTCTCAACACAATAGCAGAAATTCTCGTCTTAAATATCATTTTCAGCCAATGACAAAGGAGGATTTTGGGGGTGGGGGGAGTCAGTTACAGGAGATTACCACTAAAGCACAGTAAACAAGAGTAAGGTTTATTATACAGCCCCAAGGCCTCATCTTCCACATTGATAAGTTACTAGAAATGAGCTCACCCCCCCTTTTTCTCAATACAGAGAGGGAGATACCTTTACAAATGGAGACTTCCCTTGTAAAGGATTGTCTGACAACTCCTCGCAGGGCCATCCAAAGAATGTGGCCAGAGAGACAGGATTCCCGATAAGATGGGCTTGTTGGTGCCTTTTCTATTGTAACCTCTATCCTAAATTATCTTTTATAGCAGTCATGATAATAACCCCTTCCTAAAACAGATTTTTTGGTTTTAAATTCTTTAGGCAGTTTGGGAGGGGAAACTCAAATATTTTTCCTGAGCTCTCTGAGTCCTTATTGTCTTCAGCTCGAAATAATCCGCATACCAGAGTGGTGCTTCCTGGGGCAGCTTGCCCTGAGCACCATCAGTTCCCTCCTCTGAAACTTCCCTAGAAGTTTCACATATTAAAAGCCGAGCTGGTGACTGTGGAGAGAGAAATCGTGTTAGTATCCGAGTGATAAGAAGTCTGCAAAGAGAGAAAAGAACGTAGATTAGAATGAGGATGAACAGGCAGAAAAGAACAAATCGGAGCACATTTCCCCACATTCCATTAAACCAGTCCCCCAATCCTGGAAATAAGTCAGTCCAATAAAATGTGTGAGCTTCGTTTATCTGATGAAAAATGTCAATCTTCTCTTTTAATAGATTTAAGTTAGATATTACTTGACCTGTTTGATTCACATAAAAGCAACATTTTTCTCCAAAGATTGCGCATGCTCCTCCTTGCTGAGCAGTGAGTATGTCCAGAGCACGTCGATTTTGGAGCACCACAGATGCTAGGCTGTTAATCTCTGACTGGAGTATGTTTAAGGTTTGCATGGTGGTGTTGAACTCTTGTTCCATTACCATAGAGAGATTTAATATTGCTTTCTCTAACTCATAATCTCCAAAGCCGGGGAATAGGACTCTCAAGGCTGAAAAGAACTTGGAGTTGTGATACACAAGTGGATTTTCCACGATTTCTCGACTGGCACGTTTATGTGGCACAATCTTATGAACAAACGAACCCAAGTTTGTAATTTGGCTAGCATTTAAGGTGGAGTGTTTGGTGACAGAAGGAGCCAGGTATCCAAGTCCGCATCGTCCTGACCAATTAGGTGGGAATCCTTTATACACTTTGTTGCCGCATAAAATGAAAAGACCAGTGTAGTTTAAAGACAAGGTTAGAATTGAATCTGTAGTTCCCAGGATCTGGACTATTTCATGATCTGTGCCACTTGCACTATTACTACCTAAACATCTCCATTTCCCATGAGCTCCTGTCAGTCTGCGAGAACAGAATAGATTGTGGAATAGCTGGTACAGGAGGCCTGCAGTCTGATTTTGGCAGCTATAAAGCCTGGTCTTGTCACCTGACCAGGTGAGTCCAGATTTTTGATCCACCCATATATAGTCTGTGGCATTGGGCAGCTTAACCATGCGGATAGCTGCTATACCCCAAGTTGCACACGGGTGGCTCGTAAGCCATCCAGAGCACTTGGTGATTTGGCAAATGTTTGTGCCAGAGGGAGTAGTGATAGAGTCACTTACAATTCCCTTGAGAGTTCTGAAGATGCCACCTGCGGAATCAAACCACAGAGTTTGACTGCAATATTGTCTCGGTATATCACCCAGGAAAGGTCCAGTGCCATGTTTACTTTCAATGCAGAGGGAAAAACTTTCACTTATTATTTGTGCTTGGGCAAGGGACAGTCCTTGACCTTCTAAGTAATCTTTCTGGGGCCCAAGTGACTCACCAGGAGAAGAAGCAGAGTGAAGTTTCCCTTGTTGCGGATACCATACGCTGTTATTCATCCATTTTCCATACTTAGTCTACCAGGTGTTCATATCAGCAGGAACAAAGACTAGTTCAGGTTCTTTTGCACTATCTAGCTGTTGACATAACCAACAGTCAGATTGATTAGTTAGCGTGGCTAGGGCTTGGTAAACTGGCATAAGGGGGTGTTTGGTCTGTGCCCGACCTGTTGAAAAGGAGAGGGTTAGTAAAAGCAAGACACAGATCGTAAAAGAGCCCATAGCGGAGACTTAGAGAGGGGAAGAGGGACAGATAGAGACCAGCACTCTCCAGTCAGCTTTCTATTAAATGATTAAAAAAAAATATATATATATATATATATATCCACTAATAGTTTGTGTGTGTGAGTGTGTATATATATAGGGAGTTTTGAAGCAAGGGGGAGGAAATGGGTCAAAGTAGGTTTTCTTGATCCGTGATCTTGGGAAAAGCTGTCTACTTCGTGATGTCGGCTGCTTCTGGGGCCTGGGTTTTGGCCCTCGAAATCCTTAGTTTAAGGTCTCCTGTGGGGATTATCTCCCAGTTGTCTTGAGAGCGATGTTCTGGGTCTATTTTGGCGTGGCTCGCATGGATCCAGGAAGATTTTTCTTTTATTTTGATGGCAGTGCAGGTCGTCAGTAAAACTTCATAAGGTCCTTCCCAGTGAGGTGACAGTGCGTGTTTTTTTCTAAAGACCTTGATGTACACCAGGTCTCCTGGTCGAAAGGGATGGTAAGACTTGTCAGAAGGTGGTGGCCATGCCTCTTTTACCTGTTGACGATATGCTTCAAGTATACTAGTTAATTTTTGTATATAACAAGTCATAGCATCAAATTGTTCACTTAAGTTCCCATAATATTCATTTAATCCAGGAATTGAAGGTTTAGAGACGCCAGTAGGCATCGGACGTCCAAAAACTATTTCAAAAGGAGTCAGTCCATGCCTTCTATTTGGAGTATTTTGAATCTTCATAAGGGCCAAGGGCAGAGCCTCTGGCCATTTAAGTCCAGTTTCTTGACAGACTTTTCCTAGAGTTCTTTTTATATCTAGATTTTTACGTTCCACTTGCCCTGATGACTGAGGGTGATATGGGGTATGAAATTTTAATGAATACCCAGAGTTTTTGCAAGCAAGTGGTTTATCTCTGCTGTAAAATGAGTTCCTTGGTCTGATTCAATCCATAAAGGAATGCCAAAGCGAGGAATAACTTCAGTTATTAATTTCTTTACCACTGTTGTGGCATCTGCATGTCTGGTCGGATAGCATTCAGTCCATCCACTAAACATGCAGACAATAACCAAACAGTGAGAGTAAGCTAAAGCTGAAGGCATGTCTATAAAATCCATTTGGAGTGCCGCAAAAGGCAGCGTGGGCCTGGGAGGACTTCCTGGATCACACTGATTTCTCCCAGAGACTTGGTAAGATTTGCAAGTTGTGCACTGGGAGGGGATTTGGTCAGAAATGTTATGGATGCCAGGGCAAAACCAATCGTCTTTTAGTTCCTTAACTATCCCCCGTTTGCACATATGTCCCATTTGGTGGGAGATAAGTGTAAGCCAAAAAGTCAAAAGAAAAGGAGCTACTGGAAGTCCATTTGGTCCAATGTATAATCCATCTGATAATTGTTTGGCACCCTTTTGTATCCAATTGTCTTTTTCAGATTGTGGGGCATTTGCCTAATAGTTAATAACATCAGTCAGGGATAAAGGCAGGTTTAAGAATTGGGTGGAAAACGGATAAGGGGGTCCATAGTGAGCTGCATGTTTAGGAGCTCTGTCAGCCCTGTCATTCCCTAAAGATATGACATCAATCTCCTTAGTATGGGCTGAACAATGAACAATGGCAATTTTTGAAGGAAGGTGAATAGCTTGTAATAAGGCTGCAATTAAGTGTCCATTAGCAATAGGAGTTCCTGCAGAAGTTAAGAATCCACGGGATTTCCAAATTGTGCCAACAGCATGGCAGACTCCAGAAGCATATTTGTGTAAATGAAAGAAAAACAAGATTAATGGTTAGAGCAAATTGTAAACCAGTTTTTGAGTTCAGAGGACAGCCAGTGAAGAAGAATTTTAGATGTCAGCGTCAAAGTATCTTTTGCAGTTTAAAATGTCTCTGATGGTGTCGTCAGGTCATCTCTTAAGTTTATATCAAGTTCATCAGCTTCAGTTTGTAAGGCTTCAGGAAAAAGGGCAGGTTCAGTCCTCAGTGATTTTAAATGAAAATGATGGAAAAAAATAGAAAACGTTAGTTTGGACATCTGTAGCCAGATATTTCAGGAGACTAGAAGAAATCAGGATCCAGTCTAGTCAACAGATATAAAACAAAAACCTCAAAAGACAACAAAACTAGGATCTAATATCCGCAAATTTATACTGAAATAGTTTTTACTGAAATATAATTTTTTTCTCTAAAATCACCCTCATTTTTATTGATAGCAAAATTAAAACTAGTTTGCAAAATAAGTCTAGTTCCAATAGAGTTGGCCCAATTATTTACATAAGTACAGCAAGAATAGCAGTTGATCACATAGGCTCTTTTAAATCTGCTTTGCTGGAACTTTTTATAAGGAATCTCACATTGAACTTTAAAGGTCTCTCGAGGCCAGGAAAGCCAAGTCAAGGATTTTGTCATCAGACTTTGCCTGCAATACCTATAGATTTGGGTGAATTCCTCTATTCCGAGGTTTCCCCAAAATATTTCAAGTTTCCTTGTACCTGCCAGATAAGTGACATTCTTTACTTATCCTGGTAAGTGCTGCTTGGAACATAAGGTACCAGGCTAATATTTCCATGTGGCTTTATTCCATAAAGTCCAATCTTCATTTCTCAAAGGCTGTATGGTTATATTGCAAATATGATGTTCCAGTCACAACCTTGGTAATAGAACCAGTGTTTCCAATTGTGTCCTGTTATAAGGAGAACAGATTCTTATTGAACTTATGCAAATAACTATATTGCCATGAAGACAACAATACTCACTTACTAAGAGTTTCTAAATTCGAGGGATCAGGTAGAGAGAAAAAGGTAAATATTTCAATTTTGCTTACAAAAGTATCATTTATCAAATTGTTATGTCATAGCTAGCTCAGGAGAAAAGAGAAAAAGTTTTCCTTAAATCTGAAAAAACAAAACATTAAAAATTCAGCAATACTTCAAATGAAAAATCATAAAAATTATAAGCATCCTTATCAGTTTATTCAGTCCTGTGTAATCCATTCTTGATCCCACTCTTTTTGTTAGTGGCTTTATGAAGTCATCAGTTTCTCCATCGGATTTCTGTAATTTTTTTACCAAGTTCAGTTTTATGATCAGAAAGTTTGTCAGAAACCTGTACTCCAGTGTAAATGTCAGAGTCCTTTCTATGAATTTTTCTGATGTTGAAACATTTCGCAAAAGCATTAGAGCCAAGAAATAAGTCTGTAAACAACAAGACCTCAAAATGGCAATTGACAAGGAAATTTGGTTAATTTTGTGACATACAACACTTTAAAATAATAATAACCAGAATTATGACTGATAACCAGAACAGATCAGAATTTCAGTAATGTTATACAATTTTAAAACACCTATGTCAATAACATTTGCCCACATAATAGCACCTAAGCAGGCTTATCATCACTGTTCTGACAATGCTTTCCATGTAATTGAACATATTGAATAAGCCTAATAAGTTTAGTATCTTTCCCCTTATAGGAAGAGAGCAAATTTCTTTGAGAAGTTCCAGGGCCCTTTGAAAATTCCCAAAGAAATAAAAGTTAAAAAAAAGACTTTAAGATATGAATTTTGGGGGAGCTTGTCAAAAATATAAACAATCAAAGCAAACAGAGCATTAACAGTCCAAAAGTCTTAATAGAGAGACCTCAGTCTTTTGAACGTAGGAAATTATTTTAACAGTTTTTTTTTTCTGTCTTTTAGGTAGACTTACTCAAAGGTAAAGAAAAATCTTTTGTAACCTCTTTATCAAGTTTAAGCAAATTATCCTTTTAAGAGACAGAAGACCAAATTTTAATTTTGCACCAGCTTATTTCTGCTATTAAAACTCATTTACTTAAATTCATTTCAATCTTAGCCAACTTGACCATGCATAAAACTCCTTTTCCAGAATTCCTCTTCCACAAACCTTCTATAACTTTCTTTTTACATTCAAAATTTGTCCCATGTCTTTCTTTTCCCTCCTAGTACTTGAGGACAAATTTATCTTTCTTAACCAAACAAAATATTTCCATTCTTTGTACCTTTATACATCTTTCTTTCCTTGTACACAGACACATTTTTCTTAATTTTTAGTAGCTTCAATCACATATACTAATTAGGAATTTTACCCCTTAGAAACCTTAATTTGTAAGTAAAAACTAAGTAAACAATTATAAACTTTCTTTTACATTAGTATCTTGTGGCTTGGAAAATTTATGAACACTTACTTCATCATTTCTGGAAACATGTTACTTTATAGTACAATCTTTTAATAAAACACATGTTTACCAATAGACCCAAAACACCTTTTAGTTTTCCTGTAATGAAAAGCCAAAAGTAGACAAATGTACATTTAGCAATCAATGTCTAATATCTTATCTTATTTGGAAATGATGATACTCAGAGAATTTTTATCATAAAACTTAGCAAAACTCTCAAGTTTTAAGTCACCAAAAAGAGTTTGGAAGCTGTAACCACCATAACACATAATTATTGTTTAAAGTTCATCCAACATTCATCTTTTTCACAACTATTTAGTTACTTATTCCCAATAATTATTTAGATTGCCTACAAGACTTCATAAGACTTCAGATAAAATTAGCCATCATTTAAACTACTATTTTTGTTAACCAGTTCTGTAATAGAAATAACAGTTTTTTTCTTACAAAATTTCATGTAAATTTCGTCACCTCTTATACCTTTAAACATAATTATCATTAAGATTTTTATCAATAGGTCCTGATCTTCTAATTTTGGACAAGAGGAGCATTCCCAGTCAGACATTTTAAAACATACTCAGGCAAAGTTGATGTAACCTCTTTGTATAAAATTAGCTCAAACATTCCAACCTTTATAATCTTATCAACACTTACACTTTTACATGTTCTCAATTTAATTGTAACCTGAGTCAAGGTCTTAAGACTAGTCAAATTTTTTCCTTCCTTTTTCTGGCCTTAATTCTTAGGTACCAATTAAGCAATTATGTGAGAGCTTTCAATACATTTTTTTTCCCCAATATAGAAGTTTTTCCAATTCAAAGGATCCGTCGTCTGGCCATTGACGAGTAGGATCTTCATTTGTATATTTATTCCAATAGTGACTCGAACCAATAAGCCTTTTTAAGGAAAGACCCGGAGGTAACTTTCCACGCTTAAAATAAATCTTTCCCATGGACGCAAGAGGTGTCCCTGGTGAGGGCACAGATGATGTAGCCCCATCTACACTCCCTTTGGGAGTGTAGAATTCACTCCCAAAGATATTCAGACTCCCCTGAGAGCTTGGCACAGCCGGACAGAGACAGTTCGGAACCCCAGTCTACTCTACTGGCCACCAAGGTGCACCCCGGTAAATGCACCTTCCGTATGGTGGAGACCAAGGAGAATATTCTCTCTGGTCACAAAGCCAAGTTTTCTCAGGACACAGAACAAGACAGAAGGAAAAACCTCATCCGGTTTTTTTTTTTTTTCTTATGTGCACAATGACAGCTTTAGCCACGCCTTAGGTCTCTTGGAGCCAGAATAATACCTAGCGGGGGAGGTGCCGCGGGGTTGGGGACTGTGTGCTTTACAGAGTACCTCGTCATTGCACGGACATTTTCTTGCAGTTGGCGGGGGACCTGTGTCATCTACCCCGTTCCGTGACCCAACTTATCCTGACAGGGGAGTCTTTTGAAAGTGGCGAGAGCCCTAATGGCTCTTAACTGCTCGACCCGCGCCCACCAAATTTGCGGCCTTTTTGGCTTCCAAGATGCCCTTGGCAATGGCCTTCACTTCATGTGCATAATAACCCACAGCAAAGTTTGTAAACGCCGGTCTGGTGAGACCCGCAAACTCACCAGTCTGTGGGGCCTGCCCGGACAGCAGGCTTATACGGCCTATGCCTGTGTCCTACCCTATGGTATTTCCTTCTTATGACAAAAGACACAGACAAAAGAGAAAAACAGAGACTATCTCTGGGAGGAAAAGGGATCAAGATCAAAAACCAAGAGTACTCTACCAAATTTAAACCAAGAGTCACTAAAAGCCCAAGAAACTAGTTTCCCAAATATTTTCTCCTGCCAATCTAAATTTAGAAAGAGAAAAAATTCTCACCACTTCCTTCCGCCGGACTCCGCAGATAGAGATTCCGGGAGGCTGACGTGGTAAGAAGTCTTACCTTTTGCCGGCTTTCGTCAGGCGTTCCCGTATCTCACCATCTGCAGTAGTCCAGGGAGAAGGCAGGTCTTCCAGCCAGAGAAGGCAACTTACCAGCCAGTGCTTCTCCTGGCTGGCTCGCCAAAACTGTCGGGGGAAGAGGGAGAATCTCCCTCTCCCCTTTCTCTTAAGGTTCTTCTGGCTGGCCAAATAATCAACAAGACAGGTTAGCAGGAGAAAATAATACCAAGTTTAATAACATGTATACATGGGAGAAAGCAGGGACACTGCGTTTCTCAACACAATAGCAGAAATTCTCGTCTTAAATATCATTTTCAGCCAATGACAAAGGAGGATTTTGGGGGTGGGGGGAGTCAGTTACAGGAGATTACCACTAAAGCACAGTAAACAAGAGTAAGGTTTATTATACAGCCCCAAGGCCTCATCTTCCACATTGATAAGTTACTAGAAATGAGCTCACCCCCCCTTTTTCTCAATACAGAGAGGGAGATACCTTTGCAAATGGAGACTTCCCTTGTAAAGGATTGTCTGACAACTCCTCGCAGGGCCATCCAAAGAATGTGGCCAGAGAGACAGGACTCCCGATAAGATGGGCTTGTTGGTGCCTTTTCTATTGTAACCTCTATCCTAAATTATCTTTTATAGCAGTCATGATAATAACCCCTTCCTAAAACAGATTTTTTGGTTTTAAATTCTTTAGGCAGTTTGGGAGGGGAAACTCAAATATTTTTCCTGAGCTCTCTGAGTCCTTATTGTCTTCAGCTCGAAATAATCCGCATACCAGAGTGGTGCTTCCTGGGGCAGCTTGCCCTGAGCACCATCAATGTCTTATAGTTTTCATTGTATAGGTCTTTAACCTCTTTGGTTAAATTTACCCCTAGACACTTTTTTCTTTTTGTTGCAATTGTAAATGGGATTGTATTCTTGAGTTCTCTTTCTGTTAGTCCATTATTATAAGAGTATAGAAATGCAACTGATTTTTGTAAGTTGATTTTGTACGCTGCAACTTTGCTGTAGTTGTTCATTATTTCTAATAGTTTTCTGATGGATTGTTTAGGGTTTTCTATATTTACAATCATCTCATCTGCAAACAGCAAGAGTTTCATTTCTTCCTTTCCAATTTGGATTCCTTTTATTTCTTTTTCCAGCCTAATTGCTCTGGCCAAAACCTCCAGTACTATGTTGAATGAGAGTGGTGAGAGTGGGCACATTTGTGTTCTTCCTGTTCTCAGAGGAATGGCTTTAAGTTTTTCACCATTAAGTATGATGTTGGCTGTGGGTTTGTGATATATGGCCTTTATTGTGTTGAGGTACTTTCCTTCTATACCCATTTTATTGAGAGTTTTTATCATAAATGGATGTTGGATCTTGTCAAATCTTTTCTCTGCATCTGTGGAGAGGATCATGTGATTTTTATTCCTCATTTTGTTAATGTGGTGTATCACATTGATTGATTTGCGGATGTTGAACCATCTCTGCATCCCTGGTATAAATTCCACTTGATCATGGTATATGATCCTTTTAATATATTGCTGTGTTCGATTTGCTGATATTTAGTTGAGGATTTTTGCATCTGTGTTCATCAGCGATATTGGCCTGTAATATTCCTTCTTTGTGCTGTCCTAGCCTGCTTTTGCTGTCAGGGTGATGTTGGCCTCATAGAATGAATTAGGAAGTGTTCCATCTTCTTCAAGTGTTTGGAATAGTTTGAGAAGCATAGGTATTAAAGCTTGTTTGAATATTTGGTAGAATTCTCCAGAGAAGGCATCTGGTCCTGGACTTTTGTTTTTTGGGAGGTTTTTGATGACCATTTTGATCTCTTTGCTTGTGATTTGTCTGTTTATTTTCTCTATTTCTTCTTGAATCAGTTTTGGGAGGTTGTATGAATCTAATAATTTATCTATTTCTTTTAGGTTATCCAATTTGGTGGCATGTAAGTTGTTCAAAGTATTCTGTTATTATCCTTTGGATTTCTGTGGTATCTGTTGTAATTTCTCCTCTTTCATTTCTAATTTTATGTCTTTGAGGCCTCTCTCTTTTTTTCTTAGTGAGTCTGGCTAAGGGTCTGTCAGTTTTGTTTCAATCTTCACAAAGAACCAGCTCTTTGTTTCATTGATCCTTTCTACTGTTTTTTTAGTCTCTATTTCATTTATTTCTGCTCTAATTTTTATTATTTCCCTTATTCTGCTGACTTTGGGCTTCATTTGTTCTTCATTTTCTGGTTCTATTAGGTGTAGTTTAAGGTTACTTATTTGGTATTTTTCTTGTTTGTTGAGGTGCACTTGTATTGCTATGAATTTCCTTCTTAGAACTGCTTTTGCTGCATCCCATAAGAGTTGTTTTGTTGTCTTTTCATTTTCATTTGTCTTCAGGTATTTTTTGATTTCTCCTTTGGTTTGTTCATTGATCCAATGTTTTTTCAGTCCTGTGTTCTTTAGTCTCCACATATTTGTAACTTCCCCATCTTTTGTCTTCTAGTTGATTTCTAGTGCCATAGCATTGTGGTCAGAAAAGAAGCTTGATATGATTTCAATCTTAAATTTATTCAGGCTTGTTTTGTTTCACAACATATGTTATATCTTTGAGAAGTTTCCATGTGCACTTAAGAAGAATGTGTATTCCGCTTTTTTGGGAGGGTATGCTCTATATATATCGATTAAGTTCATCTGATCATATGTTTCATTTAATTCCACTATTTACGTGTTGCCTTTCTATGCATGATCTATCTATGGATGTAAGTGGGTTGTTCAGCTCCCCTGCTATTATTGTGTTGCTGTTAATTTCTCCCTTTAGGTCTATTGATAGTTGCTTTATATTCTTTTGTGCTGCTGTGTTAGGTGCATATATCTTTATAAGTGTTATGTCCTCTTGGTGGAAAGTCCCCTTTATCATTATATACTGCCCCTCTTTGTCTCTCATAGTCTTTTTTATCTTGAAGTCTGCTTTGTCTGATATAAGTATGGAAACACCTACTTTCTTTTATTTGCCATTTGCTTGCAGTATTTTCTCCCCTCCATTCATTCTGAGCCTGTTTGTTTTTAGTGCTGAGATGTGTTTCCTGGAGGCAGCGTATTGTTGGGTCTTGTTTTCTAATCCACCCCACCACTCTGTGTCTGTTGATTGGAGAAGTCAATCGATTTACATTTAGAGTGATTATTGATACATGAGGGCTTAATCCCACCTAATCTATATTTCCACTGTTTCTCTTCCTTTGTGTTTCTGACTACCATTTCATTTTGGGGGTTTTCTGTGGAGGTTCTCTCTTTTTTTATGATCTATGGCTCTGCTCTGATTTTTTGTTTGCTGGTTATTGTGAGGTTTGTATGAAGATCTCATAGATGACATAGTCCATCTTCTGAGAGCCTCTTATCTCTATTAGCCTAAGCAGGTTCCATTCCTTTCCTCTTCTCCTTCTGAGTTATTGTTGTCACAAGTTATTCATTTTTGTGTTGTGCATTTGTGACTAAGCTGAAGTGTTCATAGTTACTTCTGATGCTTTCCTTCCCTTCTTCTTTTAAGTTATAATTAAGTATTTGCTACCCTGTTGTGAAGCAGAGCTGTAGCTTTCTGATTTTGTCTGTCTATTTATCTCTTTGCTCAAAGCTTTGTAGACATTTGCCTTCTTTTTGTTTCAGGTATGAGGGCGTTCTTGATCATTGCTTGTATGGGAGATCTAGTGGCGATGAACTCCCTCAGCCTTTGTTTATCTGGGAAAACTTTTATTTCTCCATTGTATCATAAGGATCGTTTCACTGGATAGAGTATTCTTGGCTGAAAGTTTTTGTCTTTCTGTATTTTTAATATATCATTCCATTCTTTCCTTGCCTGTAAAGTTTCTGCCAAGAAATATGCTGAAAGCCTGATAGGTGTTCCTTTGTAGGTTATTTTCTTCTGTCTTGCTTCCCTTAATATTTTTTCTTTGTCATTGGCTTTTGTCAATTTTACTATTATATGCCTTGGAGAAGGTCTTTTAGCATTGATGTAGTTAGACGTTCTGTTGGCTTCATGTATTTGTAAGTCCGGTTCTTCCCCAGGTTTAGGAAGTTCTCAGCTATTATTTCTTTGAACAAGCTCTCTGCTCCTTTCTCCCTCTTTTCTCCCTCTAGGATACATATAATTCTTAGGTTGCTTTTATAATTGAGTCATATATTTCTCCAAGAATTCCTTCATTTTTTAAAAATCTGAGTCTTCTCTCCTCATCCACTGGAAGCATTTCTATATTTCTATCCTCTAAATCACTAATTCTTTTATCCATAATATCACCTCTGTTTTTTAAGGATTCTAGATTCTTTTTTATGTCATTAATTATGTTCTTCATATTCAGAATTTCTGCTTGTCTTTTTTTTAAATAGTTTCAGTCTCTTTGATGAAGTATTCCTTTTCCTCATTAATTTTATTCCTGAGTTTATCGAACTGTCTTAACATTCTTGTAACTTGGTGAGTTTCTTTAATGACAATTATTTTGAATTCTCTGTCATTTAGATTGTAAATTTCTGTGACTTCAAGGTTCGTTTCTGGAGATTTGTCATTTCCTTCTGCTCTGAATTGTTAGTGTAGTTTCTGATGGTGTTTGATGAACTAATCTTTTGCCTGCGTATTTGTGGTAGTATCAGGTCACAGATTCCACCTGCTACCACTGTGGGGGAAGCATGAGCTGTGTTTCTGATCCCACCCCATATGCTGGAAGTTGTGTGGGTACAGTGAGTGTTCCCATCCGCTGGGAAAGCATTCACACTGGGCTCAGAGCTGCCGTCACACGGAGGCACCTACCCACTTGTGAGACCGCAGCACTACTATGGTTATTTGTGCCATCTGGGAAAGCATTTGCATGTGTGCATATATCTGCTGCTGCCTTTTCTTATGCTCATGCCAGTCTCTGTACTTGGTATGTGGGACTTCTTCACGGGTTCTAAGCATTGGCCAATCATTGGGACTGCAGTGGCACGGTGGGCTTTCCAACCATCCAGGAAAGCATTCATTTGCAGGTCCAGGGCTGCCGCCAACACCTCCCAGAGTTGCACCAAGGCGCATTCCTACTTTTGGGGGTGCAGCAGTACTATTGGCTCTCACTCCAACCTGGGAAGCACTCGGGTGTGTGCACAGTGCTGCCAGGGAAGAGTTGGGGATAGGAATGAATTCATAGTACATGCAATGACAAGCATAAATCTCAAAATAATTATGCTGAGTGAAAGAAGCCAGTAAAAAATGAGTACATTGTATATGATCCCATTTATCAAAATCCTTGGAAAATACAGGAAAATCTATAGGGACATATACCGGATCACTGGTTGCCTGGGAATGAGAATGTGTTTGCAAACGGCAAGGAAGGAGGAATTAAAATGAGCATGAGAAAATTTGGGGAGGATGGGCATTCCTTTTCTTGATTGTGGTGTTGGTTGAATAAGTTATAATCAAAATGTATCAAATTGTTCACTTTAAATGTATGCAGTTTACTGTATGTCGTTAATACCTCAATTAAGCTAGAACATGTAGAGGAAAGAGAGGGAGAGAGAGCCGAAAGAGGGAAAAGGAAAGGAAAAGAAGGACTGAGGGTGAAAATTAAGTGGACAAAAGGAAGAGGGAGACACAGGAGGCATCAGGTCTCTGTGGCTTTGGCATCTCCTTCCCCTGGCGTCTCCCATACTGGGCAGCTGACTGGACCATTCTGATGTGCTCTCCTCACCTCACAAGTCATTGTCTGCCGGCGGTAGAAGGAGGGCGACTATGAGCTCCAGAGACGACGCCTGGGCTATTACCTGCTTCATGGTGAACTACGGAAGCTGCGACGACTTGATCTGACTAGATCTGAGGTCCCCTTTTCCCAGCTGAGGTCCAGACGAGCTTAGCTGGAACAGAACGAAACCACATTGGATGGACACAGGCTCCAAGCCTTTCTAGACTTGGCCCCTGACTGGCTCACAGGGGACTAAGCTGAAAGGTTTCACCTTCCTTAAGTCCTGAAAGTGACTACAACTTCTGTCCTGTGGTGTCACACCAATTCATCCCTCAGGGACACCAGAATTGGTGAAACCAGCACAAACATTGCCATCATGTAAAATCGTATCCCCACTTCAGTGCAAGGTTTCCCTTCTTAGGAAACTTTGGAACATCCCTCCCCTTGACTCTGTGCAGCCATCACACCCCTCTCGGTTCCTCCATATTCCTCCCCCACTGAAGGCCTGGCAATCTCAGGTTCCCCTTTTCTGCTTCATTCTCTCAAGCTCAGATTCACGAGGACTTCCAGATCAATCACCCTCAATGTCTCCTCTCCCCACTCATGGGTCCTCCATGACGGGAAACAGGCCAAGATGGGAGGAGTGGGTGAGACATGACTCTGCAGTCACCTTGGGCCTTGGGAGCTGAAATGACTAGGTGTCTGGGAAGCCTGAATCCCAGAGTAACACCAAGGCTCTGGGAAGAGAGTATGTGCTCTGGATGTAAAAGTGAATAAAACACGGGGGGGGGGATCTGAGAGAAAAGAAAGAGTCTTTTTTCATCTTTCTCTGTACAGAGTCCAACTAGCCTCACAGCAGAGGCTTCCCAACAAGCAGCCCAGAGCATCCCAGGCATGAGGCAGGCTGCATTGTTCTGCAGTGGGGCTGTGGGTACAGATTATATTATCTGTACACACTGTGCAGACGACCACAGCTGAAGATACCCAAGGGCTGAGAATTAAAGTCACGGTCATGCCACTCTCTCAGACTTTTTGTGTGTGAGCATCACATTCTCAATCTTAAGCAGTGATTTTCTGAGAATGCACACTCTGAGGATTATAATGATTAATAATATTAATATATTATTATACATTGCATATATTATACATTATACACTGAACATTATAATTATAAATTAATGTATAATTATTATACATTAATATATTATTATTATATATTACATTATTATGATATCATTATAATGGTTAATAATCGTTATCATTATTGACTATTTAATTTCTCCTAAGCAACATGACTGGCAAGCTCTGCGTGTATTATCCCAGTTACAGTCACAATATTTAGGGTTTTATTCCCATTTTAAGGTAAAGATGTGGAGGCTCAGAAATATTAAATAACTTGACAAAGAAGGAAAAAATTACTACAAAGCTAAATGAAACACCTATTCACACTATGTTTCAAAGAAAGAAAGACGTTATCTGACTTACAAACAGACTCAAAGTTGACATCCCACAGGCCTGCAGTGAAAGAACTGGTAAAGAATGTACATCAGGAAGAAGAAATGTGAACCCAGGAAAACATAACAGGGGTCACATGGAAAGGAAAAAACCGTCTGTCTAATTTAGTATTAGTTTTAAAACAAGACATTAAAAACACATTCGAACCAAAATTCCAGATGATTACCACATGGAAGAATAGAGGAGAGAAGATTTAGCTAAAAAATAACTCATTTTTTAGGGAAGATATAAATACTAAGATACTCCATTATTGTTTAACACATTGCTCTCAGAAACTGATAAATCTGTGGGACAAAAGTAAGTAATGATAAAGAGGATTTGAAGAATGCAACATACTCGATCAGGCAAATAGATAAATCCCAACACACTGGCTTATTGTGAGACTTGTGATGCTGAAAACAGTCGTTCTCCTGACAGCGTGATACCGCAATGGCATATCAATTTTCATGAATCAAATTTCCAATGCATATAAATCTAAAAAAATGGAAAATCCAGTATTTCATTGTATGCAACTAGTGATTCAACATGCAACAAATACCAGAAAAATAGAGACCCAGAAGTAGGTGTCTTTTTTGAGAAGACAGATATAACAGCTCTTTAGTGAAATGTTATGTTGGAATCTATTGCAATATTACACAAAAAGGACAATCCATTTAGACTAGGTATGTTTTCTCTGTGACTGTGATGGCAAAACTCTAAAGAATCCCCTGACTGCGATAACTCTTTGTTGATCTTAAAATACAAATACATAACACTCAGGAAAGGAAAGGAAGGAAAGATCTCCTTTCTCTCCTCACCTGAAACTCAATCTCCCACCTCAGAAGGATCACTGTCCGTATCTTCTCTGTTATGCAAAGGAATCAAAGAAAAGAAAAGTATTGGTATATATTAAAGTTTCAAGAGCTCAAAGCAAGAAAACCTAATGACCCCTGCAGAGGCATTGATGTAGTGTGAGCTCCATGTCATCTGCCCCGTCTTGTCTTTTATCACCGTGTTTGTCGGGACGTCCTTCTTGGCCCCTCACTCTCCCTGCCTCACTAGCCAGTCTGTCTGCATCAGTGCTACCACCAGTCTCTCTCTTGCCGTCTTCACTTTCTCTTCCTGTTTCCTGATATCTTCCTGAGTCATCAGAAGTTGTTTGCAAAGGAGCTGTGGGATGTACAGACCAGCTCCTGGGATCGTCTCTGCTGAATCTGAAGACCAGGCAGGGGAGGGCATGGGACTGGAGTTCAGACCACCTGTGAGCACACCTGGCAGGCATGCACTTGTGCAACTAGGTGCAAGATTCAGCAGGGTTTTGGCAAGGTCCGAAGGACTTAACGGTTCACCTGCACTCTGCAGGCCTGGAGACCTTGTAGTATCTTCTGCCAGCAGAGTTGTTGGGGCTGCTCCAACGTTTCCTCCCATTGATGGCATCCGACCTCATTGTCAGGATAGGATGTGATTCTAGTAACTGTCCTCTTGAATATGTAACTGGACATCCTCAAAGGGATGGAGATGCTCAAACCAGGCTTTGGGTTTGATTGGTTTCCACAATCATGTCGCTTCCTCTGTGATGATTTGACCACCATACTTCTTTTCCTCTTACCCTATAAAAATAAATTGTGAATGTCGATCAGAGTGATAAATGAAGCCTGCTTTCCCAGGACAATTATGTCAGATGCCTTGTACTTCTACCCTCCCTCTCTCCCTGTGGGGATTAATCTGACCTGTGTCCTGGGACGTCATCAAAGAGATTTGGGTCAAGAACAGAAAGCTCGAGGTCAAAATTCAGGACTACGGCAGGTCATTTCTTCTCCCCCATGTTGTTAGACACTTATGAGTATGACTTTATTCTCTTTTTGTCCTTGTCACTCTCAACAACAAAATCCCTGGTGCTCCCTGTCAGGACTCACGTTCCCCAGTCTTTTTCTAAATCCCAAATCATAGTATTGTTCTGTACTATATGACTATTCATTTGATTAACCCATTGACCAGTTGGTGTTCATAGCTCCATTAGAGCTTAAATAAGTAGTGAAATTATCATCCACCCCACTCCTAGTGAATCTTATTTGACAACTGTGAACATTAAATCTCAGTACAGAGAATGTATGTCTGAAAAAACTCAACTTACAAAAGGAGAATGTGCTGTAAGTGAGAAGTACACACAGGATTTATGAAACCCAGGAAAAAAATGTAAACTCTCTCATTATTAAGTTTTGTATAGACTGACCCACATTGATGATATTTTGGTTATAGTGGGTTAAAATGTACTATTAAAATTAGTTTCACCTGTTTGCTTTCATTTTTTAAAATGTGGCTACTAAGAAAAAAATTAAATTCTATAATATAGAGTGCTTAATGTTACTATTGGACAGTGCCGATGAAGCCATCAGTGAAAATAAATTCCAGAGAAAGTGGTTAGGGAAATTTTTTCCCTAGAAAAGGAGTCTACACTGGCCCACACTGCCAGATGCAGCAAAAACTGTCATACACACACACACACACACACACACACAGACACTGACAGAATGAAACAAACCTCTTCCTAGAGTCACCACTTCTCCCATGGCATGAGGTTGCACTCCTACTTAGTCCTAAATGCACTAATCTCAAGAAAGAAGGCAGAAGTCAAGGTAATTTACCAGTTAGGAAGATCTAAAACCAGAGACTAAAGCTCAAGATATGTGGTGAATTTCCTGTCGTGGCTTCTGTTATTAATTCAATATGTTAAGGAGACTTTTCCAAGGAGGGTTGTTTTAAAACTCACTTTTTCTTTACTATGTAAAAATATACAGGCTATGTAAAGTATAATTACTCTAGCCAATCAATGAAAAGGAGATGATATAACACGAATACCCTTATTATAAGTCACTACTGGATTAGAGAGTCAGGGAACAGCTGACATTGGGTTAATTTGGCCTTAATTAGGCTGATTCTGATTTCATGATCGTCATATTGATTGTATTATGCTAGAACCTAGGAAACTTCCCAGCCTCCCTACTATTTAACCACAAAGGCCCACCAACCAGACCAGTCCTTGCTGACACATCCCCTGCCTCCATCCCTTCTGACAACCCTTGGAGGAATTTCCCCAAATCTCACTCTGTCCCTGTACTCTTCTACCTGCCCCAGGGCCAGGGAATCATTTTCTCCAAGGCTCAGGCTCTGCGTGTGCCCAGCTCTGGGGATGGCACTTCTCCCTCGAGTGAAGACAAGGATCAGAGCACAGACCCTGTGACCAGCAGCAATTGGACAAAGACTGGGGTTTGCTGACAGAAAAGAACCTTTAGTGGGCACGGTTACCAGGGTCTAAGAAGCCCCAGTGATTTCTCCAGGGAATGTGATGCAGGACAGAGCAGGAATGTCTGCATGTGGTTCGGCTTGGGAATGCCTGTAGGGTGACATAGGTGACATTGGTAATGCATTCGCCAATGTTGTTCACTCATTTATTCATCGTATGTCATGGAGTGCATTCTACATACATCCAGGCAACAGTGTCACTCTCTGGGGCTCACAGGCAGTGTCAGAAGAATTTCTAAATTTTATTTCTAATATATAGGTACAACACTGGCAATACACTAGGTGTTCCAAGCATTTTTCAAACACTAACTTCTTTAATACTCTCCATAAACCTACAAAGTAGGTATGCTGATCATTATTGCCAACTGAGTGATGAAGAAACTGAGGCACCAATCAGGTAAATAACTCAGTCAATACAAATATCTAGTAAGGGATTGAGCTGGAATTTGGACATGAGGAGTTAGCTCCATACTCTGTGCTCTTAACCACGACATTTACTCTCTAAAGACTTCACATCATGAAAAAATTTGATAAGTTATTCATTTTCTTGGTGCATGGAGTAGCCACACTATTTTATCTGTGTCTGAAAAATAGAATACCTGCGTAGAAACTACTGCACATACTCACTCAAATTACATCTACCAATGTCCCCAGTCCCTGAAAATTAATACAGAGACAGGGACAGGGGTTGGGGGAGGGGCTGGGTGGGATTTAACCCACCAGGAGCTGCTGGGACCAGGGTCTCACCAGGATCTGCAGGAGCCTCTCAGTGGAGTTGAACGTGGCTGAGCCGTTGCTCATGTGTGATGAATACCGGAGGGTGGAGATGGTGACGTTGACTATGAGGGTCTTCAGGTTGTGCCCCAAAGCTGCAAGACGAGAGGGAGAGCGATGGCCATCTCTGAAAGCTGGCCTGAGACCACACCAGAGTCCTGCACTCATTATAATCTGTCATCTTCTGTCCTAGTGGCACCACCACCCACCCGTGTGGTCACCCAAGTCAGAACCAGCATATCTGCTCAGCTCCTCCTCCCTCCCAGTAACACCCATTCACCTTGCACACTGGTCCTCACATACACTCCTCTCTCCATCCCTGTCCTAGCTCAGGTCTTAACTTCCTTCACCCGGACCAACACCCCAGCAGACTCACTCGATGCTCTGTCTAAAGGATGTTCTACGTGGACTACTAGAAGGATCTTTCTGAAATGAATACCTCACTAGGGCCACCACTGCTCTAGTACCACCCATGGCTCCCTATGACCTTCAGTGTTTAGTTCAACCTTCTTGACCTGGCACTCAAGGCTCTACTCAATCTGGCTCCTGCTGACCTTTCAGTCTCATTTTATCCATCTACTGCGGCTTAAACATTAAGCTTCACGCAACCCAAATTCTCCCCATAGGGCATGTTGTTTCTGGTCGGAGACTTTGCTCATGGAATCTTTCTGCCAGGAAAACCCTTCATCCTCTATTTGCCAGGTTCCCTCCTACTCATTCTTAAAGACTCCATCCTGGTGAAAATTTGTCTAGCAAGCTCTTCCCCTCCAAATTATGCCAGGTGCCTCTCCCCAAAATATCCCACATTGTATTATAATGGTGTGTTAATTTCACAAGACTAGGGCTCTCTGAGGGCTGGACTTATACTGAATCATTGGTATAATCTTTGTGATCAGCATGATTGCCCTAAAACCAGAATTTCACACCCTGGCTTCCCAGCTCCTGGATCACAACTGGCTGGTGGACGAGTAGGGCTGGAGAACTTCTCTTGAGAAGGAAAAGGGGCACCCAGATACCTGTGGTGGCTTCTGGTGGCACAGGTGATGATCAAGTATGCAGGGACGTGGTCACCGGCTCGGGAGCTGGGGCGAGGGCTGTCATCAGGGAGGGATAGAGTGGGAGGATCCCCCAGGCTCATCCGGTCTCCAGCAGTGGCTTTCCCAGGACCACCATTCACAGGTGAAGCATAAAGGAGAGTGAGGGGACGGGTGACTGTGTGAGTAGAGGGATGAGCAAGCCTGTGGATGAGAGGAGCCCAAGAGAGAGAGATAGGTGAACAAGAGAGACTGAATTTGGTGGAGAGACAGATGGACGGAGAGAAAACTGGACAGACGGATGGAATATCTGGAAAAGGAGGACCAAGGGCGGGGCTTTAGGAGAATTAAAGTGAAAACCACGTGGGGTCAGAATGTGGTGGAGAACATGTCTGTGTCTAAGGTTTTCTCACCCTGGGTTGGGACTCTCCACCAGAACCCGGGAGGGAGAGAAGGGATGAACTAGGGCCCTTCCAGGTGCTTCCATCACCAAGGACAGCAGGTGAAGGAGAACAAGTGCTCCCCAACCCCAAATGCGGATGGGACACAGGAGATCAGGACCAGGAATACTCACTGGTGGTAGTCGGGGCCACGGCTCCATAGGTGTAACCTGTGGAGAGAAGGCGAGAGGAGCTGAGCAAGAGTTGGGGTGAACAAAAGGATTAAGGGAGAGGGAGGATGTAGGGACCTTTGTGGGAACAGCAGAGGGTAAGTGGGGAGGGGTGTTCAGGGGGGAGGCAACGAGATGGAAGGAGGCTGGACCCAGTGATCACACAGTGATGAGAAGAGTGAACCCAGACCAGGAGGATAGAGCAATGGATCATAGCTCACTGTAGAGCAATGGAGGCAACACAGTTCTCCGACTGGGAGAGAGAGTGTGGCTGTAGCACAGCCCCTCACCACTGACGTAGAGGCTGTCCCAGTCCAGGGTGAAGGAGCCCAGGTGGGTGACGCGCTGGGTCTCATGGCTCAACTCCCAGTTAGTCGCTCTCTGTCCAGCCTGGGACGTGCGGGGGTCAGAGTGGAAGGTGCAGATGAGGTCCACCCCAGTGTTTGCCCCACCCTTCTCAAGCCTGGGTGAGGAAGATCATGGGGATCTGGAATACTGAGCAGGGTCATTCTGGGTGTGGAAAGCGAGAGTGGAAGGGAGGAGGCTGAGGGAGAGGCTGAAGGGGCTGCTCTGATGTCTGGAGGGGCTCTCCTCGGTGTCTCCCGTCTGAGACAACCCCCTCACAAGTAAGGCCTGACTTTCTTTAGGATGTGGAGGGGGGCCTGTGAGTGGCAAAGAGGGGTGAACACACAGACCTGGGTGAGGGGGCGTCTGCAGGTCTGCACGGACAGCAGCGAGAACAGTCAGTGCCCTGTGCCATCTGACACATGCAGGCAAGAAAGTACCGTTATGTTCTCTCGGTTCTACACTCCAAAGTCTGTTCTTTCTACTTCTTTCTTACTCCACAGCCATCACCCAGGCCTAGGGAACAATCATTTTATTCCTAATCTTATTCCCAGCACCTCCCATCTTGCCTCTTAAGTCTTCATTCTTAACCATGAAGTCCATTTTAACCCACGTGCTTAGACCAAACGCTAATCACATCATCCTTCTACTCGCATCTCTCCAGAGTCTTCCCACTGGTCTTAGAACAGAGTCCTAAGTCACACCTGATCTGGTCCAGCCTGTCCCCCTCGCCAGTGTGGCTCACGCCCCTCCCCCTGTGTTCACTCAGCTCAACCATCCCTGTTCTCAGTTCATGGACACACCAGGCTCTCTGCTTCAGGGGTGTCCTCATGCGGGTCCCTCTGCCTGAAATGCTCTCTTCAACACACTCCCACACCCTCACTCCAGTCTAACCCTCCAATTAGCTAAATCCAGTCCCAACTCTAGCTCTGAAGCTAAATATCAGTCCTTCTCAAGAGGGCTTCCCTGCCCCCTCAGGTTGATTCCCCTTGTGCCAAACTCCTACATCACTCTCATCATTAACATTTCAAAATCCAAATTCCCAAATACAATATAAATTCCATGGAGGTGGGACAAGGTCTCTCTGGTTCTCCAGGTCCCCATGCATGTGTCCCAGGGCCTAGCTCATGAGATGAGGAACCATCTCGATATGTCTAGGACTGCCCTGGTTTGAACACTACCCGTCCTGTGTCCTGGAAATCCCCTCTTTTCTGAATAAGCGAGGATGGTTTGTCATCATAAATTATACACTCAAAGACTATCTATTGCATGACAAGCACACATTCCCCTCAAGAACATCACAGGAAAGCTAAAATGAAAAAGGCACACACACATACACACACAATTAGTAGAGGCCAACAACTAAATACAAAATTACTTAACAAGATTCTCTGCAACGTGAATCACCAGACCGTTATTTCAGAAAAGTTTCAAGAAACAAAGTTAATTCCCTTTAGAAGGCAAGGTGGTGAGGACAGTCTTTTTGGAGACTAGTGCCCTTCCCTGCAATCTACTCTGTTGCTCAGTACTCTTCCAAATGATTTGAAATGTCATAAAGAAAAAAAATGCTCAAAATAAATCTGGCTACTGGCAAATTCAATTTTAAATTTGTTATTAAGTTCAAATCATCTTTTTCCCTGAATGCTCCTTTATTTCAAATTTTTGTGGAGGATTTATAGGACTTTAGAACTCAAATTGAATGGGTCTAAGGAATGTTGCTGAGTATCCCTCCTAATATTTAATGGGATGTCTTTTAATACTGCATACACACGCAAAACATTTTTGTATTTATATTATATATAAATCCTGACTTTTGAGTATTATGCAATGCAAGTAAATCTATATTTTCTACTATAATACACATTTGTAGTTATTTACGTTTGTTTCATGTGTTCTTATTTGCATATAACTGTACTTACTGAAATATTTACCACACAGAAACACACACAGCTTACCATCTTTCCCTTGAATATAATCCATCAAACATCAATAATTTTTCTCAAGATACCTTCACTCTCAGTGACTCCATGTGGTGACAACCCGAGCCCAGGAAATCTCACTAGCAGGTCTTCTGCACAGCAGAGGCTGCCGGAACCTCTTGGTACCAGGTCCACAGGGTACTCACCTGGCCACACAGAAATCCATGGATCAGCGAGGACAGGTGGACCCTGAGCCTGGTTTCACCTCAAACTTGAGCTCCACGGATGCTTCTCGTGTCTGAGGGGGGAAAAAAAGGCGCAAACAAGCTTTTGAGGCCTTTTATAGGGTGTTGGATGGAAAGTTCACCCCATTCACTCTTCTTTTTTTGTATTTACTGATTTAACTGTAACTGTTGGCTGTGACTGGATTTTCCCGATTCCTATCCAGCCACCTGCTCCCCAAGATGGGAGAAACCAGCTTCGTGCTGTCTGCACTTGACTCGCTCAACTCACTTGGCTGGACAGAGACTTTTTGGTGACTCCGGACCCTTTAAACAAGCTTGTCATTTAGGGACCCTGTAAGTGACTCGGCTGACTTGTCAAAAATTTCCACACTTCATTCAGGGCTCGGGAGATTTTCAGGCCCTGGAGCAGGTCTCCCAACCTCGGCACCACTGACATTTGGGGCCGGATAATTCTCTGTCGGGCCGTCCTGGGCCCTGGAGGACGCTGAGCAGCATCCCTGCCTCCCCCTCTAGATGCCAGGAGCGCCCCATTTGTAACAACCCAAACACCATCTGCAGATGTGGATAAGCCCCCTGGGGACAAAATCACACGGAGGACGATGACGGGGACTCTGAAGAGGGGACGGCGGCGCCCGGAGCCAGGAGGAACAGCAGCCTCGGGAGCCCTGAGCAAACAGCCCAGGGGAAATGGGGCTCCGGGAGGACGGAGGGAAGCCGGGCCCTGACGGGGCTGCCCGCGGCACAGGCCCCTACCTGGACCGTGACTGGAGCCGGGACCGCCCGCCGCTCACTGCGCCCCGCCCCTTCGGCCAAACGTCCAAGGGTATCCTGTCCGCGCGTAGAAGAGGGGACACATTGCGTAGACCCGCCGCTCCTTCCACGGCGACGCCTGCGCTTCCACTTTCAGTCTCGGGCGGTCGTTCGGGGAGGACGAAGGTTTGGGGGCTGTGAGTTGACGCGGCGAGCGGGGCGGGGCCGCACACCCCAGCCTCGGGGCAGGTGTGTAATTTCTAGAGTGAGTGCGAAGCTGGAAAGCGGGCTGCGTCAGCACCAAGTACAGGGACAAAATCTAGGGGCGGAGCTGTGCGCAGGAACCGGCTCTAGGGGCGGACTGTGGGCGGGGATAAGGGTGTGAGTGACTCCAGGACCGGGGGGGCGGTTCTGTGAGCAGTGGGCGGGGACCAGGCTGTGGGCGGAACCAGGCCCGAACGTTGTGGGCGGAGACCAGTTCCAGGGCCAGGAAGAGGCGGGGGTGTGGCTGGAATAAGTCAGACAGACTACACAGGTGGAGGAAATCAGCTCCAGGTGCGGGGCTGGAGGCGGGGATCTCCGTGGACCCCTAGACTGTACAGGTAGCTGGATGTTGAACAGCTGTTCTTCAATCCTTTCCCCACGTTTACACAGCCTAATAGAATGATGGGCCCATATTTAGAATTCTAAATATTTTGCGTGTTTGCTCTTTTTAATTTCGTTAAAAAATTGTATCATATATTTACATTTCTCTACAACTTGCTGTCCCAAGCCAGTAGATAAGGATATAACGCTATTTTAATTTTAAAAATCTGGGGGGAGGGAGGCCACTACATCATAGATGCACATGTAGGAAAACTTCAAAGAGCGGTACAAAGTCAATAAAATATTCTCACTCTACCACTGTCTCCCAGTCCTTTTGCACAGATATAAACGTCCTTTCCTCCTCTATCCTTCCAGACATACTGTGTATATGTGGGACGGTGTATATGTTCAAGCCCAAGAGGGATGTCCCCAAGCAAAACATTAAGTCCATGAATTGTCTCAAGAGTCAGAAGTTACTGAAAAGAGATTTAAATTTCTGGTGGAAGGAGATGAACCAGTGATGAATCCATAGGAAGACAACAAAGAAACAAGAGAATTTTACCATTTAAAAGGTCAAAGGAAAAAGTGAGAAGGAAAATGTATTCATAATATCTGATGTAACACATCTCTCGATAACATTTGTATGCTATAAAATTGTAAACACTTATGTCATAAAACAGTAGACATTGAATTCTGATTTATCCTAATTCATTAAATAGTTATATTGGGCAAGGGGAATTATGTTTTTAACATATGTAAGAACACTTCATGTTGATTTTTTCAGAGAAGAAAGAAAATATAAATAGTCAAAAGAGGAAAAATGAAAGAGCTGTATGAATAGCTAATTTAGAAATATAGATTTTCAACCAGAAAATTAAAGAAGTTGTTTTTGGAACCAGAGTCAAGAGTGGGGAAGGTAGCTTTTCATTATCAGGCTTGAAGTATTATTGGAGAGATGTGCGTATACATACACACACACGCACACACACAGGAGCCTGAATTTGTATTCCAAAGGGATCTAACTCTACAAAGAGTTTGTAAAAAGGATTCACTTTACAACAGTAGAACGTATTTTGAAAACTACAGACTTCAAGCATTAAAAAAGCTGTCATCATCCCGGTGGAAAAATGAATGAGGCATCACTTTCCCACCGACATGGTGATAAGCATTTTACATACATTACTCTTGAGCATTTTCACAGCAACCCATAAGGAAGATGGTATTATCTATCTCCATTTTGCAGATGAGGAAATTGGTGACAACATATTGCTAAAATTTTCATATAAGTTCTCAATAGATATTGTTTTATGTTAAAATTGTTTATTGAATTTTCTTTTCATTAATAAAATGATATGTGCCATTCTTACAAATAAGCAAAGGGTGTGTAAAAACAATTTAGCAAAATGACAGTTTTCTTTTGATGTAATTAAATATAACAATCATTTTATTATTCTTCTGCTCTCTGCCTCACATCTACGAAGATATTTCCTATCCTAAAGGCTTACTAGAAAACTCTACTAAAAATCAAGAATCAGGGAATACCTGTATTATGCAAGGTTCCTGAATACATGCAAAAAAAGCCATTATAACAAATTTTTGCACGAAAATCTTAGCTCATTAATGAACTGATAACAACACAAATCATGATTAGGCAAGGTATTTCTGTAGAATGACAAATATTTAAACTTTAGACATTTAGAAAGGTAGGTCATTACAGTAACTAATGTGTATAAGAAGAATTTTTTCAAACTCACTAAGTGCCAGGAAATTGTTTGACAAAATGCACTGCAATATTATTCACAATAGCCAAGAGATGGAAACTACCTAATTGTGCATCCGTGGGTGAAAGGATGAAGAAAATCTGGGGAATCTATACAATGGAATATTAATCAGCCTTAAAAAGGAAGGAAATCCTGTATTCAGAATTGCTTGCCCGGATCATTTCAGTAGCCATGTGCTTTCTTGCTTAGTCCCCTCTTGTCCATTCGCCAACCAGATACCAGGGTGATCCTTTTACGATGTAAGCGCCGCGACCTCTAATGGATCCCTAAAAGAGATTCTGGAGGTAGACTGCCTGGGTACCAGCTGTGTGACTTTGGTCAATTATATAACGTCTAATATTCCTCATCCATACAATAGGGGTTAATAGTATTGTCTCCATAGCATTGTTGTGAGGATTAAATGAGTGAATACATGTCAGATGCCTAGAATGTGCCTGGCACATGGTAAGGCAACATGAAAAATTTAACTGTAATTATAACCAAATTAAATATTGTGATGGCCTATTAATTAAGTTGAACCATATGAAATTTCCAATATTCAACCATTTTGACCCATTATTATTGTTGAATAAATGATAAAACTCAGTGAAGGCAGGTTGTGTAGAGTCAAAAAGGATCGGATAAATGAAAATATTTTTAGAAAAATAAGCTGAAATAGATTGCTTTGCAATTTACAAAACAGTTTCTCATACTTTGTTTCATTTAATCTCTATAGAATGCTTTTCAGGGTATTATTACCACTGTCTCTAAAGGAGTAACTGACTTTCCCCAAATCACACCACATTAAATAACACAATTAGAGTGGAAACATCATTTCAAGTATAAATCCCATATGATATTTTGTTTCTCCTTCATAATAACATCTGTCCTCTCAAGAAAGTGAGGAAATAATGCTGATTCATAGGAACTTAGTCTTAAAGAGACATACTCTCAGATGATAAACACTTTGTCTTTGAAACAGGGGTGTTGCGAGAATAAACTTGGGACCAATGCTTTCTGGGTTTTCAAGTCCATGATTAGAGTTCTGGGAAACAGTAAAAGTAGGGAAAGGGTGAAAAATAGTCCAGAATGAAAAAAGTTTGACGTATGTGTAACTTTATTGATCACCTCAAGTTTCTCTTTTAGTTTTTGGTCTGTGTCACCCTACTAGAATATAAATGCTCTTAGGATAGATCACTGCTATCGTGCAGCAAGTGGTAGGCGCTGAGTAAATATTTATTAAAGGAATGAAAGTGGCCTTGAATACATCTGCTCTTTACTCACCAGAGAACAGCCCCATAGCAGGCAAATGGCATCATTAACAAAATTTTAAAAATCATATCCTTATTAGCTCATAACCATGGATACAAGGCTCCCATTTATTTCATACTTTCTAAGTACTTCAGCATTCTGTTATATTAGGGAGTGTTTCCACAGCCTTGCTGTAAAATAAAGCAAGACTTTTTGGCCCATTGATTGCTGGTTCCAGCAAGGCCCATCCCTATACTTACCTCTAAACAATTAACTATAGATTTGTTATCCCAATGAACTGCGATTTGGTATGGAACCTGTTTTATCAGTGTCATGCAAAAGTAGATATTTGATATGTCTTTAAGTGGTGATATGGATAATAATGTTGATGCAGAAGAAAACTAAAAATTCTCTCTGGTCTTTGTCAAGGGCATGTGGGTGAAGGGTATCTTGGAGTCACTGGATTTGAGAACTCAAAAAGACTCATCCAACTCTTCATGTTACAGGTGAAGAAAATGAGGTCTAAAGAGGTTGAGAGATTTGACCAAGACTAATTCCTGGGACTAGAGAGCAATCCTCTGATTCTCAGCTGGCCACATTGCATAACATCTCCAGCTCCAAACAGCCACAAGAAGCAAGTCTGTTGATGTCCAGCTAGAAATGATTCCCCTTCACGTTTTTACTTTCTCTCTCTTAGATGCCTGCTCTGCCCTGACAAGGAATTTATCTGATCTTTACGCTACACTTAAGAGGAAAATACTCATGGGAAACACTATTGTGATTCAGTGTGGCACTGGAGAGCACAGTCATGAAAAAATGAGAATCAAAAGAATAATAGGTACATAATATTAGAGAAGAAGAGAAAATCTATTATTTTAGTGGGACATAACTTATAAAGTTTAGAACTGGTAAATAAGTGGAGGAATGCGAAAGGAAGCTAGATTCCTATATGAAACTTCAAAAATACTGTGACATGAGCAAGAATTAGTTTAAACATGTTAATAATTATTCCATTCATAAGAGCAATGAATTATTTAAGATAAGTAGTTAAAATAATTGGAACTACACATTAATTATATGAAGAAAATTATAAAGAGATACAAAGCATGTAAAAGCTCAGGTTAAATGGAGAGATATACTATACTTGTGACTGAAAACAGTGTTTCAAAGATATCAGTTTTCCAAACATTATTCAGATTCCATATGCTTCAAATCAACTTTTAAAATGATGCAGTATTTGTTTTATAGACTAAAAGATATCCATTTGTAAAATAAAACACTGGACAATCAACTAACATTATTCACAAGTAAATCATTCCAAATGGATTATAGGGCTAAAATTAAAAGTAAAAATCCACCGCATATAACAGTGATGGATGACAATATAGAAGAATATCCATAATCTTAAAATTAGTGAAGATATTCTTAATATATATGCTTAAAGATGTCTGGTTCAAAAGAGGAAGGAGTAAAAGTAAAATGGAACATGATATGGTCTCTGTCTTTCAGAGACTTAATCTAGAGAAGAATATTCCAGTGTATGATATTGGATAAAGAAATAGAAATCTGTGATAATTACACAAATAATGAGAGGACATATTTATATGGTAGCATAATGTATCAGTTAGGTTCTGCTGTATAACAAAATATCCTAAAAATTGGTAGCTTCTAATAAGAATAGTTTATTTTTTCTCAAAGTTCTGTGGGTTAACTGGGAAGTTATTTTGATCTGGACCTATTGGTGGCTCAGCTGGGATTGAATGGTCTAGGACGGCCTTACTCACATATCTGATTGTTGACTTGAAGTCACCTGGAGTGATGGAGATGTGCAGTCTATCTAGACTCATTCACATATTGATGGCCTCAGGCTTCCCAAGCGCAGCCAGAGAAGGAGAAATACCAACAATGAGCAATTGTTTTTCAAGCCTTTGCTTATGTCATTTGCTAATGTCCCATTGGCCAAAGCAAGTTACAAGACCAAATCTACCCAGAGTCAACGTGGGATGCTATGACCAAACAGACAGAGGGAGAGGACTAATGTGTGGCCATTTTTGCAATCTTTCACACATAATTTTAGAGGAGAATTAGTATGAATGTTTATGTATTTGTTCATTTGAATGACAGAGGAAAATTGTACAAAGCCAAAAGAAACGTAAAGCAAAAAATTAAGCAGAGATGTAAGGTAAGTTTAGTTGGTATTTAAAGTGGGTCTGCAAAAATGTGGTAGTTTATTTTTCAAGTGTATGCAAGTTCTTGTGACCTATGAAAATAACTTACATTTTGATTATTTTCTCCCTGAATGTGTTTTATTCGTTAACACTGTTGAAGTGTTTCTCTCTGGCCTTAGGAAAATAACGTAGCACTTGGGAGCAAATATGCAGCCTAATAGCCCCACACTGGAGGCCAAGATGGAGAAGACCACCACGGCCACCATGACCTTGCCCTTGGTGCTGTGGTAGACAGGGAGGAAGGTGATCCAGACACTGCAGAACACCAGCATGCTGAACGTCAGGAACTTGGCTTCATTAAACGTGTCAGGCAGGTTCAAGGCCAGGAAAGCCACTGTGAAGCTACCCAGGGCCAAGCAGCACAGGTGTCCAAGGACAGTAGAAGGCAGTGACCGAGCCCTTGTTGCACACGATGAAGATGTGGCGGTGTTCAGAGTGTGCATCTGTGTCAATGAAGGGAGGAGAGGTTCTCAGCCAGATTCCACAGAGACTCAGCTGGATAAAGGAGGAGATGGGAATGATGAAGTTAGGTTCCTCTGACACCAACCACTGCCTCATCCTTCTCCTTGGTGCAGTAACCTTGAAGGCCACAGCCACAGTCATAGTTTTGGCCAAGACACTGAAAACTGCCACAGTAAATACAACTCCAAATGTGATTTGTTGAAGACTGCAGGTGGCTGTGTTGAGACGACCAATGAAGAGTAAGGAGCAGAGGAAGCAGAGGGTGAGGGAGAAGAGCAAGATGTAGCTGCGAGTCCGATTATTGGCCTTGACTATGGAAGTGTCTTGGTGCTTCACAAAGACCCCCAGCACCACAGCTGTGAGGAGAGAAAAGCACAGAGCTGTGCAGGCCAGGGCCATCCCCAAGAGGTCCTCATAAGCCAGAAAGGTCACAGCTTTTTGGAGGCAGCGATCTTGCTCTCTGTTGGCATACTGATGATCTGGACACTTCACACACTGATCCATGTCTGGGGAGAGATGCAAAGTGTCCTCAGCCCAGGCTCAGTCATTCTCTCTTATTTGCATGCCCCCAAAGAAGACATTGGGTAAGTTTAGCCAATTGTCTTCCTTTGTTGCTCCAGGCACCAAATAACAGAATGTTCTGCAGAGAACCATTCCCAGTTAATACTGCCCATCTTCTTTCTGGTTAAGTAAACAAAGCTATTATCCTTCTCAGTAATTATCTTGCATATTCATGAATGCTCTTTTTTCTCAGCAGAAAACCAAAAGTCCTCCCTGTCTCTCTAAGCTGTACCCCTGTAAACTATGGCCTAGATTTACTCATTCAATGAGCAAGCAGTTATTGGAAAACCTCCATGAGCCAGATAATATGCTACATTCTAGGGAAACAGAGATGACCAAGTCATAGACCTCACTCCTAGGGAGTTTCAAAATAAGACCCTTTATACCATCTAAAATGATCTCCAGTACATTTCATCTTGATTTCGCTTCCACCACTTCTGTTAAGATTTTAGTCACTTCTCTCCTATGTTATCATAAGGTCTCTTTACTCTGGTTCCCTGCCCTTGTCCTGCATCACAAGTGATACTTCTACATGTAAGTGGAATCATACTTATCCTCCATTAAAAAATCCGACAAACTCTTAAGAAGATCAAAAAGACTGTATAACCTTGGTCTTGCCTACCTCTACTACCTCTGCTCTGATTTTTAAGATTCCCAAATCTTCATGTGGTTCTGAAAGTGTTCCGTGCCCACTCATCCCTGCAGGTATCAATACATGCCTTGTCCTTCTACAGGGGCATTGCTTCTTCCTCTTTACATCCCCTTAAATTCTCTCACTTTTCACGTTTAGAAGTACAATCTGCCTGATAACGTTTTCTGTGGATGGTGTGAGTTAGGGTTGGCGAGTCATTGTCTTCTTCATGAAGACAGCCAATTTACCCAACATGGTTTATTGAAAAGGCTTTCATTTTCCCACTCCTCCTCAGTGTTTCCTTGTAAATCAGACGTCTATACGTGAGTCCCTATATGAGCAGTTTGTATCTGAACTTACCATTTGTTTCCGTTGATTTTCTTGTTTATCATCTTGATGAACCTCCTCTATTGTGATGCTATAATACTTGATGTCAGGTAGAGTAAGTCCTCCCACTCTATTCTTTGTCTTCAAGATTTTCTTAGCTAAGTTTTTCCTTTATCATTTCCATAAGAATTGTATCAATTGTAATTTCCACAGAACGGGTCAGCATTTTAGCTGCAATTTTGTGGAAGCTGTAGATTAATTTGGACAGTTTTGATATCTGTAGAATTTTAAGTCTGTTCAGTCACGAATTTCGTTTATCTCTCCACTTCTTTCAATCTTCCTCCATTTTTCTAAATGCTGTTCTATAAATTAATGGAGAGAAATCTTTTGAAAGTCTCATTAAAGTTATTTCTAGGTACTTCATACTTTAAGATGTTGTAAATGTCATTTTTTAAAATTTAAATTTTGAATGTTTTATGACGGGTAGATGGAAGCAAAACTTTGTATATTAACCTTGTATTCAGCCACCACTAAACTCAGTTAATGCATTAATTTATATGGATTTTACATTTATACCATAATATCATCTGAAGATAACATCAATTTTACTTCTTCCTTTGAAGTAAATTATTCCTTTTATTTCTTTTCCTGCCAATATTGTATCAGGCAAGACCTCCAGCAAAACGTCTAATAGAGGCAGTGATGTTAAACATTCTTCTCTTATCCTTGCTTTCAACAGTGCACCATAAAGTTCCATTCTGTGAATACTATGTATGGGAGTAAGAGAGTTTCCTTCTGTTCCTGATTTGGTAAGGGTTGTTTCTGTTGTTGTTGTTTGTTTTAAAATATGAATAGGTGTTTAATTTTACTAGTTTTTCTTACAGTTATTGAGATTATTATTTCTCTTTTTTCAGAGATTAGTATACTGAATTACATTGCATGAACCAAATTTGGTCATGATATGTCCTTCTTATAAAATATAGCTAGATTTGGAACATTGAATTGATGTGATTTTTTTTTTATTTTAGAATAAATGAATTTAATCCAAGAAAGAGAGTGGCCTGTAATTTCCTTTCCTGCAATGATTTTGTTAGATTTTCGTACCAATGTTAATCTGGTCTCTCAAAGTGAGTCAAAAAGATTTCTGTATTTCCTATTCTCTGGAAGAGATTGAGTAGATGTATATTATTTCTTTCCTGAATGTTTGGGAAGATTCATCAGCTTTGTACCGAATAAATAGCCTACAATTCAAGTTTCTAGAAATGTTTTAAAGTATGGTCTCAATTTCTCTAATAGGTATGGAAATATTCAGATTTTTCATTTTTTCTTGAGACAGTTTTGTAACTTTTATTTGCCTGGAAATTTGTGAATTTCCTCTAGATTTTCATTGTATCAACATGATGTTATTTATGTTTTCTTCATGCTAAAAATTTTCCATATGATCTGCACTGATTACTCCCTTTTCAGCCTTGGTATTTTTTTGTTGCAATTTTTCTCTTTTGTTGAACATTAGTACTAGGATTTTATTGAGTATATTTGTCATTTATTAGAATCTAATTTAGTTTTATTAATCCTTTTGATGTTTGCCTTTTATTGTGTTAACACTTCCTCTAATATTTACCATTTTGTGTTTTCTATTTTCCTTTTGTTTAATTTTCTGCTCTTTTTCTAGCTTGTGATGAATGCTTAGAATTTAGAACTTCAACCTTTCTATATTTAAATATACACAATAATATATAAATATATATAATCTAGGCTTATATATTTCTCTCTAATGATAGTTCTAACTCCCCCCCATAAGATTTGATGAATAATATTTTTAATTGGAAATACATTCTAATATCCATCATAGTTTACTCATTAATCATCGGTTGTTTACAAGTGTATTTATTAATCTCCAAGCATGTAGGAATTGAAGTTAGTGGACGTGGTGTTCTTTAGATGTGCATATGGAACATATACCCAAATTTACCACGTGCCAAATGTGCATGTGGAAGCTTTATCCAAATTGACGATATGCCAGACTATATCATCAATCTCAGTACATTTCAAAAAAATTGAAATTATACAAAAGATGTTGTGAAAATAAGCTTCATATCAATCACAAAAATAAAATTAGATAATGCCACCATGGAGGTTATTCCAGCATTGCACCATTTAATATCATAAATCTGAGTAATTCCAAGATGTTAATTATGGTATGAAAAATCTTCAGTGTTGGTTTTCTGTCCCTCTTCTACTTCATGACCCAACTCCCAAACCCACATTGTCTGTGTTCTAGTCATGTTGAACCTTTACTCAGTTCCCTAGAATATTAAATGCAGGGCTAATTTGCCAGTTTCTGCCATTTCTAAGAATTCCACCAAGAATTTAATCCGCCTTCATTAGTCTGATATAATACTAATGCTACTGCCTCTATGAAGAAGTCCATGGCACTTCCCTCCCCACAAACATATATCCTATCACTTATTTCATCCCATGGGTCTCTGCGTACCTATATTGCAGCCCTATGTCACCACCTTGAATTCACATCACTACATGTTGTCTCCCCTACTCACCTGTGAACTCAAGGAGATCAGGGACCAAGCTGTACCATAAGCTCATTGTACACCATGGAAATACTTACTTCTTAAATCAAACACAACCTTCTGAGCTCCTGCTCTGTGCCAAGAACAGCACCAGACACTGGAAAGATAAGGATTTGTTCAATGTGATCTAAATGTAGCTTTAAAGAAGATGAAAAGTAAGGACTTACAATACCATGTATTAGATTCCATGAGAGAGATTTAAGTTAGGTTACTGTGGAGTGGTCATAAAGGGTTTCCTTGAGATGATAATGTCTGCAATGATGTTAAAATGAGTAAAGCAAGCTAGTTCAAGGTAGAGAGAGAGTGTATCATTTTCGGAGGAAATATTATTGGCTATAAAAGTTAAATTACTTAATGGAGGAAGGAAACATTTTGACCCTGCAGTCCTCATCCAGAGCTTTTCTGTTTCTTTGGGAGAACAGTGCATACAAATGAGAGGTGGAGAGCCAGCCCTGATGGCCTAGTGGTGAAAGGTCAGTGCTCACCACTTCAGTGGCCCAGGTTGGTTTCCTGGTCATGGAACCACACCGTCTCTCTGTGAATTGCCATGCTGTGGTGGTGGCTCACATAGAAGAACTAGAATGATTACGACTAGGATATGCAACTATGTACTAGGGTTTTGGGGACAATAATAAAAGAGGAAGATTGGCAACAGATGTTAGTTAGCTCAGGACAAATGTTTCCCTTCAAAAAAATAACAGATGTGGAGAATGTCGCTGCAAGGCATATACTCACCTATCTCATTGGAAATCTCATCTCTTGGCAGGGAATGCAATCAAAACAACAGGCAGCCTTGCTCTCCTGAGTGCTCTTCCTGAATCCCGGACCGCAACTCTCACTGCATACAGAGTGTGGAGTCTGGAGAAAATCAGATAACACTTGATAACAGCTGTGACTTTTACCTAATTTTCCAGTAACTAGAGTGTTTTAGAGTATTGAGTCTTAACAAACGTAATCTTGAAATATCTAAATCCAATTCATTGGTTGGATGCCATGCTTATTGTATGATATAAAACACTGGTACACCTCAGACATATTGTGGATTTGTTTCCAGAGGACTGCAACAAATCAAATATTGCAATAAAGTGAGTCACGCCAATTTTTTGATTTCCTAGTGCATTAAGAAGTTATGTTTACTCTATACTGCAGTGTAATAAGTGTGCAATAACATTATCTCTAAAAAACATGTACATAACTTAATTTTTTTTAATTTATTCCTAAAAATTACTAACCACCTTCTGAACCTTCAGCAACTTGCAGCCTTTTGCTAATGAAGGTCTTGCTTCCATCTTGGATTATTGGTAAAAGAAAAAATTACTTCAGTTGGAAGTGAATTGTTAAATTCCCATATGTGACCCTTTATGAAGCTCTGAGGGGGCACAAAGCCCCAACAAGAGTTTGGTTATTCATGTGTGGTGTAAGTAATTATGATTGTGTTCAATCCACCTCAGTAATTCCCGTGTCCCACTCAATCACCTCCTCAGATAAAGACAATTCTTGACCACGTGGAGCATGTTGGGAATATTCTCCTACTTTCAGCTTAAGTCCAAGACCTTCGGGAAAATTCCAAAAGTTGAGAATGGTTTACTCTGAATCTGATTTTCCTTCATCAGCCAAATTCACTGAGTCACCAGCAGGATTGTTAAATTCTATCTTCCTCATAAGGGGGTGCAGCTAAAAGAGACACATCATCCTGTGGTAAAGTGGGCCCGGGTGTTAAAGAGAAAACCCTGAATTGGGGACAGCCTTTCATTGTCTGTAATCCTTGCTTCATAATGTAACTTTATTACAAGTATCCAATGAAGTAAAGCAAATTAAATCATATGGAGAATTAAAATATCATAACGTTTCTAAAATATCTGTTAGTTTCAAGAGAAAAAGCCTAAAGACAAGAATATCAAGACGATCAGTGGTGATAGGATTCAGACAAATCTCGAGTACAAGGTACAATCTAGCCACCCTCATGCATTCTCTGAATTTTCCCAGACCATCAATCTGCAAAATGATGTTAGCAATACCTAAATTTGTTGCAGAATTAAATGAGATCATTTATGTAAAGTATTCACTATGATGTTCAGCACAAGATAGGCACATAAAGGGTAAGTTCTCTTCTTCTTGGCATTGAAGAGCTTCATTGGAGAAGGCAGGATAGTCCCTATTGAAAGGTTAGGCCGGCAGAATGTTGGGATCCTTTGTGACACAAAGCATTGATATTGACTCATAGCTTACTTCCTCGTTTCCACTAGAACCTTCTTGTAGATGACTTACTACCCAAGACTTGATTTACCTCCTAGAGAGTGAAACAAGTACAGAAACTCTTGTGCTTTTCTTGGAGAAAGAATCCTAACTGCTTGGTTTGAGCACCTGTGGAACCCCATAAGAAAGTCACTTTTACGAGTGTACATGTTGTTAAGGGGTAGAGACTTCACCTGCCAGGGACAATACCCCAGACATTTCCCACTTCCCATTGGCTGCCTTTCTGTATGTTGAAGAAGCATCTTGTGAAGGCTCCAGGCCACAGCATACACAGCATTTTACACACTGTAACTCCATTCAGTAATGGTTGTGTCAAAAATCTGCCAAGGCAACCATCCCAAGGAGGCATTGGGTGGACAAATCTCCAGTGTTTTACAGTCAGACTCAGAAATCGTGCAAGGAATAAAGGGGAACCACAACATTGTGAGGTAAACGTCTTCTGGATATTTGGAAGGGTTAACTCTCTGGATAAATTTTTCAAAGCCAGGGACCTCACTATGGTGGTGTGAAAAAATGAGAGTCCCATGGAATGAGTCAAGGATGAAATCTCTCACTGTGGATAAAATCCCACTGTGATGTAGTGACCCAGACTTTCTATATCACTAAATACTCCCAAGTAGAAAAGCTCAAGCTTATGAAAGAGTTGACATCACCATAAATGATAGCCACATTCCCTTCTGTTTCCTATAATTGCAAATCATATGGCCATGTCCTTGAGTAATATGACCTTTCAGTGACAGGGATCATTTCCACAAAGGCTGCACAGATTCAATTCCTGTAAATCTCTCCTCTCAAGTCTGAGAGAAACTCAACATCTTTCTTGTCTTCCAAGATGACCAGCCCCACCCAGCTCCAACTGAAATGAAGCAGCAAAGAGACCATGCCAATGGCTAGAGATGTGTGCCTGGGGGCCATCTAATAGAGAGATGGAAACTGCTCATCATCATTCAGGGTAAGATCAAAAGGACCATAGGTAAGCTAAAAGGAAAAGAAAATTGGAAGCAATATGAGGACGATGATTGGCAAAAATCAGAGTCTCAGTCCTGAAGGCTGTTCAGCAACACCTGGAGTGGTAGAAGGGGACAATTGCTCATTTCATTTTCTAATCATTTTCCACTCCCTGAAAGCTTTCTAGAAAATAAGATCAGTCAGTGTTCCAGGAAACTGCTTTCTCTCCTTCCCCCTCAACCTGCTCTCTACTCCAAAGAAAGGAAATGTCATACCCCATCAATGTCCTGTACACCTACCCTTTGAGATCATATCCTTTGAGAGATGCACAAACCCAGTGTCCTCCTCTCTTCCTTTTTAGGCACCTGAGAATGGCACCAAAGGATACATGGTTTCATCTCTCCCCATCCCACGCAGTCTTACCTGTGGAAATTTGTACAGTTCCAGCAGTGTTCCAATCTGGGCAGAAATTGCCCAGGTGGTTCCTGTAAGGACCGCTAGAGACTTGCTGTCTCTCCTGCAGTTGTAATAAGGGATGTCCTTGCCCAACTCTGAAAGCCAAATCAGGGACCTCTCCAATGTCCTCCGTTCACTGGGCAGGGCATTATAGAGATCAAATTCCAGAGACATGTTGGGCAAAATATGAGGGTTCCTGTTGATTTCCTCAATGGCAAAAACCAAGGACAGAACATACTAGTAGTTCTTGTACTGAAACCTACATAGAGGGATAGGGATCCTTAGGGAAAATACTCAAAATGACTTCCTTCAAATGCAATACAATGACTTTATTAAAATGAATTTACTATTGACTCGAATGTCTGTGGCAACAGATGGTTCTCCTGAAGCCTTAGAATTTATAACTAAAGGAAATCACTTGACTCCAGCTGTGGAACGTCCTTACTGAATTCCACACTCATGAAAGAAACTGGTTAAATACATAGAAGAAAGTACAATGAATGGAAAAACAGATCACATTCAGATTAGACTTGTAAATGGCTCTGTGGTTCAGGATCCAAAATGCTTGTTTATATGAGCACACCATTAAATCCTTCCTAGAAGAGCAACAATATTAGCATGAGATTGGACATAGCCCTGGGGAGGAAGAGTAATTGCAACTGAAAGATACGTGACAAGCATAGATGCATGACATGTGCACCTTGAGAATGGTGCAACAGAAGGCTGTCAATCAAATTGCCTAAGCCTCTGCCCCTTCAAACCTGTGTGTCTGCCACCATCAAAACCAGGAAACTAAGGTGAACTTCAGAGATCCAATGAAGGAAGAATCATCAACAGGCAGGAACAATTGACAGAATCAAGAAGGACTGAAAGGACTAGAAACACTTAGGAATCTAAGAGAGAAAGCATTGTAAAGTTTAAAGAGCTTCTCATCCATTTCTTATTTTAAAAATATAAAATTAAAATTAATCGTTAACGGTACCTATTCCTGATAGCCCATATTGTCTTCATCTTTTCTACAGACTTTCTACACACAAATAATACCTAAGCCAAAGAAAATTCTCTGCATTTCTATTGCCTGGGATCTGTAATAACATCAAGAATAAAATAGAGCAGTCACTTGTATTTATTTCAAGTGTTCTATTATTTGAGGATTGATTAGTACCCTAGTTCATGCTCACTGCTTGTTAATGTTCCCCGTGTCCTTGTGAAGAATAGGTGTTCTTCACTTGTTGGGTATAGGGTTCGATGTGCATCCACTAAATCAAACTTGCTAATTTATTTTTCAAATACTCTATTATTAGATATATGTTATGGTTTGTCTCAGAGGAAAGTTTAAATTCTTCACTATGATGATATATTATTTCTCCTCTTGCTCTGCCTCCTTCTCCTATACTTCCTCCTCCTCCACCTTCTTTTTCTTCTTGTCTTCTCCTCCTTCTCCTTCTCCTTCTCTTCCTTCTCCTCCTTCCTTTCCTAGTTGAGGCTATATTATCTTCACATGACATCGTGTGTAGTATAACAACGACTATGTCTTCATGATCAGTTGAACTTATATAGCATTGGGGATTAACCACTTAATTCCTAATTATGCTTTTTTCCTCATCTGTTTTTTCTGATATTATTATAGCTACCCTGGGTTGATTTTTCATTGGTATTTTCCTAGCATATCTTTATATCTTCTATTATATTTTGAATTTCTAGTTTTCCATGTTTTTTAGTTTTCACATCTTCTAAACAAGATACAGCTAAATTTGTCATTGTCGCATCAAATTTAACTATCTGTATTTAAGTGGAGAATTTATTCCATTTACATTTGTTGTGATTATTTATATCCTTGTTTTGCTCCCACTATCTATATGTTTTCCTTCTATTTTTTCCACAAGTTTTGTTACGTTATTTCCCATTAAATTTTATTGATTTATACTTGTTTTCCATATTCTCTTGTATCTCCTCTATTTGGGTGAGAGTTATAGTCTCTACTTCTATTTTACCTCCAGCCCACATTGCCTGAAGCGGATATAGTTTCTTATCTCCTGAGAAATTTATAGACCCTTTAACTTTCAGTTTTACCCTCATGACTCACTTGTTTTTGTTGTACAGTATTTTATTTCTCTTTTTTCTTTACTCTCTCTCATCATCTCCATATCTACCTTATCTTTCATGTTTTCTAGTTCCTTGTCTTTCTATGCTGCATTCTGCTTCCTTCAGAATTCAAATTTAGTTTTCTATTCTCTCTTCTGTTGTAGAACTCATCTATGGAGTTTTAAAACTCAACATTTATTTATTTTTCATCTCTTAAAGTTCTATAAGGCCCTTTGACAAATATATCAGATCATTTCTAGAGTCTCCTGTTTGATTTTGTTATTCCATTTTATGTCTTTCCATTTTTTATACACAGTTATGTTATATCTTGAAGTTGGTAAATGTAATATTGGAGGTTTTAGTGTGTAAATCTATTGTTCTATTTTTAATTTGTTCATGATTTGATGACTCTTAGCGACTATGGCATGTATTCCTTATTTGTTTGATGAACATTGATCATGAGCTCATTTTTGTCTGATTTTAATGTGTACAGAATGTAAGGCTTTAGTTTAGATTCTTTCCTCCAGGGAAGAATGTCACTGGTTTCTGCTCACAGTCATGTGAGGTGACACCAAGCTAAGTGACTTTTTTGTTTGACTCTCAACTAATCTGTGACTCCCAGATTCATTCCCTCAAGTCACTGGTGACTCAAAGACAAATCCTTTAATTAGAGGATCGTACTGGCCTTAGACAACTGGGTGAATCCAAATTTGTCTGGTGCTTTCAATTTCCTTCTTCTTTCCTTTGAGATTTGGCTTACTTCATGTGAACTCAAGAATGCAATAACATTATATTTTATGGAAGATAGTGTTATGTGGAGGGAAACCCCTTAGAGGTATCTAGTCCTCCATACTCCTAGTATTTCATTCTCTTGGATACTCCTTTGGATTTCTTTCTTTTAATACAAATTCTTTCTTTAAGTTGAAAGGAAAATAAATTTTAAAATCAAACATGTGACCTTGGGAGCATAGAAATAACTTACACGCTATTCAACAAAATAAGTTTATGATATAGAAAATTTTATAGACCAGTAATGTATGTATGGATTAGGTACATTTAACTGAAACTGAGAACCTCTATTTAGAACATATTTAATCAAATTTTAGGAGAATCATTGAGAGGCACACTCCAGGAACATTCTGTTTCCGTGAGGTGCACACACACTACACATATACCTGATGGTCATGTGACAAGCCATGTTATGGCCAACTTTAGTTCAACTTAGTTCAGATGTTATATGATCAATTAAACTTGAAGAAGGGAGAGTGTCCAGAATGTCCAGAAGCCCCATGTGTTCCCAATGTTAGAGCATTAAATACTGAGAACAAGGAAGATTGGCGCAGGTGTTGTAGAAACAAGTTGCAATGTCTAAAGAGCAGAGAACAGCATCCACATTAAACTTTTTGCAGATTGTATGAGACTTCTGAAAATAAAGCACTCCTTTCTGAGGAAAAATGAAGAACGTTTGTGTGTCAGTTGGGGCCTCCAAATGCTGAGGTGGAGTTAGGAGTACAAGAAGATTATTGTGGCATGACACCTGTGAAGAATAAAAGGATTGGGTAGGGACAGCCCTCACACTGAGACACGGATTTTACTGCCTCTGAAATAAAAAAATAAGAAATGTTTGGCACAGGAACTTCCAATCACAATGTGGATATGCTAGTCCTCCAGCACCACTCGAGACCTACTGAATCAGAATGTCTTGGGTGGGGTCCAGCAAACCTTCTGTGTTTTAACAAGCCCTCTAGATAATTCAGATCCATAATCAAGTTTGAGGATGACGAGTTTCAAAAAAAAGCACCATACCCAAGAAGTAAACACTGAAAAAGTAAAAAAATTGTCTAAGTACTTTGTGTTAATGTGATTTTTTAAAATGCAAAATACAAACTACTTTAAAGAATGTGCATAAAATTTAAAACCATCTTGAACCAAGAGCTTAATCTATACCTAGAGACAATGAATTTGAGGAAAAAGAAAAGAAGTAAAATACTAATTAATTTTTCATCCAACATTAAGGAGTCAGTGAGGCAAGACTTCAGATTCTGGGTTCTTCTTATTTCTCAAATTAAAAACATTGTAAAATAGGGGCCAGCCTGGTGGCATAGTGGTTAAGTTTGCACACGCTGCTGGTGGCCTAGGGTTCGTGGGTTCAGATTCCGGGTGCGGACTTATGCACTGCTCATCAAGCCATGCTGTGGTGGTGTCCTATGTAAAGTAGAGGAAGATGGGCATGGATGTTAACCCAGGGCCAATTTTCCTGAACAACAACAAAAAAAAAAATATTTCTAAAATAAAATGTGAAAAAGATGTATATATCCAACATGGTGGAGAAAAGTTTAATAAGGAAAATTACTTTAAATGGAGCAAAACTAGGAAAAAAGAAAAAAGCAAAGTACGAAATTTAAAAGTAGAACCACAGAGATAATGCTACATATATTCATTATAGAATACTGAAGTTACTTTAATCATTTTTTCAATATTGAATGTTACTCAACATTCCACGAAGACACAGGAAAATAACACTGACACAGATGCTGAAAGAAAGGGGATTGTCACTGATATTCCATACATGTGCTCACAAATTAAAGGAACAACTAATATGAAACATTTATATATGAAGGTGTATAATGGTACACATATCTGAAGGCAAAATATTTAGGGAATAAAAGGTGGGTAGCAGTCAGAAAGTATATGTTCAATCATATATTTAAAAAAAAGGATTTTAAAAATATGAAGTAAAGTGAACCTAACTACAACCATAGAAAGAGTATTCAACTAACTTCTAAGTCTTCGTCCAAAAACAGTCACTATAGGAATCGTACATATTTTTAAACTTGATCTATCATTAAATATTTTTGGATACACACATATACAGACACACATGTGCCTGCATATAAATCTCAAACTTCCTACTCCAAAGCAAAGAAAGCATATTATTATAACATTAGGTCCTATCCTCATCCAGCAAGCAATTTCTACATAGTAATCAATTCCTGAAGCCACCAGAAGAGAGATACATGGGCAACCACAGAAATTCTGACTCAGTAGCTCATCAGAGGAACAGGCAGATTTGAAGTCCAGTTCCTTAAACAACTTGCACGCAAAAATGTTCATTAACTGCCAACATATCTTAAACAAATCAGACAATTTATAAGCCACTAATCACTCTCATGAATAACTCTTTGGTCAAACAGGAAATCAAAACAATGATTAGAAAGGAATAGCAAGGAACCCTGGAGAGAGACGAGAGAGAAAGGAAGAAGAGAAGAAAACTGTCTGTTCTGAGAGAAAATATCTGAGCATTAAATATCTTGAATAGTAAATAAAAAGGAAAGCGAGTGAATTAAACTCTCAAAACAAGGAGAAGGGAGAAAGAAAACATAAAAAAATAATTTAGAAAAAGAGATAGAAGCAGAAATAAGAGTATAAAACAAATATAAAATAAGTCCAGAGGAAAAGTAATCAGTCACTCTGATTCTTTGGGAAACTCAATAAAATACGCATCATTCAGACAAGTCTGATAAAGAAAAACTGTTTGAGGAAGACAAACATCAACAACATTAGGTGAGAAAATGGGACCAGGAGCGAAGTCAGAGAGAATGTTGTGCATCTGCACATGGAGATGCCTTTTGGGATCTCAATGATAAAGCTGCTTTTTAAATGAAACTGGAATTACTCAAACTGGCTCAAATAGAAAATTATACAAATGTTCTTTATGGTTTCAAGAGAGTTTTTAGGAAAGAAAATTCCAAATATATGGTGGGTTAGATGTGTTTACAGATGAATTGTTTCTAAAACTTAAGAATAGATGTTTACTCTACCGGGAAACTTCCAGAATATAGAATCAGAAGATATATCTCTATTAATTATGAAGTTAACGTGAGCCTGTTACCAGCACCAAAAAGAAAATGTGAGCAAGGAATCATCTTAAACAGACTATTAGAAAATTAGATAATTTTTTAATATCTTCACTTTTAATGTCCTCACCTTTCTGCCAGGAAAAAAACACAATATGCTCATGAAGTATATAAAGCATTTGATAAAATTTAGGATCCACTTCTCTAAAACACATTCTTTTTGGAGGACACTTCCTTAACATGCTTTTGTAAAAATAACTAACACCAAAAAAAAAGCGCTCTCGAGCCCTTGCTTAAAACAAAGACAATAAGTCACAACTACAGACGGGTGAGGGACAGGCACACAGGGTCACTCCCACCCAGGGGCTCCTCTGTACAGGCTGGGATTCTCCCCCCAACAGATCTGAAGGTAGAACACTATGCAGCGGCAGCTGAGGCAGGAGGAAGGGCAGAGATGGTGGAGTATGTTGGTGGAAAGTGCTGTCTCACTAAGCTTCTAGCCCTGAAAATTGAACACTGAAAGGAAGAAAACTGGAAAATATAAAAACACTGTTCTCTCCTTTGAAGGAAGCAAGAAAGTCAGCGGGAAGAGACAGAGATAATAATGGACAGTTCTGGGAAGGTGGGGATGCCGGGGAAAGACAGGACAGGTGATGCAGAGCGCCCTGGTCTATCCGTCCACAGATCCCATAGGCATCATTCATCATAATAATCAAGCAGAATATAAATAAAGGTTCACTTACCTCTGCAAAGTGACATCCTTTTTAGGCTTCTTGATCCCTCTGTGTAAGAAATAAGTATAAAGGGGGAAAACCCACAAATAACCACATCTCCATCCTTGTATGCACTGGGTTCCATTCTCAAAAAGCAGTCAGGATAAGCCAAAGGACACACAAATAGAGGAAACTGCAGCAACAGGAAGAAGAAAATCAAAAGGAACTTCTTAGAAGCCTCTGCAAAGCCCTGCTTCTGCTTGAGGTGTCAGGCAGCAGAAGCAGAGGTGGAACATGCAGCCTAAGGAGATATCTACACATGTCACCTATAGTAACACAGACACAAATGCACACATGTGTATATGTTGTTTTTGTGGACTAGAAAAGCAATTCTAATGCCCCCCGATGCCTTTCAGCAGTCTCTTCCTCTCCCCTGGTGAGATCCAGACCCCTCTCTGCCCCGGGTCTCTGCATCTGAGGTCCTGTGTCCAGGTGAAAAACACCAGTTGGAAAACATGTTTGAGGAACATCCTCTCCAGCCTTAGGCACTATGATTTCACCCGCGTCTCTGGATAGCAAGGCTCCAGGGACCACCTCCTCTTGGGCAGATGGGGTCACAAGCCTTTGTCAACAAGCCATCCACATGAATGCCATTTGCGATGCTGCAAAATAACTGCATCAGAGGATGTGATATCAAATATAAGGTGAAAGACTCAGAAAGTATCCATGTCAGTCAGGGCTCAGCCAAGAACATTCCAGCATCTCTCCCTCCAAAGTCCAAGATAGGGAGGGAGAGCTTGATACACCCAGGGCCCAGGACAGCCACAGGACATTCCATGTGGGACGCATACAGGGCTGCACACCAATCATGAGTGCAGAAACACCATAAGCACATGAATCCCTGCCTGGGGAAGCAACAGTCAGGCTGAATTCAGAAAATTCCAAATCCATAGCTCAAGATCAATGCAGAAATAAAGCTACATTTTTGATTCTTAAAAATCTTCCTTCTTTCCTCTTCCTCAGTTCTTTTAAACTTGTTAATCCCAGGGATCAATATGTTGTGATGATCCACTTCCACACCTTCAGCATTAGTTTCCTCCACTATTTATGCTGTTGTGAGAACATGGGACTATGTGGGAATTTCCTTTATTTTTCATCGTAAAGTGGAGGATACAAGCTGGAAAACACCTATGTTCCCATCACCCCAAACATCAATGACAAGGGCCACAGCTATACATCTATCTGGCCCTGGAGCACAGTGCACTTTTATGGCAGGAAAATGATTCTTCTGTTTGATACTGTAATGTAGGGCACAGGATACATTTCCCAAAACCCACAGAATGTACAAGACAAAGAGTGAACCCTAACGTAAACTATAGTTCTCAGTTAATAATGTATCAATCTCCTACCTGAATTATAGCTAATATACCACGATAATGCAAGATGTTAATAATAATGGAAACTGTGCTTGTGTGCAGGGAGGAGGGAGTATATGGGGACTCTGTACTCTCATCTCAATTTTTCCATAAATCTAAAACAGCTCCAAAAACATAATATCTATTAATTATTTTGTTAGCCAATCTGGTACCTACTGGCCATATGTCATTATTGAGCATTTAAAGTATGGTTAGTCCAAATTGAGATATGTTATGAGTGTAAAATATGCATGGATTTAAAAAAAAAACTTTGTATGAAAAAAGTGAATAGAGAAGATCTCAATAATAACATTTATACTGATCATATATTGAGATCATAATACTTCTTGACATACTGGGTTAAGTAAAATATATTCTTAATATAAAAATATTAAAGTTACATGACTACTGAGTTGGGAATTGCAAAATGCATGCAATACTAACAGACATGAGACTCTGGCTGAGGCAAGGGCTTCCAGGTTTTACAACAACCACATAAACTTATGGCTTCCCACACTGAAACCCACCTCCTCTGACTTGAGACAAGGCTACTGTTAATTTTTTGAGTTGGTCCCCGCAAAAGGTAGAAATATGTACAGAAACATGTATAGTGAACAGAAATGCTACTGATTTTTATGTTGATTTTGTATCTTTTACTGAATTCATTGATTAGTTCTTACTTTTTTGGAAAAAAACGTCATGACATCATCTGCAAATTGAGACCATTTTAATTTTACTTTTCATATTCAGATGTCTTTTATTTTCTTTTTCTTCCCTGATTACTCTGGCTAGATCTTCCAGTAATATGTCGAATTGGAGTGGTGAGTGTGGGCCCCTGACAATCTGTAAGAACCTGTTTTAACCCCAAGTCCACCTACCAGTCCATCTCAGGACAGAGTTTGACTTAATCAACCAAACAAAAATTCACAAGGGCTAGTCTCACCTCTCACCTTACCATACCAGGATTGGGCACTCAGACCCATTCAAACTACAGCTTAGTGGTCCCCAGGCCTTAAAGATCCCCTCCACAAAGTCCTTACATCAAGCCCATCACTCCAGTTTCCTGCCAACTGCTGGCACACACACATTCTACATTAAGATGGTACCACTTGCCACACAACTCACACTGGTGGGAGCCATGTTCCACTTCCCACTTGCAAGCCTGTGTTCACCTTCTGGTGCTGATCTTGGTCCACTTCCAGTGCACGTCTTGGTTCAATTCCGGTGCAGCCACAAGTGCTCCATTGAAGTCCTGACTCTGAACCAGCAGGAAGTCCAGCATCTAGTGCATCTGAAAGATGCTAGGACAACTGCTAACGTTTGAGATCCATGTTCACCCTACTTAGCCCCCTTGTCTGAACTCTGGCACACTCCTACCCTTAACCTCATGGTGACAAGTCAAGGGACTTTGTGGAGCCCCTCCAGGTTGGGCAACGGCTGGACCTGGGACTTTTGGGTCTCCGGAATGACCCAAAGCTGGATCCCTTGTAGGGTGGAGGAAGTGAGAATTTGGGGTCAGGGTTTCAATGTCTTTGAACAAGTCTAGCCTAATGCTATGTATCCCAATCGAATACATAGTGGGTTTTTTTGTTCTTTGTATGTGTAGATGTATTAGTTGTAGATGTATCATGTTGTCATGTCCTTTCTTGGCCCAGTCATGTTAAGTTTCCATTTAGATATTTAGGTACAAAGACATATTGCAACCCTCTCTTTGCATATTTACAGACAAAATTGCCTTATGAAATATCTATTTACAAACCATAGATAAGTATTTCCATACATCCTCTTCCTCAGACAAAAATAACATTGTGTGCTTGGCCAAGGGGCGTAGTGGTTAAGTTCCCGTGTTATGCTTTGGTGGCCTGAGGTTCACTGGTTCGGATTCCCGGCACAGGCCTCTACACCAGCAGACACTTAATGCACCACTCCTCAAGCCATTCTTGAGGAGTGGTGCATCCTACAGGCAAAAATTAGAGGAGAATTGGCTCAGATGTTATCTCAGGGGCAATCTTCCTCCCTAAGTGATGATGTGGATAACAATGTTGATGGAGAAGTAGATAACTGAAAATTCACTCTGGTCTTTGTCAAGTGCGTCTGGGTAAAGGGCACCTTGGAATCATAGGACTATAAAACTGAAAAACACTTTTCAAGCTCTCCATAATACAGATGAAGAAAGTCTAAAGAGGTTAAACTATTTGACCAAGATTAATTCCTGGAACTAGAGTGAGATCCACTAATTCTCAGTGGGTACATTGTCAAAACATGTCTAGCACTAAATAGCCAAGAGAGGGAAGTCTGTTGACTTCCAGGTAGAAATGGTTTTTGTTTTTGTTTTCTTTTTCACGTGTTTGTTTTCTCTCTCTTAGATGACTGCTTTGCCCTGACAAAGAATTTATCTGGTGTTCATGCTACACTTCAGAAGAGGAAAATGCTCCTGGAAAACATTATTGTGATTCAATGTAGCACCAGAGAGCCCAGTCATTTAAAAATGAGAATAGATAGAATAAGGTAAATAATATTAGAGAAGAAGAGAAAAATCTGTTATTTTAGTGAGAAATAACTTATACAATTTATAACTTTTAAATACGTTAGCTAGTGTGAAAAGATACTAGGTAACCATATGAAAAATATGTTTATATGAGCCAGAACTAGTTTAAACCTATAAGTAATTATTCTAGTCATAGGAGAAATGAAATATTTAAAATAATTGGATTTATGCAACAGGAAGCCATATGTAGTTATATAATTGAAAATTTATGTGGGATAAATGAAGAAGATTACAAAGATACACCAAAGGACCTAGAAGCTCTGAAGAAATGGAGAGATATACTACAATCATGAATGAAAAGAATATCCATTTTCCAAGCATCATTCAGATTCACTGTATTTAAAATCAACTTTTAAAATGATACAGTAATTGTTTTATAGACAATAAGATATCCCTTTGCAAAATAAAACATTGGACCATCGACTAACATTATTCACAAGGAAATCACTCCAAATGGATTATAAGGCTAAAATTAAAAGTAGAAATTCTCAGTGCATAACAGTGGTGGATGACAATACAGAAGAATATCCATGATCATAAAATTAGTGAAGTTATTCTTAATATATATTCTTAAAGATGTGTTGTTGAAAAGAGGGATGAGGAATATACAATGGACGATGGTATGGCGTCAGATTTTCTTTTAGAAACTGAATCTTGAGAGGAATATTTTAGTCTACAGTATTGGATAAAGAAATAGAAATCTGTGGTAATTAAACCTATAATGAAAGGACAAATTTCAATAACAGTATCATGTATCAGTTAGCTTTTGCAGTATAACCATCCTAAAATTTGGTGACTTAAAGGAAGAATGACTTATTTTTCTCAAGATTCTGTGGGTTAGCTGGGCAGATCTTTGATCTGGACCTATTAATGGTTCAGGTGGGATTGGATGATCTACCATGGCCTTACTCACATATCTGATTGTTGACTTGAAGTCACCTGGAGTGATAGAAATGTGCAGTATGTCACTTACATATTGATGGTCACAGGTTTCCGAAGCGCAGCCAGAGAAAGAGAAGTACCAATGAGAAGGTGTTTTTCAAGCCTTTGCTTATGTCATTTACTAGTGTCCAATTGACCAAAGAAAGTTACAAGGCCAAGTCCACAAAGAGTCAAAGTGGGATGGTACTAACAAAACACACAGATGGAGGGAGAGGACTGATGTGTGGCCATTTTTGCAAGCTACCACAGATAATTTTAGAGGAAAATTAATCTGAGGTAATATTCATCTTTGTGTATTTGTGCATTTGAATGCCCGAGGATCATTGGACAAAGCCAAAGAAATGTAAAGCAATAAATTAATTGGAGATGTAAGGTAAATTTAGTTGGCACTTAAAGTCTGCTTGCAAAAATTTGGTAGTTTATTTTTCAGGTGTATGCAAATTATGGTAAAAAAAATACATGTTGATTATTTTCGCCTAAAGCATTTGTATGCCTTAACACTCTTGATGTGTTTCTCTCTGGCCTTAGGAAGATAATGCAGCACTTGGGGGCAAAGATGCAGTCTAATAGCCCCACCTTGGGGGCAAAAATGGAGAGATTCCCCACGGCCGGCATGACCTTGACCTTGGTGCTGTGGCAGATGGAGAGGAAGGTGACCCAGACACTGCAGAACACCAGCATGCTGAACGTCAGGAACTTTGTATCATGAAAGATGTCAGGCAGGTTCTGGACCAGGAAAGCAACAGCGAAGCTGCCCAGGGCCAAGGATCCCAGGTGTCCCAGGACACAGTAGAAGGCAGTGACTGAGCCCTTGTTGTACACGATGAAGATGTGGCCGTGTTCAGAGTGTGCATCTGTGTCAATGAAGGAAGGAGAGGTTCCCAGACAGATCCCACAGAGACTCAGCTGGATAAAGAAGCAGATGGGAATGATGAAGTTAGGTGCCCCTGACACCAACCACTGCCACATCCTTCTCCCTGGTGCAGTGACCTTGAAGGCCACAACCACAGTAATAGTTTTGGCCAAGACAGTGGAAAGAGCCACAGTAAAAACAACTCTAAATGTGATTTGTTGAATAATTAGGTAGTTGCGTTGGGTCGGCCAAAGAAGAGTAAGGAGCAGAAGGAGCAGAGGGTGAGGGAGATGAGCAGGATGTAGCTGAGAGTCCAATTGTTGGCCTTGATTATGGGAGTGTCCAAGTGCTTCACAAAGACCCCAGGGACCACTGTTGTGACAACAGAGAAGCAAGGAGCTCTGCAAGCCAGAGTCTTCCCTAAAGAATCTTCAAATGCCAGAAATGTCACAACTTTCATCAGACAGTGATTTCTCTCATTGTTTGCATACTGGTTTCCTGGACGCCCTATACATTGATCTCTATTTGAAAAGGAAAGGAAAGTCTTGGTGTTTCAGTCAGCCACTCTTCCACATTCCCAAGACCAAAAAACAGTCTCATTGGCACCATAGGGCCCACAGCCCACACCTTATTTGGTTGTGAGACACAAACTTGCATAGACAACTTAATAATATTCACATTAAACAGTCCCCTCCTATGTCGGAATTCTTTTAGCTTCAAGTAAGTGATAATCCATCTCTAAAAGTTCCAAGTTTGGGTCTTGTTTTAGTTGGATGTTCCCATAAACTTGAGGGATTAAGGGCGAATATTTTAGGTGGTGGGGATTTTGCAACACACCAGTGAGGTACTGGGAAATTGAGGCAGGAAAAGGAAGGCAGGGCATCAGGGACATCAAGTGCTTTACCACTGTGCTCACCTAGAGCTCAATCGCACTGGGGAGCTCTGTGAGCCAAGAAGAACACATGGGACCAAGTCATCTCAGCTGAGGGTGAAGCAGCTGCAGTGCCTATGCAGCCATGCCCATCAGCCATCATTCAAGGGCTGCGCCCTGGGCTATGAATTTGCATTTCGCAAACTTTTACTGTAAAGGGACAGAGAGCAAATATTTTAGGCTTTGTGGGCTATAGGGTCTCTGCCACAACTACTCAACTCTGACCTTGGAGCATGAAGCACCTATTCTTATTGTTGAAAGTGGGCATTCTTTTCTCGTCCCTGTTTCTACAAATGATATTAGAACAATGCAATTACCGTAATTACAGCTTTTCTTTTTGAATCACTTTTCTATATAAATCCTGTTTCTCGATTTTTCTAACTTGATTTTTGTTTCGTAAAAAAGGTAGTAAAATTCTTAACTTTCAAAGTAAATTCCTTTGATAAAGTGGTTTGAACTGTTTTAAAGCTAAAAATTATTTAGGAAAGGATACAGACTTTTGTAATATTCAGACATTCCATTTGGGAAATTTAATGGCGCTAAATTTATTCATTTTCTTTTGCATTTCTCAAACACATTTTTAGCCAAAATTAAAACTATGCTTTGCATAACATACAGTAACTACCTACTTAGTATCCTTCCTCCATTTTACCTAGCTATTATAACCACAATTTTGAGTGAACAAAGCCGATTGTGACAGATCTAAGCTAATTTTTGCCAGAGTGTGCTCCACCTCACTTGTGGGTTATGCGCCATGGACATAAATCAATGACAATCTGATTGTATGGTCTCTTTCTTGCACTAAATAAAATGTGCATCAAATAGGATGCTATAGCTGACTCTTCCTCGTTCTTTCCCATGTGGATGCTGTGCAGTGGCAGACACTTGTAAAAATAAAATCCAACACACTAAGCATATTCAAGCAAAAGTTATATGGAGCCTGAGTCTTTGTTATCAAAATGTTGATAGAAAAAAAAGGCCTTTGCATCTGTCTATTTCTGAAACTCTTGTAACATAAATAACAAATGTCATGACTTAAGACCACTATGAGGTTCTCTATCACTTTCAGCTGAACGCAGTCTAACTAATGTACTTTGTGCATTAGATTTTTATGTTTTTGTGAGTGAGAATGAGATTTTAATACTGCATTATCAAACACTTTACTATTGATATGTAGGAAAATCATTACTATTGATACATTATTTTTATCTTTTATTTATTTATTCATTCATTCATTCATTCATTTATCTTTTGATTGAGGAAGATTAGCACTGAGCTAACATCAGTGCCAGTCTTCCCCTATTTTGTATGTGAGTTGCCACCACAGCATGGCTGATATGTGGTGTAGGTCTATGCCTGGGATTTGAACCCATGAACCCAGGCCACCAAATTGGAGCATGCTGAATTTTAACCACTACCCTACAGGGCCGGCCTGCTACATTATTTTAGATCCCATTAATTGATTAGATATTTTTGCATTGTAATTTAAAATATTTTTTGCATTATGTAAGTAAACACGGAAGCAGATTCCACTGGTTGCCTATTCATGACCCATCTGTCCCCTTCCTACCAGCAGCTCAGTTGTGCTTAGACATTCAACTTCCTCCATGAGGCCGTGTGATTGAGGGGAGGTTGACAGCTCTAAATCAATTATAGTTGGCCCCACTTGGAGGATGTGTTTTTGAGTGGCACTTACAGTCAAGAGGACTAGATGCCCACTCTTTTTGTCTTTTTGTTCGCTTGCTATGGTCTAATACTTTAAACAGCCATGCCTTTGAGACCATAAGGAGCCCAGCCTGTAGATTAAGCTGAGAACCAAAGATGATAGAGCAAAATATGAGAATATCATGTGTGCTTGATTATATTTTTGAGCTGCTGAATTCTCTAATCCTGGAGTCATTATATCTCTGGCCTTTTTTTAAAATTGTTTCACTTTTTTTGTAAAAAGTGATATTTATGACAATATTCATCAACTAAACAGCAAATGGAATGAAACATATTTCCTTCTCCATCTTTATAATGCAACAACTGTGATTTTATTTTTTCTGGCACAAAGAATCTTTGTAGTAAATTACTCTGGTCTTTTTTATGGGATATAATATTTGTTTTTTAAAAGGCACATTTAGTTTGTTTTCTTTTTAATTTACAGCCAGATGCATTCTAACAACAAACAATTTGTAAACATGCTTTCTCCTCCAGCCCGTTATTTATTTCTGTAATATGTTATTTCATGCATTATTTTACTGGACAGAACATTTAGCAATGTAAAGAGATAACTTTGGTAATAAGTATCTGTGAGTTGTTTGCTGTTTTGTTTGGTAAGACTGGAATATTGTACTTTAAAGATGATGGGCTTTTTTTTTTCATTATGTGCCTATTCTGTCTTTTATCATCTCATTCCAGCCATATTAGTCCTATTCCAAATGTCTGAATATGCCAAATAAAAACATTTTCAAAACACTTTATTGAGGTGTGACTGACATACAAAAAGCTGTACATACTTAATGTGTACAACTTAATGTGTTTGGAGATAATATACACCCATGAAACTATCACTACAATCAAGTCCTTAACCTATTCATCACCTCCAAATATTTCCTCCTGTCCTCTTTATTTTTTTAATTTAACTTCCTTTTTTAAAATACTTTTTTTCTTTTGAGGTAGGAACACAACATAAATCTACCGTCTTACTAAATTTTTAAGTCTACAATACAATATTGTTAGCTATAGGCCCATGTTGGACAGTAGGTCTCCAGAAATTATTCATCTTGCATAACTTTGGTTGTTCAAAGTTCTATTGCCAAAAATCCCTCTTCGTCTTGAACTGAAAAATCCCACCATGGGGGGTGGATAGGGTTTATACCATATAAGTAAAGGAAAATGAAGAGAGAGAAGATAAAGAGAAAACAAGATAAACGGAAAGGTTTTCTTCTTATTAATGTTTCTGGCCAACAAATTTTGGAGTACACTGCTTGCTGATGTCCTTTCTAGCCAGTCTTATCCTTCAGCCGGCTTCTATAGACTTCTCCGTGCAGACAATGCCAAGTATGTAGGGAGCCAGGAGGTGACCAAAAGAGTCACAGGAATCTGCAGCCCATCTGCAGCTCACTGGTGGGGAGGGGCACTGAGGCGTCACCTTGGCCTTTCTTTCCAAGTTCACATAAAGGAGGGTCGGTTCCTTCCTCAATATATGAAGGTGGAGATAAACCTCTTTCACAGAATGGATTATGGACAAATTAATGTGAGAGCCATGAAAAAGGCAGAGGAGATAGCACCATGATCTGAAGTAACTGGACATGTGAATTAGTAACCAATATAAAGAAGAGCTGAAGACAAGAAAAAGGGCTAAAATCCAGTTCTCAATTTTCTAAGATGGAAATGCAAGTCTTTCTTCTTCAAAAAGAAAAAAGTCATTGAACCCTTTCCTTTAAAATAAAATTGAAATAATTTTCAATTTTTGAAATTTGAAAAATTGCAAATAATGGTTTTAACCATGATGTCAGTACACAATAATGTGTAGCAATCAGCTGTTAAGTGCACTGCAAATTGTTCATTCCTTAACAATTATGTTATCAAAGTTTGCAATTGATATATATATTTTAGTAAATTGTAGACTGTGTGCAAATTTGTCACCATATTATTGACAATGTTACTCTTACATATGAAAGCATGACTAGGAGCGAGGGGGTGGTGTGACCCGAGATTGCTAGAGTCACAGCAAGAAAAGTCAAGAAAGTGCCATCAGGTCATTTGGACAAAAGAATGCTATATGGCTGCTGGGTTTATAACAGATTAATTGGAGAAAAACAAGTCACTACAGTAAATTATTGTCTACTTACCTCAGTCACCCTCTCCAAGAACACATATTTTAAAATGAGACAAGTTATTATATTTAAAATTACCGGTTCTGGCATTTTAGAAACTACATCAAATAATGATGTAAAAAATAGGTTACGAACATCCTGGTATCAATACCAACTACCATCTTTTACCAAAATAAAACTCTAATTATCACCAATTCATTTGCAATCTAGTCCTCCTCCAATATACAAAATCAACAACTTCAAATGTTTCATAACTCTTTTTAACTTTCCCTAAAATTTTAGAAGATAATATATCTCTTGGAAAAGTTCAGAAAGATAGAGACACAAGATGAAAATATTACCCTAATAAATGATGTAAAACACAAGATATGAACAACTGTTAAAAGAATTCTCTATGAAATTGATAATTCTACTATCTGTACACCTGCTTATTACCTATCAGTAATTTGATACATAAACAAATAGAATAGTGTATTTAATGGGATCAATTCTTTCAGTTGTGTGCTTTTCCTTTTAAAACTACATCTGCTTTTATGTGCTGGCTTAATTTTCAGGTGGTATCACATTAGAACACCGTCATCTCTGAAGATTTTTGCAACAAGGAACTCTACCTTGGCCCTTGATCAACTGTAATCTGTGTTATGATAAAATCAGAGCCCTACACGGAACAATGTTTCCTAAATCCTATATCCCGTGCGTTGTTCATGTCAGGGAGTAGATGCCACCAAGTAAACACTAAACAGTGTTTCAATAGCATGGGATATTAAAAGGAGTACATGCAGGGTTGAGTGTGGGACCCCATTCAGTGCCTCAGTGCCAAGAAGAAAGAGGTAAATGCATCCCTCCAGAGACTGGGATAAAAATAGGAGGTTATGAGTCCGAGGCTCCCTCTGCAGGCCATTAAGCAGGAACCTGGAATAAAACTGTTGACACCATGGATCATGGTTGGTTTTACAGGGAACTCACGAGGAAGTGAAGGACATGAAATAATGATAATTATAATAACAGCAGCAAACTCTTCTACTGAACCAGGCACTACACTCTGAATGTTAATTCTGTGCTTGAAGATACATTAACACACATAATCCTCAAAATATCCCGAAGTAGTAGATGTTGGTCTTTTCACAATTATATAGATGAAGAGACTGGGTACAATGGCTAGAAAACTCATCCAGGTTACACAGCTCATAAATGACAGAGCCCAAGCTCAATGCAGTTATGTTATGCTCTTTTACTACAACCCCAAGTTAAGTCTCTAACGACTATCTCCACTGGCAACTGCCAAGACCTTAGTAGTCCCGCCATGCAGGTAGGCATGGGCATGGCAGGGACCTGGCTGAGGGAGGCTAAAACACCCGAAGTGTGGCACAGCAGTTGTCAAGTGGCTTCCTCCTCTGACGGGGGTGAGAACACACCCAAAAAACTTGGCGGCAGGCACCAAGGCTCTTTCCTTCTGAGCTGGTCCTCCACGAAATGGGCCTGGAGCAGGAGGATGAGCGAATAGGCCAGCCTCTTTTGAAAAAAACAGGCGATCTGCGCCAGCCTTCCTGTCGCCCTGGGCGTGCCATATACGCCCTCAGGCAGAGGGCCTCACGCCTGCCCTCCATGGCGGATTTCTCGCCGGACCATGGTCTGGGCACTAGGATGGCCAGGCCTTCCCGACTCCAGAGAGGAGGCAGGGACCTGTCGCGGGAAGGACTAGTCCAGTATGGCCGTGGCTCCTTAGCCCTGGGGTGCCATATGCCAGTCACGGCTCTTCAGACTCCACAGAGCCTTTCCTACACCTGGCCTGGCTGCAGTCACAAAGTGAAGACATGGGGTGAGGCCACGACTTTGTCTTTTCAGGAAGAAATGAGACCAGGGATGAAGCAGCTGGCCCAGGCACAGCCTTGAGATTGAAGCCCGGTATGCCTGTGGCCATCAGGACGTGAACAATGTTTCCAAGGCAGGGAAGCGGCCTCCAAGCTGAGTGGGAGTGGGGGAGGGGAGGGAGACAACAGCTGAAGCCAAGTCCAGAAGGGCGGTGATGGAACAGCTGTAGCTGGGTGGCGCCAGCCGGTCAGAGCCTGGCGGGAGGGCAGAGACTTCACTGAGGACCTCGAGGCAAGCCCTAGGCCCCGGTGGTCGCGCATGCAACCTGGGCCTGTGTGGGGGTGTGGGGGGTTGAACCCAAGCCCACAGGGCTCCCGGAGAGGTCAGAGAAAGAAGGGTCCATGGGAGAAGTAAGTGAGGTGGGCAGGGGGCGCCACCTTACACTCCTCAGGTCCCTGAGGGAGAGAGAGAGAGACAGAGAGACAGAGAGGGAGAGAGATAGAGACTCCTGGCCTCTGAGTTGCTGCCTCCACCACTGACTGGTGCCAACTCACACGTCATCCCACTTCCACCCACCGCCCTCACGCCCACCCCGGGGCCAGCCCCACCACAGAGAGGCCAGTTCCTGCTCACCTCCATACCGGCTCTTCCGGACCTGACCCCAGTGCAGGGGAAATGGTTCAGACAAGCCTTTACATGTCCCTTGGCATGACAATCATCTTCCTACCCTCTCCCTTCCCACAGGCCAACCCACGACATCCACCTTTGTCATTAGCTCAGGAGAGTATGCTAAATAAGAATCTCTGCCAGTGTGTGGAGAGACTCAGTTTCCCGTGTTTCTCCCATGGACACATGTTCTTCAGCTGGGTCTGATTTTCTCCAGACAACCTGTCTTGTTAAGGAATTGGCCAGCCCTAAGAACCTGTAGGGAAAGGGCAGAGGTGGATTATCTCTCTGCCCTCAACTGCCCCGAGCTGAGTCGGTCCCTCAGACCTGGCCAGGGGCAGCCCATCTCCAGGCGCCCTCTCCCTGGTCATCCTGGGACAGGCTAGACGGCAGCCCCACCCAACTCGCCACTACCACGACCATAGTCCTCCCTCAGGAGGCCTGGGCAGGACAGGGACCCGGGTCTGGCAGGCTGCCTGATGTCACCTCTGGCACACCTGTTGCCTGGCTGCTTCCTCCACTGACGGGGCCCAGCACAACCCCCAGGAGACTTGACGGCCGTCCCCAGGGCTATGTCCTCAGGAACTTGTCCCCTTGGAAGTGTCCTGGCCCTGGTAGCATGTTCAGCTGGTTGTGCAGCCTCCTTTGGAGAAAGCAGGCGACCCAAGCCAGCCATCCTCTCGCCCTCTGCCTGGCACCTTTGCACTCAGACATAAGGTCTCACTCGTGCCCTTCATCATGCTTTTCTCCCCAAAGCCATTTCCTGGGGTACTCTTAGTCTTACGTTACTGTTATGCTTGGTTTCCGTTTACTGTCAGTTTTAGGGTTAGGTTTCGTTTTTGGGTTAGTGTTAGGTTTATATTTAGGTATATGTTTCTGGTTAGAGTTAGGTTTATGGTTCTGGTTAGGCATAGGGTTATGATTCGTTTTAATAGTATGTTGGAGTTTAGGTTAGTGTTAGGGTTGAGGTTAGGCTTATGGTTGGTTGCCAGGTTTGGGTGAGATTTCAGGTTAGGGTTAGGGTTCAGTTAGCATAGCGTTATCATCTGGTTAGTGTAAGGGTTAGGGTTTCTGTTAGTATTGGGGTTAGGGTTATGGTTAGCATTAGGGTTATGGTTCTGGTTAGTGTTAGGGTTTGGGTTTGGTACAGGTTTGTTTTACGTGTAGGGTTAGTGTTAGAGTTTAGGGTTATGCTTAGGGTTAGGGTCAGTGGTCAGGTTCAGTTTAGCATTAGGGTTAGTGTTAGGGTTCGAGTTAGATTTAGGGTTAGGGTTAGGTGTAGTGTTAGTGTTAGTTTGCTGGTTAATGTCAGGGTCAGGGTTTGGTTTTGATATCGGTTTAGACTTAGGGTTGTGGTTGGGTTAGTCTTCAGGTTAGTGTTAGAGTTCTTGTTAGGGTTAGGATTCAGGTTAGTGTTCGCTTTAGTGTTAGGCTTTGGGTTAGGCTGAGGTTAGGGTTAGTATTCGGATTAGGGTTATTATTAGGTTTCAGGTTCGAAAAAGGCTTAGCTTTAGCGTTAGGTTTCTTGTTAGGGTTAGGGTTAGGGTTAGGGTTAGGGCTAGGGTTAGGGTTAGGCTTTGGGTTGGGTTCGGGTTAGGGTTGGGGTTAGGTTTAAGTTTTGGTTTCCGATTAGGGTTATGGTTAGGGTTAGGGTTCGATTTAGGTCTAGGGTTAGGGTTAGGGTTAGGGTTAGGGTTAGCGTTGGGTTTGGATTAGGGTTAGGGTTAGCATTAGGGTTAGAATTATGTTTAGAGTTCAGGTTAAGGTTAGGGTTAGCAGTAGTGTTCAGGTTAGGGTAATGTTTAGTTTTAGTGTTAGGGCTGGTGTTCGAGTTAGGGTTAGGCTTAAGGTTCAGTTTCGTGTTCTGGTTAGGCTTAGGGTTAGAGTCGGGCTAAGATTAGGTTTAGGGTTAGGGTTACAGTTCGGGCTAGGATTGCTGATAAGGTTAGGGGTAATTTTCATGTTAAGTTTAGGTTTAGGTTTAAGGTAAGGGTTGTTTTCGGGTTAGGGTTACGGCTAGGGTTCGAGTTCATTTTCCAGTTTGGGTTAGGGTTATGTTTTGCTTTGTTGGGACAGTTAGGATTAGGGTTACTGTTAGGGTTGTGTTAAGGTTTAGGGTGAGGTTAGTGTTTGGATTAGGGTTATGGTTAGTGTTTGGTGTCAGTATCAGGTTAGGTTTATTGTTAGGGTTCGAGTTAGCGTTTGAGTTAGGGTTAGGGTTTGGATTCGGGTTCGGGTTCGGGTTAGGGTTAGTGTTCACCTTAGGGTTAGGGTTAGTTTTAGGGGTAGGGTTGGGTTCTGGGTCGGTTTAGGGCTAGATTTCTGTTTAGGTTAGCGTTCCGATTTGTGTTCATGTTAGGTTTAGGGTTAGGGTTATTGTGAGGTTAGGCTTAGCTTTATTTTGAGGTTTGCCTTTGGATTAGGGTAAGGTTTAGGTTTCGGGTCGGGATAAGTTTAGGTTTAGGTTTAGTGTCGGATTAAGCTTCAGGTTAGGGTTAAATTTGGGGCCCGGTTTAGGGTTTGGGTTAGGGTTCGGCTTATGCTTAGGGCAAGGTTTAAGGTTAGGGTTGGGTTGGATTAGGTTTACTGTTAAGGTTCATGTTAGGGTTAGAGTTATGTTTAGTCTTAGAGTTAGTGCTCAGATTAGGGCGGGTTAGGTTTCAGGTTCGGGTTAGGGTTACGATTAGTGGTAGGGTTCGGGTTAGTGTTAGGACTAGAGTTAGGGTTAGGGGTAGGGTTAGGGTGAGAGTTAGGGCCTGCGCTGGGTTATGTTTAGGGCTAGGGCTAGGTTTAGTGTTATGGTTATTCTTAGAGTTAGATGATGTGGTTTGTGTTTCCGTTAAGGTTAGGTTTAGCAGTCGGGGTAGGATTAGGAATAGGGTTAGTGTTTGTGTTAGGACTGGTTTAGGGCTACAGCAAGGGCTAGGGATAAGATTAGGGTTGGATTACATGTAGGGTTAGGGTGAGAGTTAGGAGTACGTGTAGTGACAGGGTTAGTGTTATGGCAAGAGTTATCGTTAAGGCTGGGCTTAGGGCTAAGTTTAGTTATTACATTTAGGGTTAGGTTTCTTTTTAGGTTTATCACTAGATTTATTTTTATGGTTTGGGACGGGGCGGGTTTTGAGGTTAGAGCTAGGTGTATGATTAGGGTTAGGTCTGACGTTAGTGTCCTGTGTGCCTTAGGGTGGGACAATGGAAAGTGTAGGATTAGGCGTAGGGTTTTGGTTTGGGTTAAGATTAGGGTTAGAGTTAGGGTTATGCTAGCGTTAGGGTTACTGTTACAGCTAGGGCTAGGACTAGGTTTTAAGTTGGGGTTAGAGTTGGCTTAGGGTTACAGTTACAGTGAGTCATAGGGGTAGGCATATTATTAGGGTTAGGGCTAGGGGGAGTTTTAGGGCTTGGGGTAGGTTTAGGGTTAGAGCTAAAGTTGGGTTAGGGTTCATGATACAAACCCCAACCCCAGCCCTAAAACTAATGTTAACATTAATCCGAACGTTAAGCTTAATTTTCATCATAGCCCTAAACCTAACCCTAACCCTAACCATAGCCCTAGACATAACCTTATACCTAACCCTAACCCTAAGTCTAAAGCTACAATTACCCCTACACTAAACCTAGGCCTACCACTAACCCTATACCTGACACTTAGCGCAACACAACACCAACCCAAACACTAACAGTAACAATAACAGTAATTCAAGAATTAGCACTAAGCCTAAGCCTAGCCCTATCCCTAACACCAACCCTAGTCCTAGACTTAACCCTAACCCTGGCACTATCCCTAGCCCTAAACTTAACCCTAACTGTAACCCTAACCCTAACCCTTGCCCTAGATCTAGACCTGACCCAACCTACAGCTGAAACTAATCCTAGCCCTAGCCCTAAAACCCAGACCTTACACTAGCCATAACCCTAACTCTATGTCTAAACCTAGCTCTTGCCCAAACCTTAACCCTAACCCTAACACTATGCTAACTCTAGTACACTAACTCTAAACACTAAGGCTAACACTATACTTAACTCTAATCCTAACAATAACCCTAACACTAATACAACCCTAGCCCTAACCCGAACCCTAACCATAATCCTTACCCTAAACCTAAATCTACTTCTAACAATAACCCTAACACTAACCTTGACCCAAGTCTTGAACTAACCCTAGCCGTAAACCCAGCCCCAACCCTAACCCTAATCATTGTCCTCACCTGACCCCTACACTATCCCTAGCCTTAACACTAACCCTAATGTTATCCATAATCCTAACACAAGCCCCAGCCCTAGACCTAACTCTAGCTGTAACCCTAACCCTAAAACTGGGCCTAAAACTTAGCCTAACCCCGAACACTAACACTAAACGCAGCCCTATGCTTAGTCCTGAATCTGACACTAAACCTAACAGTAAAACTGAACCTAACCCTAGTCTAAGCCCTAGACCAACCCCTAGCCATAAACTTAACCCTAGACCTAACTCTAGCCCTGGCCCTAATGTTAAACTTAATGCAATTCCCACAGCTAACCGTATCACTACCCCTAACCTTAACTGTAACCCTACCTCTATCCCTAAAACACTCTTTACCCAGACCCTAAGACTTAAAGTAACACGAACCCTAACACTAACCCAACCCTAAACCCAAACCTAACCGTAACCCTAACCCTAACCTTAAGCCTAACAATAACCCAATCCCTAGCGATAACACTAACACTAATCTTAAGAATAATCATAACACTAAACCTACCGCTACACCTAACCCTTACCCTATGCCTAACTGTAACCATAACCCTAAATCTTAGATAACCCCTACCCCTAAGTCTAACCCTAACTCTAACTCTAATGCTAACCCTAACCGTAACCCTATGCCTACCCATAATACTACCCTGAACACTAACATTAACTCTTTAACCCAACCACAAACCTAACCCCAACACTAATCTTAGCATTAAACCTAACCCAAACCCTTGCCCTAAACCTAGCACTAACCCTAACCCTAAAACCAGCCCTAGACCCAGCCTTAACCCTAACCCTAAACCTAAGACAAAGCCAAACACTAACCCTAATTGTACCCCAGACCTACCCCTAACCATAAACCTACCCTTAACCCTAACTGTGACTCTAGACCCTAATGCCAACTCTAACACTAGCAGTAAACCTAAATCTAACCCTAACCCTAAAACTAACCCTAACCCAATCCCTACAACAACCACTGGCCTTAACCCGAACACTAACCCTAAACCTATCCATACACCTACTCCTCCCTTAATCATAACCCTAACCGAAACCCTAGCCCCTCCATAACCATAGGCCAAACTCGAATGCAACCCTAACCCCAACCCTACCACTAACCATAAAACTAAACCTAACCCTAACCCAAACTTAACCTCAACTCCATCCCTAATAATAACACTATTCCTAACACTAGCCATAATCCTAACCTTACCCCTAGCCCTAACCCTAAACCTAACCCTAACCCTAAACTTACCCCTAACCCTAATGCTAACACTAACGCTAACACTATCCCTACACGTACCACTCTGTTAAACCTAACCTTAAGCCAAGCTTAACACTAACCCTAACCCCAGTTCTAGCACTAACACAAACCTTAACCCTAAGCCTAACTCTACCCCTACACCTACACACCTCCCCTAATCCTAATCCAAACCCTACCCCAACCCTAAGCTTAAACCTAACCCTAAAGGAAGCTTAAGCCCAAACATAACCCTAACGTTAACCATAAAACTAACATTAACTCTGTACGAAACCTAACCTTAACCATAAACCTTACCCTAACACTAATCCAAGTCCTGCACCTACACCTACTATTAACTCTAAACCTAACCATAATACAAACCGACCCATAACCCCACCCCTACCCCTACCCCTACCCCCACCCCTAAACCTAACGCGAACTCTAACCCAGCTCTACACATAACGCTACCCCTAACGTTAACCCTAACCCATTCATACCCCAACCTTAATCCTAGCCATAGCCCTAAACATAAAACCAACAACAGCCCTAGCCCTAAACCTGACCTAGCACTAACCCAGCCCTAAACTTAACACTAAACCTAGCACTAACCATAGTCCTATCCTAACCATTGCACTAACAGTCCATCACCACCCTGAGCCCTAACTCTCACCCTAACCCAACCCCAACCCAACCTCAACCTTAAACCTAACCCTAACCCTAACACTATCGCTCACAGTAACCATAACCCTAGCTGTAACCCTAACCCTAGCACTAACCTCATCTGTAATGTTAACGTTAAACATTGACCTAGACCTAACACTAACCCAGCCCTACACATGAAATAAACCATAGTCCTAGTCCTAACTCTAAACTCAGGCCTAGCCCTAGACATAAATCTAGACCTACCCTTAACCCTAGCCATGGCCCAGACCTTAACCCTAACATTAACATATCCATAACCCTAGCACAAACACTAATGCTAACCCTGAACCAAACCAAACACTAAAAAGCCATCCCCATTACCCACTATAAAGCCATCCCCATACCCCTAACACTAACCCTACCCTTAACCTGAAACCTAGCCCTAACCGTGACCCTGCACTACACCTAACCCTAAAGCAAATCCTTACCCTACCAACTCCTAATCTTACCTTAATTCTAACCCTAATCCTACCCTCACGCTAGTGCTAGACCTAACACTAACCCTAACACTAACCCTAACTCTAGCCCTAGCCCTAGACCTAGCCCTACCTTTAAGCCTAACACTAGTCCTAACCATAACACAAACCCTAACACTACCCTATGCCAAACTCTACCTTTACACCTGACTCTAACCCTAACCATATCCCTAACCCTAACCCTCAATGCTAGCCCTAACCCAACACAAATCCTAGCCCTAAATCTGACCCTAAACTTAGCCCTAGCCCTAGCCATAGCTCAAACCCTAACACTAACCCTAACTCTAACCCTAACTCTAACCCTAATCATAAATCTAGATCTAGTCCTAGCACTAACGTTAACCCTAACCCTGTCCATAGCCCTGGCTCTAACCGTAACCCTAACACTAGCCCTATCACTAACCCTAACTCTAAAACTACCTCTAAACCTAACCTTAAACCATCTCTAACTCCAACCCTACCCATTCCCCTAAGCCTAACATTAACCCTAACTCTAACTCAGCCCTAGGCTAACCTTGACCATAACACTTACCCCAGTCTAAGCCACAACCATAACCTTAGTTTGATCCCTAACACTAAACGTAACCCTATCCCTAACAAAAACCGAGCCCCAGCAATTGCCCTAGCCCTACCCCTAAACTAAACTTACCTCTAACACTAACTCTACCACTAAAAGTAAACCTAACCCTAGCTCTAGGACTAACCCTAAACTAAAAACTAATCCTAACTCTAATTCTAGCTCTAGGCCTAACCCCAACCCTAGCCTAGAGGTGACCCTAACGTTAACAATAACCATCACCCAACACTAACCATCACCCATCATTAACCCTAACCCTAATGTTAACTATGTCCTAATCCTAGCCCTAACCCTAATGCCAACACTAGCCCATGTCCAAACCCTAACTCTAACCCTAGTCCTAATCTTACTTTTAACCATGATACTAGCCCTAAACCTGACACTAAACCTAAGCCTATACCTAACCCAAACCCTAAACCTAAATGTAACCCTAACCTACCACTAACCCTAGCTGTAGCCCTAAAATTGCCCCTACCCATAACGTTAACCATAACCCTAATCCTAGCCCTATTCTTAACCCTACTCCTAATGCTAGGCCCAACCCTAGCCCTCAGCATAATCCTAGCCCTAACCCTAACTCTAGCCCTAACGCTAACTCTCATGCTACCACCAGCCGTAACACTCATCATAACTCTAACCCTAACCCAACCCTCACCCTACCCCTAAGCCTACCACTCCTCTAACTCTCACCCTAACCCAACTCTTACCACTACACCAGCCCTAATCCTAACTTAACCCTTACACTACCTCTACCCTTACCCTTAACTGAAAACCTAAACAATCCCTAACCCTAACCATAACATTAATCCTAACCCTAGCCTTTATCCTAAGCATAGCCCTAGCCTTAACACTATCCCTAACTTAGTCGTAACCCTAATGAAAGCCCTAGTTCTAGCTCTAGTCCTAACTCTAGCCCAAAACTAACTCTAACCCTACTGTAATCCGAACTCTAGCCCTAACCCTAAACCAAAGACCAACCCTAGCCCTAACCCTAACTGTAGCGCTAACTCTAGACTTAACCCTAACTGTAGCTATAAACCTAACCTAAACCCTAAGGTTAAACCTAAGGCTAATCCAAGGCCTAAACCTAGCCCTAACCCTAACCCTTGTCCTAACAGTAACCCTAACGCTAGACCTCCCCGTAAATCTAGCACTAAACCTAACCTAACACAACCATAACCTTAACCATAACCATAGATCGAACCCTAACCCTAGCCCTAACTCTAACCCTATCCTAACCCTAGATGTAACTCTAACCCTTCCCCTAAACGTAAACCTAAATGTAGCTCTAGTACTAACCCTAAACCTAACCCTGACACTAAACCTAGACATAGACCTAGGGCTAACTCAAACCCTAGACAGAGACCTGAGACTAACCCGAGACCTACAACTAACCATAACTGTAACTGTAACCATAAACCTAACCATAACCATAGCCATAGGCGTAACTTCTACCCTAGCCGTAGACCTGACCCTAACCACAACCCTAACCCTAACTCTAACCCAACAGTAGCCCTAACCCTAATGCTAACCATGACCTAATCATAGCCCTAACCCTAACCCCAACACAAGCCCTAGTCCTAACCCTAACCAAACCACAGACATAAATATAGCTCTAAACCTAACCCTAACCCTAAACATAGCCTTAACCCTAACCCTCACCCTAACCCTATGCCTAGCCCTAACCCATACTCTAACTCTAACAGTAACCCTAGACCTAGCCCTAGAACTAACACTAACACTAACCTTAGCCCTAGACCTAGTGCTAACCTTAACCCTACCCCTAACCCTAAGCCTAACTCTAGCCCTAACCCTAGCCCTAGCCCTAACCTTAATGCTAACACTAACAGTAGCCCTAAACCAAACCCTAACACTACCCCAACCATAACCCTAATGCTAACCCAACTCTAAACTTACCTCTAACTCTACCGCTACTCCTACCCGTCACCTTAACGCTTACCCTATTTTTTCCCCCAAAGCCACAGTAGATAGTTGTATGTTATAGCTGCACATCCTTCTAGTTGCTGTATGTGGGACACGGCATCAGCATGGCCGGAGATGCAGTGTGTAGGTGTGCACCCGGGATCCAAAGCTGGGTCACCAACAGCAGATCCCGCGCACTTAACTGCTAAGCGATGGGGCCAGCCCCACGCTTACCCTAAATACAAACCTAACCTTACACATAACCCTAAAGTTAACCCTGACCCTACCCATAACCCAAATGCTAACACATGCAGCATTAACCCTAACACTAACCCTAATCCTAGCCATAGCCATAAGCCTAAAGCCAGCCGCAGCCCTAGCACTACCAGCAACCTAGCACTAACCCTAGCCCTAACACTAACCATAGCCATAAACCTAACTGAACTCTAACCCTAAACCTAACCTTAGCTCTAACCCTAGACCTAAACCTAAGCCTTTCCCAAAACCTAATCCTAACGCTAACCATACACCTGACCCTCACCCAAACACTAAACCTACCCCAAGCATAACTCTAACCCTAGCCCTAACCCTAGCCCTAAGACTAACCAGAACTCTGTTCCTAACCCAACCCTAAGCCCTAACAATAACCCTATCCCCAACCCCAACCAAAACCACTACCCATATTCCAAACCTAAGCCTAAAACAACCCTAAGCCTAAACCTAGCCCTATGCCAAACCCTAACCTTAAGTGTAACGCTAACCTTAACACTTGTCCTAGATCTAATTCTAACCCAGCCCTAGACCGGACCCTTACACTAGCCCTAACACTAACCCTAACCACAGACCTATCCCTAGCCCTAAGTCTAACCCCAGTTCTAACCCGAGCCCTGGCCCTAACCCTAACTCTAACACTAACCTTATCCCTAACCGTAGCCACAACACTAATGCTAATCCTAACCCTAACCATGACTCTAAACCGATCTCTCCCATTCCCAACCAATAACCCAATCTTTAACCCTAAACCTAACAGTACCCCTGCCACTAAGTCTAACACAAACCATGACCCTAAACCGAACCATGATCCTAGCCATAGCCCTAACCATAACGCTAGACCTAGACTTAACTCTAAACCTAACCCTAGCCCTAACCTGAACCATGGCACTAACCCTAATGCTCAATCTAGCCCTAGCCATAACACTAACACTAAACCGAACTGTAGCCCAAAACCAACATCTACCACTATGTGTAACCCTAACCCTAAACGGAGTATTAATCCTAATGCTAACCCAAATCCTATCCATAAACCGAACCCTAACCCTAGCCCTAGTGCTATCACTAACATAACCTTAAAGCTAATGCTAATCCTAACCCTAATCTGTAACCTAACCCTAACCACAGCACAGACTTAATCCTAATTCTAACTTTAACCCTCACTCTAACCCTAAAACTGACCCTAACCCATAAGCCTAACCCTAAACCTCACCAAACCAGAAACCAAACACGAACCCAAACCCTTACCCGAACATAAACCTGAATCTGAACACTAACAAGAACCCTAACCTTGATCCCAGCACTAGGACTAACCCTAAACATAAACTTAACATTAACCATAGCCCTCAACCTAACTCTAACCCTAGCCCTAATGCTAGCCCTAGACCTAGACCTAGACCTAGCCCTAACCATAGGGTTACCACTGTAACCCTAGCCAGAACACAGGGCCTAGCCTTAGCTCTAGACCTAACACTAGCCCTAACTCTAAGTCTAGAGCTAACAGTATCCCTAGACCTAAACCTAGCACTAAATCTAATCCTAATCCTGTCCCTGGACATACCCCAGCTGTAACACTAACCCTAACCCTAACACTAAACCTAACCATGACACTAAACTTAACCGTAAGCCTAGCCCTAGCAGTAACCCTAACTCTAACCCTCACCCTCACCCTAACCCTAATACTAACACTAGCCCTAAACCTAACACTAAACCTAACTCTAATCATAGCCCTAACCCACACCCTAGACCTATCCGTAACCCTGGCAATAACCCTAAACCTAGCCCTCACCCTAGCCTTAGCCCTAAACCTAAACATACCCTAACCTAGCTAGGGCTATTAACATAGCCCTAAACCTAAACGCTAAACCTAACCCTCGCCTTAGACCCAGCCCTAGCCTTAACCCTAACCCTAGTTCTATCCCTAACCTTAACCCTAACCAAAACTCTAAACCTAATGTTAACACTAACCCTAACCCACACACAATTGGTTTGATTTCAACATATGTGAAAGTTGTCACACACAATAGGTATGATGTCATACATAAAAATGTGAATTATGTCACAAAACAGGTGAATGGTGTCACACATATCAATGGGTGTGTTTTCACACACAAATGTGAGCCTTGTCACACATACACCATTGGTGTGATGTCACACACACATTGAGTGATGTCAGACACGCAATGTGTGTGAAGGCACACACCAACCTGGTGAAGTCACAGACAATGGGGGTGGTGTCTCTCAGGAAAATGAGTGTGAATTCACATATAATGAGTGTTACACAATACACACATGTGGGATTTAAGTCAGAGTAAAATGTGAGAGATTTCACAGACACCTAGGTGTTATTTCATACATAAGAGCGGATGTCACGGAGACAGAAGTCAAGATGGCGGCCTAAGCAGACTCGGAACTCACCTCCTCCCGTGGACACAGCCAATTTACAACTACTCGTGGAAAAATTACCCCTGAGACAGAACTGAAAACTGGATAAGGGGAACTCCTGCAACAACGGACAATCCTCACTGAGGTGGAAGAGGCAGAGACTCCCTTCTGAAGAGGAAAAACGCCGCCTTCACAAGCCGCCAGCTTCACAGCCGCCGGGAGCAGCTCACAGGTACGCAGCCTCCCTGAAGGCGCGGGACCCTGAGCCGGGGAGCATCCCCGCTGTGGGCATTTTGTGAACCCAGCACAATCAAGACCAGCGGCATAATATCTGACTGTGCCTGCTACTAAAACATTGGGGAGCACCCCCAGAAAACCCGGTTCACAAAGAAACTAAAACCGGCTCTTAAAGGGCCCATGCGCAAATTCACCCATTTCAGAAAGCATCCTAAAATCACCAGAAAGAAAGGTGCACAGTGCTGTGGTGAAAAGAGACTCACCTAATAGGCCCTGAGTGCATCTCGGTGAGGGGTGAGACCTCTCCAGGGACTGGGACATTGGCGGCGGCCATGGCTGTGGCCTGGTGTGGGCATGCTGACACAGAGGCAATTGGAGTTCTCCCTGGGACCTGCTAGCCCAGGGTCTGCCCCACCCGCTAGAGCACCGATTTAATCCAGCTCAGCCAGGGCGGGCAGCCCACCCTAGAGACTGGTCCCACCCAACAACAAGCCCTCAGGCAACTTGTGGGCCTGCATAGATTGGTGACTGGATTCTCTGCAGCCTGGCAACTGAGCCGACTTTAGCGTGGCAGGGTGTGCACAAGGAGCGGGTGGAGAGTGTGGGGCGGTGGTAGAGTGTGTGGGGCTCCCGCTGTGGAGAGACTGGGTCCGCTTGGGGAGGTCAGGGTGCGCACACGGGGCAGGACTGTGTTGACTGTGTGTGTGGACCTGTGGGCAGCAGAGCTTGTCAGTTGCAGAAGACTAGTGCTTCTCAAAGACCCACATAGGGGGTTTGCCCCACATTCCAAAGCCTGAAGCAATTGGGTGCTCCTATGCCTGAGGCCAGCCCCACCCATCTGCAATCCTCAGAGAGCTGACAAGAGACCTAACAGGCTAGAGGCTTACAGCAACTGTAAGGCCCTGAGCCTAACAACCTGCCATGCTGGGGGCCTACTCACTTAAAAGATATACTGCAACACAAATGTTGTATTAGAACTTGCAGCCAACTGTGCTGGGGCTCCCCACACCTCATAAAGAGACTGAACGGCCCACAACAACTACAAGCAGCTCAGCATTACAACACCTGGCCAGGAGCATAACTTGGCCTCCCTGGGTGCCTACAGGGAGAGCAAACAGGCCACAACAGAAGGACACACGTAGCCCACATAGGGGTCACCTCTGGAACATTAAGAACTGAGGGAAGCACATTGGAAGCCTCTTAAGGCATCACTTACATAAGGTCACATATCCAAGAACAGGAGACGTAGCTGACCTACCTAATACGTACACACAAGCACAGGGAAAGAGGCAAATTGAGGAGGCAAAAGAATACATTCCAAGTAAGGGAACAGGACAAAACCCCAGAAAAGGAATTAAGTGAAACAGAAATGAGCAACCTACCCGACAGAGAGTTCAAACTAAGAGTGTTAAGGATGCTCACTGATCTGGGGAGAAGAATAGATGAACTCAATGAGAATGTCAACAAAGAAATGGATGATATAAAAAAGAATGAATCAGAAATGAAGAATACAATACTGGAAATGAAAAATTCATTAGAGGGACTCAAAAGCAGAGTAGAGGGTACAGACGAACGGATCTGTGAGCTGGGTGAAAGACTAGAAGAAATTACCCAAGGTGAACAGGTAAAAGAGAAAAGAATTAAAAAGAGTGAGGACAGTCTAAGGGACCTCTGGGACAACATCAAGCACACTAACATCCGTGTTATAGGTGTCCCGGAAGGAGTAGAGCGAGACAAGGGGGCAGAGAATCTATTTCAAGAAATAATAGATGAAAACTTCCCTAACCTAAGGAAGGGAACAGACATCCAGGTACAGGAAGCACAGAGAGCCCCAAACAAGATAAACCCAAAGAGACCCACACCAAGACACATTATAATCAAAATGTCCGGAATTAAAGATAAAGAGAGAATCCTAAAAGCCTCAAGAGAATGTCAAGTTACTTACAAAGGAAACCCCATAAGGCTATCAGCTGACTTCTCAGCAGAAAACTTACAGGCTAGAAGAGAATGGCATGATATAGTTAAAGTGCTAAAAGGAAAAAACTTACAACCAAGAATACTCTACCTATCATTCAAAATGGAAGGAGAGATCAAAAACTTCCCAGACAAGCAAAAATTAAAGGAATTTGTCACTAAGAAACCAGTGCTACAAGAAATGTTAAAGGGACTGATTTAAGGGGAAAAGAGAAGACCACAAATAAGAAAAATTATCTATTTCCATGATAAAAGGGTAATGGATACAAAAGCACAAAAAAGAGGTTAGATATGATATCAAAAACATAAAAGGAGGGAGGAGGGGCGTTAAAGAGTACAGCTTTCAGACAGAGGTTAAATTAAAATGACCATCAATTCTGTATAGAAGAAGAAAGGAACAGAGAAGGTCTACTAAAACACTGAGGAAAAAAAAGTTAAAAAATGGCAGTAAGTACATGCTTATCAATAGCGACTTTAAACGTCAATGGACTAAATGCTCAATTAAAAAGCATAGGGTGGCTGACTGGATAAAAAAACAAGACCCATATATATGCTGCATACAAGAGACACACTTCAGACCTAAAGACACTCACAAACTGAAAGTGAAGGGATGGAAAAAGATATTCCACGCAAATGGCGTTGAAAAGAAAGCTGGGGTAGCAGTACTCATATCAGACAAAATAGACTTTAAAACAAAAACTGGAAAAAGAGACAAAGAAGGGCATTACACAATGATCAAGGGAACACTCCAACAAGAGGATATAACACTTGTAAATATCTACGCACCCAATGTAGGTGCACCTAAATATATAAAGCAATTATTAACAGACATAAAAACAGAAATAGACAGTAACACAATAACAGTAGGGGACTTTAACATTCCACTTACACCAATGGATAGATCACCCAAACAGAAGATCAATAAGGAAACATTGGCATTAAATGACACACTAGAACAGATGGACCTAGTAGATATATACAGAGCATTCCATCCAAAAACCGATGAATACACGTTCTTTTCAAATGCACATGGAACATTCTCCAGGATTGATCACATATTAGGCCACAAAACAAGTCTCCATAAATTTAAGAAGATTGAAATAATACCAAGCATCTTTTCTGACCACAACGATATGAAACTAGAAATCAACTATAGGAAGAAAATAAGAAAAACCACAAATATGTGGAGATTAAACAAAATGCTACTGAACAACGACTGGGTTAACGAAGAAATCAAAGAAGAAATCAAAAAATACCTGGAGACAAATGAAAATGAAAATACGACATGCCAGAATTTATGGGATACAGCAAAAGCGGTTCTAAGAGGGAAGTTTATAGCGATACAGGCCTATCTCAACAAACAAGAAAAATCTCAAATAAACACTCTAACAAGGCACCTAAAGGAACTGGAAAAAGAAGAACAAACAAAGCCCAAAATCAGTAGAAGAAGGGAAATAATAAAAACCAGAGCAGAAATAAATGAAATAGAGACCAAAAAAACAATAGAAAAAATTAATAAAACCAAGAGCTGGTTCTTTGAAAAGATCAACAAAATTGACAAACCTTTAGCTAGACTCACCAAGAAAAAAAGAGAGAAGGCACAAATAAGTAAAATCAGAAATGAAAGAGGAGAGGTTACAACAGACATCTCAGAAATACAAAAGATTATAAGAAATACTATGAAAAGCTATATGCCATCAAATTCGACAATCTGGAAGAAATGGATAAATTCTTAGAATCATACAACCTTCCAAAACTGGAACAAGAAGAAGTAGAGAATTTGAATAGACCAATCACCAGTAAGGAGATGGAAACAGTAATCAAAAAAACCTCCCCAAGAATAAAAGTCCAGGACCAGATGGCTTTCCTGGTGAATTCTACCAAAGATTCAAAGAAGACTTAATACCTATCCTTCTCAAACTCTTCCAAAAAATTGAGGAGGGGGGAAGCTCCCTAACTCATTCTACGAAGCTGACACTACCCTGATACCAAAACCAGACAAGGACAACACACAAAAAAGAAAATTACAGGCCAATATCACTGATGAACATCGATGCAAAAATCCTCAACAAAGTACTAGCAAATCACATACAACAATACGTTAAAAAGATTATACACGATGATCAAGTGGGATTTATTCCAGGTATGCAGGGATGGTTTAACATTCGTAAATCAATGAACGTAATACACCACATTAATAAAATGAAGAATAAAAATCACATGATCATCTCAATAGATGCAGAGAAAGCATTTGACAAGATACAGCATCCATTTATGATAAAAACTCTGAATAAAATTGGTATAGAAGGAAAGTACCTCAACATAATAAAGACCATATATGAGAAACCCACAGCTAATATCATCCTCAATGGTGAAAAACTGAAAGCTATCCCTCTAAGAACAGGAACCAGACAAGGATGCCCACTGTCACCACTCCTATTTAACATAGTACTGGAAGTCCTAGCCAGAGCAATCAGGCAAGAGAAAGAAATAAAAGGGATCCAAATTGGAAAGGAAGAAGTGAAACTGTCACTATTTGCAGATGACATGATTTTATATTTAGAAAACCCTAAAGAATCCACCAGAAAACTTTTAGAAGTAATAAACGAATATGGTAAAGTTGCAGGATACAAAATCAACATACAAAAATCAGTTGCATTTCTGTACACTAACAACGAAGTAGCAGAAAGAGAAATTAAGAATACCATCCCATTTACAATTGCAACAAAAAGAATAAAATACCTAGGAATAAACTTAACCAAAGAGGTGAAAGATCTGTACACTGAAAACTATAAAACATTGCTGAAAGAAATTGAAGAAGACACAAAGAAATAGAAAGATATTCCGTGTTCTTGGATTGGAAGAATTAACATAGTTAACATGTCCATACTTCCTAAAGCCATCTATAGATTCAATGCAATCCTTATCAAAGTTCCAACAACATTTTTCACAGAAATAGAACAAAGAATCCTAAAATTTTTGTGGAACAACAAAAGACCCCGAATAGTTAAAAGAATCCTGAGAAAAAAGAACAAAGCTGGATGTATCACACTCCCTGATTTCAAAATATACTACAAACATATAGTAACCAAAACAGCATGGTACTGGCACAAAAACAGACACGCAGATCAATGGAATAGAATCAAAAGCCCAGAAATAAACCCACATATCTATGGACAGCTAATCTTTGACAAAGGAGCCAAGAACATACAATGGGGAAAAGAAAGTCTCTTCAACAAATGGTGTTGAGAAAACTGGACAGCCACATGCAAAAAAATGAAAGTAGACTCTTACCTTACACCGTACACAAAAATTAACTCCAAATGGATTAAAGACTTGAATGTAAGACGTGAAACTGTGAAACTTCTAGAAGAAAACATAGGCAGTACGCTCTTCGACATCGGTCTTAGCAACATCTTTTCAAACGCCATGTCTGACCGGGCAAGAGAAACAATAGAAAAAATAAACAAATGGGACTACATCAAACTAAAAAGCTTCTGCACAGCAAAGGAAACAATCAACAAAACGAAAAGACAACCTAACATTTGGGAGAAGATATTTGCAAACCATACATCTGATAAGGGGTTAATCTTCAAAATATATAAAGAACTCATGCATCTCAACAACTAAAAACTACCAACCCAATTAAAAAATGGGCAAAAGACCTGAACAGATATTTCTCCAAAAAAGATATACAGATGGCCAACAGACACATGAAAAGATGTTCAAAATCATGAACTATCAGGGAAATGCAAATCAAAACTACAATGAGATATCACCTCACGCCTGTCAGAATGGCTATAATTAACAAGACAGGAAACAACATGCGTTGGAGAGGCTGTGGAGAGAAGGGTACTCTCATACACTGCTGGTGGGAGTGCAAACTGGTCCAGCCACTATGGAAAACTGTATGGAGATTCCTCAAAAAATCAAGGTTAGAACTACCATATGATCCAGCTATTCCACTGTTGGGTATTTATCCAAAGAACTTGAAAACACCAATTTGTAAAAGTACATGCACCCCTGTGTTCATTGCAGCGTTAGTCACAATAGCCAAGACTTGGAAGCAACCTAAGTGCCCATCAAGGGACAAATGGATAAAGAAGCTGTGGTATATATACACAATGCAATACTACTCAGCCATAAGAAACGATGATATCCAGCCATTTGTGACAACATGGATGGACATTGAGGGTATAATGCAAAGTGAAATAAGTCAGAGGGAGAAGGTCAAATACCGTATGATTTCCTTCGTAAAGTAATAGATAATAACAACAATAAACAAACACATAGGGACAGAGATTGGATTGGTGGTTGCCAGGGGGGAGGGGGGAGTGAGGGGGGTGAAGGGGATGGTTTGGTACATGTGTGTGGTGATGGGTTTTAGTTGGTGTTTTGGTGGTGAACATGATGTAATCTGTGCAGAAGTGGAGGTGTAGTGATGTACACCTGAAATTTTTACAATGTTGTAAACCAATGTTACTGCAATAAAGAAAAAATTTAAAAAAAAAGAGCAAATGTCACATAACACTAAATAATATGACTGCCGTCACATGCAATGGGGTTATATCACACAATATGTGAGATGTGACTGGCTATCCTAGTGTTACCACAATCAAGGTGTGTGATGTCCAAAAAAGGGGGTGATGTCACACATAACAATTGCAGTGATGTCACACACAAAATGTGAATGATGTCGCAAGCACGACGTTGGAGTGATGTCATACACACTATCAGAGTGATGCCACACTCAATTGGTGTGCTGTCATACATAATACTGGGAGTGACACCAACATAACGACAGTTGGGATATCATATCCTAATTAAGGTTGATGTCACACACAATTGATGTGATGTGACACAAGATGAGGATGTTGTCACACACACAAGTAGTGTGATGTCGCCCATAACCGTGTGTGCCATGTCAGGCATAACAATGGGTGTGATATCCCATGCACACAATGGGAGTGATGTCACATGATAAAAGGTGAGTTGTGTCAAAAGGGACATGACGATGTCACACATAGCAGTGAGAGTGTTGTCACACAATTCATATGATGTCACACATAATGTGAGTGATGTCACACAGAAACAGGTGAGTAATACAGCAGAGGACTCGTGACTAATGTCACACATGTGTGTCAGTGATGTCACACTATTTTGTGATGTCATAAAAACAACAGGCATGTTGTCTCAAATAACAGAGAGATGTCACTCCAAATATATGAGTGAAGTCACAGAAACATCATGAGAGTGATCGCACAACAGTAGTAGAGTGATGTCCTCAAGAATTAGTGTGACGTCACAGAGAATATTAGTAGTAACATCACACATAATAGCAATTTCATATGCTAAATTGCATTCATGTCACACGCAATTGGTGTGATGTCAACATCTGTGAATGTTGTCACACTCATAATATGTGTGATGTCATACATGAAAAAGTGTCTTGTCTTATGCCACAAAAAAGTGAATGGTGTCACACATATCATTGGGTATGTTTTCAATCACAAATGTGAGCCCTGTCAAAAGTACACCATTGGTGTGATGTCAGACACACAATGAGTGTGAAGGCTCACAACAACCTGGTGATGTCACAGACAACAGGAGTGGTGTCTCTAAGGAAAATGAGTGAATATTCACACATAGCAATGAGAGTTACACAAAACACACCAGTGCGATATGTCAGAGTAAAATGTGAGAGATTTCACAGAAACCTGGAAGTGACTTCATACATAACAGTGGGTGTCACATCACAGTTAAGAATATGACTGCCATCACACACAATGGGAGTGATATTACACAATTTGAGAGATGTGACCGTCTATCTTATTGTTAGCACACTCATGTTTTGTGATGTCCCAAAATGGGTGTGATGTCCCATACAACGATTGGAGTAATGTCAGACACAAAATGTGAACCACGTCACACTCCATTGGAAGGATGTCAAACACTATCAGAGTGATGCCACACTCAATTGGTGTGATGTCATACATAATACTGGGAGTGACACCACACATAATAATGGTTGGTATATCATACGGGAATTAAGGTTGATGTCACACACAAATGTTGTGGTGTGACACACAATGAGGGTGTTGTCACACCCAAACAATTGATTTGATGTCACCAAGAAGCATGTGGTCACGTCACGCAAAATAGTGGGAGTGATATCACATGCACACAATGAGAGTGATGTCACCCTTTAAAATGTGAATTATGTCACTAGGGACATGTCACTGATGTCACACATAGCGGGTGTGATGTCACACTATTGATGTGATGTCACACATAATGAGACTGAGGTCACACATAAACATGTGAGTAATACCACAAAGGACATGTGACTGACGTCACACATATGTGGGAGTGATGTCACACTATTGGTCTGATGTCATGCAACACAACAGGTGTGATATCACACATAACAGAAAGATGTCACCCAAAATATATGAGTGAAGTCACAGAAACACCATGCGAGTGATGTCACACTAATAGAGTGACGTCCTCGAGAATTAATGTGACATCACACAAAATATTGGGAGTGACATGACACTTAACAATAGCCATTTCTTATGGTAAATTCAAGTGATGTCACACACAATTGGTGTGATGTTAACATATGTGAATGTTGTCACACACACAATAGGTGTGATGTCATACATAAAAATGTGAATTATGTCACAAAAATGTGAATGGTGTCAGACATATCAATGGGTGTGTTTTCACACACAAATGTGAGCACTATCACACATACACCATTGGTGTGATGTCAGACAGACATTGAGTGACGTCAGACAAAAAAGTGTGTGAAAGTACACACCAACCTGGTGATGTCATGGACATTTGGAGTGGTATCTCTAAGGAAAATGAGTGTGAATTCATACATAACAATGAGAGTTACATAAAACACACAATAGGGATATAAATCAGAGTAAAATGTGAGATACTTCACAGAAACCTGGGAGTGATTTCATACAAAACTGTGGATGTCATATCAAAGTTAACAATATGACTGCCCTCACACAACAGGAGTGATATCACACAATTTGAGAGATGTGACAGGCTAACCTAGTTTTATCCTGCTCAAAGTGTGTGATGTCCCAAAATGGGTGTGATGTCACACATAACGATTGGAATGATGTCACACACAAAATGTGAGCGATGTCACACACTGTTGGCATGATGTCAAACACACTATCAGAGTGATGTCACAATCAAGTGGTGTGATGTCATACATAATACTGGGAGTGACACCACACATAATAGTGGTTTGATATCGTATGACAATTAAGGTTGATGTCACTCACAATTGATGGGATGTGACACGCAATGAGGATGTTGGCACACACAAAGGGCTGTGATGTCACCCATAAACAAGTGTGTCACATCACATAACATAGGGTGTGATATCACATGCACACAATGGGAGTGATGTCACAATTTACATGTCACTGATCTCACAGATAGCAGTGGGAGTGATGTCACACTATTGATGTGATGTAACTGATAACAATGGGTGTGATTACACACATAAATGAGCAATCTCACAAAAGACACATGACTGATATCACACATAACCTGTTAATAGTCTACACTCAGGTTTCTATCCAATGTATTGAAAGAGCACTTCTGCTGAATTCAGCTTGCCAATAGCTGTAGGGAACATACTCTAACGAGACCGTTTATACTTTTCACTACAACTGGTACAGCATATCTGTAACATCCATTCAATGAAAGTACAGTGTGAAGAAAAACTCCTTTTTTTATCTGTTTATGATCGTCTTGAAAAGTCCCTTTTCAAAGGTTGCAATTTACTTCTTTCATTCGGGCTTTCTCTTACATGGAACAAAAGAATGTGCTTGTTGAGCTTGGTTGACCAGTAGCTGTTAGGGAGCATCTTCCTATGAAAGGGCCTAAATTTTTCACTACACAAGGAAGAGAATATCTCTAATATGCATATATGAAAAGCACAGTGTGGAGAAAAACCCTTGCTTGTACCTGTTTAGCATCTGCACTGAAAAGTACTTTTTCAAACATTGCAGCTCACGACATTTACTCAGGCTCTCTCTCACATTATAGGAGAGAATGTTCTTACTGAGCAAAGGTTGCCATTAGCTGTTAGTAAGATCTTCCCATGAGAGATTTGATCCTTTTCACTACTGCTGGGAGAAAGTATCTATAACATCCATTGAAATAACATACACGGTGGAAAAAAACTCATTTTAGTTGTTGAGGATCATCTTGATGAGTGAACTTTTCAATCATTGATCTTCATGGCCTGCACTCAGGCTTTCCCTCAAATATAATGAAAGAACACCCGTTCTGAACCCAACAGCCCTGTAGCTGTAAGTTAGCCCTTCCTTGGAGGGCTTTTAAACTTATCACTACAGCTGGGAGAGAGTATCTGCAACATTCATAAAATGAAAGTCAAGTGTGCAGAAAATCTCTGGCTGATATGTCTATAGGATCCTCCTGCAAATTGCCTTTTCCATCATTGTAGTTAACAACCGTCATTCAGGCTCTCTCTCCTATGTAAGGCAAGAAACTACTTGCTGAACTCAGCTGGTAGGGAGCTTTAAGCAGGATCCTCCTTTGAGAGCTTGTAAACTTGTACTGCAGCTGCAAGAGAATATCTGTAACATCCATTCCATGTAAGTTCTCTGTGGAGGAAAACACTTCCTTTTAGCTTTTTAGGATCATATTGTAAAGTGCCTTTTATCTTTGCACTTGATTGCATGCACTCAGGTTTCCTACCTGATATAAAGGAAAACACCCATGCTAAACCCACATTGCAAGTGGCTGTTGGGAACAACTTCCTAGGGGAGTTTCCAATTTTCACCACAGCTCGGAAAGAAGCTGTATCACATCCATTCAATGAAAGTACACCATGAAGAAAACCTCCTTTTGTAAGCGTTTATGACCATGTTCTTAAGTGGCTTTACACTGCAGTTCAATCTGTATTCAGGGTCTCACTGCATATCATGATGACCACTATTGCTTATCACAGTTTGCCAGTATCTGATAGTAACATCTTCATATGAGAGGATTTAAAATTTCAGTAACACTGGGAGAGTGTATCTATAACATCCATAAAACGAAAGTCCAGTATGTATAAAATTTCTTGCTTCTATCTGTATACGACTATCCTGATAATTGCCTTTATCAACATTGCAGTTAACTACCTTCAATCAGGAATTCTTCCCCATGTAAAGCAAGAAAGTTCTTGCTGACCTCTGCTTCCAAGTACTTTACAGGAGGATCTGCCTCTGAGAGCTTTTAAACTTTCCACTGCAGTGGGGCGAGTATTACTCTAACATCCATTCCATGAACCTACTCTGTGGTGAGCAACTCTTAAAGTTAGCATTTTAGGATATGTTAAAGTGCCTTTTCCTCTTTGTCGCTCATTGCCTGCACTGAGGCTCTCTTCCCAACCGAAAGACAACTCACCACTGCTCAAACAAGTTTGAAAGTAGCTGTAGGAACAATGTGCTATGACAGCTTTCCAACTATCACTACAGGTGGTGCAGATGATCATTACCATCCATTCAATAAAAGTTGACTGTTCAGAGCAACTCCTGCTTGTAGGTGTTTAGGATCATCTTGAGAAGAGTCTTTTAATTACTGCAGTTCAATCTGCTTTCGGGGTCTGAGTAGCATATTATGATGAACACTATTGATTAACACAGGTGGTCAATATCATAGGTTACATCTTCATATGAGAGGTTTTTCAGTTTCACTGCAGCTAGAGGAGAGTATCTATAACATCCATAAAATGAAAGTCAAATGTGGAGAAAAATCTCATCCTTGCATCTATATAGAATCTTCTTGCAAATTGCCTTTTCCCTCTTTGCAGTTAACGACCTTCACTCAGGCTCTCTCACCCAAGACATGCAAGAAAATGTTTGCTGAACTCAGCATGCAAGTATCTCTGAGGAGGATTTTCCTCTGAGATCTATTAAACATTTCACTGCATCTGGGAGAGAATATCTCCAACATCCATTCCGTGAACATACTCTGTTCAGAAAAACTCTTCCTTTTAGGTATTAGGATCATATGGTAAATTGCCTTTTCCTCTTTGCTGTTCATTGCCTGCAATAATGTTTCCTTCACTATATAGAGACAAAACAACACTGCTCAACCAATTTTGCCAGTAGCTGTAAGGAACATCTTCGTATGAGAGATTTCAAAGTATTACTACAGGTTTTGCTGATTATATTTAACATCTATTCCATTCAAGTTGAATCTTCAGAGAAACTCCTTATAGTAGCTGTTCAGGATCATCTTGAGAAGAGATATTTAATACACTACAGTTCAATCCACTTTCAGGCTCTCATGAACATATCATGACAAACATTATAGCTTAACACATGTGGCCTACATCTGTAAGTAACATCTTCATCTGAGATGTTTTAAAATTTCAGCACAGCTGGGAGAGGTTATCTATAACATCCATAAAACGAAAGTGAAATATGCAGAAAATCTGTGGCTTTTCTCTTTATGGGATCAGCCTGCATATTGCCTTTAGATCACTGCAGTTAACGACCTTCGCTCAGGCTCTCTATCCCATGTAATGCAAGAAAGTGTTTCTTAACTCGCCTTGCAGGAATCTTTAAGGACGATCTTCCTCTGAGAGCTTGTAAACTTTTCACTGCAGCTAGGAGAACCTATTCATTACATCCATTCCATGTAAGTACTCTGTGGAGGAAAACACTTGCTTTTGGCTTCTTTGGATCATATTGTCAATTGCATTCTCATCTTTGAATTTCATTCCCTGCCCTCAGGCTTCCTCCCCGATGTAAAGAAAAAACACCACTGTTAAACCTACACTGCCAGTAGCGATTAGGAACACCTTCCCATGAGAGTTTACACTTTTCACCACAGCTCAGAAAAAAGCTCTATCACATCCATTTAATGAAAGTACACCGTGGAGATAACTTCTGCTTATAATTGTTTAGGGTCATCTTCATAAGTGACTTCAAATACACTGCAGTTCAATCTGCGTTCAGGGTCTCACTAGCATGTCATGACGAACACTATTGCTTAACACAGGTGACGAATATCTGTTAGTAACATCCTCATTGGAGAGGTTTTAAAATTTCAGTACGGCTGGGAGACAGTATATGTAACATCCATAAAATGAAATTTCACTTTGGAGACAATCTCTTGTTTATATCTGTATAGGATTATCCTGAAAATTGCATTTTACATCATTGCTGTTAACGACCTACACATAGGAGTTCTCTCCTTGTAATGCCAGAAAGTTCTTACTGAACTTGCTTGCAAGTATCTTTAAGGAGCACCTTCCTCTGAGAGCTTTTAAACTTTCCATTGCAGCTGGGAGAGAATATCTATAACATCCATTCCAGGAACATACTGTGTGGTGGAAAAGTCTTCCTTTTAGTTTTTTGGATCACATAGTAAAGTGCCTTTTCCTCTTTGTAGTTCATGTCCTGCACTGAGGCTTCCTTCCCACAGGAAAGACAAAATACCACTGCTCAACGAAGTTTACCAGTAACTCTTTGAAACAATCCTAGGAGAGCTTTCAAACTATCACTACATGTGGTGCAGATTATCATTACCCTACATTCAACGAAAGTGGACTCTTCAGAGAAACTCTGCTTGCAGCTGTTTGGGATCATCTTGAGAAGAGACTTTGACTACACTGCAGTTCAGTCTGCCTTCAGGTTCTCAGTAATGTATCATGATAAACACTATTGCTTATCACAGTTGGCCAATATCTACATGTAACATCTTCATATGAGTGGTTTTCAAATGTCAGTACAGCTGGCAAAGGGTATCTATAACATCCATCAATTGAAATTCAGGTGTAGAGAAAATCTTTTGCGTGTATCTGTATAGGACTATTCTGAAAATTGCCTTTTCCAACGTTGCAGTAAATAACCTTCATCCGTGCTCTTTCTCCCAAGTCAGGTAAAAAATGTTTGCTGAACTCAGCTTGGAAGTATATTTAAGGAGGCTCTCCCTCTCAGAGCTTTTAAACTTTTCACTGCAGTGGGGAGCGAATATCTATAACATCCATTTCAGGAATGTACCCTGTGGAGAAAAATTCGTCCTTTTAGCTTTTTAGGATCATATTGTAAAGTGCCTTTTCCTCTTTGTTGTTCATTGCCTGCACTGAACCTCCCTTCCCAATGGAAATACAAAACACTGCTGCTCAATGACCTTTGCCAGTAGCCATCAGAGCATCTTCTTAGGAGAGCTTTCGAACGATCACTACAGGTGGTGCAGGTTATTGTTATGATCAACTCAAAGAAAGTTGACGCTTCAGAGAAACTCCAGCTTGTGGCTGTTAAGGGTCATCTTGAGAAGAGACTATTAATAGACTGCAGTTCAAACTCTAGTCAGGGTCCCACTAGCATCTCATGATGAATTATATTGCTTAAGACAGGTGGCCAATATTTGAAAGCAACATCTTCATCTTAGGGGTTTTAAATTTCAATAGTGCTGCGAGAGAGTATCTATAACATGCATAATATGAAAGACAAGTTTGGTGAAAATCTCGTTCGTGTAACTGTGTACGTTCATCATGCAAATTGCCTTTTCCCTCATTGCATTTCATGGCCTTCACTCAGATCTCTCTCCAAAGTAAAGCAAGAAAGCGTTTGTTGAACTCAGCTTGCAGGGTCCTTTAAGAATGATCTTCTGAGAGCTTTTAAAATTTTCACTGCAGCTGGGAGAACTTATCTATAATATCCATTCCATGTAAGTACCATGTGGAGGAAAACACTTGCTTTTAGCTTCTTCAGATCATATTGTCAATTGCATTTTCATCTTTGCATTTCATTGCCTGCACTCACGTTGCCTCCCTGATTTAAAGAGAAAACACTACTGCTAAACCTACTCTGCCAGTAGCTGTTAGGAACACCTTCCTTTGAGAGTTTCAACATTTCAACACACCTCGGAAAGAAGCTTTACCAAATCCATTCAATGAAAGTATACCGTGAAGAAAACCTCTTCTTGTACCTGCTTAGGATTATGTTCATGAATGACTTTAAAGGCATTGCAGTTCAGCCTGCATTTAGGGTATCATTAGCATATCATGATGAACACTATTGCTTAACACAGGTTGCCAATATCTGTTAGTAACATCTTCATATGAGAGTTTTTAAATTTTCAGTACAGCTGGAGAGAGTATCTATAACATCCATGAAATGAGAGTTCAGTGTGGAGAAAATCTCTTGGTTGTATCTGTATAGGAGTATCTTGAAAATTGCCTTTTCCACCATTGCAGTTAACGACCTGCACTTAGGAATTCGCTCCCAGGTAAGGCAAGAAAGATCTTGCTGAACTCAGATGGCAAGTAGCTTTCAGCAGATCTGCCTCTGCGAGCTTTTAAACTTTCCACTGCAGCTGAGACAGAATATCTATACCAAACATTACATGTAAGTACACTCTGTGGAGGAACATACGTCCTTTTAGCTTTTTAAGATCATCTTACAAAGTGCCTTTTCATCTCTGCAGTTACTGCCTGCACTCAGGTCTCCTCCACAACGTAAAGACAAAACACCACTGTAAACCTATTTTGCCAGTTGCTGCTAGGAGCACATTCCTATGAGATGTTAAAATTGTCACCACAACCGGGGAAGAAACTCTATCACATCCATTCAACGAAAGTACCGTGTGAAGAATATCTTTACGTGTCGCTGTTTAGAATCATATTCATGAGTGACATTAAAAACATTGTAGTTCAGCCTACCTTCAGGGTCTCACTAGCATATTATTATCAACACTATTGTTTAACGCAGGTTGCAAATATCTGTTAGGAATACCTTCATATGAGAGGTTTTAAAATTTCAGTACAGATGGGAGTATCTATAACATCTATAAAATGAAAGATCATTGTAGAGAAAATTTCTTGCTAATATCAGTATAGGACTATCCTGAAAATTTCCTTTGCATCCTTGCAGTTAACAACATTCACTTAGTAATTCTCTCCCTATTTAATGAAAGAAAGACCTTGCTGAACTCAGATTGCAAGTAGCTTTCCGCAGGATCTGCCTCTGAGAGCTTTTAAACTTTCCACCGCAGCTGGGACACAATATCCATAACATCCAGTACATGAACGTACCCTGTGCAGAAAAACTCTTCCTTGTAGATTTTTGGACGATGTGGTTCAGTGACTTTTCCTCTTTGCCGTTCATTGCCCGCACTGAGGCTGTCTTCCCAATGGAATGACAAAACACCACTAAGCAACCAAGTTTGCCAGTAGTTTTCAGGATCATCTTACTAGGAGAGCTATCACTACAGGTGGTGCAGATTATCCTTACCATCCATTCGATGACAGTTGACTCTTCAGAGAAACTCCTCCTTGTAGCTGTTTAGGATCATCTTGAGAATTTGAATACACTGCAGTTCAAACTACATTCAGGGTCTCACTAGCATATCATGACGAACATTTTTGTTTAACACAGGTACCCAATAAGTGTAAGTAACATCTTCATATGAGAGGTTTTAAAATTTCAGTACACTTGGGAGATAGTATCTATAGCATCTGTAAAAGGAAAGGCCAGTCTGGAGCAAAATTCTTGCTTGCATCTGTAGAGGACTATCCTGAAAATTGCCTCTCCCAACATTGCTGTTAATGACTTTTACTTAAGAATTTTCTCCCTGGGGCCTGCCTGGTGGCGCAAACGGTTTCGTGTGCATGCTCCACTTTGGTGGCCTGGGGTTTTCAGTTTCCCAACCCTGGGCACGCACCAACGCACTGCTTGCCAGGACATGCTGTGGTGGCGTCCCATATAAAGTAGAGGAAGATGGGCACAGATGTTAGCTCAGGGCCAATCTTCCTCAGCAAAAAAGAGGAGGATCAGCATCGGATGTTACCTCAGGGCTGATCTTCCTCCCAAAAATAAAAGAGAATTCTCTCCCATGTAATGCCAGCAAGTTCTTGCCTAACTCTGCTTGCAAGTACGTTTAAGGAGCATCTACCCCTGAGAGCTTTTAAACTTTCCACTGCAGCTGGGAGAGAATATCTATTGTATCCATCTAATGAACATACTCTGTGGAGAAAAACATTTCCGTTTAGTTTTTGAGGATCATAATGGAAAGTGCCTTTTCTTCCTTTTGGTTCGTTGCCTGCACTGAGGCTGCCTTCTCAATGGAAAGACAAAATACCACTGCTCAGGCACTTTTGCCAGTAACAACTAAGGAAATAACTTCGTGCCCTGTTTCTCTTCCTTCCAGCAAATGAGGTCCAGCTTCCTTAACCAGGTTGGGGACATATTGCCATTTCAGGCCTTGAGAAGGAATATCACATTCCTTTGAGAAGGCAATTTCTGATCCCGGGTTCTCAGTAGAGCTCTAGGAACGAGTTAGTAATTGAATTTCAATGATTACTGGAACTTAGCTGAACTATGTATAACACCCATTGTTGGAAATAACTTCATGCCCACTATCTCTTCCTTCCATCTCATAAAGATCAGAAACCTAAAACAGGTATATAACAGAATACAGTTTCAGGCCTTGAGATTGAATCTCATATTCCTTTGAGAGGGCACTTTCTGACCCAGGCTTGTTAGCAAATGTCTAGAAACGACTTTGTAGATGAGTGGCAATCATCACTACAGCTGAGCTCATCTGTATAAAATACCCATCCCTGGAAGTATCTTTGTGCTCACTCGCTCTTCCTTTCAGCTAGTGAGAATCACCTTCTTAAACCAGGTTTAGAACATAATGCTATTTTGGTCGTTGAGAGCAAATCTCACATTCCTCTGTGAAGACACTTACTGATAACTTCTTGTAAGTAGATGTCTAGGAACAAGTTTATATTGGAGCATCAATCAGTACTACAACTGAGTAAAATGATTTATAATACCCATTCCACGAAATAGCTTCATGTAAAAACTCTCTTCCTTCTAGCACTAAGCGTCACTAAACTAAACCAGTTTTGGACCATATTGCCTTGTTGGGCCCTGAGAAGGATTCTCGCATTCCTTTGAGAAGGCACTTTCTGATCCCAGAGTGGAAGTAGATGTCTAGGAACAAGTTTGTATATGAGTGGCAAGCGTTACTACAGCTGAGCTAAGCTGTGTATAATACCCATTCCTGAAAATAACTTTGTGCCTCATCTCTCTTCCTTCCAACTCATAAGGATCACAAAGCTAAACCAGGTTTGGAACATATTGCCATGTCACTCCTTGAGATGGAATCTCATATTCCTTTGAGAAGGCACATTCTGATCCTGTCCAGAATGTTGAAGTCTAGGAATAAGTATGTATATGAGTGTTAATCGTTACTAGACCTGAGCTCAACTGTCTATAACAACCGTTCCAGGTAATACTTTTTGCCTCATCTGTCCTCCTTCAATCTCATAAGGATCACAAATATAAACCAAGTTTCATGCATCGTGCCATTTCAGGCCTTGAGAATGAATCTCACACTACTTTGAAGGCACTTTCTGATCCCTGCTTCTAAGTAGCTGTCCAGGACAAGATTCTATATAAGTGGCAATCGTTACTACAACTGAACTATTCTTTGAGTAACACCCAATCCTGAAAATAACTTCATGCCCAATCTATCTTCCTTCCAGCTCATAATGAAGACCTTCCTCAAGCAAGTTGGGAACATATTGCCATTTCAGACCTTGAGAAGAAATCTCACATTCCTTTGAGACAGCAGTTTCTGATCACAGCCTGCACGTAGACGTCTAGGATCAAGTTTGTATGTGATTGGCAATCACTAATAGAGCTGTGCTTCTCTCTTCCTTCCATCTCGTAAGGATCACAAACCTAAATCAGGTTTGGAACATAATGCCATTTCAGGCCCTTGAGAACAAATCTCATACTCCTTTGAGAAAGCACTTTCTGATCCCGGCTTGTAAGTAAATGTATAGTAACGAGTTTCTAAATGAGTGGCAATCATTACTACAGCTGAGCTAAACTATGTATAAGAACCATTCCTCAAAATAACTTCCTACCCCATCTCTCTTCCTTCCAGCTCTAAAGGATTACATTCTTAAGCAAGGTTTTGAATGTAATACCATGTCAGGCCTTGAGAATGAATCTCACGTTACCTTGAGAAGGAACTTTCTGATCCCAGCTTCTAAGTAGATCCCTAGAAACAAGTTTGTATATGAGTGGAATCATTACTACAACTGAGCTGAACTATGAATAACCCCTATTCCTGAAAATAACTTTGTGCCGGTCTCTCTTCCTTCCAGATCATAAGGCCCACCTTCCTCAACCATGTTTGGAACATATTGCCATTTCCGGCCTTGAGAAGGAATCTCATATTCCTTTAAGAAAGCACTTTATGATCACTGCTTCTAAGTATATGCCCAAGAACAAGATTCTATATAAGTGGCAATCGTTAGTACAACTGAGCTATTCTATGAATAACATCAATTCCTGGAAAAAAACTTCATGCTCAATCTCTCTTACTTCCAGCTCGTAAATACCACCTTCCTCGACTAAGTTTGGAACATATTGCTGTTTCAGACCCTCAGAAGGAATGTCACATTCCTTTGAGAAGTTGCTTTCTGATCCTGGGGTTATGTAGATGTCTAGGAACAAGTTTGTATATGAGTGGCAATCATTACTACACCTGAGTTAATCTATGTAGAAAACTCATTCATGAAAATGTCATTGTGCCCAATCTCTCTTCCTTCCATCCAATAAGGATCACAAACCTAAGCCAGGTTTTGGACATATTGCAATTTTGGGCCCTGAGAAGGAAAGTCACATTCCTTTGCGAAGGCCCTTTGTGTTCCCGACCTGTATGTAGGGAACTTGTTCTGTGAACAAGTTTGCATATGAGTGGCAATCACGACGACAGGAGCTAACGTATGTATAACAGCCATTCCTGGAAATCACTTTGTGCCTAATCTCTCTTCCTTTATCTCATCAGGATCAGCTTGCTCAACCATGTTGGAACATCATGGTATTTTGGGCCTTGAGAAGGAACCTCATAGAGTCCAGCCCCATGGTGTAGTGGTTAAGTGTGCACCCTCTGTTGCTGGTGGCCCGCGTTCAGATACCGGGCACACACCGACACACAGTTTGTCAGGCCATGCTGTGGTGGCATCCCACATAAAGTGGAGGAAGATTGGGACGGATGTTAGGTCTGGGCCAGTCTTCCTCAGCAAATAGAGGAGGATTGGCATGGACGTTAGCTCAGGGCTGATCTTCCTCACAAAGAAAAAAGAGAGGGAACCTCATATTCCTTTCAGAAGGAACGTTGTTATCCCGGCTTCTAAGTAGAAGTGTAGGAACAGGTTTTGTTTGGCAATCATTACTACAGCTGAGCTAAACTGTGACTAACAGCCATTCCTGGAAATAGCTTCATGCCCAAACTCTCTTCATTCCGGCTCGTAAGGACCACATTTGTCAACCAGGTTTGGAATATAGTGCCCTCTCAGGCCTTTAGAAGGAATCTCACATTCTTTTGAGAACACACTCTCTGATACCAGCTTCTAAGTAGATATCTAGGAACAAGTTTGTATAGACGTGACTGTCATTACTACAGCTGACAAACTTGGTATAACACCCATTCCTGGAAATCACTTTGTGCCTAGTCTCTCTTCTTTCCATCTCGTAAGGATCACAAACCTAAACCTGATTTGGACCATAATGCCATTTCAGTCCTTAAGAAGGAGTCTCACAGTGCTTTCAGAAGGAATGTTCTGTTCCTGGTTTTTACGTAGATGTCTAGGAACAAGTTTGTATATGATTGGCAATCATTACTACAGTTGAGGTGAACTTCACATAACACCCATTCCTGGAAGAAACTTTGTGCCTAATCTCTCTTCCTTCCATCTCATAAAGATCACAAACCTAAACCAGATTTCGAACCTACTGTCATTTTGCACCTGGACAACAAAACTCACATTCCCTTGAGAAGGCTCTAAGTAGATGTCTAGGAAAACGTTGCTATATGAGTTTCAATCATTAGTAGAGGTGAGCTTTATTTTGTGTAACACCCATTCCCGGAAATAACTTTGTGCCTTATCTCGCTTCCTTCAATCACGTAAGGATCACAACCCAAAACGAGGTTTGGTAAATAATGCCAATTCGGCCATTGAGAACGAATCTCACATTTCTTTGAGAAGGCAATTTCTGATCCTGGCTTGTAAGTAAATGTCTAGGAGCAAGTTTGAATATGAGTGGGTGGCAATCATTACTACAGCAGAGATGAAATATATATCACCTATTCTTGAAAATAACTTGGTGCCCAACCTCTCTTCCTTCCAGCTCGTAAGCATCACCAACCTAAATGTTTTGGAACATACTGGCATTCGGACCCTGAGAAGGTATCTCACTTTCTTATGAGAAGGCACTTTCTAATCCCAGCCTATATGTAGATATGCAGGAACAAGTTTGTAAATGAGTGACAATCATTATTAAAGCGGAGTTAAAAGGTGTATAACACCTAATCCCTGAAACAACTTTGTGCATAATCTCTCTTCCTCCCATGTTGTAAGGATTACTTTGCTCACCCAGGAACAGAATTTGGAAAACAATGCCATTTCTGGACCTGAGAATTAATCTCACATTCCTTTGAGAAGGAAATTTCTGATGCAGGCTTCTAAGTAGAAGTCCATGAACAAGTTTGTATATGAGTGGCAATCATTCCTACAGCTTAGCAAAAGTATGTGTAACGCCCATTCCTGGAAATAAATTTGTGCCTAACCTCTCTTCTTTCCATCTTGTAATGGTGAAAAACCTGAACCCGGTTTGGAGCATAATGCCATTTTGTGCCCTGAGAACGAATCTCATACTCCTTTGATAAGGCACTTTCTGAACCACCTTGTAAGTAACAGTCTAGGAACAAGTAGCTATATGAGTGGTAATCGTTAGTACAACTGAGCTAACCTATGTATAGCACCTGTTTCTGGACATGACTTCATGCCCAATCTCCCTTCCTTCCGGCTGCTGCAGATCTCCTTCCAAAAGCAGGCTTGTAAACAGGGCCATGTAGGGCCTTGAGAGAGAATCTCACGCACATGCCTTAGAGAAGGAACTTTCTTATCCCGGTTTGTAAGTAGATGGTAAGAAACATCTTCCTATCTGAATGGCATCACTACTACAGCTGAGTTAAACTATGGATAACGCCAGTTCCTGGAACGAAGTTCAGGCCCAATATCCCTTCCTTCCGTTACATGAGGATCCCCTTCCTAAGGAAGGTATGGAACGAGGACCATGTAGTGCCTTGAGACAATCTCACTCACAAACCATAGAGAGCACACTTAATGATAGCGGATTCTAAGTAGATGGTTAGGAACATGTTTGTATCTGAGTGGCAAGAATTGCTACAGCTGAGCTAAACTAAGTATAACACCCATTCCTGGAAATGACTTAGTGCCCAATCTCCCTTACTTCCAACTCCTAACGATTGCCTTCTCAAAGCAGGTTTGGAAACAGGACTGTGTATTGTCTTGCAACAACATCTCACTCATAAGCCATTGAGAGCGCGTTTTCTCATACTACAGTCTAAGTAGATGGCTAGAAGCATGTTTGTATCTGAGTGGCAGGCATTACTACAGCTGAGCTAAACTAAGTATAACTCCCATTCCTGGAAATTACTATGTGCCCAATCTCCCTCCTTCCAGCTCCGAAGGATCACTTTCCCAAAGCAGGTATGGAAACAGGGCCATGTAGGGCCTTGACACAGGATCACTCTCAAATGCCTTAGAGAACGGAATTTCTTATCCTGGGTTGGAAGTAGATGGCTAGAAACATCTTTGTTTGTGAGTGGCAATCATTACTACAGCTGAGTTAAACTATGTATAAGACCCATTCCTGGAAACAACTTGGTGCCATTCCTGGAAACAACTTGGTGCCCAATCTCCCTTTCTCCCAGCTCCTAAAGATCGCCATCCAAAACCAGGTTGTGCACAGGGCCACGGAGGGCCTTGAGAGAGGATTTCACACACATGTCTTAGGGAAGGCACTTTCTTATCTCGGCTTGTAAGTAGATGGAAAGAAACATCTTCCTATCTGAGTGGCAATCACTACTGAGGCTGAGTTAAACTATGTATAACACCCATTCCTGGAAAAAACTTCTTGCCAGATCTCCCTTCCTTCCAGTGCAAAAGGATCGCCTTGCCAAAGCAGGTTTACACAGGCCCATGAAGGGCCTTGAGAGACAATCTCACTCACATGATTTAGAGAAAGCACTTTCTTATCCTGGCTTGTATTTAGATGGTAAGAGACATCTTTGTATCTGAGTGGCAATCACTACTACAACTCGGATAAACTATGTATAGCACCCATTCCTGGAAGTAACTTCATGCCCCATCTCTTTTCCTTCCCACTCCTAAAGATCACCTTCCCGAAAAGGTTTTGCACAGGCCCACATAGGGCCTTCAGAGAGAATCTCACTCACTTGCCTTAGACTGGGCACTTTCTTATCCTGGACAGTAAGTAGATGTTGTGAAACATCTTTCTATCTTTGTGGCAATCACTACTAGAGCTGAGTGAAACGATGGATATCAGCCATTCCTGGAAGTAACTTCATGCCCAATCTCCTTTCCTTCCAGCTCCTAAGGATGGCCTTCCCAAAGAAAGTTGTGCACAGCACCATGTAGGGCCTTGAGACAGAATCTCAGTCAAATTCCTTAGAGAAGGCACTTTCTTATCCTGGCTTTGTGAGAAGATGGTAAGAAACATCTTGGTATCTGAGGGGCAATCACTACTACAGCTGAGTTAAACTATGGATAACATCCATTCCTGGAAGTACCTTCATGCCCCATCTCCCTTCCTTCCACCTGCTAATGATCACCATCCGAAAGGAGGTTTGGAAACAGGGCCGTGGAGTTCCTAGGGACAGGAACACTCTCAAATTCCTTAGAGAACACACTTTCTTCTCTCGGTTTGTAAGTTGACAGAAAGAAACATCTTTGTATCCAAGTGTGAATCATTACTAGCTTTTGGGTTAAGGTTCGTGTTAGAGTTTGGGTTAGGGATCGGGTTAGGTTTAGGCTCAGGATTAGGGTTCGGGTTAGGGTTAAGGTTAGGCTTAGGGTTCAGGTTAGGGTTTGTGTACTGGTTTGGTTTAGGTTTAGGGTTAGGGTTAGGGTTGGGGTTAGGGCTAGGGTTAGGGTTAGGGTCAGGCTTGGGTTTAGGGTTAGCTTTCAGTTTCGGGTTCGGGTTAGGGTTAGGGTTATGGTTGGGTTCCGCTTAGGGTTAGGGACAGGGTGCAGGTTAAAGTTCAGGCTGGTTTATGGCTAGGGTTACATTTAGGATTGGGGTTAAGGTTAGGCTTAGGATTCTGGTTAGTGTTAGGGTCGGGTTAGGCTTTGGGTGAGGGTTAGAGTTAGGGTTCGGGATTGAGTTATAGTTAGGCTTAGGGTAAGTGTTACTGTTTGCTTAGAATTAGGGCTATCATTGCCTTCCCGTTAGGGTTAACGTTTGGGTTATTGTTAGGGTTCAGGTTAGGGTTAGGGTTATGGTTCCGGTTAGGGTTTAGTTTAGGGTTAGGGTTGGGGTTAGGGTTAGGGTTAGGGTTAGGGTTCTGGTTAGGGTTGGAGTTAGGGTTCGTGTACTCTTTTGGTTTAGGTTTAGGGTTAGAGTTAGCCCTCAGGTCAGTGGTCGGGTTAGCTTTTGTTTAAGGTTCGTGCTAGGGTTCAGGTTAGGGTTAGGGTTAGGTTTAGCGGTCTGGTTAGTGTCAGAGTTAGGGTTAGTGTTAGGGTTAGGGTTAAGGTCGGGTCCATCTTCAGGTTAGGGTTAGTGTTAGGGATCGGTTTAGGGTACGAGTTAGGGTTAGGGTTCGTGTTAGGATTAGGGTTAGGTTTAGGGCTATGGTTGGGTTCGTGTTCGGGTTAGGGATAGGGTTCTGGTTATGGTTAGGGGTCAGGTTCTGGTTCGGATTAGATTTAGCATTAGTGTTCACGTTAGGGCTAGGGTTCGGGTTCTGGTTAGTGTTAGCATTAGGGTTAGGTTTCAGGTTAGGATTAGGGTTAGGCTTAAGGTTAACGTTAAGTTTAGGCTTAGGTTTAGTATTATGGTTCGATTTCGGGTTAGAGTTAGAGTTAGGATTCATGTTAGGGTAAGGGCTATGGTTTGGGTTAGCATTAAGTTTAGTTTTAGTGTTACTATTTGGACTAGGGTTATGGTTATGTTTCAGGTTTGGTTTAGGGTTAGCTTTAGCGTTAGGTTTCACATTAGGGTTAGGATTACGGTTGCCTCCAGTTTAGGGTTGGAGTTGGGTTATGTATAGGGTTATGTTTAGTGTTCGGATTAATGTTACGATTAGGTTTCAGTTTCGGTGTAGGGTTAGCCTTAGCTTTAGGGGTCGGGTTAGTGCTAGGGTTAGGGTTGGATTCGGGTTAGGGTTAGGGTTAGAATTAGGGCTGGATTTAGGGTTATGGTTTGGTGTAGTGTTAGGTTTAAGGTTAGGTTAAGGGTTGGGGTTAGGGTTAGGATTGGGTTTAGGGTTAGAGTTAGTGTTCAGGTTAGTGTTAGGGTTAGGGTTCAACTTCAAGATCATGTTAGGGTTAGGGTTAGTGTCGAGCTAGGTGTCGGGATAGGGTTAAGGTTACGGTTCAGGTTAGGGTTTCTGAAAATGTTAGGGTTAATATTCGTGTTAGGATAATGGTTAGCTATAGGGTTAGGGTTGGGTTCATGTTAGGGTTAGATCTCTGGTTCAGCTTAGGTTTAGGTTTCAAGTTCTTGTTCTGGTTAGTGTTAGTGTTACGTTTCGGGTTATGTTTAGGGTTAGGATTAGGGTTACAGTTATTGTTAGTGTTACATTTAGGGAGAGGTTAGTGTTCGGATTAGGGTTAGGGTTAGGGTTCAGGTTCTGGATTGTGTTAGGGTTTCGGTTATTGTCGGGTTCGGCTTCGTGTCAGGGTTAGGTTTTGAGTTCAGTTTAGTTAAGGATTAGGGTGAGGGTTAGGGTTAGAGTTTGGTTTCGGGTTACTATTAGGGTTGGGGTTGGGGTTAGGATTAGGCTTCGGTTTAGTGCTAGGGTTAGGGTTAGGGTTGGTTTGGGTTAGGGTTAGAGATTGTTAGGGTTAGGGGTAGGACTGGGTTAGGGTCAGGGTTCGGGTTGGGTTAGGATTAGGGTTAGTGTTAGGGTTTGGGTTAGGGTTAGGCTTCGGGTTAGCGCTAGGGTTAGGGTTAGGATTGGGTTGGGTTACAGATAGCATTAGGGTTCAAGTTTAGGTTAGGGTTAGGGTTCGTTTAGGGTTATGGTTCAGGTTAGGGTTAGAGTTGCTGTTAGAGTTCAAGTTATGGTTAGGCTTAGGGTTAGGGCTAGGTTTACTCTTAGGCTTTGGTTGGGTTAGGGTTAGGGTTAGGGTTTGGGTTAGTGTTTGTGTCATGGTTAGTTTCCAGTTTCTGGTTAGGGTTAGGGATAGCGATAGTGTTCAGGTTAGTGTTAGGGCTAGAGTTCGGTTTAGGTTTGGTTTTGGGTTAAGGTTAGGGTTCGGATTCGGTTTATGTTTAGCGTTAAGTTTAGGTTTCGAGTGAGGATTAAGGTTAGAGTTAAGGTTACAGTTAGGGTTAGTGTTAGGGTTAGGGTACAGGTTAGGTTTAGAGTCAGAGTAAGAGTTAGAGTAAGAGTTAGGGTTAGTTTTATGATTCGACTTCAGGTTAGGGTTTTGATTAGGTTTCGTGTTAGGGTAAGCCTTACAGTTTGGGTTAGGGTTAGGTATAAGGTTAAGTTTAGTTTTAGGGTTAGTGTTTGGATTAGCGTGAGAGTTCCTTTTCAGGTTAGGGATTGGTTATGGTTAGGGTTAGGCTCGGGTTAGGCTTCAGGTTAGGATTAGGGTTAGGGTACGGGTTAAACTTAGGGCTAGGGTTAGTGTTCCGGTACGAGTTAGTGTTAGGGTTAGGCCTAGGGTTAGTGTTAGAGTTGGGTGCGGGTTCGGGTTAGGGTTAGGGATATGGTTACTCTTAGGGTTAGGTTTATGGTTATGGTTGGGTTCCGGTTAGGTTTAGGGTTAGGGTTCAGGTTAGGGTTAGGGTTAGGATTAGGGTTAGGATTAGTGTTAGTTTCAGGACAGGATTATGGTTAAGGTTACTGTTAGGGTTACGCTTAGGCTCTGTTTGGGTTACAGTTAGGTTTAAGGTTAGGGTTCAGGTTAGGGTTCGGGTTAGTGTTAGTGTTAGGGTTCAGGTTAGGGTCTGGGTTAGGGTTTAGGGTTTGGGTTGTGGTTAAAGCTAGGGTTAGGGGTCTGTTCAGTGTTAGGGTCAGGGCCAGCACCGGTTTTCTTTAGGCTTAAAGTTAGTCTTAGGGTTTAGGGTTAGGTTTATGATTAGTGTTAGCTTTATTGTTGGGCTAGGGTTGGGGTTAGGCTTCGTTTTGGGGATCTAGGAAGTTTTGGGGTTAGGGTTGCCATTCGGATTAGTGATAGGGTTACTGCTATGGTTTGGGTTATGTTTAGGCTAAGGTTTATGGCTAGGTTTAGAGTTGGGTTAGATTAGGGTTAGGGTTAGGGTTAGTGTTAGTTTTCAGGCTATGGTTAGGGTTAAGGTTAGGTTTAGGGTTACTCTTAAGGTTAGGGTTAGTGCAAGGGTTAGGGTTCGGTTTTGGCTTAGGGTTATGGTTAGGTGTAGGATTAGAGTTAGTGGTCTGATTGGGGTTCTGGTTCCACTTCGGGTTCGGGATTTGGGTTAGGGTTAGAGTTAGGGTAGGATTAGGCTTCGGGTTAGGGTTAGGGTTAGGGTTTGCGTTAGGATTAGGGTTAGTGTTAGGGTTAGAGCTCGGGTTCAGGTTTGGGTTACATTTAATGGTAGGATGGCGTCATGCTTTGGGTTACAGTTACCATTTGGTTCAGGTTAGTGTTTGAGTTAGGATTATGCTTAGCGTTAGAGTTCTGGTTAGGTTTAGGGTTAGTGTTCAGGTTAGGGTTTAGTTGGGTTAGAGCTAGTGTTTGCTTTAGGTTTAGGGTTAGTTTTAGGGTTAGGCTAAGGGTTCAGTTTAGTGTTATGTTAGGGTTAGGGTTCGGATTCACGTTAGTAATTGTGTTCAAATGTGGTTTAGGGTTAGGTTTTGGGTTAGGGTTTGGGTTAGATTTAGGGTACCAGTTAGGGTTAAGGTTATGGTTCGGGTTAGTGGTAGGATTAGGGTTGAGTTAGGGTTAGCTTTAGTGTTAGGGTTCAGGTGGGTTAGGGTTAGCATTCTTGTTAGGGTTATTGGTAGGTAGAGTTTTAGGGTTAGGTTTGGGGATAGGGTTAGGGTTCATGTTAAGTATACTGTTAGGATTAGTTTCATGTTAGGATTAGGGTTGAGTTAGATTAATGGTTAGGATTAGGGTTATGGTGTAGGTTAGGTTTAGGGATAGGGTGAGTGGTTAAGGTTAGGGTTCAGTTCAGGTTACGTTTAGTGTTAGATTCAGGGTTTGGTTTCAGGTTAGGGCTAGAGTTGGGTTCACGTTAGGTTCTGGTTAGGTTTATGGTTTTGCTTAGGTTTAGGTTTTGTGTTATAGTTAGTGTTCAGATTTGGTTGGGGTTAGGGTTCGGGTGGGATCCAGTTAGGGTTAGGGTTAGGGTTAGGCTTCTTGTTAGCGTTAGCACTAGGGTTCAGGTTAGGTTTAGCGTTACGATTAGGTTTAGGGTATGGTTATGGTTAGGTTATGCCTCAGGTTATGGATAGGTTAATGATTCATGTTAATGTTATGGTTAGGGTTAGGGTTGGGATTAGGATAGGTTTATTGTTGGTGTTAGGTTTCTGTTAGGGTAGGCTTAGGATTCAGCTACATGTTAGGTAGTGTTCGGATTCAGTTTAGGGTTAGGGTTATGATCAGGTTAGGGTGAAGGTTAGTGTTACTGTTGGGGTTAGAGTTAGCAATAGGGCTCTGTTTAGGACGAGGGCATTACTATTCTGGTTAGTGTTAGTGTTAGGGTTAGGATTCAGTTTCAGTTTACAGTTAGGATAACATTCGGGTTAGGTATTAGGACAGGCTTAGTGTTCGGGTTAGCTTTATGGTTTGGGGGGGTTTCTTTCTCTGCCCCCGACAGCCCCGAGCTGGGTCGTCCCTCAGACCTGGCCAGGGGCAGCCCGTCCCCCGGCGCCCTTCCCCATGGCATCCAAGGGCAAGCTGGGCGCCAGCCCCACCCCGCTCGCCACTGCCCACGACCATCGTCCTACCTCGGGGGGCCTGGGCAGGACAGGGACCCGGGTGTGGGAGGCCTCCAGATCTCAGGTCTGGCACACCGTTACCAGGCTGCGTCCTCCTCTGACGGGGACCCAGCACACGCCCCAGGAGACTTGGCGGGCCTCCCCCAGGGCTCTATCCTCTGCAACTCGTCCCCTTGGAAGGGGTCTGGGCCCAGGTTCCAGGTTCGGCTGGTCGCCAGCCTCCTTTGGAGAAAGCAGGCAAGCCGAGCCAGGCTTGCAGTGGCCGTGGCGTGACACCTGCCACCTCAGGCAGAGGGCCTCCCGCGTGCCCTCCATGGCGGGGTTTCTCCCCTGGAGCCGTGGCCTGGGCACTAGGAAGGCCGGGCCTCCCCGACTCCGGGAGGAGGGCTAGCCCACTTGCGCCCTGGCCCCCAAACCCTCTGGTGCCATCTGCCTGTCTCGGCACTTCTGACTCCACAGAGCCTTTCCTACATCTGGGCTGCCTGCCGTGGCAAAGCGCAGGCGTGGGGTGAGGCCATGGCTTTGTCTTTCCAGGAAAAAATGAGCCCCTGGCCGAAGCAGCAGGCCCAGGCAGAGCCTTGAGCTTGAAGCCCAGTAGGTCTGTGGCCCTCAGGGCCAGAGCCATGCTTTCAGGGCAGGGAAGCGCCTGCAAGCTGGGTGGGAGTGGGGGAGGGAGGGAGACAGCTGAAGCCGAGTCCAGAAGGGCGGCGATGGAAGAGCTGCAGATGGGTCAGAGCCTGGAGGGAGGGCGGGGCCTTCACTGAGGACCCCCCCCCCGGAGGCCAGCCCTAGGCCCCGGCGGTCGCGCATGCGCCCTTGGCCTGTGCGGTGTGTGGGGGGTTGAACCCAAGCCCGCAGGGCTCCCGGAGCGGCCAGAGAAAGAAGGGCCCATGGAGAGGTAGGCGAGGTGGCAGGGGGCGCCACCTTACTCTCCTCAGCTCCCTGAGGGAGAGAGACAGAGACAGAGAGAGAGATCCCTGACCTCTGAGTCTCTGCCTCCACCGCTGGCTGGTGCCAACTCACGCGCCATCCCACTTCCAGCCATCACCCCACGCCTGCCCCGGGGGCCAGCCCCACCACAGAGAGGCCGGTTGGTTCCTGCTCACCTCTGTGCCGTCCCTTCCCGACCTGACCCCAGTGCAGGGGATAAGCTTCAGACAAGTCTTTCCATGTCCTCTGCATGACAATAGACTTCCTCCCCTCTCCCATTCCACAGGCCCACCCGGGACATCCACCTTTGTCATAGCTCAGGAGAGGATGCAAGATGAGAATCTCTGCTATTGTGTGGGGAGACTCAGTTTCCCGGGTTTCCCCCATGGACACATGTTCTTCAGCTGGGTCTGATTTTCTCCAGACAAGCTGTCTTGGGAAGGATTTGGCCAGCCCTAAGAACCTGAAGGGAAAGGGCGGAGGGGGGTTCTCTCTCTGCCCCCGACAGCCCCGAGCCGGGTCGGTCCCTCAGACCCGGCCAGGAGCAGCCCATCCCCCGGCGCCCTTCCCCGGGGCATCCAAGGGCAGGCTCGGCGCCAGCCCCACCCCGCTCGCCACTGCCCGACCATCGTCCTCCCTCGGGGGGGCCTGGCAGGACAGGGACCCGGCTGTGGGAGGCCTCCAGATCTCAGGCCTGGCACACCGTTTACCAGGCTGCTTCCTCCTCTGACGGGGGCCCAGCACACGCCCCAGGAGACTTGGCAGCCGCCCCCAGGGCTCTAGCCTCTGGAACTCGTCCCCTTGGAAGGGGCCTGGCCCAGGTGCCAGGTTCGGCTGGTCGGCCAGCCTCCTTTGGAGAAAGCAGGCAAGCCGAGCCAGGCTTGCAGTGGCCCTGGCGTGACACCTGCCACCTCAGGCAGAGGGCCTCCCGCGTGCCCTCCATGGTGGGTTTCTCCCCGGAGCCGTGGCCGGGCACTAGGAAGGCCGGGCCTCCCCGACTCCCGGGAGGAGGGGCTAGCCCACTTGCGCCCTGGCCCCAAACCCTCTGGTGCCATCTGCCTGTCTCGGCACTTCTGACTCCACAGAGCCTTTCCTACACCTGGGCTGCCTGCCGTGGCAAAGTGCAGGCGTGGGGTGAGGCCATGGCTTTGTCTTTCCAGGAAAAAATGAGCCCCTGGCCGAAGCAGCAGGCCCAGGCAGAGCCTTGAGCTTGAAGCCCAGTAGGTCTGTGGCCCTCAGGGCCAGAGCAATGCTTTCAAGGCAGGGAAGCGGCCTGCAAGCTGAGTGGGAGTGGGGGAGGGGAGGGAGACAGCTGAAGCCGAGTCCAGAAGGGCGGCGATGGAAGAGCTGCAGCTGGGTCAGAGCCTGGAGGGAGGGCGGGGCCTTCACTGAGGACCCTCCCCCCAGGCCAGCCCTAGGCCCCTGCGGTCGCGCATGCGCCCGTGGCCTGTGCGGTGTGTGGGGGGTTTGAACCCAAGCCCGCAGGGCTCCCGGAGCGGCCAGAGAAAGAAGGGCCCATGGAGAGGTAGGCGAGGTGGGCAGGGGGCGCCACCTTACTCTCCTCAGCTCCCTGAGGGAGAGAGACAGAGACAGAGAGAGAGATCCCTGACCTCTGAGTCTCTGCCTCCACCGCTGGCAGGTGCCAACTCACGCGCCATCCCACTTCCAGCCATCACCCCCACGCCTGCCCCGGGGCCAGCCCCACCACAGAGAGGCCGGTTGGTTCCTGCTCACCTCTGTGCCGTCCCTTCCCGACCTGACCCCAGTGCAGGGGATAAGCTTCAGACAAGTCTTTCCATGTCCCTCTGCATGACAATAGACTTCCTCCCCTCTCCCATTCCACAGGCCCACCCGGGACATCCACCTTTGTCATTAGCTCAGGAGAGGATGCAAGATGAGAATCTCTGCTATTGTGTGGGGAGACTCAGTTTCCCGGGTTTCCCCCATGGACACATGTTCTTCAGCTGGGTCTGATTTTCTCCAGACAAGCTGTCTTGGGAAGGATTTGGCCAGCCCTAAGAACCTGAAGGGAAAGGGCGGAGGGGGGTTCTCTCTCTGCCCCCGACAGCCCGAGCTGGGTCGGTCCCTCAGACCCCGGCCAGGGGCAGCCCATCCCCCGGCGCCCTTCCCCGGGGCATCCAAGGGCAGGCTCGGCGCCAGCCCCACCCCGCTCGCCACTGCCCGACCATCGTCCTCCCTCGGGGGGCCTGGGCAGGACAGGGACCCGGCTGTGGAGGCCTCCAGATCTCAGGCCTGGCACACCGTTTACCAGGCTGCTTCCTCCTCTGACGGGGGCCCAGCACACGCCCCAGGAGACTTGGCAGCCGCCCCCAGGGCTCTAGCCTCTGGAACTCGTCCCCTTGGAAGGGGCCTGGCCCAGGTGCCAGGTTCGGCTGGTCGGCCAGCCTCCTTTGGAGAAAGCAGGCAAGCCGAGCCAGGCTTGCAGTGGCCCTGGCGTGACACCTGCCACCTCAGGCAGAGGGCCTCCCGCGTGCCCTCCATGGCGGGTTTCTCCCCGGAGCCGTGGCCTGGGCACTAGGAAGGCCGGGCCTCCCCGACTCCCGGGAGGAGGGGCTAGCCCACTTGCGCCCTGGCCCCCAAAGCCTGCGGTGCCATCTGCCTGTCTCGGCACTTCTGACTCCACAGAGCCTTTCCTACACCTGGGCTGCCTGCCGTGGCAAAGTGCAGGCGTGGGGTGAGGCCATGGCTTTGTCTTTCCAGGAAAAAATGAGCCCCTGGCCGAAGCAGCAGGCCCAGGCAGAGCCTTGAGCTTGAAGCCCAGTAGGTCTGTGGCCCTCAGGGCAGAGCAATGCTTTCAAGGCAGGGAAGCGGCCTGCAAGCTGAGTGGGAGTGGGGGAGGGGGAGGGAGACAGCTGAAGCCGAGTCCAGAAGGGCGGCGATGGAAGAGCTGCAGCTGGGTCAGAGCCTGGAGGGAGGGCGGGGCCTTCACTGAGGACCCCCCCCCCGAGGCCAGCCCTAGGCCCCGGCGGTCGCGCATGCGACCTTGGCCTGTGCGGTGTGTGGGGGTTAGAACCCAAGCCCGCAGGGCTCCCGGAGCGGCCAGAGAAAGAAGGGCCCATGGAGAGGTAGGCGAGGTGGGCAGGGGGCGCCACCTTTCTCTCCTCAGCTCCTGAGGGAGAGAGACAGAGACAGAGACAGAGAGAGAGATCCCTGACCTCTGAGTCTGCCTCCACCGCTGGCTGGTGCCAACTCACGCGCCATCCCACTTCCAGCCATCACCCCCACGCCTGCCCCGGGCCAGCCCCACCACAGAGAGGCCGGTTTGGTTCCTGCTCACCTCTGTGCAGTCCCTTCCCGACCTGACCCCAGTGCAGGGGATAAGCTTCAGACAAGTCTTTCCATGTCCCTCTGCATGACAATAGACTTCCTCCCCTCTCCCATTCCACAGGCCCACCCGGGACATCCACCTTTGTCATTAGCTCAGGAGAGGATGCAAGATGAGAATCTCTGCTATTGTGTGGGGAGACTCAGTTTCCCGGGTTTCCCCCATGGACACATGTTCTTCAGCTGGGTCTGATTTTCTCCAGACAAGCTGTCTTGGGAAGGATTTGGCCAGCCCTAAGAACCTGAAGGGAAAGGGCGGAGGGGGTTCTCTCTCTGCCCCCGACAGCCCCGAGCCGGTCGGTCCCTCAGACCCGGCCAGGGGCAGCCCATCCCCCGGCGCCCTTCCCCGGGGCATCCAAGGGCAGGCTCGGCGCCAGCCCCACCCCGCTCGCCACTGCCCGACCATCGTCCTCCCTCGGGGGGCCTGGGCAGGACAGGGACCCGGCTGTGGGAGGCCTCCAGATCTCAGGCCTGGCACACCGTTTACCAGGCTGCTTCCTCCTCTGACGGGGGCCCAGCACACGCCCCAGAGACTTGGCAGCCGCCCCCAGGGCTCTAGCCTCTGGAACTCGTCCCCTTGGAAGGGGCCTGGCCCAGGTGCCAGGTTCGGCTGGTCGGCCAGCCTCCTTTGGAGAAAGCAGGCAAGCCGAGCCAGGCTTGCAGTGGCCCTGGCGTGACACCTGCCACCTCAGGCAGAGGGCCTCCCGCGTGCCCTCCATGGCGGGTTTCTCCCCGGAGCCGTGGCCTGGGCACTAGGAAGGCCGGGCCTCCCCGACTCCCGGGAGGAGGGGCTAGCCCACTTGCGCCCTGGCCCCCAAAGCCTGCGGTTGCCATCTGCCTGTCTCGGCACTTCTGACTCACAGAGCCTTCCTACACCTGGGCTGCCTGCCGTGGCAAAGTGCAGGCGTGGGTGAGGCCATGGCTTTGTCTTTCCAGGAAAAAATGAGCCCCTGGCCGAAGCAGCAGGCCCAGGCAGAGCCTTGAGCTTGAAGCCCAGTAGGTCTGTGGCCCTCAGGGCCAGAGCAATGCTTTCAAGGCAGGGAAGCGGCCTGCAAGCTGAGTGGGAGTGGGGAGGGGAGGGAGACAGCTGAAGCCGAGTCCAGAAGGGCGGCGATGGAAGAGCTGCAGCTGGGTCAGAGCCTGGAGGGAGGGCGGGGCCTTCACTGAGGACCCCCCCCCCCCCGAGGCCAGCCCTAGGCCCCGGCGGTCGCGCATGCGCCCTTGGCCTGTGCGGTGTGTGGGGGGTTGAACCCAAGCCCGCAGGGCTCCCGGAGCGGCCAGAGAAAGAAGGGCCCATGGAGAGGTAGGCGAGGTGGGCAGGGGGCGCCACCTTTCTCTCCTCAGCTCCCTGAGGGAGAGAGACAGAGACAGAGACAGAGAGAGAGATCCCTGACCTCTGAGTCTCTGCCTCCACCGCTGGCTGGTGCCAACTCACGCGCCATCCCACTTCCAGCCATCACCCCCACGCCTGCCCCGGGGCCAGCCCCACCACAGAGAGGCCGGTTGGTTCCTGCTCACCTCTGTGCCGTCCCTTCCCGACCTGACCCCAGTGCAGGGGATAAGCTTCAGACAAGTCTTTCCATGTCCCTCTGCATGACAATAGACTTCCTCCCCTCTCCCATTCCACAGGCCCACCCGGGACATCCACCTTTGTCATTAGCTCAGGAGAGGATGCAAGATGAGAATCTCTGCTATTGTGTGGGGAGACTCAGTTTCCCGGGTTTCCCCCATGGACACATGTTCTTCAGCTGGGTCTGATTTTCTCCAGACAAGCTGTCTTGGGAAGGATTTGGCCAGCCCTAAGAACCTGAAGGGAAAGGGCGGAGGGGGGTTCTCTCTCTGCCCCCGACAGCCCCGAGCCGGGTCGGTCCCTCAGACCCGGCCAGGGGCAGCCCATCCCCCGGCGCCCTTCCCCGGGGCATCCAAGGGCAGGCTCGGCGCCAGCCCCACCCCGCTCGCCACTGCCCGACCATCGTCCTCCCTCGGGGGGCCTGGGCAGGACAGGGACCCGGCTGTGGGAGGCCTCCAGATATCAGGCCTGGCACACCGTTTACCAGGCTGCTTCCTCCTCTGACGGGGGCCCAGCACACGCCCCAGGAGACTTGGCAGCCGCCCCCAGGGCTCTAGCCTCTGGAACTCGTCCCCTTGGAAGGGGCCTGGCCCAGGTGCCAGGTTCGGCTGGTCGGCCAGCCTCCTTTGGAGAAAGCAGGCAAGCCGAGCCAGGCTTGCAGTGGCCCTGGCGTGACACCTGCCACCTCAGGCAGAGGGCCTCCCGCGTGCCCTCCATGGCGGGTTTCTCCCCGGAGCCGTGGCCTGGGCACTAGGAAGGCCGGGCCTCCCCGACTCCCGGGAGGAGGGGCTAGCCCACTTGCGCCCTGGCCCCCAAAGCCTGCGGTGCCATCTGCCTGTCTCGGCACTTCTGACTCCACAGAGCCTTTCCTACACCTGGGCTGCCTGCCGTGGCAAAGTGCAGGCGTGGGGTGAGGCCATGGCTTTGTCTTTCCAGGAAAAAATGAGCCCCTGGCCGAAGCAGCAGGCCCAGGCAGAGCCTTGAGCTTGAAGCCCAGTAGGTCTGTGGCCCTCAGGGCCAGAGCAATGCTTTCAAGGCAGGGAAGCGGCCTGCAAGCTGAGTGGGAGTGGGGGAGGGGAGGGAGACAGCTGAAGCCGAGTCCAGAAGGGCGGCGATGGAAGAGCTGCAGCTGGGTCAGAGCCTGGAGGGAGGGCGGGGCCTTCACTGAGGAACCCCCCCCCCGAGGCCAGCCCTAGGCCCCGGCGGTCGCGCATGCGCCCTTGGCCTGTGCGTTGTGTGGGGGGTTGAACCCAAGCCCGCAGGGCTCCCGGAGCGGCCAGAGAATGAAGGGCCCATGGAGAGGTAGGCGAGGTGGGCAGGGGGCGCCACCTTACTCTGCTCAGCTCCCTGAGGGAGAGAGAGAGAGACAGAGACAGAGAGAGAGATCCCTGACCTCTGAGTCTCTGCCTCCACCGCTGGCTGGTGCCAACTCACGCGCCATCCCACTTCCAGCCATCACCCCCACGCCTGCCCCGGGGCCAGCCCCACCACAGAGAGGCCGGTTGGTTCCTGCTCACCTCTGTGCCGTCCCTTCCCGACCTGACCCCAGTGCAGGGGATAAGCTTCAGACAAGTCTTTCCATGTCCCTCTGCATGACAATAGACTTCCTCCCCTCTCCCATTCCACAGGCCCACCCGGGACATCCACCTTTGTCATTAGCTCAGGAGAGGATGCAAGATGAGAATCTCTGCTATTGTGTGGGGAGACTCAGTTTCCCGGGTTTCCCCCATGGACACATGTTCTTCAGCTGGGTCTGATTTTCTCCAGACAAGCTGTCTTGGGAAGGATTTGGCCAGCCCTAAGAACCTGAAGGGAAAGGGCGGAGGGGGGTTCTCTCTCTGCCCCCGACAGCCCCGAGCTGGGTCGGTCCCTCAGACCCGGCCAGGGGCAGCCCATCCCCCGGCGCCCTTCCCCGGGGCATCCAAGGGCAGGCTCGGCGCCAGCCCCACCCCGCTCGCCACTGCCCGACCATCGTCCTCCCTCGGGGGGCCTGGGCAGGACAGGGACCCGGCTGTGGGAGGCCTCCAGATCTCAGGCCTGGCACACCGTTTACCAGGCTGCTTCCTCCTCTGACGGGGGCCCAGCACACGCCCCAGGAGACTTGGCAGCCGCCCCCAGGGCTCTAGCCTCTGGAACTCGTCCCCTTGGAAGGGGCCTGGCCCAGGTGCCAGGTTCGGCTGGTCGGCCAGCCTCCTTTGGAGAAAGCAGGCAAGCCGAGCCAGGCTTGCAGTGGCCCTGGCGTGACACCTGCCACCTCAGGCAGAGGGCCTCCCGCGTGCCCTCCATGGCGGGTTTCTCCCCGGAGCCGTGGCCTGGGCACTAGGAAGGCCGGGCCTCCCCGACTCCCGGGAGGAGGGGCTAGCCCACTTGCGCCCTGGCCCCCAAAGCCTGCGGTGCCATCTGCCTGTCTCGGCACTTCTGACTCCACAGAGCCTTTCCTACACCTGGGCTGCCTGCCGTGGCAAAGTGCAGGCGTGGGGTGAGGCCATGGCTTTGTCTTTCCAGGAAAAAATGAGCCCCTGGCCGAAGCAGCAGGCCCAGGCAGAGCCTTGAGCTTGAAGCCCAGTAGGTCTGTGGCCCTCAGGGCCAGAGCAATGCTTTCAAGGCAGGGAAGCGGCCTGCAAGCTGAGTGGGAGTGGGGGAGGGGAGGGAGACAGCTGAAGCCGAGTCCAGAAGGGCGGCGATGGAAGAGCTGCAGCTGGGTCAGAGCCTGGAGGGAGGGCGGGGCCTTCACTGAGGAACCCCCCCCGAGGCCAGCCCTAGGCCCCGGCGGTCGCGCATGCGCCCTTGGCCTGTGCGTTGTGTGGGGGGTTGAACCCAAGCCCGCAGGGCTCCCGGAGCGGCCAGAGAATGAAGGGCCCATGGAGAGGTAGGCGAGGTGGGCAGGGGGCGCCACCTTACTCTGCTCAGCTCCCTGAGGGAGAGAGAGAGAGACAGAGACAGAGAGAGAGATCCCTGACCTCTGAGTCTCTGCCTCCACCGCTGGCTGGTGCCAACTCACGCGCCATCCCACTTCCAGCCATCACCCCCACGCCTGCCCCGGGGCCAGCCCCACCACAGAGAGGCCGGTTGGTTCCTGCTCACCTCTGTGCCGTCCCTTCCCGACCTGACCCCAGTGCAGGGGATAAGCTTCAGACAAGTCTTTCCATGTCCCTCTGCATGACAATAGACTTCCTCCCCTCTCCCATTCCACAGGCCCACCCGGGACATCCACCTTTGTCATTAGCTCAGGAGAGGATGCAAGATGAGAATCTCTGCTATTGTGTGGGGAGACTCAGTTTCCCGGGTTTCCCCCATGGACACATGTTCTTCAGCTGGGTCTGATTTTCTCCAGACAAGCTGTCTTGGGAAGGATTTGGCCAGCCCTAAGAACCTGAAGTGAAAGGGCAGAGGGGGGTTCTCTCTCTGCCCCCGACAGCCCCGAGCTGGGTCGGTCCCTCAGACCCGGCCAGGGGCAGCCCATCCCCCGGCGCCCTTCCCCGGGGCATCCAAGGGCAGGCTCGGCGCCAGCCCCACCCCGCTCGCCACTGCCCGACCATCGTCCTCCCTCGGGGGGCCTGGGCAGGACAGGGACCCGGCTGTGGGAGGCCTCCAGATCTCAGGCCTGGCACACCGTTTACCAGGCTGCTTCCTCCACTGACGGGGGCCCAGCACATGCCCCAGGAGACTTGGCAGACGCCCCCAGGGCTCTAGCCTCTGGAACTCGTCCCCTTGGAAGGGGCCTGGCCCAGGTGCCAGGCTCGGCTGGTCGGCCAGCCTCCTTTGGAGAAAGCAGGCAAGCCGAGCCAGGCTTGCAGTGGCCCTGGCGTGACACCTGCCACCTCAGGCAGAGGGCCTCCCGCGTGCCCTCCATGGCGGGTTTCTCCCCGGAGCCGTGGCCTGGGCACTAGGAAGGCCGGGCCTCCCCGACTCCCGGGAGGAGGGGCTAGCCCACTTGCGCCCTGGCCCCCAAACCCTCTGGTGCCATCTGCCTGTCTCGGCACTTCTGACTCCACAGAGCCTTTCCTACATCTGGGCTGCCTGCCGTGGCAAAGTGCAGGCGTGGGGTGAGGCCATGGCTTTGTCTTTCCAGGAAAAAATGAGCCCCTGGCCGAAGCAGCAGGCCCAGGCAGAGCCTTGAGCTTGAAGCCCAGTAGGTCTGTGGCCCTCAGGGCCAGAGCCATGCTTTCAAGGCAGGGAAGCGGCCTGCAAGCTGAGTGGGAGTGGGGGAGGGGAGGGAGACAGCTGAAGCCGAGTCCAGAAGGGCGGCGATGGAAGAGCTGCAGCTGGGTCAGAGCCTGGAGGGAGGGCGGGGCCTTCACTGAGGACCCCCCCCCCCCCGAGGCCAGCCCTAGGCCCCGGCGGTCGCGCATGCGCCCTTGGCCTGTGCGGTGTGTGGGGGGTTGAACCCAAGCCCGCAGGGCTCCCGGAGCGGCCAGAGAAAGAAGGGCCCATGGAGAGGTAGGCGAGGTGGGCAGGGGGCGCCACCTTACTCTCCTCAGCTCCCTGAGGGAGAGAGACAGAGACAGAGACAGAGAGAGAGATCCCTGACCTCTGAGTCTCTGCCTCCACCGCTGGCAGGTGCCAACTCACGCGCCATCCCACTTCCAGCCATCACCCCCACGCCTGCCCCGGGGCCAGCCCCACCACAGAGAGGCCGGTTGGTTCCTGCTCACCTCTGTGCCGTCCCTTCCCGACCTGACCCCAGTGCAGGGGATAAGCTTCAGACAAGTCTTTCCATGTCCCTCTGCATGACAATAGACTTCCTCCCCTCTCCCATTCCACAGGCCCACCCGGGACATCCACCTTTGTCATTAGCTCAGGAGAGGATGCAAGATGAGAATCTCTGCTATTGTGTGGGGAGACTCAGTTTCCCGGGTTTCCCCCATGGACACATGTTCTTCAGCTGGGTCTGATTTTCTCCAGACAAGCTGTCTTGGGAAGGATTTGGCCAGCCCTAAGAACCTGAAGGGAAAGGGCGGAGGGGGGTTCTCTCTCTGCCCCCGACAGCCCCGAGCTGGGTCGGTCCCTCAGACCCGGCCAGGGGCAGCCCATCCCCCGGCGCCCTTCCCCGGGGCATCCAAGGGCAGGCTCGGCGCCAGCCCCACCCCGCTCGCCACTGCCCGACCATCGTCCTCCCTCGGGGGGCCTGGGCAGGACAGGGACCCGGCTGTGGGAGGCCTCCAGATCTCAGGCCTGGCACACCGTTTACCAGGCTGCTTCCTCCTCTGACGGGGGCCCAGCACACGCCCCAGGAGACTTGGCAGCCGCCCCCAGGGCTCTAGCCTCTGGAACTCGTCCCCTTGGAAGGGGCCTGGCCCAGGTGCCAGGTTCGGCTGGTCGGCCAGCCTCCTTTGGAGAAAGCAGGCAAGCCGAGCCAGGCTTGCAGTGGCCCTGGCGTGACACCTGCCACCTCAGGCAGAGGGCCTCCCGCGTGCCCTCCATGGCGGGTTTCTCCCCGGAGCCGTGGCCTGGGCACTAGGAAGGCCGGGCCTCCCCGACTCCCGGGAGGAGGGGCTAGCCCACTTGCGCCCTGGCCCCCAAAGCCTGCGGTGCCATCTGCCTGTCTCGGCACTTCTGACTCCACAGAGCCTTTCCTACACCTGGGCTGCCTGCCGTGGCAAAGTGCAGGCGTGGGGTGAGGCCATGGCTTTGTCTTTCCAGGAAAAAATGAGCCCCTGGCCGAAGCAGCAGGCCCAGGCAGAGCCTTGAGCTTGAAGCCCAGTAGGTCTGTGGCCCTCAGGGCCAGAGCAATGCTTTCAAGGCAGGGAAGCGGCCTGCAAGCTGAGTGGGAGTGGGGGAGGGGAGGGAGACAGCTGAAGCCGAGTCCAGAAGGGCGGCGATGGAAGAGCTGCAGCTGGGTCAGAGCCTGGAGGGAGGGCGGGGCCTTCACTGAGGACCCCCCCCCCCCCGAGGCCAGCCCTAGGCCCCGGCGGTCGCGCATGCGACCTTGGCCTGTGCGGTGTGTGGGGGTTGAACCCAAGCCCGCAGGGCTCCCGGAGCGGCCAGAGAAAGAAGGGCCCATGGAGAGGTAGGCGAGGTGGGCAGGGGGCGCCACCTTTCTCTCCTCAGCTCCCTGAGGGAGAGAGACAGAGACAGAGACAGAGAGAGAGATCCCTGACCTCTGAGTCTCTGCCTCCACCGCTGGCTGGTGCCAACTCACGCGCCATCCCACTTCCAGCCATCACCCCCACGCCTGCCCCGGGGCCAGCCCCACCACAGAGAGGCCGGTTGGTTCCTGCTCACCTCTGTGCAGTCCCTTCCCGACCTGACCCCAGTGCAGGGGATAAGCTTCAGACAAGTCTTTCCATGTCCCTCTGCATGACAATAGACTTCCTCCCCTCTCCCATTCCACAGGCCCACCCGGGACATCCACCTTTGTCATTAGCTCAGGAGAGGATGCAAGATGAGAATCTCTGCTATTGTGTGGGGAGACTCAGTTTCCCGGGTTTCCCCCATGGACACATGTTCTTCAGCTGGGTCTGATTTTCTCCAGACAAGCTGTCTTGGGAAGGATTTGGCCAGCCCTAAGAACCTGAAGGGAAAGGGCGGAGGGGGGTTCTCTCTCTGCCCCCGACAGCCCCGAGCCGGGTCGGTCCCTCAGACCCGGCCAGGGGCAGCCCATCCCCCGGCGCCCTTCCCCGGGGCATCCAAGGGCAGGCTCGGCGCCAGCCCCACCCCGCTCGCCACTGCCCGACCATCGTCCTCCCTCGGGGGGCCTGGGCAGGACAGGGACCCGGCTGTGGGAGGCCTCCAGATCTCAGGCCTGGCACACCGTTTACCAGGCTGCTTCCTCCTCTGACGGGGGCCCAGCACACGCCCCAGGAGACTTGGCAGCCGCCCCCAGGGCTCTAGCCTCTGGAACTCGTCCCCTTGGAAGGGGCCTGGCCCAGGTGCCAGGTTCGGCTGGTCGGCCAGCCTCCTTTGGAGAAAGCAGGCAAGCCGAGCCAGGCTTGCAGTGGCCCTGGCGTGACACCTGCCACCTCAGGCAGAGGGCCTCCCGCGTGCCCTCCATGGCGGGTTTCTCCCCGGAGCCGTGGCCTGGGCACTAGGAAGGCCGGGCCTCCCCGACTCCCGGGAGGAGGGGCTAGCCCACTTGCGCCCTGGCCCCCAAAGCCTGCGGTGCCATCTGCCTGTCTCGGCACTTCTGACTCCACAGAGCCTTTCCTACACCTGGGCTGCCTGCCGTGGCAAAGTGCAGGCGTGGGGTGAGGCCATGGCTTTGTCTTTCCAGGAAAAAATGAGCCCCTGGCCGAAGCAGCAGGCCCAGGCAGAGCCTTGAGCTTGAAGCCCAGTAGGTCTGTGGCCCTCAGGGCCAGAGCAATGCTTTCAAGGCAGGGAAGCGGCCTGCAAGCTGAGTGGGAGTGGGGGAGGGGAGGGAGACAGCTGAAGCCGAGTCCAGAAGGGCGGCGATGGAAGAGCTGCAGCTGGGTCAGAGCCTGGAGGGAGGGCGGGGCCTTCACTGAGGACCCCCCCCCCCCCCGAGGCCAGCCCTAGGCCCCGGCGGTCGCGCATGCGCCCTTGGCCTGTGCGGTGTGTGGGGGTTGAACCCAAGCCCGCAGGGCTCCCGGAGCGGCCAGAGAAAGAAGGGCCCATGGAGAGGTAGGCGAGGTGGGCAGGGGGCGCCACCTTTCTCTCCTCAGCTCCCTGAGGGAGAGAGACAGAGACAGAGACAGAGAGAGAGATCCCTGACCTCTGAGTCTCTGCCTCCACCGCTGGCTGGTGCCAACTCACGCGCCATCCCACTTCCAGCCATCACCCCCACGCCTGCCCCGGGGCCAGCCCCACCACAGAGAGGCCGGTTGGTTCCTGCTCACCTCTGTGCCGTCCCTTCCCGACCTGACCCCAGTGCAGGGGATAAGCTTCAGACAAGTCTTTCCATGTCCCTCTGCATGACAATAGACTTCCTCCCCTCTCCCATTCCACAGGCCCACCCGGGACATCCACCTTTGTCATTAGCTCAGGAGAGGATGCAAGATGAGAATCTCTGCTATTGTGTGGGGAGACTCAGTTTCCCGGGTTTCCCCCATGGACACATGTTCTTCAGCTGGGTCTGATTTTCTCCAGACAAGCTGTCTTGGGAAGGATTTGGCCAGCCCTAAGAACCTGAAGGGAAAGGGCGGAGGGGGGTTCTCTCTCTGCCCCCGACAGCCCCGAGCCGGGTCGGTCCCTCAGACCCGGCCAGGGGCAGCCCATCCCCCGGCGCCCTTCCCCGGGGCATCCAAGGGCAGGCTCGGCGCCAGCCCCACCCCGCTCGCCACTGCCCGACCATCGTCCTCCCTCGGGGGGCCTGGGCAGGACAGGGACCCGGCTGTGGGAGGCCTCCAGATATCAGGCCTGGCACACCGTTTACCAGGCTGCTTCCTCCTCTGACGGGGGCCCAGCACACGCCCCAGGAGACTTGGCAGCCGCCCCCAGGGCTCTAGCCTCTGGAACTCGTCCCCTTGGAAGGGGCCTGGCCCAGGTGCCAGGTTCGGCTGGTCGGCCAGCCTCCTTTGGAGAAAGCAGGCAAGCCGAGCCAGGCTTGCAGTGGCCCTGGCGTGACACCTGCCACCTCAGGCAGAGGGCCTCCCGCGTGCCCTCCATGGCGGGTTTCTCCCCGGAGCCGTGGCCTGGGCACTAGGAAGGCCGGGCCTCCCCGACTCCCGGGAGGAGGGGCTAGCCCACTTGCGCCCTGGCCCCCAAAGCCTGCGGTGCCATCTGCCTGTCTCGGCACTTCTGACTCCACAGAGCCTTTCCTACACCTGGGCTGCCTGCCGTGGCAAAGTGCAGGCGTGGGGTGAGGCCATGGCTTTGTCTTTCCAGGAAAAAATGAGCCCCTGGCCGAAGCAGCAGGCCCAGGCAGAGCCTTGAGCTTGAAGCCCAGTAGGTCTGTGGCCCTCAGGGCCAGAGCAATGCTTTCAAGGCAGGGAAGCGGCCTGCAAGCTGAGTGGGAGTGGGGGAGGGGAGGGAGACAGCTGAAGCCGAGTCCAGAAGGGCGGCGATGGAAGAGCTGCAGCTGGGTCAGAGCCTGGAGGGAGGGCGGGGCCTTCACTGAGGAACCCCCCCCCCGAGGCCAGCCCTAGGCCCCGGCGGTCGCGCATGCGCCCTTGGCCTGTGCGTTGTGTGGGGGGTTGAACCCAAGCCCGCAGGGCTCCCGGAGCGGCCAGAGAATGAAGGGCCCATGGAGAGGTAGGCGAGGTGGGCAGGGGGCGCCACCTTACTCTGCTCAGCTCCCTGAGGGAGAGAGAGAGAGACAGAGACAGAGAGAGAGATCCCTGACCTCTGAGTCTCTGCCTCCACCGCTGGCTGGTGCCAACTCACGCGCCATCCCACTTCCAGCCATCACCCCCACGCCTGCCCCGGGGCCAGCCCCACCACAGAGAGGCCGGTTGGTTCCTGCTCACCTCTGTGCCGTCCCTTCCCGACCTGACCCCAGTGCAGGGGATAAGCTTCAGACAAGTCTTTCCATGTCCCTCTGCATGACAATAGACTTCCTCCCCTCTCCCATTCCACAGGCCCACCCGGGACATCCACCTTTGTCATTAGCTCAGGAGAGGATGCAAGATGAGAATCTCTGCTATTGTGTGGGGAGACTCAGTTTCCCGGGTTTCCCCCATGGACACATGTTCTTCAGCTGGGTCTGATTTTCTCCAGACAAGCTGTCTTGGGAAGGATTTGGCCAGCCCTAAGAACCTGAAGGGAAAGGGCGGAGGGGGGTTCTCTCTCTGCCCCCGACAGCCCCGAGCTGGGTCGGTCCCTCAGACCCGGCCAGGGGCAGCCCATCCCCCGGCGCCCTTCCCCGGGGCATCCAAGGGCAGGCTCGGCGCCAGCCCCACCCCGCTCGCCACTGCCCGACCATCGTCCTCCCTCGGGGGGCCTGGGCAGGACAGGGACCCGGCTGTGGGAGGCCTCCAGATCTCAGGCCTGGCACACCGTTTACCAGGCTGCTTCCTCCTCTGACGGGGGCCCAGCACACGCCCCAGGAGACTTGGCAGCCGCCCCCAGGGCTCTAGCCTCTGGAACTCGTCCCCTTGGAAGGGGCCTGGCCCAGGTGCCAGGTTCGGCTGGTCGGCCAGCCTCCTTTGGAGAAAGCAGGCAAGCCGAGCCAGGCTTGCAGTGGCCCTGGCGTGACACCTGCCACCTCAGGCAGAGGGCCTCCCGCGTGCCCTCCATGGCGGGTTTCTCCCCGGAGCCGTGGCCTGGGCACTAGGAAGGCCGGGCCTCCCCGACTCCCGGGAGGAGGGGCTAGCCCACTTGCGCCCTGGCCCCCAAAGCCTGCGGTGCCATCTGCCTGTCTCGGCACTTCTGACTCCACAGAGCCTTTCCTACACCTGGGCTGCCTGCCGTGGCAAAGTGCAGGCGTGGGGTGAGGCCATGGCTTTGTCTTTCC